>NC_137737.1:94695188-95895188 GCF_963264785.1 Psittacula echo | reverse complement strand
ACAGCTGGTTTAATCCAAATGAAATATTAAAAAATATTAAGCCTGAGCAGCTTAATGAAATTGTGATTATTTCAATTCAATTTGATACACTTGTTAGAATTTTAAAACATATTACAAACCCAGAAGTGTCAGCTAATCTCAATACAGGAGAGGCTGATATTTCTGCCTAGAATAAATAATATTCCTATCAAGCTTAAGGAATTTATAAAAATGAATACAATTTGAAATAATGTAAAAGGAGCTTTAGAAAATTTGTTTTTCATATTACTCACTGAGATATATCTTTTATTTTGAAATATGTTTATGCAATATTGTGCACTGCTTTGTGTTAATATGCTAGTTTCTTTTATAAATCATTTGGAGTAAACTAAGTGTAAAACAAAGGCTTGCAATCAGAGTGACTTAAAGGACTTGATGCATTATTTTCATTTCCTGAGACCAGTTATTTAAATACATGTAGCTACCATCACCATAAAGAACCAGAAAATCATGCTTTCCACATGTTTGTGGCAGCAATAAAGCACTACATCCATCTCATCACAGATAGTACAGGCATGCCTGGAGAGGGCAGGTGAAGGGAAAAGGTGCAGTTTTCCTAGTATGTCTCACTGATGGTTGGTTTGGCAAGGAGAATGTCACAGGAAGGAGGTGTCTTAGCGGGAAGTGCAAGGGAAGGAAGACTGTTCCAATGTGTTTCTTCATTAAGCTAAAAGGAAAGTGGATATTACACAAAGATTCTCAGACATAGTTTGGTCCCTTGTCTTCTTTGGGAAAATGTTAACTATGCCTAACCTTTCATTTGTTTACCAATCTGCAATCAAAACTGAAAAGGGACTATTAAGCACTCAGGTTCCTCTCTGTAGAAAAAGCCAATCCATTTTTTGTCTCTTTTCTAGTGCCTTTAAACAGGACTTGGGTAAGACATACCTAGTGTTGCTGCTAATATGAGTGGAGATAGGAGAGAAAACCATGGAAAAACAAGTTCAAGAGAATTTGGATTTAGGTGAGAAGCGGACACCTCAACCCAAATTACTTTTTCTCCCTCTTAAATGGATAGGTAATTTATTTTATTGGCGTATTCTTAGTCTTTCTTTTTAACTATAGGGTTTATTTTACTGAAGTGGGCTGTTTAACCATTGTGCGTCTAGCTTCTTTCAACACCCAGTGGGCAGATGCAGAAGTCTTTAAAGGACAATTCATAACACCTATCTTGGGTACAATTTAGGATCAGAGAAATTACTGTTCTAAAACATCTCACTCTCTCACCCCCTCTGAGAGGCTGTGAAGACAATTAACTTCTACTAAAAACACGCATTTGAGAAACTTAGAGCTATTTGAAGAAATAGCTTCAGAAACAGAAATGTTTCCCTCTGCTCTACTGAACCATGAAAGCTCCTTGCAAAAACCCTGAAATATCAGTAATGATGCCTTATCTTTTCTTTCTAATAAAAATAGTGAACATGTTATCTAGCACTAGTAAAACATGTGGCAGCTAGCCCATTGTATTCCAAATTTATATGGACTATCCTGACAGCGAAGGTAGGGTTACATTAGATGCAGTTTTCCCAACACCTAGAAATATTAATCAAACTTGTACAGTAATGCCAGAAGCAGGAGTGAAAGCATCCTATTAAAAGCAGTATTACTGACAACCCAGTCACTATCAGGGTCAAAAAAATCTCATGCCTATTCACCCTTTGTTGCTTTTGTGCATCTTTTATTTGTACCTGACCTTGCAATACCGCAGGTTGATACTCATGTTTTAGTTCACGTGTAAGTATGGCAACCTTTTTGGGTGGCAGATAACTATTAGAATGAATGAAAGCTGAAAGACAGCAAACACTGGAGCTCTTCCTTGAATACCTCTTTGAACATTTTTTACTGCATTACATTGTGAACGGCTCTTTCAGGGACAGAAGGGGAGAGATGCATAACAGCAGCTGTCACTAGCAGCAGGTGTTATTTATCCTTTACTTCTGTCAGCCAGCCAGGAGGAAAGCAAGCAAAAGAAAGGCCATAAGATAACCTGAGGAAGTGATCTGTGCTGCTGTAATGAGCTCTGCAAAATCCAGCGCTACCAGCGCTGCATGCAGGGTGATTGGGCTGAAAGCAGGGCTCCCAAAGCTGCCTCACATACTCATCAAAACGCTGGTCGGTCCCTGGCAAAACCATTGCAGTAATGCAGCTCTGAAGTAGAACTCTTCACCTAAATGTTGGCTTTTCAGAATGAGACATTGGAATTCAATTATTTCACTTCTGCCAGTGATTAGCAGTTTTTCCTAACATAAATTTGCTCTGAGAAATGCTGTTGGAGTATCAGTAGCAGCATTTCTAAAGCCTTGATGATCTCCCCCCTCCACCCTCAGGAAGCTCAGCTTTCCCTCTCCCCAGCCTTCACTCCCACCCACAGGCACTCCTTAAGATCAGTACATTCACTCCTTGGGAAACACCAGATGCACTGAAGGAGTCTTGACTCAGATCTTGTGAATTCAACAATTTCTGTCTGACAGAAGAAAGCTATGAGCAACTGAGGCTCCTTACAAACAAATATTCTTCTTTCAGAGGAAGGTTCTTATTTTTCCCTTTTCATCCTCCTTCTAGCATAGAGGAAATCAGCCTTTGGAGAAATGCATGGTAGCTAATAAAATCCATTTTTGTGAGTGCTCCTGACTCCTTGCTGAAGCCAAGCTCTCTTACAGCAGCTTGTGAGTAATATTTTCTACCATCTGTGATTGGATAGGTGAATCTGTCTTATCCTGGCAGATCTGCCCACTGTTATAAATGCCACTGTTACCAGTCTGGACTATATATCTGTATATGAAGCTATCTGTCCTCAAAACAAATTCACTCAAAAGAGAAATTGGTAGGCCATTTTCTTCGCAGCCACATCACTGTATGAGCAAAGCAACACAGACCTTGCAGTTTGATCACAAGAGATATAAAATCTGTCTAAAGTTTTGAGATGAAGTTTCTGCTCATGAAACTCTTGGGCATTTTCTAGAACTATCACAGGCTGTACTACCTGCCATGGCAACATCAACTGTCCACTTGGTTATGATTTCACAGACCTTTTTTGGGGCTTTTTTTCATTTGCTTTCTAAAGCACATTCATTGTGCCCTGCAGCATCCTATCCTCAACCAGTTGAGGATAAACCAACAATAATTAAACATTAGGCTTGCTTTTTGTAGTTAAGCCGAGGAAAACTTTTTGTTATCTTTTACATTATTAGAAACCAGCTCTGCAAATGTGCATGACCTGGGCCTTAAAGCTGAAATCCATTCTAAACCTTACATATGAAAACTTACCCTCTTCTCATGCCGCATTAATCTCTGAGTATAAATAGCTCTTCAGCATGGACTGAATAGTTCATTTCCTCCTACCTTTTTTTTAGAGTTAGTCTTTGTTGCCAAGAACTTCACCTCTCTTTTTCAGAATAAAATATCTTTAAATTTAAAGGAAGATCTATTAGCTAAGTCTTGGTGCTTTATATGCTTGCTTCTTTGTTTGTTTAATTGAATTCATAGAAGCATAGCAAGGCCAGGAGTATTTTTGCATCTATTTATAGGTTTTGAGATAATTTTTTTGTTGTTGTTTTTTACTTGAAAATTTTGGGGTATTATTTTCTGTTTAAGAAAGAAATTCTGGTTTCTCTTATGTAGATCGACCCTTTCTAGTCTCACTGACAGATCTGGCCCTTGCCTTCTGCCACTATCTGGATAAGCATTTAATGTTATTCAGCAATTTATTTTTTTTTCCAGTTTCCTCAGATGGAATCTCTAGAGAGAAACCCTCTTTAAAGGATCTCTCTGTGAAGCTTCATAGACCTTATTCCATTAAATGAATAGCACTGACAGCAATTATTGAAGCTCTCAGAGTTTCGGGGAAAAAATTATGAAGTCTGCAAGGTTGGAAAAAGTGACCATACAACCACTCTTAAGCTCAGGATATTCTCTCCATTGCATAAACTACCCTTTCATTTCTCTCAGTATGATTAGTAGGCATAACAGGGTTGCTCTGCTACATTTAGTGGGTCAGCACAAGTAGGATGATGCCATGAGGCTGATGATACAGAATCAGTGGTAGATTGGTGAACTTTGCCATACATGGGCCAAGAGAAATATCTATCTTTGAGTTATTAAAGCCATTAATATTTTAGAGAACTATTCTGTAATACATTCTTAATTTCTATTGTGTAATGGAATGAGGAAAAAGGACTATTGAAAACACATTATGCATTGCTCCCAATAACACCACAATGTTTTTTTCAACTGCTATTACGAGTATGTTTTATTATAGGTTCTATGATTAGTATTGGGAACACTTTTCACACTACAATTACATGAGTTTTAATGACTGAATGCTAACATTTTAAAAAGCATATTTGAATTAATAATTTGAATTATTGTTAATTGATTTGTATAACTACTTACAAATTAAAAAATAATTTTTTTTTTCTGTGAGTATCTATGGTGATCCCTGCAGTCTGAGAACTTGATGATTGTTACTGCTTTTCAGGATAGTGGAGTGCAAGGTATACTAATAATAATGGACAATTAGATATGATCAAAGAGGTGGGTTTGATAATTAAATAGCTACAGTCACTAGTCTGCTAAAGCACATATTTCTAGAATGTGTCTTTTCTGACTCATGCTCAGGATATTGCAAGGCGTCTTTGGGCAGACTCACCCTCTCAGTTACTGCATTGCAAATGTGGACGTGCTGAGTCTATGCCTTGCTGCCTGGAGAAGCTATCCAATTAAAAGACATTTTCAATTCATATAAAATAAAGGGGGAATATCCTAGGGGAAGGTTCCCTAGGGGGAGCAGAAGACAGAAACTTTACAGAGGTTAGAGAATGAGAGGGATTCAATGGCAGCTTAAAAAATTATAAAAATCTTAATATTTGAAAGCCTGAGCCTCTATTCTGGCTACAATGTGTTAGAGAATTAGAGATTATTGTTTTACTAACATTGCTAATTCAACCAGAAGGAGCACATAGAGTTCTAAAACATGGCTAATTTCACAAAACTCTCTTGAAAGAAGAAAAATGAAAACCATTGTAGTCTTAAAAATCAAAATGGCACTAAAGAAATACAACTTGACACCATTAGAACCAATCATTCCTGCTGTACAAGGTTTTGGAGTCTTAGAAACAAACCTCAACATCATGTTAACTTCTGCTCACTACCATAAGTAAATCAAGATATGCTGCCTCGAGAGAGCTGCATATCCCATCAGCACAGCAGGTCAAATTCACATTTGAGAGAAATGTTTCTGCTGAGACCAAGATTCCATGGTCCATAAGTGTGGAGGAATTTCTACCAGGGATGTGAATTCTCATCTTTAGTGCTAAAAGGGATCCCATCTTCAGGAAAAAAATGCACAAAGGATTTGAATGGTGTGGAAGAAATATTCTGATTTTGTTTGAGATAACATTAAAATACCTAGACTTTAATATTTTCTTTAATGAACAATTCTGTGGGAAAGCATACTGCATTGTTACCAAATAGCTGGGGACATCAATGCACTTGATTACATTTACAATCCAATTTCAAGCTATTCAGGAATAAATTGCCTCATACTGTAGAGCGACATGTTCTTTATTTCTCTGTCATCCATTAGTCTCATAATACGTAGAAATTATGGTTGTAGAACCATTTATGAGCAGTTAAATTTCACACAGTTTTCATTGTTTCCAGTGCTACTGAGGTTTTGCTTTATCAAACTGTACCATGCAGAAATTTATATACATAAATCTCTTCAAAAGCATATTTTTCTCCTAGATGTACAGTTTATTAGCTCAACTTCTTTCTGTGACATGAGCTTGGATTTAGATCCATGATCCACATTTATATGAATGTAAATTTTAGAAATGTGATTCCTATTGTTCGCTGCTTGGCATTTTGGCTGATTAGCTCTGATGAAAAACAAGATGCTTATTTTACATCTAAATATGGATTCTAGGATTACACTGACTATTTTTGAAGCTTTGGACTTAAAATATGTAGTTAGAACTATTTCAGGGAAGAAATTATTAGATAATCAGATTTCCACTTATATCACTTTAGAAAGTACTATACATATATATATTAATAACACATGAAGCTTTAGCTGAATAATTTACACTGCACTGTAAGCATTATGGATTACTTGGTCCGGTGGCAAATGTTCATAATGGAAAAAAATGGCTCCCAAACATAAGCAAATTTCAAATCTCTGTTGTCTTTCTTATGCTCAAAGACTGAACAATAATGCTGAACATTTGTTTAGGTATCCATATGCTGGTTCATTTTCAGCAGATGGTCCCTAATAGATTGTTGCACTGTTGATATGGTTACCCAAAGCACATTTTTGGATCCTGACACATCTCCTTTTCAGACTTATGATCTTTCATACATACTTAGTGAAATACATGTGTATCCTAGGGGAAATCCAGCATATAGCTTTTTGTTGTACACAAAAAAACCTCTAGCTAGATTGAAAAAAATGTCCTGGAGGAGTATAAATATTTACAGTCTGAAAACTGACCTGGAAAAATATTTTATAGCAGTAATTACAGAAAGAACTAATGAGGTAATATGAACTACATTTATGCTAATACAGAATTACACTACAAAGGCATTTAAGCAAGTAAATAAGATGTGGTCTGTGAGGTTCTGACTTAAACCTTAAACAATATAATCTGAAAAACTTTCCTTCATCTATTTTTAAACTATTAAGATAGTAAGTAACTTATTAAAGACCTCTTTAGGACTTTTGTGAAGAAGATTATAAATTGCAATAAATTCTAAATTCCATAGGTGGCTTGAAAAGCCTATAGAAAAATTTACAACTAGAGATTAAACTCATAAACTTTGTTGCATAGGTTTACAAACGAGGGATGGGGATAGCAATAAACAGAGCCAAGTTGTGAGGGGAAGGCGGCTGCGCATAAGCTTGTAATCCTGTGGCCTTCAGCTGTTTTCTTCTCAAAGCTGCTTCATTCCGTCTGGGACGCTGTGCCGTTGCAGGTACTGACAGCTTGCCTGCAACTGGTTCTGCAGGGTGATAGCACACAGCCAGCTGCTTCCTATCCTGGATGGAGGGGTCAGGACCGGGTGCTGCTCAGAGCAACCCACATGCCCCATGCTCCAGAAAGAGCGTGGATGATCTCTTACCCTTCCCAGTCTTCCATGTGCCTCAGCTTATGGACCATAAAGTATAAGGATTAGGGAGGTGGGGTGGCCAAATTTGTGTTAAAAAAATGGAGTGGGACAGCAACGAGGTTAAAAGTTTGAGAATTCCTGCACTGCTTCACTCAGGTAATAAATTAGCTTCTCAAAAACAAGTGCTATCCTTTTCTGAAAACCGTGCTCGTACAGATTTCTAAGCATAACAAACAATTATGGCAATTAATTATTTTTCTTCATGTTGGCACTTAACTGTCTTATACAAGAGACCACCTTTCTCAAAACTCCTACTGCCTTCTTCATTATGTATTTTTTTCTGGTTTAAGTGAAAACTACTGCAACAGAAAACTGCCTTTTTTATTACCCTTTTCCATTGCATGCTCAGACCAGGCTGATCGTGCCTGGTCCATGACACTGGCATCCTGTAGGAAACAAAGGTTGCACTAGTGTCCTAATAATGCACATGGGGCAGCAAACATACACTTCTAGAGATCCTAGCAAGCTGTAGGTTTTCAACTATTAACTTCTTATCCATAACATAAGCTTTTTAACATTTTCATGAGCCCATTCTTTTTAAAGAAAATGAAAAGAAAGAGAATTCAATTATAGAAAGCTGCACTCATCAGCAAAAGAAACCTTTAGATCTTTGCACACCTCATCAGCTGGAACTAAAAGAGTAACTAGCAGCTATCATGAGCTGTACAACAGCATAATGGGACAACAATGCACATATTTTGCCTCTAGGTGTTAGAGATACATAGTAATGGAAAACAGAACAGTGAAACTGTAAAATCCTGTGTTCAGTTTCTATGCTTTGCCCAGACTTCTGTGCAACCATTCTGGCCAGTCCTAATTTCCTAATTTCAACCTTCTCTTGCCTGTTATTCCTTTCCCATTCCTATGTTACTTTCCCAGTCTATGTCCCTACTTTTAAGCCCTACCAATCTGCCTCAAAATTGCAATCTTAATCTAATTTTAAATCAGACCTAGTCCCTCAACAAGAGTTTGCCACTTGAATCCCAAACTCAGGCCTTACATCCCACCATACACAGCTTTTTTGAGGACTTCTTACAACCCTCCCCGCCCCATTCAACTCTTTGCTGGCTCTCAGTTTTCCTTTAACTCTCTGGGAATTCCAAATTCAGTTCCTTCTTCAACTCTTTCTCCTGTCTATAATCCCAAGCTTTTCCCTATTCTTTTTATCTGGACAGGCTCCCATTCCCTCCAAAGCCCTTAGCAGCTAATCCGATTTCTCATTCTCAGTCTCTCCTCTGCTCCTGACCTCTTGGCCCTGTGGTTCCTTTTCAGTGCCAGACTCCCTTCACCCTTCTAGTGTCAACAAAGTAGGCTGTACAATCTCCTATCTGTCTCTGCAGTGCCTGAAGACCACAGCTCCCTTCAGAAGTCTTTTAAGGACTTAGTAGGCTGAATGGAAGAAAGTAAGTTTGCCAGACTGCAGCCTGACAGGCATAGCTAAGGCAGCCTGGACTGATAAGTCATTTTTCTGTGTTGCTTTCTAAGTCTGTGATAGTACCCATATCTCAATACTTGTTTAAGTTCTTTAACTCCTTCTCATCTGTGAGAACTCTACAGTCACACAGTAAATTTATGAACAGAGAAAAGCTTACAAAATATCATCGATGAGTAGAATAATGTTGGCAAAACTACAGCAGTCTTAAAAAAAGATGCTATGACATATCTGTTCTGCAATTATATTCTCTGTTTACCTTGCAACAACTGTCAACATAAAGACATATGCCACCAGAAGTCTACAGTGGTAGAAGTAACTGATTAGATTGACAATATTTTCAGTGAAAATTAAACATAAACCATCCCTATCCTGAGGTCATAGTTACAGAATTAAATACAAGTAGAGAGACCTTGAGTGTACTATATTAAAGGCAGACGAGCTTATAACATCAACTAAGAAATATTGAACTTTGAAACACAAACTACAACAAGCAACATTGTAACCCAGATCATCATGCATTATGGCATTCACTTACAAATGGTCAAATACATGTCTCTAAACAGAATATATAATGTTTATGGAGGCTTTAAGTACCACTGCTTTGAATTTATTGCTATTCTGGTTATTTATTGAGAGTGAACAGTCTTTATTTGACATACTAGAGTTGTGCAGAAGCAGTCACTGTGCAGGGCTGTTTTAATGCTCCCTAAAACCTAAGATACTGCAGTTCCCATCAAAAAAGAAGCTTCAAAAACTTCTAAACTTATGCTAGCCAAGGCTTTCACAGGACATCACATGCTCTCCTGCCACTGATATTCTCCAGTCTCATTCCTTACCCATGGCCAGTCCTTCTGCTGGCAAGGGGAACGTAGAAGCACGCCCCATCTCTCAATTGATAAGAGTCCCCATCCTTTCACATCCAGAAAACCAACAGAAAGGAGACGTATCAAAACCAGAATTGCACTTCAATTATAAGTGTTACAGTTACTTTTAATACTAATTCTATTCTACTTTCCATTATCTCTATTAACCTTTTTAAAACTAAAAACTAATTTATTTCCCCTACTGATTTTGTCATTTCCATTTGACAAAAATTGATTCCCTTGCACCCCTCTGTTTCAGATTCAGCTAGAATTAATACATTTTAGTTTGCTTCCTTTGAGCCCTAGCAGGATCAAAAATGGTAACAGAGCTCTGGGAATTTTGTAAAATTAGTCTGTTATTAGCCTGATAGCAGAAGGAATATATTCTGAATTTTATTAGGGTTTTTTTTTTTTTCCAATAACAAAAGAGTAGATGTATTAAAGGGTGAAAACGAAAGAGATTTTTGACAGCTTTATAAATAGAAGCTAATAAAAATTTTCAACTAATTTAAGACCCTCTAAATAATTTAGTTTCACTTTCCACTGCACTAAAATATAATGTATTACTATTTATAACTCTATACATTTTCTCACAATAAGAGAGAAATCCACTCATCTCTTCACAAACCCATGTTGTGCATTTAAGATAAGTGCCCAATAAAAGTTTGGAAGCAAGCTTGCACTATCTTATGAAGATAAACAGATTCACTCCTAATACCCACTTCCATGAAATGAATAAACAAATATTTTCAAAAGCTGTACAGACAGTCTTTCTCTCTCTGAAGAAATTTCACTCTTTGGAAATTTTTCCTGATGAAAATATTCAGGATAACAGGCAAAAGTTGTATATATAAAGGTGAGATTTTACTGTTATATACAGGTGGAAACTGAAGCGATGAATATGATGAATAGGATCCATGGTACTCAGTTAATTTTGGAACTTTGTATTCTCATATTGAAATGCCAATCTGTTCTGTCATGGCATACTTAGTTCAAAAAACATTAATGTGCTTCTTCATGCAGCACTAACTTTGCTTATTTACCGGTTTAGATATTGTTTCTGAAAATGTCTACTACCTTCCATAGATACAAAATACTTTGTCTGTAAACTACATCTGTTGAAAATGAAATGTCCTTCTTGTAAGATGTAAGTAAAGAACGCCATGGTTTTCAATCAGCTCTTAAAACCAGTTTTATCTGTCCTGGCAAATCAAAGACAAGAAATGTATGACTAGTAAACGTTTATTATGGATAGGTAATTTGTTTTGCATTAAGAAAACTGTTGTCTTTTATGATTCATGGTCATGTTCTGGAGTGGGATATTCAAATAGAGCAAATAAAGATAATTCTGTGGAAAAGCCATTCTTTAAAGTTGACAGAACAAAGAAGTGTTATTTTCTTAATCACAGAATGTTGAATAAGGTGTCCTAATAGACTTGACATTTCCTGTATAACTCAGAGTAAAGCATCTTATTGGTCAGCATCCAGATGTCTGAAAATTTATTTCCTGTATGCCAGTCAATGTCTTTTTAACTGATTTGAAATAATCTTTATAATCCAGCTATGAATGAAGAATTGAAATTTGCAGTTGTTGATGGGCCTGTTGAAGAATAGGCTCTATGTAGAATTTGAGGATTATGTTTAATTTACAGGCAGCAAAATTTATTGAATAGCAACTGGAAGCTGTAAAATGAAATGTTTTCTGAAAAACAGAAAAGAAAATACTTAGTGACAGCCCACTGAAGTACCTGTTCATTCCGATTTGGAGTAGTCTGTATTGTAGAAATGATAAAATTCTCAGGATAATAAAGGTTATAAAGTAAAAGCTTTTATGTGTTACACTGGCGGTATCTTCTATAGCTTCATTAATTTACAAAGATTTGTACCAATATAGCTGAAAATATATTTGCAAAATAAAATTTCACTTTTCAAGAAGGTAAAATACTGACTTAACTTTGGTTAAAAATCTTTAATACAGGAAGTGTAAGATCCTTGAAAAATATACACTGGACTATGGTAGCATAAACTGTATTACGATGGGTATTTTGCTCAGGTGCAGAAAGGATCATCTCCACTTCCCTCCATCCAGAGTATCCTCTTTCTAGTGAAGAAACTTCTTATAATCTTAGTTACTTTTAAGATATTTGTTATTTACTCTTCCTTACTTTTTATACTGAAAGATGTTTGGGATTTAATTAGCAAAAATTTAAGCAAACTTGACATGAGTAGGGGTAAATGCTAGGTGGTTGTGTTGTTAAGGTGCTAGAGTGGTAGGACCAATTCAAGCCACAGCACATATTTCCTTAATTATGTAAGACATAAATCCCCTTAGAAACTGAATTAACTCTCTGCCTATCTGAAGTCCAAACCTTTTCAGGGAAAGGTGTATCTTGTGGTGACAGCAACTCCCTACATGTTGCAACTGTGGAACAAATGACATAGGTCAACCAGAAAAATAGTAATACAGTTCTTCCATGACCACACACTGGGAGAAACTAACAGGAATCTGAAGAGGTTTTGGAATATTGTTGTACTTATTTTGAATGTAAATTAGTTTTTAACACTTATTAGAATAAATCTATTCAGCTGTATATAGGAAATGCATTTGGCACTACTTTTCTCTCTAATAATAATTTAATTTCTCTGTTTCATGCACATTTCTCTTAATGTTTTTTTCATCAAAATGATTTCTACTTACCAGTTTTCCAATTTTTAAATAAAACCATAGGATTAAAACCACTTCATGTGTGAAAAGAAGCTCTATGGGAAAGATATCAAATGAACAGTGAATACGTGAAGTGCTGTACTACTCCTGAGCTGAGACTAGCATTTTACAGAAAATGTGCTGTACCAAAAATGCTGGATACAATTACTGTGGTTCAGTTCCTACCAGTTTTAGGGTAAGTTTATGCAATTTCAATCTAAATTAGAAAGCAAGCTGTATAAACAGCACTTTTTCTTGCCTCCTCCAACCAATCCATGAGAAATGTATGTGTAATACCTGTATCCCAAACAGACATACACAGAAAACACTTCATAACATCTGTGAATCTACCAGGAGAGACCTCTGGATGCTGAAACAACATAATAAATAAGAGTGAGGATCCAAATTCACTTTGACAGTTAACAGCTATCTCCACTGTCCACCTCTCATTATAAAGATTGGAGGGCTGATGATCAACTCCAGCTCTCTAAAAAGGAGACCAAGAAAGCCCTCATATCAAACCATCCAGAATCTTTGAATGTGACACATGAACAGTCAGCACAAGTATGGCCATCCAGGAAAGGTAGCAAACCAGAAAATTATATTAACAGGGCAATAAGAGTTTACTTCCCCTCACCTTCTTCTTCATTTTTACATTTTTGAAAATTGCATGAACTCTCCACGTTTTTGCAAACATTGCTCCAAACGCAGTTGTGTATCCCACCGTAAGAATCCATGTTCGGACCTAAACAAAAAATAAATATATATATAAAATAAGACAAAGCTACTTAATTTTCAGTAGATAATATGGATCTCATAATTTCAGACAAAGTTTTTCTCAAGACCTTGGGAAAAAATATTCAAAGAACTTCAGAACATGTTGTCATTTCAGAATTGTCTCTTTCTTGCTATTTTCCTCCTTCCTCCATCCTCTTTCCAAGTATAACAAATCTGGATGCTGAATTAACAATCTCTTCCTTATATAAAATTACAACTCTTACAATATTCTACTTTTTTTTTTTTCAGCTTTGTTGTGTTCTGTGGAGACAGGAAAGGAACTAGTGGAGGAAACCAAAAGACTGAGACTATAAAAAGTACCCAGGGAGCCAATATTAACATTTTGAACAGAAATTAACAGAGAAGTAGAGATGTTATTCAGACTAAATAAGAAGAAATTATACTATGGGAGGTATGCATCACTTAATGCAGACCCTGAGCATTCTGAAAAGAAAAATAGACCTTAAATTTTCATATACAGAAAAATGGCAAGACAGGAACATAGCCTTGGTGAGCAGGCCTCAGCGACAAGACCTGAATCAAAGATAATACCTGCAATACGGGCCTAAGAAAAAGCAGATGGTGAGCTTACACAGAACGATGGAGTAATGGGATCTTGAGCTGGCCACAGCTTTGACATAGACCTATCTAGATGTTTTCGTCATAGACAGCTTCCAAGAGAAAACCAGATTCTTAAACTAAAAATGACTTGATTTCTTTAGAGTAAAAACTAGAATTACTTCTCTTTTTTATTTTCTATTTTTTATTTTTAATAAAAAACCCTCAAATTTCCCAGGAAGGACAGAATACAAGTCATAAAAGCTATTTGTGGAATTTCCCACCTGCCCATAGCATACTTGTAGGTAGCCCTCACTTTCATCCTTGGTTTTAGCTAAGCCAGTGACTTTAAGAGTTATAGTAAGCTCTGCCTGCACAGCCCCTTCTAATTCCATGGAAGTTTCTCTTTTTGTTTCACTGAAGGTTTTGCTGTTTGAAAGCTTTTCTGTCTTGAACAGACTATTTCCTTGTCCAAAGAGGGACTAGGGACTACAGAGTGCAGCAATGTTGCAAGTGGAAGACCATGAGAGAGGCACAGCCGGCGAGCTGGAAGCTTGCAGCTGAATCTGAGAGCTTGAGAAATCACAAGGAAGATGAACAATTTCCTCTCCCTCTAGAGACTCCACATGGGCTGGCTGTCAAAAAGGGAGACTGCACAAAAGGGAACAAAGAAGTAAAAATAAAATGCACTGTATATTGCAGATGGAAAAACATGGGGAAAAAACAATGGCTAAAGACGGTGAAGGCAAAGCTAGAAAAAAGGCAAGCCAGTCTTAGCCATGTTGACCACGCACCTTTGGCCACTAGAGATAAATTTTGATATAAAAGAATCTGATTTATGAAAACCAGGACGTTCTGAAATAGGATTTAAAAAAATTTCTTTGGATGACCTAGAGGCAATGTTTTTCACTGGAAACCAGCCTAGTTTCACATCTGACTTCTGCAGTGTTTGGGATTTTGAATTTGTAACTTTAGGACATGCATATTGATGAGAAACTAAGTGTTGCAGTAGGATGCAAAATTTGGGATCTATTATAAACATTAAGAGTAATCTCAGCATTTCGCTTCTAAATACATGTTATCTATTTTTTGCTTTTCCACACATCTTCAGAATTTCAACTGTTTAAATTCAAAATGTGATTTTTTTTCCCCCCAAATTTTCTGTGGAATAGAAATTCTGATTTTTAGTAATCACTAATGAGTGGGTATCAAAGTGAAAAATAAAAAAAAAGTTACGTGACTCACTCAAAAAATATTGGTAAAGCAATAAGAAACATAAAATGACTACTGTTCCTAAAAATAAATATGCATGATCAAAAATGGTGAATCAGTGAGATAGAAGTAGGCACAGCACCTTGGGTCTTGACAAATAAGAATATATATGAATTGACAACCAAAAACTGTTTGTAAGGAAATATGCCCAAATCTGGTAACACTGTGCACCACGCAGGGACACACACCTCAAGTGTGAAGTGTGAACTCAGGGGTGTTGCATCACCCGTGTGGGCATTGTCAGTTTGCAGAGGTATATACCAGGGCACAGAGCCCACATGTCTCACAGAATGTGTATCTGGGGGAACCTTCCCCCTTAGAAGAAAGGGTGTGCTGGTAATCCATGCATCCTGTGAGGAGATTCCTGCTTGTAACTCAGACTGTGCATTTATTAGAAAATGTTGGGATTGCGCATAGAAGACTGTTTAGATACTTGTATGTATGCATTAACATTTTATTAGCATCTAATGGTGTGGTTTATCTGTTGCATTGCCAATACTGATCCTGAACATATCATTCACTGTCTGCTGATTAATCTCGTTAATAAAACCAGTAAACCAATCGCGATTAGATTCAAACCACGTGAGTGTTACCCCTTTGTAATGTTTTTTTAATGTGGTATTAGAAAAGAACCCCGTAACCTCCCAAAAATGGGGATAGGTCAGCAAAGTATTATTTTGAATAATTTTTCATACTATTTTCGTGTTAATATGTTAAATATTTTTTCAAGTCTTTCTTGCTATACATTATCATACATTATACTAATAAATTCAGTAAAACCAAAGTTTGATCTGCTCTGAGTGATTTAAAAAATATGTTTCATATCAACATGTTCGTATTAGCCAGTTACATCTTTTTTACTTCACATCAATTGAGCACTGATAACCGTACTTAGCATTCAATGTCTTTGCTGCTATTAATAAGTATTCAGCTCTTTTGTATACAGTTTAGTGATATATTTGGCAAACAGATACATGATATTTTCATGTCTCTAATAAGACACTGTTTTGTTCTCACTGAAACAGTAATTGCCTCTTGGGAATAGTAATAAAATCAATTATGGTCATAATATGTTTCTAACACAATATTCAGAAAAATGTTATTTCTACAATTTTTAGTTGAAAAAGTGTTATGTATTCCTGATCTGGATTGTGTAAATTAGAATAATATAACTATTGGCTATATTGGAAACATTATATTTTAAACATACCAGGAGATTTTGTAAAAATGATATCATTGCTGCTAAGAATGAGACAATAAGTTTCAGATGAAAATAAATTTTTAATTTTGAAGAAAATGACCTCGAATTTGTCAGCTATAATTCATTAGTGCATGTAGCAAAATGAAAAATTTAGAAAACAGCAAAAGCCTCTGAAATTCATATATCTGCCTATTTATATTGTTAAATGTATTATACCTACAAATCCCACTCATTTGAAAGAACATGATAAAAATAACACTAATAATTGGAGTGCATGACCATGATGTTACACAGTAGATCAGGAATTCTCTCATGTTGGAAGTTTTTAATGATGCATTTCAATAGAAGAAGCTGAGGAAGACCACTCTCCCCTCAGTACTTACCAAACAAACAGGAAAGACATCTCCTTAGGAGATGGGAAACTTGCATTCAAATCCCTACTCCAAACTAGACACAAAATCCTGAAAATATTCCTGTGTTCCTATAGAAGGATAATTTGTAAAAATAGGTTGAGTCATTACAAAATTTCTCATGCCTGCACAGAATTTTAGGATATGCCTTCAATTATCTGCTTATATTTCTTGGTTACTACTACTTTTTTTTTTAGTAAGATGTCTTGACTACTTGAACCTCTCCTCTCACAAGTGTCAAAGGAGATAATACTGTTTGGTATACAACAACCAAGTATGTCTATGCAGATGCTAAAATGCAGTTTTCTATTTTTTTTTCCTTATCCTTCTTACACTATATTGGTGTGGGGCCTATTTATGAAGATACTGTGTATGCACGCATGACTGGAATTTGTGCTTTTTATAAATTACTTGATTGAGCTCTTGCAAGGTGCATTACTTGTGATAACTGAAAAAGCTAGAAATACGTGGGGTTTTTTTATTAGTGGACAACACAGCTGAATACCACCAAACACTGAAAGTGTCTCCACAGAGAAACAGAACATTCTGGGTTATTTCCAGACTTGGAACAGTTATCAGGTTTATTTTAAACAAACAAAATTTGCCTTTTTCAAACAATGTTTAAACAAAGGTTGTAAAGTGTTTAAACAAATGTTGTAATTTTCAGCTACAGTCACTGCATTTATGAACATGATATTATGTCCTTACGTCCTGTGGGAGCCTTTCTTTTCAACTTCCCTTTGCAACAAAACGCCTGTTTTAAATCTATCCATAAGGTGCTAAGTAAGACTATTCTTCCATCATATAATAAGCACTTATAGCTTAACAGCTTTCTATAAAGTTACTTCCATTGGAATCATATTTCCTCTCAACTTTGAGCTTTAGCTGGTTAACCTATGTTTTGAATGCTGCTATTTGATATTTTCACATCTATCTGCACCTTTCCCATCATCTCGTTATGTGAATGGTGAAGTGGTTACTATTTATATATCTGTGTAACAGACCTATAAAGTTATTTGATATTACAACTCATTATTAACAAAAGAAGCCATCTAATTGTGAGCAATGAGTTATTAACGGAAAATTAGAAAGTGGTGAAGGCATCAGTAACATCCTGAACAAAGTAAAGTCTGTCTTTGCTTATATACTCTTAAGAATGAAGCTTACAAACAAAACCGCTATTTTAGGTACTGCTAACTTTCAGACAACCAACAATAATATTTATTTTAAAAATATTTAAATGCAACTAAGACTTTACATTAAATTATAAAATAAGGTTATCTTGGAAAACAGACTGAAATGATGAAAGCTAAAAAGTTTCACTTTTAGAGAAGCTTCATTAATTTCCCGGGTTTGGCCATCACTGCATATGCATTCAGAAGACCACAGTCATGAACTCACAAGGTATGCCTGGGAGGGTACCGTGCTCATGAAAGCAATAATAACATTTTCAAATGCAGTTGATTAAGAAAGTGATGTATTTTATTCCTGTGTTAAACTGCAAGAAAAAAGCCCCAAAGCTAGCCTCCTGAACTGAATACGCTACAGAGTCCTTTTTTGTTGTTCTCACAATTTTAAAATTGCAAAAAAAAAAGAAATTGGAATGAAGAATAAAAAAAAAATAATGTCAGCACAAAGAACTTCCATAAAAACTTGTATAAAAAGCTATAAACTTATCACCTCTCCAGTTAGCAAAACATTTAGATTATGTTTCTGCAAACAAATCACCCAAATTAAAGATTCACGTAAGCATTATGTTTACCTTCTCAAGATCTTAATTTTTATGGTTTCTTTTAAATAAAAACTATCAAATCTGTCTTTCATAGGATTTGACATTCCACTCTCCAGCTCAGTTCAGTTTGTGAGACTCAGACTGAATCCTTTGGAGAATATCGATAATTACCTAGTTTTGCACACGCACTGGGTTTGAAGCTGCAGTGCTGACAGGGTTAGGCTGCTGAACATTAGTGCTGAGTGGCTTGGTGGCATCTTAGTACTAGACTTAGGTGCTTAAAAGTGACAAACACAAGAATAAACCGTGCTGTGCGTTTAGCCCCTGAGACCACAATTATCTTTAACTAGACAATTCTGTTGATTTCTGTGGACTACTCATGAGCTGAAAATTAAGTGCTTTATATTTTTCTTGGCAAACTGGGAACATAAAGGGTAATTATGATGAACAAAAACGTGTCATCTCAACAAGTTTTCACTGGGGTTTGATCCTGCTTCTACTAACCATGGCAAAATCCCCAGTGTGAGCACAGGAATGAGTTCATCCATTTGAATTATACTTTTCTCATTTATATCAAACAGTTTTTGACATGTGTTTATGACTTTTAACTCATTCTTCAGAATTTGTGTGGCACTGGCACAGTTCTTGTAAAACGTAAGTGGCAATAACATTAGAGAATTGAATCCTGCTGTTTTCACATAAATTAAGTACAGCGGCACTTCACATGCTGTGAGATCTCCTGTAGTGATTTCTTAATATATTTCAAATCATTTTTCAGAATTAATCCATGGGTAGTGTAAAAGATATTGCAATTGCTCCTGATTCTATAAGGGGCTTTAAAATCTGTCTGTTGTCCTACAGAAGGAGAGGCAAAATCTTCTAAAAATATTATCTTACTAAATAAATCTCTGGCAAGGTTGTGGTGCATTTGCCTCAGCATATGAATTAATTTAATTTCAAGGATCCATTCAATGTTGTAACTTTTGTCTCTACTTTTTTTATTTCCCCCCCCCCCCCCCAAGAAAAATGTCATTTACTAAAATAGAAGCTGATCAGGCTCATGTTAAACTCAGTAACAGAATTGTCTTTGAATTTAATAGGAGTGAGATCAGTCTCAGACTGAATGACAGAGAGGACAATTATGGAAGTGATTATACAGAAAAAGGAGATTAAAATTAACAGCTAAACAATCAAGAAGGAAACAAACTAAAGAATACACACAAAATTAAAAAGTCCAGACTAAAACCACAAAAAAGGTCTATGGTTTGGAGAGACAAAGAAATGGACTAGAGGTCCAAATCCTTTTTCATTTCAGTAGGAGCTGAGTCTCTTATCTGCCGCTTTTTTAATTCCTGGCCAAAATTAAACCATTTCAGAAAAATAATTAGGTAAATATAAAGTCTAAAGAGTGAAAAAAACCTTCAAAACCAATGTCAATCCCTGAAGAGCATAAAAAGTACGAATAAGGAGCACATCATCAGCTGCTAACCAAAAATCAAGGCTAGATGGCATTTGGTCACACAGAGTCTATTCCAAGTGGTTCTTACCCAGAGTACACAGAGACAGCACCAGTTTTGAGGTGGCACTGCCCAATTTCCTTTTAGTCAGTCCTCACAAGAATGGTCATAAAGAGAAAACTCAAAATGACAAGGCATAAATAAATAAATAGAAGGTTCATACATCTTCTTCTTCTGCCTCCTCTACCATTAAAGGCAAGTCCTTTCTTCCAGAGCTACTTTCAGCCGCAATGTTCAAATTGCCCAGCATCCCATTCACCCTGCAGCCTGTCCCCATCCCTAAGAACCTGTTCCATAACCTCTCACACATGGCTTTTCCTTCCTGCTCTTCACTGCAGTCTCTCAGTCTTTGTTTGATGTTGTTTTCAGGATGTCTCTCCACTCTTACACTACCCTGGAGTCTTCATCTTGCACAGGTTCAGGGTTTCACAAGACAAGGTGCAGTGTGGACCATAGAGTTCCACCTTGCCTAGCTGTTCTCTCAGTGAGGCAGACACAAGGCTATGAAAAATCAGTAAAGAAAGACAAAATCTGCCTTTCATGTTGCTCTAAGACACAGTGTATAACATATGCCATATGTAGATGTAGGTGTAGAAAATTCAAAAAGACTAGATATTGCAAAGCACTTCACCTTCCAAAAAATGTTACAAACACTGTGCTATAGACGAAGCACAGACAATAAGTTTAGAATGTAATAGCCACAATCTGGAAAACATTTTTCCACAGTTTTGTGGGTTGACTCAGGAGTATTTAAGGACCTTCTATAAGCGTTGTAAAAAAAATTATAAAAAAATTAAACAGAGACCATATATAATATATATAATTAAATAAGCTTGAGATTGTGTTTGCACTGCAACTGGTGAGATCTAATAGCTTTTGAAATATAGAAGGCAAGGAGGGTGATTACTTGACTTAGAGAGGGGATAACACTAATGACAGTTTTTAGTTTTGCTTCTACTTTCAAAAGCTGAATCAAAATTTTTATTTTCATAAAAAAAATAAAAAAAAAATCTCTCCCTTCATTTTCATGACTCTTCTCTGTGCCTGAAATGTAGTTGTTATAGGTTTTTGGCTCAGTTGCTTTTTATGATCAGTCACCATTGTAGCTGGTTCTTTTAAAAACTAAGCCAGTCTTGCATAAAAAGGGAATTTTAAACTAATCTCTAATATGGGCAGAATGGGTAATAAAAAGAATGCATTTTCAGAGAAATGGATGATCAAGACAGGTTTGTACTGCCCTCATCCTATAAGAACTGGTATCTGTAAGTAGTCCTTATGAAACCACTAAGTATGTTGCTCATATGGAAATACAAATGTTCATGGTATGAAGCCAAATGTATATGTTGTACCCAGCACTTAGTGGATATTTTGGGGAGAAAGAAGGAGAGACTGAAGAGTTATTAAACAAAAAAGTGGGTTTGTCTCCCATATTTATGAATTCTCCAGCAATACTTCAGAGTTTTCTAGATACAAGGAAAGTGCATTGCCACAGTCAATGGTGGCCATATAAATGATTTGTAAGAGAAGCATAATCTACCCCATTGAAAAAATTATAATTGGAGGAAGAAATTTTACAAGAATTGTTTTAATGAGCATGAGGTTAGAATAGGATTCCCTGGTAGGTTGATTCTGAAGGGTTTCTTGCATTTATAAGTGTAATACTAATCACTGACAGAACTGGGATTCATAAAATAAATCAGTAGCCAGGCACGAGAAAGCGCAATCAGAAATGCTTCTGTACTGGACTGAAAAACCCAGACAGCCAAGACTGGGGAGAAATCTCTCAGGCTCTGCTCTGTTTAACACAGTGAAATATAACATTTCACTATATTAAGATAAAAAAAAACAAAACAACTCTTCTTTAAGACATATCACGATATTTCTTAATCAAAGTTTGGCTTTAAGAACACAGTATTCTGCCCTACTCCTTTCTTTTATTGGTCAGTTAAGTAGTTAGCTTACTCAAGTGCCCATTCAGATATTTCCCTCTCTGGCAGACAGAAAAACAGACTTAACATAGTGTGACAGATACAAATTGAAGGGGAAAAAAAATAAAAAGAAGGAAGAGGTATGTAAGATCAGACAGACCTCACTTAAATTTTGATGTATTTAGAATATGAAAGTAGCGGTTACATTTTGAGAAGCATATCAGAGAAAAATCAGATAGCAGAAATGTTCTAGCTCAGAGGCACAAGATTTTGGATGATGGTTCATTTTTCAGAGTAAATTCTGAGCTGTTTCACATTTAAAGGGTGATGTAAATTTAGTTTTATATAGCTAAATCTGGATGGAAACCTGTTCTGTAGAACAGCTCCATGATAGGTACCTCTGGTTCCCACTTTCTTTCCTTCTGTTCCGCAGTGCCTGGCTGCTTCAAAAGGAGGGTTGTAGGATAGTCATACAATGGCCTACAACCTGGCAGTGAAGTCAGGAGCTCTGAATACAAGACCCTCAAGGCTGAGTAGACACCAGGAGCTAAAATTTGCACCTCCTGCCACTATATTCTTCTACAATGGAAAGCCAGAAAAGAATGGAGATTTATGCCAACAACTGGTTTCCTGATGACACTTCAGCTCCATTAGAAAACTGTTTCACAAAAAAGGGCCATAATTGCTGGATAAAAAATGGATGCTGGCATCTTCCACTTCCTATTGTTCCCTATGTATTCAGGCAGATATATGCTAGTTTGGGAGAGGTGAACAGGATCACCCTTTTGAAGTCTTTGAGGCATCTCTTCTAGCTCTACAGAGAATTTGTGCTCTAGCTGTAGGAAGACTAGGTATTTTCTCCTTCTTTCTTTTGCTGCTAACATTTAGTGTCTAAAATACAGTTGTGTCCAGGTCTAAATGAGAAAGTTAAGACTTTGCACAGAAAACCCTGTAAGTTTACCTATACTATAACTTCTAGTGCATATTAGCATACACTAAAGTGTTCTCCAGTGTTTTGAAATGGTATAACTGAACAAGTCGCATGGTACTTAATTTCTATATTGGTTCTAGTCAGTATGAAGAATTTCAGTTGAAATACTGGGATGTGTCTGCATCACCTAGGTTTAGGCATCCAACTTTCACGCTTTGAATTA
Source organism: Psittacula echo (assembly GCF_963264785.1). Taxonomy (NCBI): domain Eukaryota; kingdom Metazoa; phylum Chordata; class Aves; order Psittaciformes; family Psittacidae; genus Psittacula; species Psittacula echo. The sequence continues at coordinate 95,872,431 of NC_137737.1, read as the reverse complement.
TTCTCTGGAAGTAAAGTTTCTCTTTTTCCAATGCCACCATCTGAAATTCAGACTCCTAAAAAAAGGTGCTGTGAAGTGCAACTTTCTAGAGACTTGAATTTGATCCTTGTTACTCAGGGTACATCTGAGGCAATGGGCCAAGCATAGTCTTAGAATTTTTTGAGGAGAAAATATCTGATACATTCAAATGATGATTGTATTGGCTTTGGAAGGAATATCCTTGCAGTGAAGTTCTTTTCCTTTCTTTGCAATGGCCTCTGTAAGCCAAGCTACTTCTTACAGCAAGCTATTAAGACAAGCTCTAGGTGGACATGTTTAATTTGGTTTCAGAACAGCTTGTTTGGATTTAACTAGAATATATTCTACATGCATCTATGCTTGTGTGAGTGTATAGTGTAGCCTAGAAATAGTAGAAGTCTTTGGAGATTCAGCCAAAAAGACCCAGACAAGCAGCTGTCACAAAGTCTAAAATAATATGGAATCCATGAAGAAAATGTAGAAGCTTCACAGACATCACTAGTTATCATGCTACAAACACAACCTTTAACAAATCATCTTCATATGTATAATTTCAAACCAAGAAAGTACATCTACTCTTTTAGTCTGAGGCAAAATCCCAATTCACTTGAAGCTTCCAATAATAATAATAGTAATATCATTAATACAGCTTTGTGCATGTTTCAGAATTTGGACCCAAAGAATATCTCAAGGAAGAGCTAAGAGAATCAGTGATTAAATGGAATGAGACATCCAACTAATGAATGTTTCTATTTGCATTTCTTGTAAAGCCTCCTGCAAGACTATCTTCAACTAGAATACACGGAATTACTTACTGTGCAAAGTGTCTCAAATGTCTTTTCGGAGACAAAGGATCCATCAAGACCAAAAAGAAAAATAGATGCATAAGAAAGCATCCCTCCAAGGATAATAAGGTTGTTCATGTAGGGACTGGACATCTTTATTAGTCTATGGACAAAAGGTGATAGTGCATTAAAGAGGAAAAGATTACTACTAGGCTATCAAAACAATAAAGAAGAGATTTTTGTAACCAGGCAAACAGATAACCTTTCCTGTAGAACTCTATGAAATCTATAGGCATGCACTATAAAACTGTTTGCAGTTTTAGAAAGTCTAGCACTGCTTCAGGTTTTTGAATGTTTTGTAAAAAGACCTCCTATTTTACTGATGGATTAATTAGCTATGGTTAATGTGACTAGCAGACAGTCAAACATAAATTAAAATAAATCCACTTTCCAGGTAGTATAAAAGAACTTGTCTTAGCACATAGACAATCTGTTTCAATGTTAATGTATTACACAATGATTTCAATTAAACATTTCTAAAATATCATCTTTCCACATCTTTCCTTATATACATGGCATTTAAATACAAAAAAAAGTAGTGATACAAGTAACATGAGTGTCTTACTTCTGATTTCTGTTTTTGATGTTAAAGAACAAGAAAGCACTGGCCATTATCATTCCTAGGATTGTGAGGGCAGAGAGGATGCTGTAGAGAGGCAGGGAGATCTTGCGTAGCTCCTCCTGTATAATTGTTTTGTCCTTTGGAGGCTCAAGTCCTAGAATTACAATAAGAAAAAAGGCTAAAGCTCAGCCAGATGTAAAATTTCTCTAAGAAAATTTGCCTCTCAAGTACAATACCGTGATCTGCTAGATTTGGCAACTGTGAGTCATATCAGGAGCTGATTAAATCATTGACTTTGACAGGCATGTGTTAGTCACATTGATTGACAAGAAGGTTTGTGGTTATGGAGCAGGTGAACAACTTCTTCGAAAGAAAAAACCAGCAATACCTTGATGCAGAGCCCCATGAAATATATTCTAACCATCCCCATTTTAAAGTGCAAATAAGCACAAAAATTCATCCTATGACTTTAAAGTTTACCAGGAGGTTATGCTTTCCTGAAACAAGTGACAAAGCATTAAGTAGAAAACAGAGAGTATTGTTTCTCTGCATAGTGTCAATATTACAAGGGCAAATCCAAACAGCCTGTGTAGATACCTACCACAGCTGTAGGCAAGCCTTGGGGTGGCATCACTGGCGCAGGGACCAACAGAGCTGGGGGGCTGAAATAGGGTCCCAAGCTGAGGCCAGGGTAGGGGAAGGCCCAGGACAGGGGGAGGCAGGGCTGTTGGTGCCCTTAGGACTTTACAGGGTAAAATAATATAGAAAAATGGATAGCAAAGGTTTTATAGGGACAGACCCACTTTGCAAGTCCCAGCAGATGTGGACTTGGATGTCTCAAGTTAGAAACTATGTTTAAAGCCGTGCGCTTGATTGACAGTCTAGTCTCACTAATTAAAGGCTTCTCACTTTAATGAGAATTACTTTCCGATGATTGCAATAAAGCTCTGCATCCCCTAGTTCCCACACTCCATTTTATCTGCTTACTAATTTTTTCCTTGGTACAGGCGAATGGCAAAAAGGCCTTTTGCACCACTGTCTTCCTTCAGAAAGGAATTTGTGTGCCCTACAACTCATAAGCCTATTCTGTCATATCAGACTTCCACGGGGCTGAAAGAATGACCACCCAGGGCCAAGAAGCTTCTTATCATAAAATGGGTCCACAGACAGAAAGAGCTCTATTGACCAACTGATCACAGAGTTGTACATAACTGACTAGCACCTGCCAGCACTAATTTTTATGTCTACTCTTCTGTTTTTCACCTAGAAGAACATTCAAAGATTTACACAATAAAATAGCTTTATCCATATAAGTTAAGGAGAAACAATTCTGGTAATGGAAACTTGCTATCCTTTGGTCTTTACATCCAACATTTTCTGCAAAAAATTTCCTTTCATGTTGTCACAATGAAGTGACAGTCAAGGGACCATTTGCTAATTTCATATTAGAGAAAAGTACCTGAAATTTCCTCCTTTTCCCTTTCCCACCACAGAGCATGCATTTACAGGGCAGATGGACAAGCAGTCACAGATAAGATCACTTCAGGGATACTCCAGTCATGTTCTTGTGGACCCTGGGGGTTGGGACACTGGAAGCAAGTGTAGCAGAGCACAGGGTACAGAAACTTGATACTCATCCATCACTCCCAGGGGCAACCACACAGATCTCACGAAGCTGGCTTTTCTTTCTGTTACTAAATTGCACCACAGCAGAACTTCAGATTAAATCTTAATTATTAGCTTTAAAAACAATCTATATGCCTATATTCAACAGGAAAGACCCTTAAAAATAATTTCAGCTGACGTCTGGCTGACATGATCATAGTCTCAGAAAGATGTGGTTATGCCCACACTTCAACTGCTATGAGGGCAGAGTAAGCCCTCCTGCTAACTTTGGAGCAGCATGGAATAAAAAATGGTAAGAAGGTAAACCAGCACAGCCCATATGTCTGCCAGGGACCTTGAGAGTGCTTCTGGACTCAAAACCCTCTGGCCTTGTTTCACACAGGCCATCTTAAAGCTATCTTCGGTATCTGGAAACCTGTTTTCTAACTGCTTAACAAACACTTCCCAGAGAAAAACAGACACCTTCTTCTTGTTTGTGCAAACACAGCACAAAAGAGCAACCGTCAGGTGTGATGAACGAGGGGACTGGGAAATGGGGATAAATCAGAACATTATTCATTGGTGTAGATGAAGAAAATCATTTGTATACACATATAAATTTGAATTTGTCCTAGCCATTGGAATGAAAAACAAGTATACAATATCAAAATGTTGCAATTTTCTGTTCAGAATTCTCCCACTTCTTTTTTAAAGCACAGCTCAGTTCCTTTTCTCTTTATACAGTGTCATATCTTTTTGATATTAAAAATCCTAAACCAATTCTTTACACAGCACACAGTCTTATAAACTATATACAGCTATCCATGTCAATCCTGTACCTCTTTCCAGTTTTCTCTCCTACCTTGGAACCTGATGCTGTTGTTGATTATTTCCAGTGTGTCAGCCACAGCATTGTACTCTCCCACTTTCACTTCCTTTCTTTCTGCAGAGAAACAAACAAGAGCAGTTGTTTATGGCAGTTCACATATTCTCAATTATTTAACTGATTTTGCCTTCTTTTTTGACAGTACGTTAAGAAAACTGCATGAGTTATTAAAGCAGAATGCCAGACAGCTGATATCATTAAAAGGAATATTTTCTTTGAAGAAATGTAAAGTATTTTTGAGAACTCATTTACCTACTCAGGGAATTGTGTTATTGGGCACAGAGATCTCCAGCTTAAAGATCAGATGCCTACTTACTGGCTTATATCATGCAGGACATTTTGTTGGGAGAAAAGACATGGCTAAATCAGACATTCTGCTCTCATTTAAACCACTGGGACATCTTTCTTAGTGAAGTATTTCCCAGGGGAGTCATATTGGCAGGCTCCAGTCAGTACAGAGTAGACAGGCTCGTTAATACATATGCTGGGAACCTAATCTTTTATGCTGATTGGGAATTAGCAACTCATTACTACCCTGACTGCAAAACGTACTATGTTATATAATTAAAACCAATGTGCACTTGAACTAAAATCTTACTATTACTCTCATCTGCTATTTTAGGACTATTGTCACATAGATTGCCTTCCTGTACCTAATGGAGCAGAGTAATACAGATATAGGAACTTAATTGGTTTGGCTGCTGCCTTGGCCACTGTAGCTGAAACTCCAGCACTCCTTGTCCCACATGAAAACATCTGAAAACATCTGGCACCAATTAATTTCTGCTATTTCTGTTGGGGTTTTGGTGTGGCTTAGAAGTGCAAGAAGTTAATAAAGTATAATTAAATATTAATTTTTATAATTAAATATAATAAACTTCTACACTAAAAGTTTTGCATTTTGATCAGAGATTTATAAATCACAGACATAACAGCTAAAGTTTTCTTTTATGAGCTGGCTCAGCAGAGCCAAAAAATTTCCCTTCAGGCCTCTGTGTCTGGGCATTCACAACCCAATTTAGACTTAAATTTTGAGCTCATGACCATATTTGTGACACTGATTTTGGGAATTGATGATCTTGAACTAGATGGCAAATTTGAAAAGACTGTATTTCACCCAGCATTTCCATCTTAACCCTTTCTCCTTTCTTGCTCAAAGCGATTGTGCTCATTCAGTTCTGCCGAATGGAGCAGCTACCTCTATTTTAGTAAAATCTACAGGGTGATTAATACTAATCTGAGAACTCACAGGAGGCAAAACTTTTCCTTACATAAACCGCACATCTTATTGTTAAAATTGTTTATGCAGAGTTGTAGAGGGGGCAGAGATAGCTAAGCGTTTGCTGTACCCCTGTGAAAAGATGGAGTCTGCAGTTCTAAAACCTGATTTGTCTTTCACATGAGCATCATCCATTTGTGGGACCCTAAAACTAGTTTGGAATAAAATTGCAATCCCCTGGTCTGTGTCTGTAGGAAGAGTTTCACAAAGGTCGTTCACATACTCTTAGAAGCAAATGTCACAGGCCAAAAATCCTCTGTGAAATAATTAAAGGCATAAATGCTTCACAGTCTTACACAATAAAATCTTCCCAAAAATCATCTAAAAGCTAAAATCGTTACTGCTAAAAACTGGACCAATTCACTTCCATCTGTATTTGTAGCATGACAGCTATTATCTGTAGTTCTAAAACATCACAACCTAGAGAGAAGAGAGACAAACACCTGAATACATACCAACATACACTTTGCATATTAGATGCCAGATTGTCCACAGCATCTACTTATAACCAAACTGGGAGGACATACACCTTGGTATTGGTCTAGCCACAACTTTACAGCAACAGGCCAAAATCTGATAGCTCTGATGGGCAAGAAGAGAAAAGGGCAATTGCTTCAAAAACATTTCTGTATGGAATACTTACCGGGACTAGAAACACATAATATGGGGGGAAGCATACACAAAGAGAATCTGTGGTATGTTTAAAGTCCTGCAATTGAGAACTTTTCCTGTGATTGCTTCATGTGACATACAACATCATTCCTTTTCAAAATTTATAAATTCTTACGTGGCTTCCTTTACAGTTGAGGTAACATTGAGAATGTGCCTATGACAGTCAGGGGCTGGAGCACCTTCCATATGAAGATAGGCTGAGAAGGCTGGGGCTGTTCAGCCTGGAGAAGAGAAGGCTGCATGGAGACCTCATAGCAGCCTTCCAGTATCTGAAGGGGGCCTATAAGGAAGCTGGGGAGGAACTCTTCATTAGGGACTATAGTGGTAGGACAACGGGTGATGGGTTCAAACTTAAACAGGGGAAGTTTAGATTGGAAATAAGGAAGAAATTCTTTACTGTGAGGGTGGTGAGGCACTGGAATGGGTTGCCCAAGGAAGTTGTGAATGCTCCATGCCTGGCGGTGTTCAAGGCTGGGTTGGACAGAGCCTTGGATGACATTGTTTAGTGTGAGGTGTCCCTGCCTATGGCAGGGGGGTTGGAATTTGATGATCTTAAGGTCCTTTCCATCCCAACCATTCTATGATTCTATGGTAACTGCATTGTAGTGCAGTATAGATAAGGTAGCCTACAACTAGCCAGCCTGGGTGCCAGGAGCTAGCCCTTGTGGGAATGGAGTTTTGTAGAGCTGCTTGGAGAAACAAACTTTCATGACAGACTGAACTTAAGAGCAAGAGTTATTTGGACTTTGAAACTTAAGAGTGTGGGAAAAAAAAGCATTTAGTACCTAGGAACCACATGATCAATGTCTCATCCCTTACAAATGGGAAAGGATAGTTCATAGAGCACATACCAATGCTTATTAAAGTCAAGAAAAGCAATAAAGATGTTTGATATCTTAAAGAAGTTACAATGGTAGAAAGTAGTCAATGAGGGAAATAAATCATATTTTTATACAGCAGAAGGATATTTTATCCATACAGGGGTGTTGAGAGGGAGACACAAATAGTCTTTTTGCTCTTTTGTACCCCCAGCTAGGAGTGCAAATACAGCTATTGGTTTTTCACTTCTCCAAGTGCAAGTGCTGAGCAGTGACAGCCAGCTCCAAATATTAATTAAAGGAAGCAAGGAGGCAGCACTATGGCTCTTTGCTCTCTTGCACAAGCCGACATAGCTAAGGATAGGACAGCAGGCTCTACTTTTCTACATGCCATTCGCTTTGGAAATTCTGAATTATTCAAGTCAGTATACTCTTTGTATAATGTAGCTCATATCTGTCAAAATCTTTCTGTGTTCAACAACAAAAGGACAGGAGGAAGTGGAACTCCTCCAAATAAACACACCAATAAAATGCTTTGCACAATATTCAGAATATGCTGTTCCTTCTTTCTATAGAGCTTTCATTATTTTTAAATTATATTTCAATGCTCATGATCAATAGACTGTATTGAAAGCCCCCTTTTTAACCTGCTCAGGTTAAAATGCAGAAGAAAACATATGAGGGAAAATATATTTGTTTTGTGAGATAATGTTTGTGAATACCATGACAGGAGTGTTGGGATTTTAAAACATGAATCTGCAGCTGTTCTTTCACATGGAACAGAAAAATATGAAAAATGGCCAACCCAGAGAAAACTGGTCCAGAACTATATGACTCAATTTTATGCTTAACAGAATCATAAACAACTAATCTTTGTTGTTAATTAATTGTCACAGAATAGATTACTTACATGGCCAAGATTAAATTCTTCTGCCACCAAAAACTAACCTACTCTTAAATGTGAATTAAAATGTTTCCTTCTTCATGTTTTATTGCAGAATTAACAAAAACATGATGACATACTACCACTTCATTAATTGGGTCAAATTTCACAAAGTTAATTCAACAGATGCTTAATTGCGTATCAGGTAGCTACATGTTCTTGTTGAATAAAGGCAATAGTTATCCTGCAACCGACATCAGCTGAGTAAATCAAACTTACCAAAAAGCACATGAGTATTATGATTGCCAGTATTACTGTTACATACTCACACTGATTTCCATATGACTTTATGCTTAGTTTCAGTTCCATTCACTGCATATCATAATTTCTATTTCCACTACATTTTTATAAGTGTGCTTATTCACACCTCATGAAGATATTTTATACTAAAAGATATTTAAGGATGAGAGAAAACACTTGTAATGTGTACAAGATGCGACAGATGGATTTCCCTCATTACCCTCTATATAGACAATACTGGTCAGGTCCTAACGACACTAAGACTTTGTATATATATAAGGTTTCTGATGGAAATGGTACAAATAACCCTAGCAGTGATACAGTTGAGCCAACATAAAAATAATTACACCAGTATAATCACTACACAAGTACTCACATGTTCAAAGACACATTTATCCTATTTGACAGTTTAGCATTCACAAGCTATTGACAACTCATTGAGAGGTTCAGTCCAGAGACAGAGTGAAGGGTGTACACACATATTACATTATGGTGTCCTGAGGCTTGCCTTTCTCCAATTTGACTTCTGGTCACATTCTCTTTTAAGAAGTGAATGTTTTCTCAGCACTTTATCGGTCACCTGGCAATCAATTGTCACTGAGAGGTCTTTGCTCTTCATTCTCCTTCCCTCTATCACCTACTGTGAAGGCTCCTGAAGAGCTAATGCGTCACACTGAGCGACAGCAATCCTGTGACCAAGGGTATTCAGAGAACAAGTCCAAGCAAAGAAGATGGGCCAAACACAAGTAGTGGAAAATCTAAGCTGGAAACTTTAAATTGATGGCAAATCTGAGAACACTTTCCATATTTCAGTAAATCCTGTGCAAATTGCCTGAAAAGTCTCTTCTAACCTGTTTTACCTTTGTTTCACTCATTTAGAAAGTTGTTTCACAAACTAACGATCTACCACAATAGCTGGAAGTGCTGTTTTAAATGCCTTTACATTGCTGAACAAAACCAAGAGTCATGAAAGCTAATTTTCTTCAGTATAAATACAGAAACATTTCATGTTATGGGCCCTGTAGAAACTCTTAGAAAATTAATGTACTCTTAAATTTCATAATATATCCTTGTCAAACAGGATGGGAAGCTTTTCAGTTTTGCTTATTACATATCGGCAATAACCAAAACAAGTTGAAAATTTACAATTAAAAAAAAAAAAAAACAAAACAAAAACAAATCACAAGAGAAGCTTATAAATAATTAATGATCAAAGCCTTTTTCATGATTTTCTATCTACTTGTAGGCAACCATTTCTTTGTTTAAAGACAGAAATGCTAAGATTAAGAATCGCCGTTCAAATAAGGAAGAAAATGTCAGGTCAGATAGAAGATTAGTCCTCGGCAGAAGCTGCCAGAAAAGAAAGAATCAAGGAAGAAAAATATGTTACCTTTTCAAGAATTTGAATTACCTGAGGTTTTTTTACCCTTGTAATTAGAGTTAAAAATCTGTTTTGCCCAAAGAAATATTACCTTCAACTCCTGCATAACTATTTCCTTCATTTGAAGATCTGATGGTTTATTTCTGAAATCCAGAATTCCAGGGCACGCAGCATATAGAAAATCCTGATTTATGAACGCAGTATGTATAGCAAGTGATAATTGCTTTTCATAGCCAGCTCTCAAGTCCTATCTTTCATTCATCCATAAATCAAAACAGACAGAGAGGTAAAACCAGCCAAATGCCAAATAGTGTATGCCAACCTTAGAGTCAGGATAAAAGCTAAGAAGTCTTAACCCTGGGCTTATTTCACTAAGCTAGTAATGGTATTTAGCCAACAAGACATAGCAAGCAAGTAGCACATAAAATGTCATTAAGTATCATGCATTCATAAAAAATCTAGTTGTTTTATAGCCCAAGAAGATTTTTCCATAAAAAGTTCAAGCATCTACATTCTTAAAAGCTTATAAATTTTATTTTACTGATTCTTTATAACCTTTGTTTTTACCTCCCTGATTTTACATTTGTCTCCTATTTTACTTGTCAGACTGGCTTCTAGCTCTGCGTAGAAATTTAGTAATATAGTTCATGTGGATTGATACTTAAATATCTTGGTTATTTATATATTATTCATCAAACAGCTATAAAATGAAATAAAAATAATGACTTTGAGTTTAAAACAATTGCTTCTTAAAATCTGAATTGTTAACACCATCATTATACCTTTCATTCAGGAAGCTGGGAAAGGCATAAACAAATATACAGTAATGAAGGCAGATTATCCATGAAGTATAATGGCTGGTGTGATGAACCAAGTATAAAGAGCTTACATTAATTTTTCTAAAAAGAAGTTCCTGTTTTTTAGGATGCTTAATATATTCCTTGATAGTTTGAAATGAAGTTGTATATAAGATCACACTTTTTTGAGGGTTTAATACTGCTAGCATGAAATCTTAACCAAGAATTATAATCAAACTGTATAACCACTGAAACATATGCCAGTAATATGAATTATCTTTAAATCCCTTAAGGAAGTTAATAGATACGAAAAAGAAAATAATTCAGATGGGTAGGGTATGATTATGTTTTAGGATACTTGCATGTGCAATATCTGCAACATCTCAATCCAGCTAAGGGTTTTCTGATGCTATTGTTTGTCCTTTTTTATGAGTAATTAACTTTTCAGAGAATTAAAATCCTCATCATTCTGAGAGTTTATTTGCTGTAAATTATTCATTGAAGTCATCAGTGTCTCAGAGTGTAAGTATACATACGGTTTTTAATATTAATACGTGTCTAAATGTAACATGGCCTACAAACAAAAATTGGTATTTATTTCACTTATCGCTTGGAATCACCTCTTCCTAGCAGAGTCCAAAACCAATGTGCTTTTCTTAACTCAGAATTCACAAGTGGGAAATAGCTCTGCCTATGTAAAACTACAGGCAGCCACCACGAGAAGGAATTTTCTCAAGTATTAAATAATAACATAACTCTATTAATTGTTGTGTGCCTTTAAGTACCTTTACTTTCATACACTCATCTACTTTCTACAGTGGATGTGACAGGAAATCAACCTGTGGAGACACAGAGTCTTGGGCTGGCTTCCCGGGACACCGCCCAGGAGCTTCCCAGGTTTGAAGGAACATCCCGACAGTGACAGGTTTGGATACAGATGCCACTGATGTGTGAAGAAGTCCCTCTGGCAGCAGCCCAGGGCCCAGCAGCAGCTCCATCTGTCAGAGTCTCTCCAGGAAAGGGACAACTGAAGCCAGGACTGCACAGGAGGTGAGGGTGCCAGTGAGAGAGGCTGCGGCCACATTTTGTTACTTCTTGAGCTTTATTTCAGAGTGCTGAAATGTCAGACTGAGAGGCACAATTCAAGAGATACCATGATACTGCACTAACTCAAACACAAGGGACAGCAAACCATAGGATGGCAACATATATATTTTGACAATCTATGAGACTTCCAAAGAAACCCAAGATGACAGAGCAGTAGTGTTTCCAGACTTCTTATCCAAGGAGAAAAAAATGCAATTATTATCTCTCCAGTGCCGAGTCTGATTACGCACAGTGTGCACTATCAGGAGAGTCTGGCAAAGGAAAGATCTGAATCGTTATCAAATGGACAGAAAATGTTGGGCTATTTTTTTTCTTTTAGTTAACCCAAAAGCTACTCATGAACTAAAGTCAAATTCACCAAGCAGTGTTATTTAGGGAAGAAACACTGGGAATAGGACTGCTGTCAGTCTCTTCTGACTCACCAGGTTGAAGTCTGTCAGTAGCTGAAAAACGCAAAGCACCAAGCCATCAGCCTAATCTCAGCTTCCATCTGCTGGCTCAGCATTTAAGCTTTCCACACAAAACTGGCAGAATATGTGACTGGCCACCATCAGCGGATGTCTTGACAGGAAAGACAGTCCTGGGAACCTGGATGACCCTGACTCCAGCCTGGCTGCATATGTTAGAATCAGACAGAAGATCAGGGTGATCTTTTCCTCCTCCAGTAGGTTCAATATTCTAGTATTTAATTTTATTTTTCTCACGCATGCCCAAAAGAAATGTTTCACTGCGTTTACCTCGACACATTGCTTGCCTAACTGAAAGTTTAAATTTAATTCAATGTGGAGTATCACTCAGTTTTTGCAGTTGAGAGAACAAATAAAAAAACCCCAAATCAGTAACTTAGAAAAACTCTTTCCCTAGAGAGGCTTTTCTTCTCAGTGTGGTGATGCACAGCATGACCACTGACAGCAGCCGCAGTCTGTGGACAGCTCCAGCTGACCTGAACAGTGCTACCAAGTCACTGCCACTGGGATTTTGGTGGCTGCTCAGACATACAGACCAAGCTGCATGACACAGTCCTCCTTCTGAGGGCTGGGTGGCCCTTCCTAATTAATTTTATAACCAGACTTAAATGCATAAAGTGACAGGAATAAAAATGTCACCTGCCACAGAAGAGGTGTGCTTGGCCAGAGAACAGGAGCAGAGCAGCATGCCAGCTATTGCACAGACATGACAAAGTGACTGAGTGGCTCATATCAAGGTTGTTTTCCCTCTGCTTAGCAAGGCATGCCTGCTTTCTGGTAATCTCACACAACACAGAGACAAAACAAAGGCTCTATTATAGCACATTTGGATGCATACCTACGATTATATGATTAGGGCCTTCCCTTGCCATCTGTCAGGGTTGTGCTTCCCCTCCCCTGGGAAGGGAGAGCTGAGCACATGCTGAGCAGCTTCTCAGCAGCCTGTGCCTGGCCTGCTCCAGCTGAAAGGTCAGAAAACAACATGCTTCGGCTTCTTCCTTATGTTCTGCATCCATAAACTTTTCCACATTTAAAAGTGCATTACTTAGAGGTTGGAGTTTCACAGTTACCATGCCTGAAATGGGAGGAGAGCAGCAGCTGTTGTGCATATTACGAATGTTGGATCTGAGCTGCTCGCTATGTCCTGGAATATCTACTCTTGCCATAACACCAGGTGGCCTGTGAAAACACTGTTGCACGTAAATAGCTTGGAATATCTTCTTCACGATTCAGGGTCATACCCAAAGGCACAATTCCCACTGGCCTCATCCTGAGACACAAAATAAGGTAGCTGAGGCAGTGTTAAACACATTTATACAAAGCTACAAACTACATGCTCTTTTCTGTCTTGGAATTTATACAGTGACTGCCAGGGCTTTTTCCTGTAGAAAAAAAGCCAGGTTTGACTCACCCAGGCTGGTCTATTCCAAATACTTTGTTCAGGAAGAATAGTGGAAGGATTACAGAAAAAAAAAATTTAGGGCAACAAAAATCCCACTTGTGTAACAACCTGTATCTGCAAGCGACCCTTTGCAGAAACATAGGAGAGACTATAAAGGCACCTAAGTAGTGATACTCACCTAGATCACTCTTCCAGCTTCTACTGCTGAGATGAACAAGAGAACTGTCACTCAAAGAGGCACTGAAAGCCACAGACATTGAACCTTTCAAGCTCTAACCATTCCCTGACAATCAGCTCCCTGTGCTTAGGGGCTAGAGCCACATGGGATCACAGATTGTATTTCCTTGTCCTTGGGGAGGGTAGCTCCCTGTCGGGGTCACTGCTACAGTTAGAGACAGCACACCAGGGAGTGAGAAAACAAGAAATGTTATACAACCCCAGGATGCCCATTTAACCGAAGAATTGCATGATTCATAGGGTGAGAAAAGCGTGTTCATGAGTAATACTTTGAGTGTTTTTACAAGTACAAGTGGCTGCTGGGAAATTCCTCTTCGAAATCTGCATTTCTTGCCTGTCTTTTTGACCCCAAAGAGGCTACCTGAGGAATTTGCAAAGTTTGGGGTGCCCACCAGGAGGAGGGGTGCTTGTGAGAATGTAGGCACATATGTGAGGAACACAAAGCCTGGGGCACAGGCCAAAGGGTGCAGGCAATGAGTCTGTGCAGCCTGACATGAAATCTCTGTATGAAATATCGGCAGCTAGAAAAAATGACTGTGCCCTGCTCAGGTGTCAAAGGCTTTAAGAGACTGATCCAGGAGGTGAATCTACTCACAGGAGACTGCTGACCTACAACAGAAGTGTTGGGTTTTCGAAAACCAGTGCTTGAAATTCTCTGTCTACGCCTACAATGATATTTCTCATTTTATGAATTTCAATTTGACGCCCATTTTGTTTAGGTGTATGTGAATTTTATGTCAGGATGAGGAGGCCAAAACAGTTTTGAAACATAAGAGGATACTAACAGGCAAGTCCGAATTTAACCCACCCTGACACACATTTCTCATGTTGGTAGAGATGTTTGCCTTCCTTCAGTTAATACCAGTACATTTTAGTAGGATGCATTCTTATCTTGAACTTCAAAATTTATCACCACCACTATTTCTTTATTTTTCCTTTAAAATTCTAATGGTGTTAAAAATCACAGGAAAAGATGCCCCAATAATATTTGCAAAATAAAGCTCATTCAGGAAACTATTTTGGTTTGGTTAGATTTTTTTTTAGCCTGTAAGCTAATCTTATATTGAAGAGGAAAGAAACACACTACAACTTCAACTTGTTAAATGTTCCAGAGAAATACTCTGTTTTCCTGCTATTTCAGCGAACCTCCACCTGCTTTAAGCTGTTTTAAGTAATCTGCTCGCACTACTAACCCCCTAGAAAAAACAGAAAGGAGATAAAAGCCTACAGTAATCTCTTCTTAGTACTAATTAGGAATAACATGTATTTTACTAAAAGCAAAGCAAGTGATGCAGAAGATTGATTAAAATATAAAGAAGAGTTTTGAAGTGATAGTCCCTGATTTTATCTTTAGTGATTTCTTCAAAATTTTCCTAAAATATGGTATGCTTCATTGTTGGGGTGGTTAATTTTAAATTCTTTTGTTTCTTCATCAGAGATTGAATATTTACAAAAACCAAGCCTGCATTAAAGGAAAAAACCTCCCATGGAAAACTACAGCCATTAAACTACAATTACTCTAAATAATAAAAGATTTAATAATTAATATAGAGCTGCTATATAATAAACCTGACAGACAGCTCTAGAATAAAGTTGCCTGGCAAAGCACAGCTAGAGCACACAAGTATTTATACATAAGCATAGCGTTATTTCTGTGCATAACATTAAATACGCTCATCTAAGAGTTTCCAGAATCAAAACAGACATGTCAGGTACCAAGAGAAAAAAGTCTGACAAAACATTCATAGTCTGAAAGAAACTATTCTGCCCAGAACATTGATAGCATACAGTAATGATGATTTTAGTTTCTACATTAACTTTGTCATGGTTTAAGCCACTTGTAAATTTAGAAAACTGGGCCCTCCACATTTCAGCTACAGTCGTTTTCTTATTCTTAATGCCTTCCTCATCTCAACAGTGCATCTAGCACATCCTGACTTTCTCGAAGGAATGAAGATGTCCTACTCTACATCCTGGCAGAACCAGGACAAGGAGAGAGAAAGGACAATAAAAAGGCCTGGATTTATGATCTCTTTTACATGCCACAACACGTGCTAAGACAGGGTTTCCCAGTGCCAAAAGCCCATGCTGCTTAAATCACTTTTTCACTCAGCTAGACCATGCTATTCCTCATTTCATCAGTAGCATGTGTAAACATGGGGAAAAAACACAGCTGCTAAACAGAACAGTGCTCGTGTGGCATCTTCCTCTGCTCTGGCATTGCTGCAAGAGGAGTTGCTGGCTCCTTTTCAATCACACTATTCAGAGGCGGTCATTGCTGCTTGGCAGTGCCCCTGTTTCCCGTGTACAGCATCAACACTAAACTGTAGCTTGCCTTGCCCTGCCCTGCTGAATAATTTCTGGAACATGGCAGTGGATATACACGTAGAAATGGAAGTTTCTTACTTAAATGGAAAATATTCTATAACTTCCACAGCCTATTCCATCACATTGACTGTTTCTGCAATTGTTTTTCATACCTCAGCTGCAGAGGATAACAGTGTTGCAATTCACGCAACCAGGGTCAAAGTGATTCCCATTTCTGCAGCCGGTATTATCCTTTATGGACTCTTCTGGACTAGCTATTTACATCACAGTCCTTTCCAGTTCATGCTTCTAACCTCAAAATACTGAAACCCTTCACAACTTTCACACCCCTCCCCTCCAAATACATGAAAAAAATAATGTTTATAGAGCAATATACCTCAACTGTCTCTAACAAGACCAACAAAAATCTTTACCTGTGCCAAAATTTCATTGTTTTTCATGGTCTGTTTTTAAATTAGAGCAGGGTTATAGGGCTGAAAAACATTTTAAAGGACCAGGAGATCTGACAGAGAGATCAGAGACCAGAAAAAGCCAAGAGAGCAGCTAACGCATGTACAACTGCAGAACATACACAGCTCAGTGGTCAGGTAGGGCAACAGCGCTGATCCCAATGACCAGAAGGCACAGGTGGTGGGAGGTGCAGAGAAATGGTGTGAGGACAAAGACAAGCTTTGCCATGCTTCATTATCAAAAGTTATAGCAGCTAATCTCGGAGAGACGAGCCCTGAGATCCACGGAGGTCTGTGGTCCTGGTTGTAGATCCATAATCCTTGTATACCTATGTCGTGGTTTAAGCCCAGGCCGTAAATCAGAACCACGCAGTTTCTACTTCCCCCCCCACCTTTCTTCCCTATGCTCCTGGAGGGGCGGGGAGGAGAATCGAAAGAATGCAACTCCCATGGGTTGAGATAAGAACAGTTTAATAACTAAGGTATAACACAAATCACTACTGCTACCACTAACAGTAATAATGATAAAGGAAATAACAAGGGAAGAGAATACAACCGTTCACCAACTGGTACCTCGCCCCCACCCCGCAGTGATCCAGCCCTTCCGGGAACTCTCAGTTCTACATCCCCGGGCATGACGTGCTGTGGTATGGAATACCTCTTTGGCTAGTTTGGGTCAGGTGTCCTGTCCCTGCTTCCTCCCAGCTTCTCCTCCTCCCTGGCAGAGCATGAGACTCACAAAGTCCTTGGTCAGTCTAAACATCGGTGTTATTAGCCCTGTTCCCAGGCTGAAAGTCAAAAACACAGTGCTGCACCAGCTACTAAGGAGAAAAACTGACTGCCACTGCTGAACCCAGGACAACCTATCATTAAGTCCTTCTCACATGTAAAGAGTCTAAGTTCCTCAAAACTGATCAACTGGTTTGGGCATATCATTACCATTTTTAAGTTTTCCAGAAAAGTTCCAAAGAGTTACAGGTCTTGTTCAGCCAGGTTTGGGTCAAAACAAGCAATTCACCAACAAGAACAGTGCACCTACTCAGCTTGTGATTTTTCTTTATACATCTGTCTTATTGAGTTCCTGATTTTGCTTATAAAAATGAAGTAATGAACAAACAGAATAAACTGATATTGTATTTTTGATAATATATAAAATCAATGTGATTTTCCTAAGTCAGGATGTGATGTTTGCGGGTGTAGTGTTTCTATTTCCTTCAGTGGGATTTTCCATGTCTTAGCAGTTTTCTACAGGAAATGCTATATAACCTGAAAGGTAAGTGCATTCAGCTGAAAGCAAAAACTAAATCCATCTTATGATCTAGCTGGCACATTGTCTGTTACCTTCAACAATACTGTTTTTGTGAAACCTGCCCACTTATTTTAGTAGGTCTGGTTTGAAGTCATCCAACTTCCTGCTCCTATTTTCTTAATAAAAGCCTCCTTCTTTACATCTCATCCAAACCTTTCACTAAGCTTAAACACAAAATTACTTGCTATGTGAAACCCAATAATACGCTTCTTAATTATCTAATTCTTATTCACTTAAAACAAATGATAATCATATATTCTATACCTTGACCTAGCGCAAAGTGTAATTTAATAATCAAGAGAGCACTATACACATAATTTGAAATGGTGAAAAATCCATTTGAAGAATGTTGAATTTCTCTGCTTCTTGCATGAAACCTTTTCATAGAGGAATCTGTGTATGACTAATTTAGTTCTATATTGGAAAGAAAACAAGCTTTTTGAAGATAAAGTTGTACAGAATTATCACAATTAATTTTTGCTAAGAGTATGCCAGCTCAGATGATATTTTTTTAAATTATATTACTATAGCTTTCATAGCGATAACAAGTTTTAAAGCCAATTTTAAAAGAGCTATCCAAATCAAGTTACAAATTTTCTCAGTATTTCAGTGGAAATATCTCATGGATTAACAAAATGAATTTATTGTTCTCATTACTGTATAAATGATTTTTTTATTTTCTTGCTAAAAATTCTTTTCTAAAAATAGTTTTCTACTTTTCTTCAAAAAATAAATTAATCTTGCAACTTTTTTGAGCAAAACCAAAAAGTGCAAAACATACTTAAAATATTTAGATCTCTTTCCCAGATAGTTAAATGGATTACTAAATTTAGCAAAATTTAGTAAACTGTAACAAATATATGTATAAAAGCTTCAGAAAAGAAAGATTTAAAATTCCATATTTATAGCCAAACATAGTGGGTTGTTTGCTTTTTGGTTTTGGGTTTTGCTTGGTTTGTTTGTTGTTTTGTTTTTTCCTGCCGAGATGTAATCGTCAAAGTATTCTGTGTTGACAACAAATTGGTAAAAGAGAGACACAGGACTCTGTACTCAGGTCACTAGGTAGCAAACTGGCTTACCGCACTGAACAGCAGGTATCACAAGGGAACACATCAGCCAACGAGACCACCCAGAAATGTATGAGAACACCTAGTTCGTCCTGAGGTACTAAGGCTTAGATGTGCCATATTTTAGTGTGAGTCCAGAGCAGACAAATGTTTGTGTAAATATGGGCATGCAGGGAATTAAAGACCAGGCAAACATCTGAAGAACTGCTCTGAGGATCTACATTCTTAATCTCGTGTAGCAGGGTAAAACAAAGTCTCTTTAAATGAACTCCAGTTCATAGAAAATCAAAGTCTCTTTCAGTACCGCTCAGTTACTGAATAAAACAAATTTATCATCTGAATTTAGAAGGTCATTTTCACCTGGCAAGCATAGCCAATTTGTGCATGTGTCGAAACTAAACACAACCAAAACCACATTCAAAATGACATGTGATTAGCTAGCTGTACAGGCACTTTTGCAAACACTGAATTCTAAGCACACCTTTTGCATTAGTTCTCCTCTGAGAAGGCATTGGAGCAGACTTTCATATGCCTGGTATATCTCTGCATTTCAAGGAAATAAAGATTTGGATTTCCTATGCCTCAAGAACATAATTTCTATAATTGGGTACTTATTAATATTGATTCATTTTTTTAATATATACAATGATATAAAAGAAGGCTGTGGAACAATTCCTCAAAAATTAAAATTAGCTATAGCTCCAGATGAATATTTAAGACGTGCAAAATGAGTTATCTTACATTGTCTGTCAGATTAAAGGTTTGACTGCATGAGATGCTGCAAGTCCTGAATGTCTAACCAATTTAATGTTTCAGGATCTACTCAGAACTTTGCTGGATCAGAGTTTACAATGGTACAACTACAGTGCCTTCCTAAAGCACAGCTTAATTAAAGTATTTATATACACAGCAGTAATTCATCATACCACAATAATTGCTGATTAAAACCAGTAAGCTGGTTTTAAAACCTTGTGCATTCATTACAATCAACAGTACGGAGGACTTCTAAAGGCTTGACCCACTTCCAATGCAGTTTGACCCAATTCAGTGTGATGCAGCTCCATTTATATTTTATCTGTTGATTGAGTTTTATCCAACACAGTATCACAGTATCACAGTATGTTAGAGATTGGAAGGGACCTCAAAAGATCATCTAGTCCAATCCCCCTGCCAGAGCAGGAACACCTAGATAAGGTCACACAGGAATGTGTCCAGGCGGGTTTTGAATGTCTCCAGAGAAGGAGACTCCACAACCCCCCTGGGCAGCCTGTTCCAGTGTTCTGTCACCCTCGCTGAGAAGTTTCTTCTCAAGTTTAAGTGGAACCTCTTGTGTTCCAGTTTATACCCATTACCCCTTGTCTTATCATTGTTTGCCACTGAGAAGAGCCTGGCTCCATCCTCGTGACACTCCCCCTTTATATATTTATATACACTAATAAGGTCCCCCCGCAGTCTCCTCTTCTCCAAACTATAGAGACCCAGCTCCCTCAGCCTTTCCTCATAAGGGAGATGCTCCACTCCCTTAATCATCTTAGTTGCCCTGTGCTGGACTCTCTCCAGCAGGTCCCTGTCCTTCTTGAACTGAGGGGCCCAGAACTGGACACAATATTCCAGGTGCGGTCTCACCAGGGCAGAGTAGAGGGGGAGGAGGACCTCTCTCGACCTACTGACCACCCCCCTTCTAATACACCCCAGGATGCCATTGGCCTTCTTGGCCACAAGGGCACAGTGTTGGCTCATGGTCATCCTGCCATCCACTAGGACCCCCAGGTCCCTCTCCCCTACACTACTCTCTAACAGGTCGTTCCCCAACCTATACTGGAACCTGGGGTTGTTCCTGCCCAGATGCAGGACTCTACACTTTCCCTTGTTATATTTCATCAAGTTTCTCCCTGCCCAACTCTCCAGCCTGTCCAGGTCCCACTGGATGGCAGCACAGCCTTCTGGCGTGTCAGCCACTCCTCCCAGCTTAGTGTCATCAGCAAACTTGCTGACAGTACACTCAATTCCCTCATCTAAATCATTGATGAATATATTAAATAATACTGGTCCCAGTACTGACCCTTGAGGCACTCCACTAGATACAGGCCTCCAACTAGACCCTGCCCCATAGACTACAACTCTCTGGCTTCTCTCCTTCAGCCAGTTTGCAGTCCACCTCACCACCTGATCATCCAGGCCACACTTCCTCAGTTTAGCTATGAGGATGCTGTGGGAGACTGTGTCAAATGCTTTGCTGAAGTCAAGGTAGACCACATCCACCTCTCTGCCCTCATCCATCCATCTTGTTATTTCCTCATAAAAGGCTATGAGGTTGGTCAAGCATGACTTCCCCTTGGTAAAGCCATGTTGACTGCCCCTCATAACCCTCTTATCCTTGACATGCCTTAAGATAGCATCAAGGATAAGGTGCTCCATCACTTTTCCAGGGATGGAGGTGAGGCTGACCAGTCTATAGTTACCCGGGTCCTCCTTCTTGCCCTTTTTGAAGACTGGAGTGACATTTGCTTTCCTCCAGTCCTCAGGCACCTCTCCCGTTTCCCAAGACTTGGTAAAGATGATGGAGAGTGGTCTAGCAATGACTTCCGCCAGTTCCCTCAGCACCCGCGGGTGCATCCCATCTGGACCCATGGATTTATGGATGTCCAGATTGCTCAACTGGTCCCTAACCCATTCCTTGTCGACTACGGCAAACTGCTCCAGTGACCTGACTTCATCTGAGGTCTCAGGAGTACAGGGTTCTTCAGGACTGCCTCCGGCAGAGTAGACAGAGACAAAGAAGGCATTCAATAACTCTGCCATCTCTGTATCTTCTGTCACCAGGGCACCCATCCCGTTCACCAGTGGGCCTACCTTGCCTCTGGTGTTAGTTTTATCAGCTATGTATTTGAAAAAGCTCTTTCTGCTGTCCTTGACCCCTCTTGCCAGATTTAATTCTAAGGAGGCCTTAGCCATCCTAGCTGCCTTCCTACATCCTCTAGCAGCAGCCTTATATTCCTCCCAAGTGGCCAGCCCCTCCTTCCATGACCTGTAAACTCTCCTCTTCCACTTGAGCATACCCAGCAGTTCCTTATTTAGCCACACAGGTCTCCTGGCCCTCTTCCTTGACTTCCTACATGTCGGGATGCTCTGCTCTTGAGCTCGGAATAAGAAATTCTTGAATGTCAACCAACTATCTTGGGCCCCTTTACCTTCAAGCAGCCTTGCCCATGGGATTTCCTCTAGCAATTGCTTGAAAATGCCAAAGTTTGCCCTGCTGAAGTCCAGGGTTGCAATTCTACTTGCTATTGTACTGGTCCTACCACACAAGATCCTGAATTCCACCTTCTCGTGGTCGCTGCAGCCAAGGCAGCCCTCAACCTTTACTGCTTCTACCAGCCCCTCCTTGTTAGTGAGGATGAGATCCAGCAGCGCTCCTCTCCTGGTTGGCTCATCCGCCATTTGCATCAGAAAGTTATCATCCATACACTGGAGGAACCTCCTGGACTGTGGCTGGGTTGCTGAGTAGTCCTTCCAGCAAACATCAGGGAAGTTAAAATCCCCCACAACAACCATGGTCTGTGACTGTGAGGCTGCTCTCAGCTGCTTGTAGAAGGCCTCGTCAACTTCCTCACCCTGATCTGGTGGCCTGTAACAGACACCCACAACAGTATCGCCCCTGCCAGCCTGCCCCTTAATTCTCACCCACAGACTCTCAACTCGCTCATCCCCTGTCCCTGGACAGAGCTCAGTACATTGCAGCTGCTCTCGCACATAAAGAGCAACCCCACCACCCCACCTGGCTGGCCTGTCTTTCCTGAAAAGGACATAGCCCTCCATGAGTATATTCCAGTCATGTGAGCTGTCCCACCACGTCTCTGTAATTGCCACCAGATCATAATCTCCTGACTTAACACAGGTCTCTAACTCCTCCTGCTTATTTCCCATGCTGCATGCATTGGTGTACAGGCATTTCAAGGAGGGAGCTGAGCTCACCGATTCCACCCTAGGATTATAGGAGGCCTCCCAGTCTTCA
This sequence comes from Psittacula echo, assembly GCF_963264785.1. NCBI lineage: Eukaryota > Metazoa > Chordata > Aves > Psittaciformes > Psittacidae > Psittacula > Psittacula echo. The sequence goes on along the minus strand of NC_137737.1, from coordinate 95,850,004 downwards.
TCAATCCTAGAGTGCTGCCCCAATCAGATCAGCTATTGATTTCCACAGAACAACATAATTTATAGAATTGTCTGAGATGAAAAGGAGAAACACCTATTGCTTGGTTTTGTTTGTCCTTGGCCACTCCATCAGGATTAATTATCTAATATCATCTTTAGTAGAACAAAAGCCAGGCTAGCCTGTTCTGAAGAAAGAAACGTGGATGGGATAAACTTCCTGGCAGCTTGTTCTACTGCTTGACTATTATGTAGAGTTACCCAATGACTTGGCTAAAATTTCTTCCTGGTTTTGACTGGGGTAGTCATTTTTCTTCCTAGTAGCTGGTGCAGTGCTGTGTTTCAGCTTTTGTCTGAGAATAATGCTGATAACACACCAATGTTTTAGTTGTTGCTCAGTAGCGCTTACCCTGATCAAGGACTTCTAGTCTCTCCTGCTCTGCCGGGGAGGAGGGGAACAAGAAGCCGGAAGGAAGCAAGGACAGGACACCTGACCCAAACTAGCCAAAGGGATATTCCATACCACAGCACGTCATGCCCAGTATATAAACTGAGAGGGAAAAAGCTGTGAGGGGCTAATTGCTTCTCGGGAATGGGCTGGGTATCAATAAGTGGGTGATGAGCAAGTTATTGTAAATCACTTGGTTTTTGTTGTGGGTTTGTTTGTTTGGTTGGTTGGTTTATTTCTCTTTGTTGTCTTCCTTTTCATTTCAATTATAAAATTATAATTATATTTTATTTTATTTCAATTATTAAACTGTTCTTATCTCAACTCAAAGGTTTTACCTTCTTTCTGATTCCCCTCCCCATCTCACTGCAGGACAAGTAAGTGAGTCACTGTGTGATACTTAGTTGCCGGCTGAGGTTAAACCACAACACAGTTAATCTAAATATTCCCTTACATCTTCATCTAGTCTCATGATTGTGGACTAGAGGCAAAAATCATATCCTTAAGAATGGCAGCTAAATTGTAGTATAGGAAGGGAAACCTACCAGGTGTACAAGCCAGGAAGCTTTCCTTCTGTTTTAGACTTTTATGAGGCACCTGCATCTTTTTGTTTAGGTAATCAGTGGCAATTTCATGACCAGCAATTCACAAATCTTAGATGAGGACAATTGCCAGCAAATCTTATCATCTGAGAAAAAGGGATACACAGGAGAATATTCTAGTGAAAGCACAAAGGAGTTTTCCAATATTTCAGTGACTGATTCTTACTGGCCTTCTACAAAGACTGGAAAATACACACATGATGGTGACAGAGGGAATACTGTATACAGTTTGTGCTGAATCTGAAACAGTATATGTAAATCACTATTTTTAATACAAAATTTAACCAGTTGAGAATTTCTCAGCATTTTTGTCAAAGGAAGAACTGAACCTAGTTTTTAAGGTCTAATTTTCTAGCAGTCCTCTGCTCTGGGAGGGTATCAACAAGGAGGAATAAAAAAGGACTGACATAGGGGAAATTCAGAGAACCCTGTAATTTGCATTTCCTTTCTGCCCATCTTGTGCAGCCTTCCTGTTTCTATATTAGTCAAGAAACTGTAAATGCTAAGTGGCAAACCATTTGACTGAATTAGATTAACATTATGAAACACTTCAACTCTGCGTTTCCATCTCCATCCTTAGCAATCTAAAACATGGACAGAATTTCACTTTGTTAATGCAAAGTGACTAAAAGCCACTCTATGACCTAATCTTTCACCTAGTTAAAATTGGGTCTGTCAGCATAGAGTATTCCAGTTTCTTTAACTGGACCTTGAATGAGCTTACCTCAGCTGCTTGTAACTTTTGAATTGCTAAAGATTATCAGCGTTAGTCTTCTTTATACTTAAGAAGAGAAGGGAAAAAAAAATACTTATGAGCTTTTACATTTGATCTTGTAATTGCTGATTTTTGAGTGCTTGGTTTATGTCATGCAAGTATCACATCTCACTCCCTTATTCCCATCTCCCCCTTTTTTGCTTGTTTTTAATAATTGTTGCAAAGCCAAGAAGATGAAAGGAAAGCAAGCAAATGGAATATATCTACTCTTAAAGCATTTCATATTTCACCCTAAATTTATCCAAAATGATGAGAATACAAATGCCACCTGGAATGAATATTGCTTGAATGAGTGTAAATTAAAGGCAGTCATGAATCGATAATATTGTAATGAAGGATACTTCTGAGCCACTTTTACACCTGTTCTTTTTGTGAGCTGGTGAATGCACAAAGCAACAGGTACTGCTCGGGCTAGAAATCATCTCTTCTCTCACCTTCCTTTGCATCCACAGCTTGTAGTTATCTGAAGTTCAGGAAAAGCACTGTGAATTCTGGGCTTCAAACAAGCATCACTTTATTGCATGCCAAGAGTTCATCACTGGCGGCAGCCCTTGGGGTAAGTGCACCTTCCCATAGCCCATGCCTGGCTATGACAGAGCTGGTTGAGGGAAAGAGGCTGTACCTAATTCCTCACATCTGTCATGAAAGGGGTAGCATGCATTTCTGCTAGTATCTTCTGCGCAGCACATGGTGGTACATATGCAGATTGTGAAGGCTCAAGAGTTATTCTTCCATGGCTATCTGCCTATGGCCCTATAGCATACGAAGTCCTGTCAGGGGTGCTAGCTGAATTGTTTTGCATAGGTGCCTCTTTAGGCAGCAAAAAGAGCCTTTTCTTCCAACTTCTCTGCCCATGCAAGAGCAGCCAAGGTTTTGCAAGTGGCAGAGCCCCAGGCCAATTACTGCAAATAAATTGAAAGCGATGGATCATTTATGACAAACTTTTATTCCTTTTAGAATCTCATGCTAAGAAAGTCTCAACATAAAGTTTCACAAGGCAGAGCCAGGAGCTTTGCAATGCTCCTATGTAGACTGTTTTTCTTTCTTAAATCAGTAAAACACCAAGAAAACTATCAATATTGTGGCAAGATCTCCTTCATTATCACAACAAATATCTAAGGGGAGAAAAGCTTGGAAAACTGCTTACATATTCAAGTCTTCAATTATGATAATGAGGGAGACACATTTATCTGACTATTTCATCTTACAAAACAGTTATGTTTCAGACTTGCTCTAGTTGGGGAGAATCCAGTTTGGGTAGCATTTTCAAAATAACTAGCTGATTTAGAAATATAAGTCTTATGACTCAGTTGTCTTTCCCCCTAATATCTTATTTTTATATTTCTTAGATTTAGTCAGCTTCCTCCATACATATAGATAGATCACAGAGGGCTAAAAACAGAACTTTTCTTAAAAAAAAAAAATTATTGAAGTACTAATCCATAAGAGAAACAGAAGCACAAGTCCAAGCCAAGAGTCGGGATGCAACATTCTACTTACCTACTGGTCCATGGCATCAGTAGGGCACTCTATATCCCATAGGGCACGTTTATGACTTGTGAGCCAAGAGTCCTTCCCAGAACTCATGCTTCTGTAAACACCACTAATTCCAGAGCCAGCTCACAGTCTGAGTTATGTGCACCACCGATTTTAGCTATCAGTACATCATAAGCTGGCCTAAAGCTGCCTGAGTCTTGGGAGGTTTTCAGTGATTAAAATAGGCCTACAGTGCTGACAAATGAACCTGTAATGCACAGGCAATAACCTAGTAGCATTTGGCTGCAGGTTATCACTTAGATTGTCAGATGAATTTATCAAACCTGGATATGAGCAGTTAAAAAGCTTTTGATGATCTATAGCCTCTGTATACAACTGCAACCTTAAATCCAACTTAACATTTCCTGGGTGTGAAAATTCATGACTGATTTTTCAAAAATTTTGCTCTCTTTTTTGAATTCAACAAGCTCTTCATGGATTTACTGACCCTTGTGATTCACACTTCGGGGCTTTTCAATAGTCTTTCCTATTTGAGGGGCAAAGCACAGACTAAATAAATTGTGAACAGCTTCCTCTTCTTTATCAGGCCCTCTGCCATTTACTAACACAATACAACATTCACCTGCTGTCACATAAGACTGCCACAGCCATGCTCCAAATGTCACATTAGCAAAGTCAGGTTAAAATCACTTTGTGTTATAACACTTTCTGCGCTGACCTTTTGAAGGGGCGGAATGACAGGAAGGCTTAGTTCCTCTTTCTCTGCACAGGGAGCCTTTCCTTATTTTCTGTCGTAAATGCTTTGTACTCAACTGTGTGCCGAAGTTGCCAGCTTCTATGAATATACAACATCCCATCGAAGTTACTGTAGCTCCATCCTATAACCTATGTGGCACAAGCAGTCTTGTAAAAGAGTAAAATCGATTGCTCAAGGATTTGGGTCTCTGTATATGTTAGGCACCTCGTTCTTTATGATATGCAGATTGAGGAGTACCGGAATTTGCTTCCCCTGATGTACTGAGCTTTTCATGTTAACACTGTTTAGGGTAGAATTGGAAGCTATTTGCCTCACCAGGCTTAAAAGTAACCCGACTTTCTAAAATGAGCAGAACAGGGAGGTACATCCGGCTCAGAAGTCTGGTACAGGAAAGATATGGACCTGTTGGAGAGGGTCAAGAAAAGGCCCACAAAAATGATCAGAGGGATGAGCACCTGAGATAGTTGTGGTTGTTCAGCCTGGAGAACAGAAGGCTCCAGGAGACCTTATTGAGGCTTTTCAGTTCTTAAAAGGGATCTATAAGAAAGACAAGGAAAGACATTCAAGGCCAGGCTGGATGTGGTTCTGGGCAATCTGATCTAGTTTAAGACGGCCCCGTTCCTAAGGGACTAGATGACCTTTGAAGGTCCTTTCCAACCCAAACTATTCTATTATTTATTATGAGAAACTTAACATGAGCCGGCTTCAGTGTGCTCTCGCAGCCCAGAAAGCCAACCGTATCCTGGGCTGCATCAAAAGGAGCGTGACCAGCAGGTAGAAGGAGGTGATCCTGCCCCTCTACTCTGCTCTTATGGGACCTCACTTGGAGTATTGTGTGCAGTTCTGGTGTCCTCAGCATAAAAAGGACATGGAACTGTTGGAACAAGTCCAGAGGAGGGCCATGAGGATGATCAGGGGAGTGGAGCACCTCCCGTATGAAGACAGGCCGAGAAAGTTGGGGCTGTTCAGCCTGGAGAAGAGAAGGCTGTGTGGAGACCTCATAGCAGCCTTCCAGTATCTGAAGGGGGCCTACAGGAATGCTGGAGATGGACTCTTCATTAGGGTCTGTAGTGATAGGACAAGGGGTAACGGGTTCAAACTTAAACAGGGGAAGTTTAGATTGGATATAAGGAAGAAATTCTTTACTATATGAATGGTGAGGCACTGGAATGGGTTGCCCAAGGAAGCTGTGAATGCTCCATTCCTGGCAGTGTTCAAGGCCAGATTGGACAAAGCCTTGGGTGGCATGGTTTAGTGTGGGGTATCCCTGCCCATGGCAGGGGGGTTGGAACTAGATGATCTTAAGGTCCTTTCCAACCCTAACTATTCTATGATTCTATTGTATAACAGGGAATCTGCATGACTAATTTGGGACCTATAGCATACTTTTTGCAAAGACTCACCATGGCTTAATGATAGATGGGAATGTGTTTCCCTGGGAAAAGCTACCCAGGCTGATCAGTTCAAAAGCTGGTGTGCACTGTGCAGGAGGACTTTATGGGATACCCTTTCAGTGAGGTATTGCTCTTTTTCCTCCTCCTTCAAACTGGCCCTTCTTGGTAGCCCAAGACGATTTGCGGTGGCCCAGATATTGATAGATAGGCTGTGCCAGAGCTTTCCATGTCAAGTGGGGTTTCTGAACCCAACTAGTGAGACCAAGCAAGTCCCAAATCTGGAAAAAGTAAAGGAAGTTGATTATTATACATATATGCTTCTACACAAGGGATTAACCAGAGAAGACTGTATACAGTCTGTCAAGGTCAAGCAAGGCCTGGGTAGCTCTGAACTGGATATGCAGAAAGCAGCTCAAGGAGGAAAAACGTGCCCATGGCACAGAGGTTAAAAAAAAGGAGGGAGCATGTTTGTGAGAACACAGCAAGGTATCAAAGAGCTTTGTGTCATTAGTTATGAATCACATAACATAATTGTTTTATGTACAAATGAAAGTTCCATATTCCTCGCCTGACCCTGTTTCTTACACATACAGTATAAATTCAATGCATTTTTCATTCTGGCAGTAGCTTAAGCCAAATTACTGCTAAATCATCTGTGGTGAAATCAATTCTTTACAGGTAGATGTACTAGATCAATCTAATGATATAATTTACTTATGAAGAATTCATCCATCCCTTGCGCTCCATAATCATTTAAGAAAATAATTATACATGCACTCCAGTTGAAGATAACAAAACCCAAGATGAATGGAATTGTGAGCAGACATTTTTCTCAACAGTCCACATTCATGTTCTCTCTTCGGTTTCAATTTTTGAACCAATGACTCAAGAGTAAGAAAAGTATGACTCAGTCCTTTTGTTCCAGGGGCAAGGGGAAATTAGGATTCATAGTGAGGTTTTTAAAGATGTTTTGCCTAAGTCCTAAACATCTGGCCTTTTTTTTGACTCCCAGTGTCTGCAAGAGGGAACTTTGAATAATGAGTTTGCTGTCAGTCAGCTTATGTGACTAATCCTTTGTGTATACTTCCACCAGGAATGAAGAAATACAAAGCTACTATTTCCTGAACTGGCATCCCCACTTCATTTCTTTTGAATGCTTGTCAGCAAGTCAGCAAAATTCATTGAAAACAGAGAAATGCTTATCACAGAAGTATAAAGAATTTAATATAGTTACTTCAAATAACATGTTTCGAGACAGAAAATGACACCTGTACTGTTAGAGAGTGTTACTTAAGGTCAGACATATAGAAACAAAAGTAACTTTTTTTTTCTCCTCCTAAATCTATTAATTACATGTATTCATTTTCTATTACCATGCTTACATAATCAGAATTCATTCATTTCTGAACTCAACTCCAGTGATCATGTACTGAAACAGATTGTTTTTACAGAAACTAAAATGTCAGCTTGGAGAACAAGATGCCAATACAATGACTGCATGATCAGGTATGATTTGAAATTAAATTAGCAGTTGTGATGACAGAACAAAAAGAAACTATGATTAAGATGCAAAAAGCAGGACTAGTAAATTTAGTAGATTTGAAAAGCAAGTTAGTCTTTTTGTACATTTAATAAGGGACTAATATCTGAATTAATCCTGTTCCTGTGCTCTCAAAGTTTAGTACCAATGACTGTAAGAATTCTGCAGCATACGATCCACAGCTGTCTTTGGTCACCTATACAGTGAACAAACTAATCTTCACTGTTTTTTAGAAAGTGCTCCTTCTTTATCTCCCTTATCTATGACAGTTCTGCCTGTCACCTCTGTTTTCTCATAACATTGTGGTAATACTGCCTACCATCCCAGAAGTAGTTATCTAAAAGGAACTTTTTGTCAAATATTCTGTTATAAAATTCCATTGACTTGGAGATCTGTCAGGTGTTATAACCTTATTTCAGTACCTTCAGCCTACAACTACACAAATCTTTACGTGCTGGCGCTGTACTAATAAATAATATTCCATTTTTTCAAATGCTGTAATGTCAAGTAATAAATCTGTCTTTTTAGTGACCCAGATAAACTTGATTTTCTTCTTTTCCACTCATTAAGAATTAACGTTGTTCTATTTCATGGGTTTGTATCTCTTGGGAAATATTTGAACTACAGGTTAAGGACAATGTCAATGCAATAGACTGCCCTCTCTATCAATTACCTTAAATGAAATATTTTCCCATCATATATACCAGAATCTGATGAGTTTCTCATAATTCTAAAGGCTCCTTTAATCCCCCTGTAGCTGTATTACAACTCCTTCCATAAAAAAGTGCATCTCTCTGAGATGCTGAGAGGAGAGACTCACCAGAACACAGCTCTGTAGAGAGCGACAGGTTGGGGCAGCTCCACAGCCCTCAAGAGATACTCTGCCTCTCTTCAAAAGGTGAGGAGGACTAGGTGCTGAAAATGCACTGCGCAGCATTGTACATCACCTGAAATGAAGCACCTGAACGAGTTAACTCTAGTAGAGGTAGGATTCTGAATACTGATTGCAAAAAGTTAGATGTTTTTTAAGTTGCAGTAAAAGTAGAAGAGCTCTGAAGGAGACAGCTGTCAGTTCTTTCAGGCCCTTTTCTGACACCATTTCTTTAGTGATTTCTGTTAACTTTCTGGAGCTGGATACTTCAAATTTTGTATAGGCTAATTATTGCAAATTTAATTTTTGTTGCTTTTCTGCCATTTTTCTTTGATGTTACTTTTGAAACAGTGCTTTTCTTTGGTATTTAAGGCAGCTCGTAGGACATTTTTGCACAAAAATAGGGAGACCTTTATCAGTTCCTATGAAATACTGTGCCTCAGAGCATGCCAGATAAACTGAAGTGTAATCCTATAAAAACTACAGCTATTTCTATAATTTGTGTGCTTGTCCCAGAAATAATTGTTTGCACAGTCCAAACCACTTCTTAGTGGATGAACTGCTCTATAAAACACAAGCACAGACACACAGCAATAAATAGGTCTCCTCTGCTCCTCACATATGCCTTCCTCTCATGCCTGGGGGGAAATAATGAATTCAACTCTTCTCAACGACTCTGTCACACTTACTACAATTTTGGGTGGTGCAGAAGTACCCAGCTAGCCTTACATAGCTGGCTTAAATGCCAACATCAGCAAAGTTATGGTCTCCCACAGCTGTGCTCCCAAGGGAAAGACTACCTTATGCTTATTTTGGTCCTGGGCAGATTTCCAGCTTATAGTATGCTCCATGTTATTGGTGCCATGCTGCTATTAGAGACAGCAGACAGATAGACTGCTGGTAGAGAAGGCAGTCTATTGCAATGACATTGTCCCTAACCTGTAGCTCAAATATTTCTCCAAGAGTTACAAACCCATGAAATAGAATAACTTTAATTCCTAATGAATTGAAAAAAAAGAAAATTAAGTTTATCTAGGTCACTACAAAGACATTGACTTATTACTTGACATTACAGCAACTGCAAAAACTGAATATTATTTAGTAGTACAGCATGCCAGCATGTAAAGATTTGTGTAGTTGCTAGCAACACCGCAGTTGGCCTGTTTAAAGACAGCTCAGGTAAAACAAAATAAGCTGCTGTGAGAACCAACAGCTGCAGTATCAGTGTACCCTTTAGTATGTCCTCCCTGCCTTTGCAGTTTATATCCACACAATATGGCTTGTTCCAAATCAGGTAACTCTATCAACTCCACACGCAATCCCGTTAATCTTCCTTTATAAGCAATATCCCAAGACCACAAACAGTTTCTGTCCTTTCTCCAGTTGACAGTACATGTGAAGAACTTGGGTACCTGAATCTTAATACATTATTCCGTGCTTATTTATAAATCAAAATAAACAAACAAACCCCAACTACTAGTAAACAATACTAGTAGAATAGATTACAAAAGCAATAACTGGCTCAGGGCAAAATACTGCTGCTAGTGCGAATAGAACAAAAAAAGAGAAATTGAACAGGAAATGTGTCTAAAATAATCTTACAATAAAAGGGGAAAACAGCTATAAAAGTTCATAAAAATACAATCTCCTTTATGCTTACATCTCATAGAGGACTGGTATAAAGGTACCCGAGATACTGATAATAAAACGTCAGGTGACTTCAGGGCTAGTAAGGTACAGAGTAACATACAAGAGACAAGAATATCAAGTATACATATATAGAACCAAGTGGTTGGTCCTAATTATTTAGTAGCATCCAGGATGAGACCATGGACTTATCATGGCCTTTTCTTTGAAAACATCAGTACCATGCTCACTGGTAGCCAAAGAAGTGAAGAGAGGGTGAATGTGGTAGAACAGAATATTCGGAAAGCAGTTAAAATAACACAGAAAGGTCACTCAGCAGTGTGAGGTATAGAAGTGGATATTTCAAAGCTATGTGTGGCTCTCATTAAGCTCTTGCAAAAAGGGAATATGAGTATCAGGAGAGGTAGGGGATTGTTAGAATTACAAAGCAGCTTGTACATGATGAAGAAACTAAAAGGATGACAAGGACTCATATTTCTAAAAGAAAGTCATTGAAAGAGAGATCTGTAAATTGTGAATGGTATGAAGAAAGTGACTAAGACACAGTTATACATTGCTTCTCACATTACAAGAATAGCGTACGCCCAATGAAATTGTGAGATAGCTAGTTTAAAAGAAACAGATGGGAGAGTTTTAATCATTACATGCATAATTATTTTGTGAAACTCATTGCCACTGGATGTGTTGAAGGCCAAAAGTATAAATGAATTCATAAAAGATATGTCAAATTGATAGAGGATAAATACACGTGTAACTGTTAGCTCTGATGGTCCAAAGAAACCCTCTAGCTCAGAAAGTCATGAAAACCCTTGCTTTGGGAACTCAGAATGTAAAATAGAGAAAAAACAATTATATACATGCATGTTTTGATATAGTTACCCATTATTGCCTCTGTATCCACTACCTAGCAGATATTGAGCTGGACAGAGCTTGTTAGCTGACCCAATATTGCAATTCTTTATACACTAAACATACAAATAATTATGGACAGAGTCAAACAGGTTATCAGGTGTCACATCATTAGGCATTGAAGCACCAAAATCTCTGCACCCCAAATACCACAGCTTGGTACAGACAAGGGATAGGTTTCACCTGTCCTATTTGGGGTTGTCAGGTGGTAAATAGTGTCTCTTGATAGATTCCTTAATATTATGCAAATGCTTTAGCTGCAATTCTCATGTATTTCAACCATCTCTTTTCAAAACAGCCTAGATCATCTGCTTTTCATAATGAGACATATTTTTAATCTTTACACATTTTCCTTATGTCAGCATTGGACACAGTAGTTAGCTATGGCATTTTGGCACTGGGTAGTTTAAAAAGATACTATTATTTATACATCCCAGTACAGAATTTTTCTTTTTTCACCTGTTCTTGTTTATGTTTATTCATGTTCAGCCTGTGACCCACTGTAACCTCTAATTCCTTTTATGCATAAGTATGGCCTGGTGAATTGCTCCCCTCTTTGTACAGCAGTTTAGTCCCAGCATAGCACCAGACATTTCACCTAAATAAACAGCATTCTTTTTTTTTCCCTGATTACTTCAATTTGTTAATATCTTTTCAAATCCCTGTCATCTTTGTCGAGTTTCCTTATGTTTGCTGCCTCCTTCAGAGACCATTGTACATTTTATAATCGCACATTCTAGTTCAGCTTCTTAATAAGGAATGGCAATATTCAGTGACTCCAGATTTAAGGCACACTGTTTCAGGACTCTACTTGGTATAACTCTCCATATTAGGAGGCTATTTTTTTTTTTTTTCTTTTTTTTTTTTTACCTTTTTTTTCTTTTCTATTTTTCTTTCTTTTTTTCTTTTTTTTTTTTTTTTTTTTTAATCGGTTTTATGGACACCTATAGTTTCATATAGACTATGCTATCACAAATTGCTCAAGAAAATTTCTTTGCCAACTAAAAAGGGTAGTGGTAATCTGCAGAGGTAGTGTTACTGAAATGCAATGCCCAAATTACTTGTTGAATAAGCTTGTTCTACGTGACAAGTTATAAGACACGATAGCACCAGTGGGTTTTTGCATACCACAGTTCTGACTACCAGGATGAACGACACCAAAACACCTGGTAGCATGTAGAAAACTATAATTTAGGGGAACTTCAATTTGTAGGGACTTATTGGAGTTCCCACATAGTCACCACGAACCTCCCTGGAACTGAAAAAGCAGTTCTGGGGAGGTGTAGGCAGGGGTGCTCACGTGTATGGTGTGCTGGAAAATTGCTAAAAACCACTGTGGGTACTGTTTAACAGACTTAATTCAACAAGGAATTGATCACGAAGTTGAAAAAAAAAAGAGGTCATAAAGATATGAAGGGCTACAATCTAAGTACACGACTCATGCAGATAAAATTGAATGGATATGGTACACCAAGAAGTCTACCCAACACACATTTTTGTGATTGCAGACAAGCACTCCAGTTAGCATGTACCAGAAGTAAGCTTTCTGACTCCTTAATTAGTTCCCTTTTTTGTGTGCAAAATGATAGTCCTTAGTGACAGAATGATCTTATCCAGAAGAATCCAGCTGCTCAGGATGAACAGCATGCAGTTTGTTTTACATCTGTATTGTTCATCACATAACACTAGAGATCATTTACTGTTCGCTATTCAAATTCTGCTCACCCAACAAAATTCTGTACTACTTTATTTACTTTCCCCCTAAATTCATATGTGGCTATTCAAAGGTACTTCTTAATCTCTGAAAAAAAATTAATATTTGTAAGGAGATCTTATTCTGACTTTGTAGGTATGCTGCAGAAACAGATAAGGCTGAATCCACTGATTCTGAATATTTGACACCACAGATTCCAGATATCTGACACGAGATATTTCAAATTTGAGTTTTCAGAGTTGTCACTAAATATTTTCTCTTTATTGGATTATATTCCTTCAACATTATCAGAGACTAAAAATCCATAAACTGATTTTATGAAGTATATACTGGACAGACATTAAAATTAAAACAAAACAAAACAAAACTGAAAAGCAATTAGTCTCATTATTTATATGAATGCTTATGGAAGCAAGAACCTTCAGTAGTTAAGAGTCTGCTAGATTGTATTTAGAATAGTAGAATGATGCTTTTCCAATGTTGGACTGATGTCCCTAGAGAACAAGTTATTGTATATGTAAGTGATTCTGCAGAATTGCTAATGTCTCCTTCATTGAAGCAGTTGCAGACAGCAGACAAGTCAGAATTAGACAGATGAACTGAGGCTCCAGGAAAGTAATGCTGGATTCTTATGTACATTGCTCTTGACTGTACAGTACTTATTTATCTATTTCTGTAGATTAAACTCAGAGAAGAATAATCACTGGGTTTACTGCAGAAATTCAGTAAGGCCTTTTATAAGAAGATCTATGGTGTTACACTTGACAAGCCGTGCTCTCACTCTTGCTTGGCACCCAGATACACTTTCAACACTAACAGAAGTCTTATCATGTTACCTGGCTAAATGAGTTGAAACTATTAAAATATTCCCAGAAAGACACAGCAGACGACCGCCCACTTTCTTCAATATTTTTCAGTATGCAGTACTACAGACATTTGTTCCCATCTACAAGAAGCATGATTTATGCACATTTCAATGGTGTTTGTTTACAATTCAGCTTTATTTTTTCCTTTTTAACTTGTTCTACCACAAAAGTCTCTTAGGTTTTCTCTAATGCCTGACAGAAATAAGACTATGACTGAAAGCAAGGTGCCTTTAAAGCACCTGTGAGATTCATCAGAAAAGGTCTGCCAAAGAGAAACCCTCTGAAGGACAGGTATGTATCTGTTCTTGCAGCCTCCTGTATCACAGCAACATAAAATGTCAGTTTTATTCCTGCCCTTCCTGCTCCATGATATACACACAAAAGTTGCCAGGACCCTCTTTCAGCTCTCACAAACTGAAAGATTTTGGCCATCTACTCCAACTACATGTTTGACAGTGACAATAGTCCTTTAATTGCACCCATGGAAAAACTGCCATTCATTTGGAAGGATGCCAGCTTCAAACAGCACTTGGATATTTGAGCTAGACTGACAGACTGCTCTTTATTTGCCAGTAAGGTAGGTGCAGAAAATGCTATTACATGTCTTTTGTATCCCCTGCTGCATACTAAATCGTTCCTGGGTGGTATTCATGATCCATAAAGCAGTAACTACTTCGGCCACAGCTATCTCTGGCACCATCTGTTTGATCACTTGCAAAACTAACAAGCTGCATAGAAGCTGGAAAAGAGACATGACTGGCATGAGTTTGAGGAAAACGACATCTAGATTCAAAATTAAACCAGCTATTCAAAATTTAACCAGCTATTCAAAATTTCATCATGGCGTGTCAGGCATCCTGCAGTTACCCTCTGAACTCTCACAGGCTGGTCTTCCCTTGCTGCTGGCAGACACAGCTGGCTGCTTTTTCCATAGCTAAAATGTTTGTAGAAAGTCTCATTAACACAAAAGTTTCCAGAAAAGAATGGAAAATGAAGCTCCTGAGTCCACTCTGATGATTTTCCACCCGGACAAATGAGAAAGGGTGGTTTTAGCCAAGAAATCCTACTTCTGATATATTTACCTGATTTATTTTTCTGCATTGAGTTATTTGTGGTAACTGGGCATTTTCATCTGAATTGTTAACAAAACTATAAAGCACTGTAGATGAAGAAATGACTCTAAAGGTATAGAACACTAAAACCGATGATTCCTAACTACTATGTTGGGATAATAAGCTTCTTTGAACATATGATGTACTCAATTACAATTGATATCGTAAAAGCATTTACAAGACATCTTGCAATGTAAAAAGACCATTTGGTATGGTCTTTTTTACCTCAAAATCAACATGATTGGTATTACATTCTAAAAAAAGTGTAAAGAGTGAGGTGTATCTCTGTCTCAAGCTTGATAGCACCTAGCAGCTCTAACTACAAATGAAGAGCCCATTTGCCATTTTAAGTGCTGGACTTAATTAATTTCTTTCCATTATAAGTAACATCCCCAGTAGTCCAAAATTTATTAAAAGTTAATGAGAATGTTTCAGAAAGCTTCCTAACCAATAAAGAACTCTTTTGAACAAATTAATAATTTCTACAATTATACCACAAGTATTGAATATAAAAACCCTGTATAAAAAAAAATCAATGAAAGAACAAAGAAAACAATTGTTAATATATAGAACAGAATTTGCAGTTAAATAAAAGGTGATTACTTTCACCTATGTTGTTATACTTTTCCTTATTTCAGGTTCTCATACATTTTTGTACATTTCTTTATTTCCAAAATTGGTAAGAAACCAAACAAAACTTAAGATCAGGCTTCAGATGTGTTGACAGACTATTGCTGGCATGAGAGATAATCCAGCACTTCTCCTGCATGTCTCCATAGGATGCCTGGGCTATTTTTTCCCATAGGTTAATTGGAAACTTTGGTTGATGATCAAAGTCTTGTGAATGTGCCCGAACAAGGGGTAAGGGGTTAAAACTTAAACAGGGGAAGTTTAGATTGGATATAAGGAAGAAATTCTTTACTGAGAGGGTGGTGAGGCACTGGAATGGGTTGCCCAGGGACGTTGTGAATGCTCCATCCTTGGCAGTGTTCAAGGCCAGGTTGGATGAGGCCTTGGGTGGCATGGTTTAGTGTGAGGTTTCCCTGCCCATGGGAGGGGGGTTGGAACTAGATGATCTTAAGGTCCTTTCCAACCCTAACTATTCTGTGATTCTATGACTCTATGAATCAGTTCTGGAATTTTGTAATTGCAAGGAATTAAAAAATGGGCAGCTGTCTCCTATGTTCTTATTGACCAAACAGTACTTCAACTGATGGTAAAATACTGGTGTTAAATAACAACTGATGTGAAACTGAAAGCATATAAAGAAACTCAATCTGAATGGCTGGAAATAAAAATCTATGCAAAATCAACTATCCTGTAGATTAGTTCAGAAGACACAGGTTGCACCTCCCCACATCACCCCCTTAAAGCACAGAGGTAAGGTGTCAAACTTTCTCCTCATTCAGGTCCTCTAGAAGGGTACACACAGGAGCCTTAGGCATAATGCACAACGGCTCCTTCAGACAAAGGAAAAAAACACCTCTTGTAAAATCCCCTTACAATATTTTCTCATTATTCTTTCATATATCTGTAAACACTGCTGCTATAAAAAAAGGGGGGAGGGGGAGAGTACAAGGAAGAAGAGGAAGCAATTGATATTTATCACTAACGTTGAGCAAGAATTTCTAAACTACATTATCGTGAGATGATGTCTGCAAAGTTTTAGTGGGTAGAAATGCTTCAGGGAGCATGAGTTAATAGCATCAGTTATAGTTGTGAAGGCAAGAGCAGTCCTGAAGATAGCTTCAGTAATTTAGAATGGATAACAGATCCCCTTAAGTGCATTGTTGTTCATTAATAATGATGCACATACAGTAGGCGATTTCTGTTTAAAGGATGAACCTTTGGTCAGCAGGGTTGTGTTTAAAGTGATCTGTAGAGAAAGGGAGTGCAAGCTTCTTTCTCATGCATTGTCTGAAAAGGTTTGTTGCCTTTCTCACTACTACTCTCACAAGACCATCCAAATGCAATCATTTCCAGTTTAATCTCAACCTCAGTTTAGGAACAAAAACATGAATTGCATTCTATGAACTGTAGACAAAACTACATGTTTTCTCTGAATCACTATTTTTGCAGAAAACTCTCCCAAGCAAGCACCTCATCCCAGCTGCAAACAACCCTTGACAAATCACTACAGCTGCAAGTGTGGTCTCTGCTGCTGAGACCATTCCCGCAGGGGCACCTTGGGCTGAGAGGATGCAGCAGGCTTGGCAGTTCACACTGTGGAGTGTGTTGCCTCCAAGAGATGGGGTCAGCAGCTTGTGTCCTCTGCACACTGAGGGGCTGACTCCTGAAGCAATTTCTTTAGCAAGCAGTTGTAGAATGTCAAGAGCAAGTCTTCAGAGAGCACAAACACTAACTCAAAAAAGCTTAACAGCAAAAATCCTCTCTAAATTCCTCTTCAGATTCAGTTTTCCAAAACAACTGTATTAAGAAGTGGGTTCTTAGCTAACCAATAGAGTTTTTGCAACAGCTATTAGCTGATATAGATCAGTAGTTTCTATAAATGTATAGATTTTCTTCTAGAAAAATTCTTGGAAGTATCTGGGTATACCTCAGAACACTCAAGGTTCAAAATACAGTATTTGAAACAGGTAACAAATATATCTAGGTACCTTGTTGCATCTTCCAAGCACTTCATTTTTAAAATAATTGTACAATTTTAAACACCTTGAAACAAATGCAACTGACATACAAGTTTGAAACTGAACACATAATAAATAAAATATCGTAATAATGAAAATTAAATTGTTTGCAACCTACCTTGGAATTGTGTAAATTTGATGGTTCCCATCCTCTCTCCATTTCTGAAAACAACTTGACCCTAAATAAAATAAACAAATAACTTAAAAGTTTTATAAATCTCTCATAATATAGTTTAATTAGCACTGCAATTATTTTCCATTCACTATTAAAATTTTCCAAGCAAGTTTTAAAGTTTGAAGATAGCAGACTCAATAACACCTCCTTAAAGCTTTCTTCCACAGACTTCAAATGGCTTTAGAAAGCTGACCAGTGTTATCACTCTCTTTTCATGGATGGAAATGTAGGTACTATAAAGCCAGAAACTTATTGAATCTCAGATTATGAGAGATATGCAAACAACTGATTTTTACTCTGTGACTGTTTTTATCAAGAATACGTAAAAGCTATCAAAGACCACACAAGAAAACCATTCTCCATTTCATTCATCATATGGTTTTTTTCAAATGGCTCTATAACCCACTTTTATCATTTCTTATATACTTACCCTACTTGATTATGGATATCAGTAGCTCCTGTGGCTTGGTTTTGTACTACACCAACACACATGGCTTACTATTCTTTTTACATGCGATGACTTTTTAAATGTAAACTACCCTTTGTTGTCCACGCATAGTCACTCCACAAAATAAAGGTCATGTAGCACTGAAACCTCCTCACATATCCCTAGCACATTACTCCCATATTCCATCCCTTCCTTCCTATTTAAATTGAGGAAACATTTTGCTAAATTTCTTCCTTACTTAAGCTATTTCATAATTGAGTATGAAAGAAAAGGTTTTTATTTGTTTATGCTAAGAAGGATATTTAATATTTTGAACCTGTAGTGGAGTGTTGAGTGCTGTCAATATAGATTGCTCTGTTACTGCATCCCCAGTTTGCTTTATTATTGTCATCTCCATTAATCTTTGTTTTAGCAGACATAAAGGTAAGAGAAAACAAACAATAAGCATGTAATGCTACAATACATTTCTCTATGCAAGCCAGCCCCTTTTTGGACAACCACTTCTGGTCACTAAGAGGATGTACTGAAGGCGACCATTACTGAAGCCAGCTCTCTGAAGGAAACCTACAATATATGTGTAGTACATCACACCCCACATGTCCTGTGAGGCACAAAACACCATTTCCTTCTGATAAATAGAAGACACCCTTCAAAAAGTTTAAGCAACCTTGTGCTAAGCCTTAAAAGCCAAAAGCCCCAATCTGTGAGAAAAAGATAGCAAGAGAAATGAACACTAGTAATGGGAGAGATTCTGGCTGTAACTGCAGAAGGACACGGGAGCTTCTCCCAGTGAAATCCAGTTGAGCTAAATCTCATTTAGTGGTTGATAACATAGCTCCTGGAGAAAAAGTAAAACCTTAGCAGGAAGTTTTACGTGTGCACCTTATCAGCCTTCATCCAGATCTCCTTTAGCTTGGAGAAGTAGTTTTTAATATCCTTTAATTTGTTTCAACATAATTATAATGCATTTGGCTACTTGGTTTAAATAAAAAATGGAATAGTAGAAACTATTAAAGCCTAGTGAAGATGTTATGCAAGTGTCATTGCGGACATATACCTATGGCAAATCCAGTCAACCTTGCTAAGTTCTTGGTTCTGTGACCTGTGTTGAGAATTCTGTAACTGAATTTTTCATTTTGTGGAAAAATCATATTTTCATTTGGTTTTGAATTTACTGCATTTTAATTTAGTTCTGCCTCTTCTTATTTTTATTACAAGTTAATAAGACTGTAAGTTGTAGTCTACTAAAGTGCTATTCATAGATAAATGTACAGCAAGCAACACTGCTATCCTCTATGATAACAGTCATCCATAATTGCCACCTGCTACTGGTAGTATAATATACCAGCCCACAAAACTTTCTAGATCCAAGTGCAACTGGTCTGGAGTATTATCATTGCTTCTTGCAAAATCACTCACATTTTCATCATTCAGTAGTACAGATGTATACCACCTGCATAGTCCACTGACTTCAGAGAAATACATACAACCTTATTGATATGTTCTGAAACTACAGAGGAAACATAAATCAGGTCTGAATGCTTTAAATAAATGTAAGAATTTGAATTCAAAAATATAAACAAAGAGAGTCTAGATTTACAAATATTTGTTTTTATCAACTTCCCTTTGCTCTAAGATTTGCAGCTTATACTGATCTAAACAGTAAATAAATGAAGAGATGATGGTGATGAAAGAGTTATGGAACAGCTAATATGAAAATTTCCTTGTTATCTACAAATTATTCAATCATAGTGTTATGCTTTCATTAAAGATTACCAAAAAATGTTAAATGGGTTACAGGCATAATAATTTCTAAATACTATTTGATGAGGTCTGACAGTGTCCTGGGCATTGTTCACAAACTACAGAGTCTGTATGTTACACATGCAGATACTAACAGGAAACAAAATAACAATTGCAAGAAAATGAAATTGGCTATTTATTCCATGTTCTATCCAATGGATAAAACTACATTTTTTGTGGTTTTTCAAAGGTAAAATGAACAAAAACCATGTCAGCAAAGAGCTGCAGATCAGGAATCTCTAGTGCAATTCGTGATGATGACAGTACGTATTTATTACCTAGGCATCAAAATGCAACTGCAGCTGCAGTTACTGTTTGGTTCTTTGCTCTTCCGAAACATGCTGCTTTATAATAACATGTGACATGCAGCTACAGCATCTCAAGCACCTTAGACCTCTCATGACTCTAAAATTCCTCTGTGTTGGGTGAGGAAACATTCCTAGATTTTTACAGGGGCTTTAGGACATAGTGTCACTGCTGTAGTGTTTGGGTCTGCCAATATGGCAGAATGGAGCATTCCTCATGAATACTGAGAAATTGTATAAATAGCAATACCTGCATTTCTTAACAGAGGAATAGGAAACAAATTAATGAGAGTCATTCATGTTCTATGCTTTCACCATTATTTTATGAAAAATAAGACAATTGCATTTGGAGGAAAAAGTGTTCTAGACATATAATAAACTTACAGCAATGATAGTAAGAAATAAGCCAACTAGTGTTTCAGAAACTTATTTCTAGAAATTATGTGCTGATTTATGGCATGAGCAGTGAGTTATAATCTGATGATGTTCTATGGGTCGCACCAAGTCCTTTCTTTGCCACCAAGGTAATATACTATAAGATTTAGCTAGAGAGATATCTTCTAGCCTTGAGAGTCATAAATTACTAACAGTGTTTTTTCTTTATTTAAAGTAGCAGATGTTTGAATAATAGATATTACTAATACACACATTAAGCTCTGAGATTACAAAAGCCAGTCTTAGTACTATTACGTCCTTTATTTTTACCTCATCACATACTCCAGCACATGTGCAGGTTACAGGCTGCAGCTTATGGTGTGACCCACCATAAAATCTAGATCTTATGAAATCCACATGAATATAACAAACAAAATCCTCTTTTACCTTCCACCATGTTTTGGTGGCATTGCGTAGGCTTATTTAGATACTTACGAGCAAAAGGATCAATGATTGTATGGATAAGTAAGTTTTTAAAGAAAATAACAGAAGAAATGTAGATACTAACTTCTTCAGAACTTAATTGTCAGATTCAAACAATATTTCTCAGTCAAATAATTATTTTACTTCAACAGATGTAAAATATAATCTCTGTCCTTAACGAGCATTTAAATCAACTACACAAATGAATTACTTGCACTTGATAGAACCACATATTTTACTATACATTAAAATCAACAAAGCTTTCCTCTTCATTACACACATTACATCCCAATGGAGACCAATAAAAACCACATCATGGTTTTTATTATTATTTTTATTATTATTATCAGTGTCTATTTTATTTTCTACAACCTACCACGTACAGGGTTTTGGGGTTTTTTTTCTTTCTTCACCATTTGCAAAAGTGATGCTAGAGTAAATACCAGTTCTATAACTGATCTGCCCATCTTTGAGTTGTGGACAAGCAATTTCACACCAGCAATTACCCTTGAAAAGTTGATGGAAAAGAAATCACATGTAGTTTAGAGTCCAACAGACAGTGATGTGAACAGAGCAGGGAAAAGAAGAGGAATGAGCTCAGTCTGGCACAGTGTGGTACCCATGGATAATGCTGATGGTTTGTGCAGTGGCTGCTGCACAGAGCATCCCAATAACCTATATTTGGGATTCACTGCACCTGCATAAGTCATAATGCAGCCTTACCCAACTTAGCTGGCTTAGTCAATAGAAATACAGAAGCTTATGTTGTGGGATTTCTAGGTTTTTGTTTGGGTTTGTTTTGGGGTTTAGTTTTTTTCAGATACGTCTCTGAGTTCAGCTGCTTTTCCTGTAGTTGCCTTTTTTTTTTTTTTTTTTTCCTTAAAAGCTGCAGTGCTTTAATTTCCTTTACAAACGATGAAAACCAGAACTTGAATAAACATTTCAATGGTGTTGGTCTTACAACTGCCACATGCAAGGACATCATCTCCCTGTTTCTTATGAATACCATCTTCTTCTAGGTACTCTGTTTTACAAGCCTAACATTGATTTTTATCCTTTGTTGTACAGCATAACTGCATTTCATCTCATTACAAAAAAGACAGTCTCTAACTCCTCCAGATGTACAATTTTCACCTTTTTCCTTGAGCTGATGTTCCTTAAGCCACCAGTCCTTTTTCTGTGGTCAGAATAAGAAGTCCACAACAATCATCCATTTGCACTAACAAAATATTAGCCAACGTTAGGTTTATTTTAGACACATGGGTCTTTCCCTGTCTTTATAGCAGCTAGTCATTTGTGTACACTTGGAAGCAGATCTTATCATATTTTATTTTTTCCCGGTGGATAAAAAGTATTTACCTTTGCTGTATTATGAATATGTCATTAACCTCTTTTTGAGCTATGAGGCACTATCATTTATTAGAATTTTTTTTGCGTTATCACTATCATTATTCAGCTCTGGACACAGGCTCATGCCAAATTTAGAATTCTTTCATTCTTCATCCACTAAAATCCACAGCCAACAGGTTTTTCATTCATGTCATCAGCTTTCTTCATCAGGCAATGCAACTAGAGTTGAGAAGATTCTTAACTGCTCTTTCAGTCAGGGCCAGGTCTGACCTTTGACCATCTTTTCTCTTACTGCATATTTTCTTCTGCAAATTGTCTCAAATACAGTAAATAGATAAATATACAAATAATATTTATTTTTGTGATTTTCAGTACTATATCTAGAATAAAGGTCAGCTTTAGACCATGCTGGCTTCTTTCTCCAACATCTTCACCCACATAGCACCAAAAATTTTTTTATTAATTCAGATTTGTATTATATACTCAGTTTACACTTGGTATATTATTATTGATTTCAAATGTCATATTATATATTCAAACTAAATTGGAAACAGAAATACCCCTTCATCAGAGAGGAGATCATAGATATATTGACACACACATTGCAGCTGGATGCAAAAAACAGTTACATGCCACTGGACTCATGTCCCCTGAGCGTTTTCAGGGATTCTGTCTCAATTCCATGTCACTGTCCAGGAATCTGGGCTATTCTGCCCTATAGACAAGCCATCTTCCCATATAATAGTGTTTTCTCCCAGTGGCTTTCTCTGAAATGCCTGAGCCTACATAGTCAAACTAGTTCCAAAAGTGACTGTATTTTTTCCAACATAAATTAAGTTGGTTACTTTTGGGGTTCTTGAGTTAGATAGTTAATATAAGGAAACCATTTAAAAAAATGCATGCAGAAATGCTTGAAAAGCAGTGGGATAACTAAGGCAACTGAATCTGTATTTTTATTTAAAACACAATGCATTGTTCTCAAAGAATAATGAGAATACAATGAGAAATGTCTCTTTAAGTTCTGTGACATCTGCTGAAATCAAGTAGGACTTGTAACCTGTAGTGTCCTTATTGGACTAAGTCCGATAAAAGTAGGAGTCAAGGAGGCTGACACATCTCGTGGCAGCAAAACTAAGAGCTTGCCAACATTCAAAAAGCAGGTATTGTCCTCCCATGTTGCTCCTAGCTGTACAGTCCTACACTGAGTGATGGTAGCTCAGCATTCGTAAGGCTCCTATATGAGCTGTAGTGGCCTATTAAACCAGCAAAATGTATTCATGTTTTATTTTGTATTTTTTTAGGCAAGTGGAAGAGATATTTTTGAATTGCTTTCCAGTGCCAGAATGAGAGCCAGCACAAAGGAACCCTGGAAGGATGCAGGTGCTAACAGAAAGAGCTGAGGGAGGGAGCGAGACATCCTCTGCTAGTCCCAGCTCCTTTCAGAAGCTTTTCTGTGTTATTGTGCAATTCACACAGCCTGCTACTTGTGTTACACCTGAACCAACTCACACAGGACTCCTTAGCTACAGACATGCATTTCCTTACAGACATAAAATAGCAAGCTGGCATTCTGTGGGTCTTGTCTCTGCAACTTCTAGGTGGTGAACAGATACACACTGTAATTCATAACCTCTTCCATCATGTCTAAGCAGTGTTTATAGAGAAAGGGAATATTGTTTAGTCTATCAAATTATATAGTTGAGAGTAAACCAATAAGCTTTTAGCTCTGTAAGTCTAACTTCTAAAACAAAAACCCCCAGCTTCTTTTAAAACTTCTAAGCTCCCAGCTGAGGGCAGCTTGTGTGCAACTCATCTGGTTTCAACCTAGTTACATCACTCAGTTACCTAGAGAGAAAGAATTAAGCACAGGAGATATAAGCACAGTGCAAGAGAAGATGCTAGGGTGACAGCAATAAAGTTGTCACCCCCTGTGGGATAAAGAGGCAATTGTCACCTTTGGAACAGTGGGAGGAGAGGAGAAGGTAGAGGGTGAGGGAAATTAAAATGCCGCATAAAAGTAAGAATGCTCCTGAATCCATGATTTTATATCCTTAGAGCACTGCAGATAAAATGTTTCTAGAATGTTTGATCTAAGCAGACCCAGAGACTGCTGCTTTTCAAGCTTTGAGATTATTTTCAGAAAAGGTTTTTCTGTCAAAATTTTCAATATCAAAGATTTAAATTTGAAATATTTTATGATTCAAAAAAGATTTCTTCTCCCTGCCTGTTTTCTCTCTTACCACATTTTCTAAAAGATTTAGGTAACTGAACACTGGTGTCTGGAAAGCAGCAGCATTAGAGCAACTTGAAGATCAGGTGTGAAGCACAGCTAAAAATCTGGTGTTGGCTAACATTATCCAAATGAAGCAATACCACCATTCCCATCTAAAAAGATACTAGCTATGACACAGCACGCATAAAACTGCACGAAAAAATGAACACGCTTACTTTTAAGCAAAACATGGGTTTTGAACAAAGAAAGTTGGGAAGAAGGAAGACAAATTGATGGAACAAAAGTGCCCAGAAAAAAAAAAATCAAAAAATCTGGTAATAATGACAGTGATGGAAAAGATAAAGGAAGAAGTGGCATTCATCAGATCCCATAATATTGGAACTAGGAGGCACTCATCAAAACTATTAGGACATCAGTCTAAACCAGAAAAATCAGTGATGTTTTTCAGGTAGTTCCTTTGCACAGTAGGTAATGAACTTCTGACATTTCCATTGAGTGTGGATTACTTATTTAGTTGTTTTGTTTAGAAACAGAAATCTGGGAGGTGAACTGGTCTTCTGAAATTATGGGACATATATTCTTCATCTATTCTTATGTAGCTTCTGTGAACTCCTGGTAGACAGAAAAGTAAGTGAAAAATCAGCTTTATCTCAGAGTTCAGGAAACATTCATGATTTTTTAAATAGGTTACAGAGACTGCTTCAACATGAGCAAAGTACAGGATAAGCAGATGTACAGGTTCACATCAGAGGCCATTTGGAAATAGAAAACAAGAGAGACATACAAAAGTGATGGGAAAATATATCCAGCAATTTTAATACAAAAGAGGGTGCCTCATATCCGCCAAGAGAAGATCTCTGTTAATAACCACTGATACAAGTAGCCTGTGGCATTGGCCACTTGTGCTTTTTGGCACACATCTCCCTAAAGGCCTACAGAACAAGTAATACAGTTTGCAGAAATTAAAAAATAAATTAAAAAAAAAATATTTCTCTGATTCCATGACTATGAATCATCTTGAATTGCAAACATTCCAAAAACCAAGATTCCTCAAAAAAATGAGCGCACCGTGCATTGGGTGCATTGACTGGGCTGGAAGAAAAGGCAACTGAAGAGCAGCACCTTAAGTTTCAAATTCTGGGAAAAGATGATCAAGTATAACAACATCTTTATCTGCCTGTCATTCACACAAATCCTGAATCTAGGGTTATGTGAAAGTATGAACTACTGTAAGAATTACCACCATGATTTCATTATGCTGCCACTTAACTCTCTGCTAAATAAAGAGCTCCAGTCCGTTCAGTCTCTTCCTCATAAGAAGAGGGCATTTTTTTTTTCCTTATCTCTACTCTCTAAGTCCCTTTCTTAATTTTCTTACGTGTTTCCTGAGGGCTATCCTAACTCAAACACAGATGCTCTTACAGTGTAGAAGGGTGCCTCGATTTCTAACTAATATTTTTGCTATCTGAACTTTACCATAGTTTTGACAGAACTTCATCTCTTTTTTTTTTTTTTTTTTTTTTTTTTTTTTTTTTTTTTTTTTTTTCCATGGAAGTGCTGGAATCAGATGGGGAATTGATGGGGAATTGACAGAATTTCTTTGGATGAAATTTCTTCCCTTCATCTCAGCAGTGTCCTCTGTCATCAGTTGTCTTTGCATGAAAGCGTGTTGTTGCCAGCACAATGACATAAGCCCAGACTCAGCTGTTCCATTAAATTAGCATTTAGATGCATGTACACAATTTTACACAGCCATGCTAAAATGAGACAGCACAATGATAGCATTTTTTTCAGCACAGTAAGCAAAAGTATGATTTGTGAACATCTGAACACTCTGTTTTACACGCAGAAGCAAGTCCAACAGATTAATGTTCCTAACAAGGTACCAGAAATGCATAAGCAGGTGAAGGTGGAGAAAAAAGGAAATCATGCATCAAACAGTATTACACTTGCTGGCAATTGCAGGTGAAGAAAGATGCTTTGCCACTCATTAATGTGCTTTTACACATTCAGCTGATGGTTAGCACAGGGCAAAGCAGTTCAATGCTCTTTTTTACAATTCTTTCTTGCCATATCACTTTAAATCAGTGATAGAATTTTTCTGCTATGTGAGCCATGTCTTTCAGTACCCATGTAAGCTCTTTGTTGGCTGCCTAAAATATGGTCATCGTTAGTGGTTTTAGGTTTAAAAGCATGAAAAGAAAGAAATTAAAATGAAACATATATACTTGACTTCTTTAATACTTTGGAAACAAAACGTCAGGCACTGTAATTGTTTGCAGCACTTTCAAGTCCCATGATGAATGTGACCAAGTCATGACTACTAATAAATAGCTGCTTTCCTTATCTATGTTTGGCCTCTGAAGCATGAGCAAAATAATTCCTTTACTCTTGCCTCAATCTCTTTCAGATGTGTGTAAAAATGTAAACAACCTGTCTTTCAGGGTGGTAAAGCAAGAAGAAACAGTCTGAAGCACTGGGACTAGGAATTCAAGCCCTTTTCAATGTCTATTTAAAAGTAAATACCAACTGCTAAGGTGATGTTCAGAATTGTTCTTTTGAGGTTGAGTCCCTGACGATTTCAGTTTCTAGCTCTGTGTGTCTGTAGAAACAGCATAACAGCACATTATAGTTTACCATCAAGAGGTTTTTTTCACTGCTTTTGCAAGAATGAATCAGAAGAGATGACATAAAGACTTTCAAGGACACCACATTAAGCAGCAGTCCTATCTCTTCAACAGTGCAATTTCAGATGATGTTCTGAAGTAATTTCTTCCATTTTCTGTAAACTACATTAATCCCAGCAGAGAGCTCAACCGCACAGGCTGTATTTCATTTGTTCTGATGATGACCTGAAAGGCTGCAAGAGCCACTATCTCCTATCCACCCACTTCACCCTGCCCAGGCTATCTCACACTGGCTGTTTGCAGGAGATTGCTTTGTTTAGTATGTTATTTCTAATAAGCAGATAGCCTATGTTATTAGGAAGGTCTTTGCATCCAAAGTATAGCATATTGGCATTGTTCACATGCAAGTGCTGAACACAGTATCTTCAGACTATTATTTTTCTAAGTGAGCAACTTTAATTCAAAACTGCCTTAATGGGAGAGAAAAATAATAATTTTTAAAAAAGCCAAACAGCTTTACAAATCTCTTTTAGAGTACAAATACCTGTCAGTCTTGGAGGATTCTTGCTACTGGCTAGAGAAAAGGCTATCACACGAGACTCATTCGCAGTGTTATATGGCTGCTCCACATCTGAAAATTCCCCTGCAGGCAGATGTGTGAGCTGACGCGAATCAGGAAAGAGTATTTGGAATCAGCTATAAAAGGCTGGGTTTTTTAGTGAACAGCTCTATGCCTAGAACACAAACCTTGACTTTTCTTCTTTATTCAACATAAGATCTTACACTCAAACTCTTTTATTCAATACTCGTGAAATGTTTCTAGTGATTAGAGGATTTTAAACCCTTCTTTGGCAAATTAATTAAGGCAGTTCAAGGTACACAGACACTGTCCAGGACAGAAACTTTCTAATATATATTCCCAGAGACAGCCACTGAAATGGGCTGGTTTTCCACTTCATAAGGGAACAACAATAATCTTCATTCATCTAGATTTACAGCTCCTAACACCCCTTTATTTTAGCCCAGTTGTAATTTTGGCTTTACTTGAGAATTGTTAGAATTACTATGACATTTCAGATGGTTATTTCTGTAACGCTAAAAAGCCTAGGCTAAACTATTTCTAATCCTAGGACTCTTAGAATTACTTTTCTTTAAAATTTCAGGTTTTGTCTATATAGCTTTCCTTCACAAAGCACTCTTGAAGACAGCTGTGTTTGATGATAATGAAGTAGATGTTTCATCCTTTTCCACTTCTTTAGCGCTGCATGCCTCCAGGTGATGCTTTCATCAGCATCAAATTCTGACCAAAAGCTGCAAAGAAGAGCATTAGCATTGCTGGGCATGAGGTTTGAACAGGCTTGGTAGTGGCAGGAAGGAGGCCTACCCAACATATTCTTCATAAAATCAAATTCAACCCTTTTCATTGTCCATTTTAATCCCTCAGGCTATTCTAACCCATGCCAACAGCCTGCAGAGAATCAGTGAGATATGACTGGCATAGTTTTGACACTTTATAGATTCTCTATTTATATCCTTGTAGCAGTTTTACTGAGGAAAAACAGCAGTCTCTCCATGATCTTCAGAAAACAGACAGATCCAAAGATGTTGGAATAGGCTCTTTTAGGTTTTTGAGTTGTGAGTGATCATCATCATATACCATTAGATCATACACAGCATAACAGTATAACAGCTTTCCATCTGGCATATATCAGAGCTCTCAAAGGTACAGCTCTCTTCATTCTTCATAAAGCAACGCTTAAGAGTAATGGTGTTACTTTGGAATCAGTTTTCCTACATTTTCAGAACACTGAAGTTAAGGCTTATTGATATTTAAACATCTTTCCACTGTGACTGATGCTTTCAAAAACACTTGTGAAATATTTTGTTGTTTTAAATACATTCACTGCCTCATGTTAATTTAAAACCAATATCATACTAAAAAAAATTGAAACATATCTAGAATGCACACTTGCTTAATAGAAAAAGATACTATTTGTAAGCTTTTCAAGCTTTCACACAGTATCACAGTATCACAGTATGTTAGAGATTGGAAGGGACCTCAAGAGATCATCTAGTCCAATCCCCCTGCCAGAGCAGGAACACCTAGATAAGATTACACAGGAATGTGTCCAGGCGGGTTTTGAATGTCTCCAGAGAAGGAGACTCCACAACCTCCCTGGGCAGCCTGTTCCAGTGTTCTGTCACCCTCACTGAGAAGAAGTTTCTTCTCAAGTTTAAGTGGAACCTCTTGTGTTCCAGTTTGTACCCATTACCCCTTGTCCTATCATTGTTTGCCACTGAGAAGAGCCTGGCTCCATCCTCATGACACTCCCCCTTTATATATTTATATACACTAATAAGGTCCCCCCGCAGTCTCCTCTTCTCCAAACTATAGAGACCCAGCTCCCTCAGCCTTTCCTCATAAGGGAGATGCTCCACTCCCTTAATCATCTTAGTTGCAATGCGCTGGACTCTCTCCAGCAGGTCCCTGTCCTTCTTGAACTGAGGGGCCCAGAACTGAACACAATATTCCAGGTGCGGTCTCACCAGGGCAGAGTAGAGAGGAAGGAGGACCTCCCTCGACCTACTGACCACCCCCCTTCTAATACACCCCAGGATGCCATTGGCCTTCTTGGCCACAAGGGCATAGTGTTGGCTCATGGTCATCCTGCCATCCACTAGGACCCCCAGGTCCCTCTCCCCTACACTACTCTCTAACAGGTCGTTCCCCAACCTATACTGGAACCTGGGGTTGTTCCTGCCCAGATGCAGGACTCTACACTTTCCCTTGTTATATTTCATCAAGTTTCTCCCTGCCCAACTCTCCAGCCTGTCCAGGTCCCGCTGGATGGCAGCACAGCCTTCTGGCGTGTCAGCCACTCCTCCCAGCTTAGTGTCATCAGCAAACTTGCTGACAGTACACTCAATTCCCTCATCTAAATCATTGATGAATATATTAAATAATACTGGTCCCAATACTGACCCTTGAGGCACTCCACTAGATACAGGCCTCCAACTAGACCCTGCCCCATAGACTACAACTCTCTGGCTTCTCTCCTTCAGCCAGTTTGCAGTCCACCTCACCACCTGATCATCCAGGCCACACTTCCTCAATTTAGCTATGAGGATGCTGTGGGAGACTGTGTCAAATGCTTTGCTGAAGTCAAGGTAGACCACGTCCACCTCTCTGCCATCATCCATCCACAATGTTATTTCCTCATAAAAGGCTATGAGGTTGGTCAAGCATGACTTCCCCTTGGTAAAGCCATGTTGACTGCCCCTCATAACCCTCTTATCCTTGACATGCCTTAAGATGGCATCAAGGATAAGGTGTTCCATCACTTTCCAGGGATGGAGGTGAGGCTGACCAGTCTATAGTTACCCGGGTCCTCCTTCTTGCCCTTTTTGAAGACTGGAGTGACATTTGCTTTCCTCCAGTCCTCAGGCACCTCTCCCGTTTCCCAAGACTTGGTAAAGATGATGGAGAGTGGTCTAGCAATGACTTCCGCCAGTTCCCTCAGCACCCGCGGGTGCATCCCATCTGGACCCATGGATTTATGGATGTCCAGATTGCTCAACTGGTCCCTAACCCATTCCTCGTCGACTAAGGCAAACTGCTCCAGTGACCTGGCTTCATCTGAGGTCTCAGGAGTACAGGGCTCTTCAGGACTGCCTCCGGCAGAGTAGACAGAGACAAAGAAGGCATTCAATAACTCTGCCATCTCTGTATCTTCTGTCACCAGGGCACCCATCCCATTCACCAGTGGGCCTACCTTGCCTCTGGTGTTAGTTTTATCAGCTATGTATTTGAAAAAGCTCTTTCTGTTGTCCTTGACCCCTCTCGCCTGACCAAGCTTTCCTACGGACATGATGATGGACATTAAAACATTGTCACCCCTGAAGTCACAGTACCTAATTTGTGGAAATAAGACGAAAAGCAAGTTATTAGTAAAGTGAGTCTTCTTCTTGCCTTTCTTCTAATTCAAGGCAGTATGCAAAGACCAATTAATGATGTGAAATAGCTAAAGACTAGAATTTTCTCACTCTACCCTCCCCCCTGATCCTTTTCATACCCAAATTGTAGCTACCCCGTGTCATGCAGACTAATTCAGATGTACCCAGGCAAGTGAACTGGTAAAGTTATATAGGAAAGCATGATCAGCTTGAGTCTGGAAATACGATCAGATTCCAAGGCTATCAAGCTTGGTCTATTGAATTCCCTTTCTCAGCTCAGACATGATTAAACTGCCCCTGAACCAAAGTAAAAAACAAACAAACAAACAAACAAAAAAAAAAACCACCCCACAACACACACACACAAAAACCCCCCATGTACCTTTAAGGTACTGCTCTCAGTTCTAACCTCAAGAGGAGCACAGGCAGAATCAGAGTCAGTAAATCTGGAACAGGAAGGGAATTACTATGCATCAATGAATTTGCAAGAGTCTGTATTCGTATCAAAGCCTTTTCTTGAAGTTATGAAACTCAGCACAGGGTTTTTTTCACTTCCATCATTTTGATAAGAAAACTGCTTCTGAACCTGAGTCTTCTGATCATTTTAAGTTTTCCTGTAGCTTTCAGGTTCCTCTTATATTCAGTCACATACTTTTAGGCTTACAGTACAATTTGGACAAAACAGCTTTCCCCCTATATTTTTTGGCTAATATTTATGCAGAGAACAAGTAGTTCTTCTCTCAGCATACTAGGTTTTCTCCAAGCTGCCACAGGGAGCCACAAATATTGGTATTATATAAGAGGTAGACTGTTACCAGCCCAGTCTGAAATGCCTCTCTTGTGCACAAAGTATATAGGGAACCTCATGTTCCAAAATGGAGGTAGGGATTGAACTCCAGGGTCCTGAAGGTGAGACTGGGGAGGAACCATCCTGGGCTGCTGCTGCCTGAACTTTGAATGCCTACATTCTCTTTAAATGGCTCTGGTATTTCTAAAGCAGACAACCGCCTCAGTTCGAACGCTTGCATTTTTCACTTTTATTTCCTCCAGTGTCTTACTGGAGCCCTCGAGATCTCTTCCTACACAATACCTTAATTGTCACCTAATTTAAGAGCACCTTTCAAATCCATGTTATCAACAAGTTGCATGAATAATACTTCTAGTCTAGCCTAGCCTAATTCTAATTCTATTCTATTTATAGTGTGAGGCATAAATGAACATATTCATTAATGTAAGTTTAACAGCTGATACTGGTGTCTTGGAGAAGCTGCTGGAAGAGCCCCCGCTCCTAGCCCTTGCAGACCACCCTGGGGTTACCTCTTCTACAGCTATATTCTAGCTGCCTTTTCAACTAATTTTTCTCATGACCCTGCATCAAATGACTATGTGAAACCCAGACAGATATATTCTACTACATTTCCCATGCACTGAGGCTTGCCATGAGGTAGAGCTGGCTATGTATTTGGTATAG
Source organism: Psittacula echo (assembly GCF_963264785.1). NCBI lineage: Eukaryota > Metazoa > Chordata > Aves > Psittaciformes > Psittacidae > Psittacula > Psittacula echo. Next base: position 95,818,004 of record NC_137737.1, on the reverse strand, counting down.
TCCAAAGAACAAAGACCCCAAACTTCCAGACTTGGGTCTGCTTTAGTACATTTTAATAACACGTAGTTAAAATTATGGTATTTGGGCATTGCTAATTCAGTTGTTTTGGTAAAGTTTATATCTTGTTACTTGCTCATTAAGAGACTAAGGCTGCGCTCTGATAATTCCACAGAATAACACAATTCAGTTATTTAATACTTAAAAGACTTTGAAATTTGTATATTTCTTACTGTTACTTAGTTGCAATACAAGGGAAAAAATACATTTCAAAAGAAGTACAAAAAATGTTGGAAAACAGGAAAAAAACCCACAGAATTTTCTCACATGCAAAAAGGACTTAAGATCAATTTTCAGATTCCAAAAATAATTTATCTGAAAATAAAATGTTAAATATTTTCTTTTGAAAATATAAAATCAGTTTTCTACATTTTTTTGAAAAATTAAAATATTCAGATATTTAAATTTTGAAAAAAAAAAAAAAAAAGAACAAAAAAGCCAGCTTTGTGTGTAACAGAAGGCTGATGGTGGCAAAATATCGCTCTAAAGAACAGATAATTTTTGACTGATTCATAACTGCACTCTTTGGAGAATAATATACACAAATGTACATTAATTTCCTTAACATATTCAAAAAGGACTGCACTCATTTGAATACAAAATAAGGTTGTCTTTCCCCAAATTACTGTCTCAACAGCAGTATCCCAGCCCCACACCCCTGCATCATGCTGAGCCAAGCTGAATTGCTATTAGAGCCCCAGCAGTGTTGCTCGAGCAACGAGGAAAGCCAACACCAGTGCAAACTCACTGGGACCACTTCTGCTGGCACCTCAGCTCATGCTGAAGGAAGTCCTGAAACTCTGTTCTGTGGAGGGTACTGAATTGATTTTAAGGTAAGATCTTCGAAGTCCAGCCCGGCAGCCAAGCCCTTGCTTTGCCCATTTTTCTGTTCCCAGAGAAAGAGCAGGTTGCCTCATACTCAGAAGCCTCCTGGGTCGATGTCAGTGTAAAAACTAGTATTTCAGCAGATTGGCTGCTTTCTTCAGCCCTGTTTGAGAAATAAGACCTTCAAGGTCTAGGAAGCATTATACTTGAAAAGACCTCACTGGAAAACAAAGATGCCATTGTTTAAAGATGCATTCATTTTCCTACAAATGATCCAAAACTACAAGTTGAATCTGACACAGACACCTCCATAATAAAAGCATTCCAGCATCAGGCACTAGGATTCCGGGGGAGGAGTACATGAAGAAAGACAGCAATAATATCTAAACAGCCTGAAGGAAGACAAATGAAAGATTCCATTATTTTCTCTGGCTATCCCTAGTGTTGTACCCTTTTCCTTATCTTGGTCAACACACTCACACTGACTTGAATTTCTTTTTAATATTTTGACAAACAGTACTGTTATGTACAATACCAACAAACCTTGTATTTGCAGCTGTCCTTAAAAATCCCTTAATTCTATTTTTTTAATACTTGTTATCAATCATCTAGGCTAATTGTCCCATAATAATACCCTATATATGGTATTCCTATAGTGTACTGAACGTCCCAAATAACTAATGACAAGTCTTTTATTTCATCTGACTCAAATGAAAGCGATGTTAAAAGAAGAAAGTATTTCCTTCTCCGCCACTGGCATTCAATGAATATTTATGATGTTTTGCACTATATTGCAGTGATATGACAATGTTGAATTCCAGCTAGAATGAGGATACAGCACTTAAAAGGAGATTCTACTCTCTATCACTCATAAAAGGAATTAATAAATGCAAAACAGCTAACACAAACAATCGCTTCTCAAATTAGATCTTATCTTATCCTCATATTCTAAGATGGAAAAGGAATCTCTTAATTTGTAGCAACAACAATCTTTAAAAATACTAATAACATGAACCCATTTATTTAATATTTGTAAAGCTATTTTATGCACAGTACTAATGCTGACCGATCAAAGCGCACATAATTAATGGACAAGAAAGCAATCCTTGCAATAATGGAAATCTTATTATCATATAAATTATCTTGTTTTCAAAAGCTTGGAATACACATACAAGGAAGACACTGCTTATATAGGCTGTTTTTCTGAAGCCATTTAACCAACACAATCTCCCTGGAAGGGTCATATTGCTGTGGCTTATGGTAACTGAAAAAACCTTATCTTCTGGACAGGAACTTGTAGGAAATTATTAGGAAGTTTCAATGCAGATATATGTGCCAAGTGGTACTGTTGGGCTATATTACTGCCCAAGTTAGATAAAGGAATTTATGTAACTGTGTTTTTCAGTCCTATTTTTCTTTATTGCTAACCATCAGATAACATGCACTGGTAACCCCTGGAGAAAGCGAGCTTCATCTATCAGGCTCTTCGGTTTTTTTCATGGGAAATCTTTCCTCTGCAATGTGGCAGGGGGACTACATAGGAATGCAAGAGGTGAGACATTTGCTGGTGAGGATGTGACTTTTTTTGACTCAATGTGTTCAGAAGAAGGAACTTTACTCACTAAACCCTGACAATAATTTCTGTGGCTTGAAGCCAGGAACAACTTCCAGTGCTCCCTATTTGCCAGGGTAGACACAGTCTGTCCTACAAAGACACAGTGTTCATATTCTTTACAGGATATGTTCATACTCATGAAGAGAGATACAATGTTTATATTATTACATTTGAGAAAATTTTAAAGACTTACATTAAAAAGACATTTTATTTTGCTCCTTATACAGTGGTGTGCATACAGGGAGTAGTGGATGCAGTGATAAAGTTGCTCCTAGTTGCAAACCTTTTCATATCTAACCCCCAAAATACTATCAATGTCCTATTTAAAGGTGATGCCTGTGGAGAAAATTAATGTCTCCAGTCATTCTAATCTGTATTTGATCAACAGGATCATTGAAAATATCGGAAGTCCAGTGAAGTCTATTTAATACAAATTTCTGTCTCAAGACAGCATCCATCTTTTTTTTTTTTTTGTCAAAATGTGTCTAAATGATAAATATTTTTACCTAGAACATGCACTACTTATAAATAAAGACCATAATTTGGAGGTTTTCCGAGCCTCTGAACCTAATTTATTCCTGGAAGTCAAGCCGCTACTCAATCCATCAAGATTTTATTCATGGAAATATTCCCATGGAACATAATGGACTAAATATTCTAGATCACATCTAAGCAAATGAAACTTTCTTATTAACTGTTCTCAGTGAGAAAGATGAGACTTTTTATTTTATTGAACTGTATATAAAAATCGTAATGTCACACATCACAGCTATTCTGAATATTATGTATAGGTGAGGAATAGGGAAAAGGCAGAGAAAGTTATGTTTATAGCTAATGTAATAAATAATTGTAAATTCCATGTTTTGATAGTGTAGTAACCCAGCACTATGCTATCATAAAATAAATATGATCTAATAACTACTATGCTATTTTAGGATTACAAAGTATTCCTCTATTTTTTTTTTATCAGAAGCAGTTTCCTAAAAGAATATCTGCATGCACGGCTTGAGATGAAACATCTTTAGTTCCAAATTTGTCTAAGGAATCTATGGTAGGAAAAGCAAGTATGCTCCAAATGCTCAACCTCCTACTGGAGTCTTATTTTAAGTTTTTCTGTACATCAGATACTAGAAACCTCTTTCTCCTAATTCTCTTCTCTGCAACAGATATTAGTTATAATAAAATTTTACTTTTTGTTTCTATGTGTATTAATTCAAGTCAAGACTGTTTGGTCACTGCATGCAGTCAATCAAATTGGTGTCTCAGAATGGTGCTAATCGGGGACAAGTTATTCCAAAACTTTAGCCCACTCTGTAATGAATTTAGGATACTGTCGTAGTACGCTTTTCATGACTCTTTAGTAATTTTGTTTCTTTCCTATTACTTATCTCTTTTACCTAAATGGACAAACAAAAACATGAGCGAAAATACTGTAACTCAACATTTGAAATCAACTGCAGATTTCCTGAAAATAAGGTATATAAAACAGAGCTAAAGTCTTTGGTTAGTTATCCTTTTCCTCCTTTTCCCATTTCATCCACAACTACTGCAGAACTTCAACAAGCATGAGATCCAGCAAAAACTTTCAAGTTTTGTCAAATCTGGCTGTTCATTTCAATAAGAACAAATGCAAGAAATTTTCATACAGACACACTGCACAAAGCACCATTCATTAAAAAGAAAGATCCTGCAGATATAAGATAATGGGTTTAAATTGGCCGCTGGCTACACATGTAACACACTCCAAAACTCTTAGAGCTGATTCTTGTGTCTGACGTTCGAAACAAAGCCATCCCACCATGCAATGAGTAAATTGTCATAGGCCATCAGAGACTATATCTTCAGGCAAAGTTGGAAATGGTGCCTAATCCACAGCAGGCTTGACTCAAGTGCTGCCTCTGCAGGGTGTGTGATTCAAATACACCAGCCCAAGACTACTGCTGCTGGGTTACTGTACTTTTACAATGAGAAACAACCTTGTGAGTGACAAGAAAGCAGTTATTTTCAGACTTCCAGTTCCCATCAGTTCTCATTTTACTGTCCATCATAGTGGGTTTGCTGATATCACAAAAGTGAAAAGGAAACAGTAAGACAAAATGGGGAGGAGAGCTGAAAAGCAGGCCTGAAACAAGAACACGAGACGCTGTTGTTTAAGATGAATCATCTTTCCTACTTTCATATACTGGATGGCTAATCTGAAGAGGATTATGACCCTTCCTGCTGAAGCAAACAGTACCATCTGTTTCTAGAGCAGGTTTTATTTTTTTCTTATTTTCACCTTTTTTAGCAGCATGGGAATATATGGCCCCTGGAAAAATGATGGCTTGCCAGTTACAGCATCTTTAAACTTATACGTAACCTTTGCTCTAGAGAGAAAAAAAGTCAGGTCAGGTTTTGTTTTTCAGATAGTTTGTAAAACCAAAATCCATCAACAACTTTCAAGAAGCAGCATTCAATATATACCTTTCCTACTTAACTTGTAGGAAGAAGCTTCCATGTTGCTCCTCTTACTTTATGAAAAGCCTTGATAACCTATTTTGGAGTTTGGAGAGTTTTAAAAGTGGCTTCCACTTCAATCATACTTCAAATAAAAATACCTTACAATTTCTTTTTGCTGACACAAGTAGAAATGTCAACAATAGCATTGTCAGACTTCTGAGGAGAATTTTGACACATCCAGTTTGGAAGAAATGTTTAGAATTTTTGATGATAAATGTCTACAATTAGTGAGTACAAATTCATGCTAATTACTGCGCACTTGCGAAGTACTATACAGCAAATATAAGAATCACTCAAAGGCCTTGCATGGCATTTATTAGCATTAGGGAGAGATAAACTGAACATACTCTGTCAGTAAAGGTATCCTTGTTATCCTGTCTGCAAAGAAACTGCACAGAGGAAGGCCAGGCGGGATGCCATCTATTCCCACTTATATCAGTACTACCCTTCTGCAGTTAATTACAAGATTAAGTTAACAAAACATGCAGGCTTCAAGAACCCAGACAGAAAAGTATCCCATGTTCACAATAAGATACGGTAGATCTAAGCAAACTAATGTGCAATCTAAAGACAATGAAGAAAAATGGTGAGAAGAAGTGTGACTGTGGAATAAGCTTTGGGATAACACGTATTGAGAAGAGCCCTATCACTTACACACACTGCCACTGCAGAAAGATGTGAATTAATGAAGGGAAATTCAGAAATCCACAGAGCAAAAGCAGCTTTTGCCAACATCATGCATGTCAAATATTATTTCCCCTCTCAGATCACAGCATTTAAATCAATGGCCTGCTCACTGCCACGTAACTTCTTAACATATGCATTTGTAGAGGAATTAAAATCAAATTAAGTACATAGGGATTAATTTCCTGGGGAGGATTAGGATCTTCACATCTATACAGAATGGTTGAAAAACAAGTGAAAAGAGATACTGCCACAAATATCTGAAAGAAGCAATCAGCAAAAAAAGCTTTTTCATTTAGGTACTGCAAAGGTAAATAAAGAACTAATGCAGGAGAAACAGATTAGATCTACAGCACAGAGAAGGCTAGGAAAGAGAAATATGTCTTTAATAAAGACTTCAAGCTTTGGTCATGACCATTCTGTTGCAGGTATAGAAATAAAAGCAATAGACAGTGCCATCTTGGAGTGGGAGAGAGACGGTGGTAAAGGGCAAATCGTGCGTGCAAGGCTTCAATGCTGTACAGCGCAGCATCTGCATTGTCACTCTGCAAAGCAAACTCTGCACGTTTGATTAATTAAAATCAGTGTTTAAGACAATCAGACAATGTAGTCTGATTCACGAATGTACACTGTGTCTCATTTTGGCTGCTAACTAAGAAAGGTTAAAGCGACATGAACTTGCATTTATCTAAAATACTGCAGTTATTACAAGTAACTTTTCACACTGCTATAACCAAAAGACAATTGAAACAACAACAAAATATTGTGAATGTAACAGAGCTTAAATATTTTGCAATGTGTCAATTTATTTTACAAAAATGGAGAAAATAATTTTTACTTTGGCAGAGTAAGAAAGGCATTCCTATTTTTCTTTCCTAAAATTTCATTAAAGCACAAGGGAATTGCTGTGTTTCAGAATTTTTTACTTATTCTCTCACCCACTGCTGAATGAGATGATACTAGGTGACTCACGGGGCATTTAGAACAGGTTCTTTCCTGGCTACCCTTTCCTATATATTGCCAGGCACTACTGAGCATTGTGGAGAGCAGCCTAAGATGTAGCTGCTATGAAAGACACAAGAGAAAATGAGGTTGATGTGTTATACTGTGATTGCATCACATACAGCTGTGGTCTTTTCTGAGATGAGTCAACGGTTTATGTATTTTATAAAGCATTTGCAGACCTTAATGTATAAAGTGAACCTAACACTGAAGTTATTATTGTAATATTATCTCCATTTGAAATTCCTATTTATAACTTAAGATCATAAAATACACACAGTCTGCAAAAACCTAGCGTATTACATCTCTGCTAGCATTGTAGTTTGGGTTGCAGCACTGCCTACCATGTCGTTTGGAGAAGTGAAAAGCATGTCACAAACTAGATTTTCAGGCATGACAAGCCCTCAGGCTATGACATGCCTTAATTGAAAAACCTAAGTCTGACATGCCTTTAATTTCACCAAGATACACATTAAAAATTGTATAATGCTCACATTTTGTATAACGAGTTTATTCTCTCTTGCTGATAGCATTTGGGATATGGTAAAACAGTTCCACAAAGAGGATACTAAACATTAACTCTATATGGCAAAAGTTTCTTTTACTTGGCTAGAACCTACCCTGCAAAGCAAGGAACGTACTCTTTTAAGACTTGATTCAACACAGCCTTTCACCATTTGGAACACACATGCTTAATATTTAGTGTGCTCTTAAGCACTTCACTTAATCAGAGCCTAAGAGGAAGGCCAGCATAAACAGTTTGAAAGCCTCAGGGGAAATATTTTTGAGAAATAGAATATGAAATTCAGTTATTTTGTCCCCAATATTTTTAATTACCTGTATTAAGAAGCAGAGAAGGAATATTCTACAGTCTTTAAACAATTGATTACTCATTACATGTTCCCTCAATTTACAGTGGAAAAAATACCGTCTGACATCTACATAGGCAATAGTTAGGATCTTCCATGTTTACTTCTTATTTTTTATGGAGTTCTTTCTAATGCTACTCTTTTTTATCACTCATGATTGGGTGAGCCTTTGACTAATTTACCAATTATTCAAAATACTTATCAAAAATTCCCCAAATGTATAAGGCAGATAATATGATTATCAGGATATATGTAAGGTGCATCATTCACTTTCCTGTGGAAATACCCAATAGATTAATTTCAATCAGAAACACAACACAGTATGTTTATATTTAAATACATACTATATAATAAGTTGTGCAAGAAAATCAATATTCTAGGTGCTTAGCTGCATATTTACTTGCTTGAACATTTTTAACAGCTGACATTTACTCACTGATGCACCGTACAAATAAAGAAAATCTAAAATGCCCAGATCTTAAAAACCCCAAATACCCAAATATAAAAACCAAATCTGAAAAGAAATAATTGGCGAGGTAGTTAAACATTTTCCTTCCTTTCTTCCATATGCTATTTGCAGTAACAGCTACGGAAATTTATGAGTCCAGTGACTCAGATGCCACTACTCAGGTTTTAAGGGAGAGCATGCTTAACATTCATGACCCATAACACTTACTTATCCAAATGTTTTCTAAACCACATCTACAGGGATTTCTGTTCCTCCTGCCACAGCTTTGCCTGTTGCCCAGGAGCAGCTGGGATGCAGGACAGAACTACTTTGGACCATGTTTCCTCCCCTCCCTCCCACATTAGGGGCTACCTCTAATAAGAAAAATAGCCCCTGCTGTGTCCCTTGAGGCTTAATGGCTGTGCTATAGAAATAGACATAAAACTTTCTTCTCATAAAATTTCGCCTTACTTTCTGCAAGAGGTAAAACTGGATACTAACACATACATTAGGTCTGAAACACTAGGCTGAAAACTAAGCACTGAATCTTTCCTACAATACTAAATGTAGCCCTTTGACCTCTATAAAATAAACTGCATCTTCAACATGGAAACAAGCAGAAAATATTGCCTAGATACAAAGAGATCCAAATTTCCACAGAGCCACAGTGCTTGCATTCAAAAAACAGACTAAAGAATAAATCCCATTAAAATCAGTAGCTTTAAAATCACATAGAAATTCACAAATCAATAAACAACTTCAGAGGTACAATGGAAAGGTCCTTACAATGGCTTTGTGACACTGCTGAGGTCTGCATATGGCTCACAATGATCGCTACATTACCCAGTATTTAATGCTGTGTTGATTAATTTTGCACTCAGCCAAAGGGACCAGCAAACAATTATTCCTCAGCTGTACATGTAGCTGGACTGATTTAGTTCTAGATTCAATTTAACTGATCTATGTGTTGTTACCTGAGGCAAATTATGTGTTTAATCCCCTATAGAATTTTGTGGTGTCATACTTGCCTCTTTAAAATTTTTACCTACTTCTATATCAATGCAATTGACACAATGAAGAAGAAATTGTGTAGCCAGGAAAGGTTTCCACTTAGGAAAAAAAAAAAGAACAAAAAAAAAAAGAACAAAACCATTTTGGGTCTCAAATGCCTTCAGGGTCATTCATAACAAAAGCACCAAGAACAAAATTTCTGAGATGTGACTGTGATCGTAGGAAACTCAATGTTAAGAAAGTCAAACACTTCCAATTGGAAAATATCATTGCAGGTTTTTTTGGAGATGCTCACATTCTTTTCTGGTATGTAGCAAACATGTGAATCAGAAGTTGGCAAGGCAAGAGCCTCCAGGATACAGAAGTTTACCTCTGTCTCACAGAATTCACATTCGGCTGAGACATGCACTTCTGATCACTGTAACTTCTTCTTCCCTTTATAACTCCAGAAGAACACTTTAGCCAAAGTCATTCAACTGAACATGCTGAGGCTGCAGTCCCACAGTCAGCAGGCAGATGCAGCAGCCCCACCACAGTGCATTAGAAAACAAGTGGTGGCATGCATGACTAGAAAGCCAGGTGAGGCATGACCTTCAGTTCATGAGACTCCACAAATGATTCAACAAGCTATTTCTTCCACTGCGTGAAGCAGGATCCTGTCCTTCACTGAAGGTGGCTGAGGGAAGGAGGGAAGGAAAATTGTCAGCCTCTGATGTTGTCTCTCACTTCTGAGGCAATATTCTTTACAGCCTCTAGCTGTGTTTTTTAGCTCTGTATATTTTGCAGCACTTATAATGATGACTACTTAGACACAACACCATTCTAATTACATGATCAGACACAACTGAACTGCTGTCTAATTCAGCAGCTAGAATGAATGAGGCAGAACTGAATTTGCACAACGGAAGGATTGCGAGAGAAGTTTTTGAGGCACAATTTACTTCTAGAACCCCAAAATACCAGGACCAGATGATCCTTGAGGAAGGGACCTCAAGGATCATCTGGTCCAACCTTTCTTGGAAAGCAGGACTTAGATTAGACAGCCCAGCACCCCGTCCAGATAAATCTTAAAAGTGTTCAACACTGAGGAGTCCATCACTTCCCTGGGCAGATTATTGCAATGGCTTGTTGTTCTCACTGTGAAAAATTTTCCTCTTGCATTCAGTCAGAATCTCCCCAGGAGTAACTTGTGCCCATTATCCTGTCTTTCCCATGTGATTCCTTTTAAAACAGGACTCTCCATCCTCTTTGCAGCCACCCTTTAAATACTGGAACATGGTAACAGGGTCTACCCTGAGACTTCTCAAGGCTGAAAATATTCAGAATTTACAAGATATAATCCATAACTATATTTTTCAAAGTTTTCCAACTAAAGAGTTGGCTCCTATATAGCTAATTTATGCCTACTGTTAACAGATTTGGCAAAAAACCTTATGTCAATACATCATAGATGGAAAACCACTGTAGGTCCACTGCAGCTCCAAAGCTGGGACTCAGCACAAGTAGAGCATGTTGTCCTAGACTGAAGGGGCTTCAGCAAGGGCCTCACTGCACTTTCTGAATCCTTATCTTCCATTGTTTGTTCATGTGAAGAACTCCAAGAGGAAAGTCCATATACTCTACTGAAGCACAAGATCTCTGCTGTGTTATGAAATCATAGAAAAAGAATATGATCTTAACACTGCTCTAGCAGGGTATAAATAATTCAAAAAACATCCTCATCACCAGCAACAGCTGAGGTAACCTGATATGAGAAAATGGTGCAGAGAAGAGCAGAAGGTAACAAATACAGAAGTCCTAAAAGCTGATTCCAAAAATAATAGAAAACCATTCAAAAATGTACTTTGCATCTGTATACAATAAATGCCATTATAATACTTTAATTTTCCCATGTTTTACTAAAATGCTTGCAGGCTCCAAGAGCCCTCTTCGCAACTGGAACACCTCTCCAAGGAAGAAAACTAGTTCATCATAGAAATCATGACAGCCAGAAAAGAGAAGCAGTGATGTATGAAAATATAATCCATCGAACATCAGACGTGACAACCTTAGAGCATTTCCAGGTTAAGTCAGCTAATAACACCATTTTTAACATTATAGGTGGATTCATGATCAGCGAAATGCTATATTCAAGTTAAGGAATATTTTTGCCTTGAGCTGTCATAAAGATTAACAACAGCGGACAGTACGTTAATTGGTGAAGCCCAAATCTCAGAAGTACTGCAATGTGAGCAGAGAATTAAAATAATTTTAAAGATTTAATTTTTTTTGCTGGCCAGAAAACAAAAATGTCATAGTGCAGAATATTCTCTAAGGGAAAATTTTGCTCTTAGGTGCACACAAAAATTCCCATGAGGCTAAATTCTAATTCTTGTATCATCAATGTGGGTTACTTTCACTGAAGACAAAAAAAAAAAAGACTCCTTTTAAAAGCTTCTTAAATTTGCCCACTGATGGGGTAATCTAGTTACTATGCAACTATTTGGCAATGGAGAGAAACGGTTCAAATAACCTAAATCAACATATCTTTGTAAGCGTGGTATCAAAATTATCATAAAAATGCATTTCTTTTATTTCTATTTGTAAAGTTCCAAATCAGTGATGCAAAGGATAAAAATAAACATAACTGATTTTATACTTCATAATTTATTTATAATTTCCTAAATTATCCTGGTTTAGGATTTTGGCATATTGAGAAATATATTTATCATTTATGTGCTTTAATCACTCTCTAAACTACCAATACTTAACATAAAGCAAAACAGATGTTTAGAAGATTTTAGAGCTGTATGATAACAGCGCTTCAAACAACAGTAGAAGAGATATTCTGAAGATTTTCACAAACTTGTTTATTAATAGTCTTCCTATTGCTTCGACTTTCATAATATAATTCATAAGCTGTCTGAGATTTCTCCTTTTTTTTATATTCCCAAATATCTGATATCCAGTTAAGAATTTGTTGTACCATGAGAATATATATAATGAGCACAATTGATCACTAAAATATTCAGAATTTCTTTGATTTACATGATCTGCATTAGAAGTTTCAGCCTTTTACAGGCATCACTATATGTTACTTTTAAAATTGCTATAATCCACCACATTATTTTAATCGCTCACATTTATTTGACATCTGAGTCATGTAATTCCACATAGTACACTGTCTAAAGGCATTCTCCAAATGTGCTATCTAATCATTCATTACTAACTTAAAGCACTACAACTGATCATCACTCTTAAAATATACTCATTAACTCTAGAAAGCATTTCAGAAGTTTCTTCTAAGTTTTCTGTGAGCAAAAAGGATTTTAGAATAACATTTTGAGTTATATCCACAAATTATTTATTAAAGTGCTTTGCTAGGTAAAGACCTCCTCCTGCTCATGATGAAAAGAGATTTGCCGCTGACTGACACAGGAAGAAGATCAAATCAGTTAAATTTTGCTATACTTCGCCTGTTAGTGAAATAATAATAAAATGCAATGCCTACTAAAGGAAGGCAGAGCAATAATGATAAAATTTTGCATGTTTATGGCATTTATTGTGCCAGCAGAGTCTTGGTGTAAAGCTAGTAAATATAACTTCCTTATCCATCTGAAATCTCAGTGAGAATTTTAGGTACACAGAACGGAATTACCAGAGCTGGAACAACCCCAAGGCAGCAGGGCTAACATCTGTTCCCTTGGAAAATAAAACAAGAACGATAATACCCTCTAGCACTCAGAAATTCCGTTTTATACCATTTCTAAAATATGCTATCTCTAAAATCATAGTGGTTTTTAACTCTAGAATCATGACTGAAAGGCATTCACTTCTCTAACCTAACTCAGGTACTTTGGCAGTGCTGTCATCTAGGAAGGAAGAGAGATAAATCAGAAACAGGTCTCAGAAAGTTTGTAGACTGAAGCTGATGCAGGATAACTAATCTTGCTGCTCTGACCACTGTGCATATCAAGAGGATATGCTGCAGCTGAAGGCTGTACTATGGTGAACCTCATCCTCAAGCCACTGGGCAGCTGAGGGCTCGGGAGTATTCATGGAAGAAGTCTGCTTGTTGTTTCAAATGGAGGTGTAGCAGATAGAAGCTGTAGCATCTGTAAATTTGCCATGTTTTTTTTTTTTCTTCTTTAGTGACACCAGATGCAGGAATAACTATACCACTGAAAAACACTGTTACTCTGGAATGTCCATAATTCATAGATTGTTGCCTATATGTCATTGCATCTGCACTCACCTGGAAGCTGTGCCTGTATGAGAGTGTACTTGTTTGAATCACACACCATCTGCCAGGTAACAATAAAAGAGCCTAGCTGGCTCTTCAGGACCATCACGCTCCATCTAGTAAACACTTACATGGCCCATCTGGGCCCATGGCCCAGTAAAAACTTGACCTATGCATATATATCTGTATCTGGACATATTTCTATGGAATGAATATTATCTGTTAGTGATCTACTCTTCAACAAGGATAATAAAATCTGTTTCAAAAAAAGCACAGGCAGGTGGAGATGTCATTAAACTCTACATGCTATTAAACAAATTACAAGAACAGGAGGCACTGGAGACTGGAAGTTCAGAGCTGCTCAGTGATGCAGATTATATGAAAGCCTTTCAGGAAATCTTTTCCTTCCCCATTATATTCTCCTAAATACACATTTTCCTGCAGTATTCCTTTCCAGACTCATTACTTTCAAAAAACAGGTGTGTAGGGTGTAGAGACATAGCTATGGATTTAATTCCTCTCCAAGGGCATGCCCATCCAGTACCCAGAATCTGCAGACCCTTCATCTGCCCCATCTGCACTCAAGACTTTTGTCTCTTGTGGAAGGAGCAGCCTTCCTCTACAGGAAGAAATACTTGAAAGGGGCTTGGAATAATTTTAACCTGCACTATATAATCACAACACTCCAAACAGTTGTTTGCTAGTCTACTGTATTAATTGACATACTATAGCGACTAAGAACTGCATCAGGTCCTAGAGCATTTAAACCACCTAAGACTCCTTTCTCCATCACGCTTCATTTTCCTTCTGCACCGCCCTTAACAGCAATGTTCTAGCCCTTCCTTGGGAGGTTACAGCTGCAGTTTCAGTGACAGAAATGGCAAAATTTCACAAATAGAAAATTAGAAATTTGCAACGTTGTCAACACCACACGACTTGCACCAAATTTTTGATTTTTGATTATACTTGCAGGAGAGATGCTGTCAAGACAGTTTTTGTAGCATATATTGAAAATCCTGAACACTTTTCCACAGGCTTGTATATGAAGAGGAGAGACATGCTGTGCAAATTCTCTTGCTGATATGGCCTCATCATCAGAGACCCACACTGACGCACCATCTGCCTTTGATCGTAAGGTACTTGACATGGTTTGAAGCCTTGGTATAAGTGGATGGAGATACTCCAGGTTTTCTATTGTTTTTCAGAGATGATATTTCATTGGAACACTTACTGCAAGAGGGTCACTTCTGCATAAGTGTCTTTTAGATTTTTATCCTATCACCTTTTTTCAGTAGGCACATGAACAACATTATGTCAAAAAGAACTTGCTGAAGTGAGGCACAGGGGTTTACTACAATGAAATAGGGTACATGACATTTTTCCTGCTTTTTCAACTACATGCTGGAGGGGTGACAAAGAGCACCTTACCTACCTAGTACTTCTGTCTAAACAGAACACAAAAAGCCATCTGACCATCAAGGGAAACAATTTCCTGCTTATGCAAGAGATACCAGGAGCCTTAGTTCCTATGTTGCTAGTCCAGCATGTATAGGCTGTTCCCTCTTCCAGTATTTTTTGTCAAATGGCCCTCTATAGCAGCCTCAGACAAAACCAACTGGCACAGGAAAAAACTGTCTTGAAAACTCTCTTCAGAACCACTGGTATTCTTTTCCAGTTTATCTGCTAGTCTAGAGCAGGACAGAACTTCCAAATTTAGTAAATGTTTTTTCTTTAGTCTGTCATCAGTCAAATTCAAAGAACACAGAAAACAAAACCAGAATAAGAATCAACCCAAAAACCAAAAACCAGCACTCCCACCCCCCAAAAAAAAACCCCAAACAACAAACAAACCAAACCAAAACAAAAACAAATGCACAACACAACAAACAAGATAAACCAAAGGTGCAGTAGAAGCAGACAGCTACAAAACGAATCACACTTCAGAAAAAAAACAAGAGTGGTGGAACTACTGACATGTGCGTTGTTTCTTTAGAACCTTGAAGAACTATGCTGCGAAGCAGAAACCTGCACCACCGCTTAGGCAATGCAATCACCTTCACTACAGCTTTGTTTCTTTATTATTTGTAGGGATAGCAACAAAGCAACTTCTAGGGTGTATTATGTAGTATGTTAAACACTGTCTAGGTACAGACAAAATTAAATATAGAGCAGAGAAAGCTAAGAGATGTTAGCCAGATGCTTTTCTGTATCTATGTTGTTCATTTATTTTCATCAAATATTGACCTATTAGAATGACAGATGGAGTAATAAGTGTTCTACAACTTCAAACTAAATCCTTTTTTATTTGCCACCTACTATATCTATTAAATCATCAACTGCTGATTAGCTGGAGGGCTAATCTTGAAATGTCACAGTTAATCTCAGTTCTCACTTTAAAAAGTTAGGATTTCCTTCTGCATGCAGTTTTACATTGTTGGCAGATGAAAACATTTGCACTGAATTTTCCTAATGAGCAAACATTGTTTATGACCCTGTGCAAACTTGCTGATGGCTTACTTTAGCAGCTCTCTATTTTGAGGAGTCTCCTAAGAGAACTGGCCATATAGAGAGCAAATTACTTTACCAACCCTCTCTAAAGCTCTCAGTTGCTGATCTGAGTGGATAACGCACTGGAAATCAGGAGGGAGTAAGAAAGTGGGAGATTCACCATGTTTATCTCCACTGGCGGAAGCTGAGATTTAAGGTTCAGGAAAAACAAAAAGATATGCAGGGGGTCTTGCACACAGCAAGACCCAAAGTATTTTTTTTTTTCTTGTGCTAAATAAGAAACCCTGTAACAGGAAGCAAGTTCTGAAAAATCAAAAGGAAACACAAAGCATCGAGTTCAGAGTAGTTCACATTCATAATCCATGGGGTCAAGTGCGGAAACAGATCTGCCAACAGGCGCATGGAATTGTAAACACACACGTGTGTCTGCATATATATATACATATATATAGTTTCCTGACTATGGATTTTGTTACTTACTGAACTTACTCATATCACCTAATTATGGATAATGGGCAAATGCAAATTTTCAAATGCTCAAAATTAAGATCAAGTCAAATTTGATGGAACGTTCAGAAGCATTTCTCAGGAAAAGTTATCTTTACAGTATTAGGTATTTCACTGCACACTAAACCTGCACATCTTCCCCTTTATTTACTTTTAAAGTATGAAATGTAATATTAAAGCAGTATTCTATATTAACAAGAAGATACTTGATTTAAAATTTCTGCCCTCCCCCCAATACTTTTGCTATCAATCAGCAATGCAAAATAAGAAAATTTGACTCTATATATATATAGCTCTTGAGAGTTAATTTAGAACTGTTCATTGCAAATTAACTAGACTGATCAATGCCACCACAGAAATGTTTGCTAGTCCCCCATATTAATAATAAATTCACTCTGCTAAAGTCTTGGACTATTCCACCTGATTTTCTGCCAAAGACTGATGTATTACTGAACTTAACAGTCTTAGGGTTTGTTGTTTTTCCAGGATGGATAACATTAAGTAAATATTTTCTCCTATTCCTATTCTGATGATAATTCATCCTATATTCTGAGATTCCTGTACAGCACAGTGGCTACTGAAGCCTGGAAAGTAGAGTCAAGCCGCTAAAATCAATATTTAAAAATAATCAGCATCAAAATATGAAATCAACTTCATATCAATAAACATGAAACATGACTGGATCCACTCAAATGCAGGATGCCAGGGACACACTTGAAAGTTATTTCATGGCTGTGGTTCCAATTGTGCAGGAGGTATTGTGATGCAATTTTAGCCTACAGTGCTTGAGTCTCTGGTTGACATAAAAGGAAAGACAACACTGTTTAATTTTCTCTCTCCTCCACTGTATTTTTTCTTTTTTTTTTTTCCCACAGCACACAAATAATAGAAGGCCATAAGAATGAGAAATAAATTAACAACTCTGAAGCCTGATTTATAATCATAGATAAGAGAAATAAACTCAAGTAGAATACCCTATAGCAACAGCTACAGGACTTCAGGCATAAACCAGGGAGAATGGTAACATTCATGACATTCCATCAGTGACAAAGGTGAAGTGATTAGAAAATGAGAGGAAAACTTTTTTAAAAATCATTTCATGCTCTGCATAAAAAATAAATTGAAAATTATGTCCAACACTCGTATTTTTCCTACCACTTGGCTACCCCATGGAAACAATACAAACTTTTACCATATGAGAACAAATGCGGTATTTAATATGATCTTTCCAGTTGTAATCAATGTTTTTTGCTAACAAATATAAATATTGTTGTAGTTGTAAGGTACTATGTAACCATCCATAGTCTTTACAAAGACTGAAAAAATAGAAAAAGAATGCTGAACCGAAACGTTTCTATTCTCTAGATGTGTTTTGATTCAGTATGCGCTAAGTATGACTCAGTATCCTGAGAAGACAACATTAATTCTTCACTAATAATAAAGTCTACAAAGTTGTTCTATGGTAGTATTACACAAAATAAACTTTTTTTTTTTATTACAAAATAAATTTAATTTCTTTTCACGTATATGATGGATATGCTACAGGTAGCATGTTACAAACTACTGTATAATTTAAATGCAGATATATAGACATCTCATATATATATATTGTTTCCAGTCACTTTATCACTCTCTACTGATTCAAAGTAGTAACACTCCAACAGAGACCTCAGTAGATTCTCCAACTCTAAATTATCTCCAGTGGCTCTACCAACTACATAAGTGGACTCCTCAGACACCTAAACTGTCAAAATAAATTGTGTGAGCACTTCTTATCTTTCATTTTCTGACACAGGTTATCAGAAAGAATGTGTACTACTTGAGAAGAGGGATATATTTAGCAAGGAAATAGGAATCTGGCAGATTGCAAACCACTAGAGTAGCAGATTGCATTCAGTTTACAAAACTGGCTTTATCTGGATTAAGAGAAGTGAAAAAAAATTGTTCAGAATCCTTGAAGAGTTTGGGGGGTTTTTTTTGTTTATTTCAATAACTTTCCCATTAAATAGTAAGTGCTCTTATAAGCAAGGAATTAGAAAAATGAAAACCATGAAAGCCAAATCAAAAGAACTCCTGTCCTGAAAACTGGTCATTGCAGATGAATCTTTCTAATCATACAATACCTTACTCAATTTGAAAGCAGTCAATATGAAGGAATCTGACTGCAAAATCAGAACAGTGATTAACAAAACTCTAGGAACATCCCTGCAGGTCTTTTGTTACTTCACACTGAATTTTTGATCTCAAAGTCCTTTCTTGAAACAGTATCCATTTTACTTTTTAAAAAGTATAGCAGATAACTATATTACTGTTTTCTGATAAAACACCAATTATATGTTTCCTTGCTTTATATTCAAAATATATGAGAAAATTGTATGATAATCTGTATGACTGTAAGTCAGATAAGCATGAAGGAAAAATAACAGAAGAAACCGTTCTGCTAATAGAAAAAAAAAAATCTAGGAAATTAGCAGAACCTTCAGGAATGCTTAAGGAATAGCTATAATTTTCTTTCCAGTAGATTTCTCACAGCAGCATTAGAATAAGCAACACCTATGTACTGAGTTTCTGATGTATAAAACTGGATTAGCCCTGTCAAGTCTTCTTTTTACTAACCTAAACTGTTTTCTAAGTGTTGTGTCCTAGGGGAAAAAAAAAAAAAAATCAAAATAAAGAATAGAAAACTGAAAGAATGACATTCTGCGTAATCAGGAACGGACGCACTTCACTCTCAACAAGTCTTCTCAAAATTCCACAAAATCCACTACTCAATAGTAATTATATTTTTTTTTTTTTTTTTTGTGGCTTGCTATAAATAATTGCAAAGAAAATGAAAATTGAGTAAAGGGATTTATTATTTACCACATGACAGTGTTTCTGATATCATATTCACAAAAAGCATAATAAAAGATGCCTCTTCTTAACAGATTTTAAATATTTAGATTCTAGTCTATGGATTCTTGTCTATCTTCTCCTCTTGCCTAATAATTAACAACATAGTTTATTATATCATTAGATGAGTTTTTGACTATTGCTAAGATTTAGTTCTTCCTTTTATTTCTTCTTTTTTCCAGAAACTCATTTTGTCTTTGGCATAGATACCCTAGAATAAAGGAAAGCCCTTTTCCTCTTAAGAATTCTTTTTTAAAGAAATTTTGCACTAAAATCCTTTTTCTGGGAAAAAAAAGAAAAGATATTTTGTACTCTAAGCCCTAACTTATGTTCCAGTGGAAGTTTTAAATTAGACTTAAATTAAATTTAAATTTTAATTAGACTGAAGAATAAAAGGTTTAAAAATATTTCTGGTAAGAAACAATCTGTTCCTTCAATTTTCTGAATACATCAATACAAAATATTTAGTATCTCTCTGTTAAGAACTCTTCTTCACACTATCTGGAACTTTGGGTATTGTTTTTTCTAATTATACCCTAAGAAAATGTAGGTGCTACAGATTTTCTTCTTTTCATATCTTTCTGATTAAAATGCATTTTGTGAATATATTACAGGAACCAGAAGCATGATCCTTGCAAATACCAGGTATGGGCTGTGCACTGTCGCGATGATTGGTGACAACATTAAAGAGAAACGTTTTAGAAAATGCCTCGGACAAACACTAAATGCAGTGAATAATTGTGCGGTAATTTCTTTCTAAAACATTATAACTGAGGGAATAAAGTAAATAAACACGGCTGGTGGAACTTTGATTCATTCCCTCCCTAAAGGGATGAAACTAATATATAAGAACCTTCTTCATCTTAGGTTTCGGTTAAGTTTTTTGATTTTTTTTTGAGGGAGGAGCAGTGAAGGGCAATTAAGCAGTGCTAATGAAACCTATAAATTTTAATATAAGTGGCTGTCAAGACTAAACAGCAGGCAAAAAGGCTAAGATGGGGAAAGAAAAAAAAAATGGAACTACATAACAATATCCAATTTTAACCTCATAGCTGCTATTGTTTTACCAGTCCTGCTATGGATGTAGTGGGATACCAGATTCTCCAGATTCTTTTACTGAAACCTTCAGTCAAATTCAGTGTAAAAAGGAAACAAAATGCATACTCTACAGGTAACTAGATTCTAGTACTCTCTTGCCATGTGGTTTCTTTTTTACTTGCAAATTCTAAATTAGTTTCAATTGCACTGTGAAACAAGACATGAAGAAGTCTTCAGCAATTAAGAAAGATATCAAAAAGTTGAGCCTGCACACATTGTTGATGTCTACACGTAGGCATTTCCTCCTTGAACCAATTTGAGATATGTATGACAACCTTAGTTCTGCTACTTCAAAATCTGTTTTGAGGGTAACTGATAGGAGATTTTCTAACTATGATTTTCAGGTCACATTCCAGCTACTCCTCAACTACTATAAAAAAAAATCACCTAAAAGGTCACTGCTGCTTGCAATATCTGCGATTCCCTTGAGACCACTCTGAGTTGTTAATTCAGATGACATTCATGCTTAAAAATCTGATAAAAATCAGAAGACAGGTAATGAGCAAGAGTCTCAAGGCAATAACAATAATTTCCAAGATAAAGTTGAACTATGGAAGCTCTGAAGAGACAAGAAATATGCAACTGTGTTTCTCTTTTTTAAAAGCATTTAAAATTTAATGCTTGTTTCAGATGCTGATATAAAATCACAAGCCTCCTCCACCCCACAGGTATCTGTTCAGGACTTACCGTTACTCCAAAGAAGTTGGTTTCATTCATAGCATCCAGAAAAATTTTTCCAAGTTTGTGATTTGTGTAGTTAAAATCTTCAATTTTTTGATGTTTATTGGTGGCATTCAGATACTTCATTGCCCGCTGCAGGGTCTTGGCAATCACCCATATTCCATCATAGGCATACCCATGGAATTTGCTGGATTGACCATCACCACGCTTAGCATTGTATTCCTTTTCATATTGCTGTGGAGTCTGCAGAGGAGAAAAACTTCAGTTTTACTTCAATATTTAACATTTTACAGAGTTGCATCCAAACATACACCTCAAACTGCACCCTCCAATTCAGAGACATGCATGACTAACACAGAAATGGCCACAAAAACAAAAATTAAGAAAGAAACTAAAATTCCAAAACCATGTTCTGCCTAACTTACAAGACTGATGGTGAGACTGGGAGGGAGGTCTAGAAGATAGAGAGACCGAAATGCAGTTGTTGTGCTTCTTTTTATGAAGGACAACTTGCTTTGCTTTTGGACAAAAGGCTTCAGTTCAACCCAGCTACCAGCACACTGGTAAGCCATAATACTAGAACAGAATTAACCTGTATCCTTGCAAATTAGTGATCTGATTACACTTTAAAGGAAATGAAACAGACTTTATTTGAGCAACTATTTGCCTAATATGAAACTATGTGAGTGGCAATTTGTTTATGTTTTACAAGTTTACTATGCTTTTTTTATGGTGTTCTATCTTATGATGAGTAGCCTTTTTATAAAGTTGCCTTTCATGCTCACTCAGCAAGGCATGAAAGGCAGATGAAAAAAAAGATTAAAAGCAGCAAAATCAGGCATGTTTATTCATTGGCCAGAGTTTGCATTTGTTCTGTGACAAAATGTTATGTTCCTCATGGAAATACCGCATATTTACCAACAAGTAAAAAACAAGTGCCCTCACTCCCTAGTTCTGAGAGGCACAAATCACCACTGAAATTAGCCGTTTACTGGATTAGGTTTAAATATGAAAGTTTTCTGTTTCTGTGTTGAACTATTGAATCTGACATGACACAGTGCATACTACTGCAGACAATAATTCAAGGTTTACTGTACATTTAACTGTAATGTTCATACAGTGGGAAGAAGACAGATGTGAGGCAAGGGACTTTACTGCTTCCTTACCCTATAGAGAATTCAAATTAACTTCTAAATGTTTAAAATTTGAAAAACAGTGGAAAGATAAGACTGACCATGATGACTGCCAGATCTCTTTGTAGAAGAACCCTTTAGCTTCACTTCCTTCCTCAGTGCTTTGCTGTGTCAAGACACTGGTGAGACAACTAGCAGTTATAATAAAATAGATGAAGGAAAAATACAAACCCTTCCTGATATGGTCTTCAACATTTTTGAGCTGAGAGGCTCAAAGTCCACTCCAATATAACCTTCCATGGCTGCAAGAAGATTTTTGCTGAGACACTGTGAGGAATTAATCCAGGATTCCCACCAAAGATTTTCATACCACCCTGGAATTATCCACTGATATTTGCTGCCATACATTTCTTCTTCATAAGCCTACGAAGAAAGGAAAATAGAAAAGCTAATAGACGCTGCAATAGACGTACTGAACATAAAAGTGACTGTTTTCTGTTCATTTTTTTCCATTATTAATGAAATTATGGCATAATTAAAGGTTACAAAAATATTTTGAACAGTTTAGGATAATTACTTGCTAATAATGAAGACTACTTTGTTGAAGATTCCTTTCTTTAAAATTCAGGTTATGAGAAAAGAATTTACTAAAACTTGTTTTGCTTTCAATAGACCATTTATTCAAAAAAAGAAAAATAAAATTCTGGATTCTAAAACTGGGGGAGATAAAGAAGAACATTAGCAGAAAGCATAGCATTTGCATATAAAATTCTCCATAAGACAACTATTGTGCGAGTCGTAAGACCATCATGCTGCCATGTTTAAGTTATTATCATCCTAATATCATACTGAAGACCACATAAAAACAAGAAAACTTTTATATTAGACACCACCAAATTATAAGGGGGGTTGGAACTAGATGATCTCAAGGTCCTTTCCAACCCTAACTATTCTATGATTCTATAATGTTGCAAATACGAATTATGTGACTGTGCTAAAACAGAGACCACACAGATTTGAGTAAGCAGTTTCTCCTGGGGAGCATGAATCAGTAGTAAATTGATAAAGCAAGCAAATCTCCAACTTCTTTTCAGCAAGAAATTTCTTCAGGTGAAATTCTTTATTGTTTGGATACTGAATACAGCCCACTGTACTCCAAGATACTGAGATGATGGTTATCTCCTTTCAATACATAGCAGATACATATCAAAGGTAACAAATACTTTATTACTCAGGCACGTATGTTTTTGTGCTTAAAAGCTTATATATTCACAATAGATATTCTATTCCATTGT
This sequence comes from Psittacula echo, assembly GCF_963264785.1. Lineage (NCBI taxonomy): Eukaryota > Metazoa > Chordata > Aves > Psittaciformes > Psittacidae > Psittacula > Psittacula echo. Next base: position 95,794,658 of record NC_137737.1, on the reverse strand, counting down.
GAAGAGTGTTCTAGGATAAAAATAGCAAATTTTCTCTCAGATGTTTCTCTCACTGTCTTTTAACTAGATATTTCTCTTTTGACATTTCAGTCAGACTCCATTTCAAAACAGCAGGTTTCATGCTTCTTTGGCTCCTAATAGAAGCAATACTGGAGATACAAGGCATACAATAAAAATTCCAATTTTTAGAAATACATGGTGCACCCTTAGAGATCTTAGCTGGAAAACTGCTACATCTTCACAGAAAATGTTACAGAAGGAGGAAATGATGAGAATGCAAACAGGACATATTAGTCATTCAGAACATAATCATTTTGAAAAGTATCCCAAAAAACACAGCAAAAGCCTATCAGATATATAAAGATGAATAGCAAAAAATACAAAAAAAGCCTCCTGAATATGTTAATATCCAAATTAAAATTGTGATTTAAGTCTGTGAAGGCTATTATAATGGTGCTAACTCAGTTCATAAACGTATTGTGTACAAAGCAGTTCTGTTTGGCCTCTGGTTGCAGGAGCTTTTGTTCAGTCAAAATCTAATTTCTTGTATTTTCATACAATGCCACTTGAAAGTGCTTCTGTCTGAAACTCAGTGTCTTGCATCTCACATCCTACTTATTCCATGTTCCACATAAATTATTTGTCTTTCTCTAGCTCATTCATTTTACCCTTCCAGAATCACCTCTGCTTTTGCCCTCCTGCCCATCTCCACTTCTGCTACAGCTATGGTGACGCTGCCTCCCAGGTCCAGCTGTGAGGAAAACTGCAATCCCATCCTGCAATACTTCCTGATTCTAAAAGAGTTTCCATTACACAATTAGGTCAATCAAGAGCTTTCAGTAATATGGTGTCTTTTATTTGACAGTTTTAAAATCACTGAGGACACAAATTGACACAGAAAAGTGCTTACAGAGAAGGGCAATCTTCTGTAGCTTACCTTGCTCTATACAGATAAAAGTATCGAATCATGTGTTGCAAGAAAATATTGGCTGTGAACTATCCTGCAAATGTCCTGGGATACAGCATAAAAACTGAGTTTCAAAATAACTGGAAATTCCACCCTGGAAACAAGGGGTCACTCCCAATAAAGTTGCACTCAAGCTTTCACATTCCTGCAAGAATGTGCCAAAAACAAAACCCAAAGAAACAAAAAAATAAACACAAAACAGACAAAAGCCAACAACAAATGCTGTAAGAGCTTGCAGCTCTTCATCTGCCGGAATGATAGGGCTTGAAGGGTAGCCTGGGAAAGACAAAATGACCAAAATTAGCTCCTCCAAAGCTGAGCACCATGAGCATGCACTCATTTTGTAGGGACAGTTGCTAGTGTCCAGGCATTTCAGCGTCTGGGTCCCAGAGGATTCATTTCAAAGCAATGTTGTTTTTTTTTGCCACTACTCCTTCCTGTTGATTCTCCTAAACAGAGATGATTTTGATGCTTTAAAGATATGCAGATCTTTCACGAAATGTTTGAATGCACACAGACCGCTTCTTACAGGTTTTACTTTCTAAGGGGAAGATTTACTGGCACACAAGAGCAGGGCAAAGAAGGTTTACAAGTGCTGTGTGCCATTAGAAGAGCATAAAGTAATCACATATCTTCCCTAATCTTTCCCACATGCCCTATCTAGGCTGCAAAACACTGAGCTGCTACCAAGCAGCCAGGAAATGGTCCTGGACATTTTTTTCCCTTGTGAGACTGAAGTTTTTTTGTTTGGTTTTGTTTTTTTAAGTTTTCATTCATGTTTGAATCCATAAAAAGATGCTTATTTACAACAAAGAAATTTCTGTGCGAGATCGTTCTATGTGTAGTAAAAAATTACTGGAGTTAGTGTAAATGGGCCTGCAAAATCTTACTCTTATTGAGTTTCCATCATGCCAGCATGGACACATTCTATATGCCACCCTTTAGAGAAAGCCCATAGAGTTCTAAATTGCAATGAATGTCCATCTGTTTCTCATTAAAAATCCATAGTGCCTTTAACTCCCAAACTCAGGAATAAAACTCTATCAGATCAAGGAGAGCAGACACCAGCTCTGTTGTATCAACAATGCTGATTAAGTCTGGCTTTAGTTATTACTAAATGTTTACTAAAATAACCACCTGAAGCTCATGCAGTGACCTATGGATAATAGTAATCTTCTTTAATTGTCTTCAGACAGATAACCGTATCAGCCAGGCATCAGTTTTGATGTGCTCATGGCTGTACTGCAATATCTTTATGGCTTGAAAATCAGCTGTTGGAAAAATTCCTGCTAACAATTTTTTAAAAATAAATTTTCTGCAGAATTGAAGATTTCATTGGGAAGATGCAAAGTCATGCAAATCCAATTTCAAACAGAAAAGAAAGTATGTCTATACAACACAGTTGACCATTTTGATTGTTGAAGTATTAAGTTTTGAGCAAAATACCTTAATTTCCATTCCATGAAAAACATCACATCCATCCCACTGAGACGAAAAAAATTTTAGAAAGCCAAGATTTACCATAGAATTAAAATTGCTAACCGTTTATGACACTAGTGGTAAATGAATAGCTAAACTTATCTAAATCATAGAATCATGGAAGAATTAGAGTTGGAAAGGACCTTAAGATCATCTAGTTCCAACCCCCCTGCCATCAGCAGGGACACCTCACACTAAACCATGTCATCCAAGGCTCTGTCCAGCTTGGCCTTGAACACCACCAGGGATGGAGCATTCACAACTTCCCTGGGCAACCCATTCCATTGCCACACCACCCTCACAGTAAAGAACTTCTTCCTTATTTCCAATCTAAACTTTCCCTGTTTAAGATTTAATCTGTTACCCCTTGTCCTATCACTACAGTCCCTAGTGAATAGTCCATCCCCAGCATCCTCATAGGCCCCCTTCAGATACTAAAAGGCTGCTATGAGGTCTCCATGCAGCCTTCTTTTCTCCAGGCTGAAGAGCTTCCTCAGCCTGTCTTCATACGGGAGGTGCTCCACTCCCCTGATCATCCTCGTGACCCTCCTCTGGACTTGTTCCAACAGTTCCATGTCCTTTTTATGTTGGAGACACCAGAACTGCACACAAGACGCCAAGTGAGGTCTCACAAGAGCAGAGTAGAGGGGCAGGATCACCTCCTTCGACCTGCTGGTCATGCTCCTTTTGATGCAGCCCAGGATACAGTTGGCTTTCTGGGCTGCGAGAGCACACTGAAGCCGGCTCATGTTAAGTTTCTCATTGACCAACACCCCCAAGTCCTTCTCTGCAGGGCTGCTCTGAATCTCTTCTCTGCCCAACCTGTAGCTGTGCCTGGGATTGCTTCAACCCAGATGTAGGACCTTGCACTTGGCATGGTTAAACTTCATAAGGTTGGCATCAGCGACCTCACAAGCGTGTCAAGGTCCCTCTGGATGGCATTCCTTCCTTCCAGTGTGTCAACCGAAACACAGCTTGGTGTCATCAGCAAACTTGCTGAGGGCGCACTCAATCCCACTGTCCATGTCACTGACAAAGACGGTGAGCAAGATCGGTCCCAACACCGATCCCTGAGGGACACTACTCATTACTGGTTTCCAGGTGAATATTGAGCCATTGACCACAACTCTTTGCGTGTGGCCATCCAGCCAGTTCTTTATCCACCGAGTGGTCCACCTATCAGATTGATGTCTCTCCAATTTAGAGACAAGGATGTCATGCAGGGCAGTGTCGAACGCTTTGCACAAGTCCAGGTAGATGACATCAACTCTACTGCTGTCCATCTGTCCACCAGTTCCATAGCCCATCATAGAAGGACACCAAATTGGTCAGGCAGGATTTCCCCTTAGTGAAGCCATGCTGGCTGTCACCAACCACCTCCTTGTTTTTCATGTGCCTTAGCATGCCTTCCAGGAGAATCTGCTCCAAGATTTTGCCAGGCACAGAGGTGAGACTGACTGGTCTGTAATTCCCCGGGTCATCCATTTTCCCCTTCTTGAAAATGGGGGTTATATTTCCCTTTTTCCAGTCATCAGGAACTTCACCTGACTGCCATGATTTTTCAAATATGATGAACAGTGGCTTAGCAACTTCATTCACCAGCTCCTTCAGGACCCGCAGATGGATTTCATCAGGTCCCATGGACCTGTGCACGTTCAAATTCTTAAGATGGTCTTGAACCAGATCCTCTCTTACACTGGACCTAAGGTCTTCATTCTCACAGTCCCTGCATCTGCCTTCCGGGACTTGGGTGGTGTGGTCAGAGCATTTGCCAGTGAAGACTGAGTCAAAGAAGTCAGTAAGAACCTCAGCCTTCTCCAAATCCAGGGTAAATCATCATAAGAAACACCTGCAAATATTCACTTCGGCTTCAATTAATCCTGTCATGTTTTTAAATTTTGCCACTGAATCAGACTATATTTTAGTCCATTTATGTTTGAATTATGTGCTCACCATCTTTTGCATGTGTGTGTATTCAGAGGGGTGGGGAAGGGAACAGCCAGGCAAAATGAGAATGAGCATATTGTGTGCAAAGAAGAGCAACGAAGCTGATGAAGGGTCTAGAGTACAAGTGTTAAGAGGAGCAGCTGAGGGAACTGGGATTGTTTAGCCTGGAGAGGAGACTCAGTGGAGACCTTATCACTCTCTAAAGATACCTGAAAGGAGGTTGTAGTGAGGTGGGGGTTGGTCTCTTCTTCCAAGTAACAAGTGATAGGACAAGAAGAAATGGCCTCAAGTGTTGCCAGGTGAGGTTTAGGTTGGATATTAGGAAAAATCTCTTCAGTGAAAGGGTTCTCAAGCATTATAGCTGCCCAGGAAAGCAGTTGAGTCACCATCCCTAGAGGTATTTAAAAGTCATGTAGATGTGGCACTTTGGGACATGGTGGAATTAGCAGAGCTATATTAATGGTTGGCCTCAATGATCTTACAGGACTTTTCCAACCTAAATGATTCTATGATTCTATGAACTCCAATGGATGTCCTGAGGAAAACTCACAGCATATGATTGTTGAATCCAGACAGAAAACTGAGACAGACTTTAAAGATTTTCCCACCTACACAGACCATTAGCAAATACTATTGCAGTTATAACCACAATCAAAAAAAAAAAAAAAAAAAACCCAAACAACCAAACAAAACAAATTCTCACACTAGTACAATAGCGCTTTCCTTTAACAGACTCGAAGTTTTTCTCTGGCTGACATCAGCCACCTTCCAAAATATAATAAGGACCCAAAAGTGTGACCTCTCTAAAGATACTCCTGGGGAAGAGGGTTAAAGAACTTAACATATCTAAACTATTCTGCTCTTTGGGGCACATAGCTGTAGAAATGTATGAGCCAACAATACATTTTATGACTAATAACAAGCTTACTGACATATTGCAGTGCATTAATATATAAATGACCTACTTTGAACAGCCTTCTCCTGCAGTCTTCTGCTGAAACTCTATATAAATACATTAATACAAACTGAAATAAGTGATCGCTCAAATTTCTCCAAGTTCCAGAAAAATATGCCTTATTATTTTTGACACTAATGTATTTTAGGAGCAGCCATCATTCTTTAAACTGTTCTGACTTACACACACTTCCCATGCTACTAGCAAAGTGTTGCCCCTAAAAGATGTAGCAGGTATTTGTATGAAAGAGACACCCCCCACTTTAAGGAGGTGCAGGGAAAAGAACACTCTTCTCTTCAAAGGAATTCTAGGATTTCTTCACTGGCCTCACATGCACACAGACTTGGAAAAGAATTGTAGAGGAAGGCAACTAGATACTAAGGGCAGTGGCATAAATGAAGCCAATCTCTTGTCTAACATTGAGTCTGACTAGGACCACTCAACTGGGGAAATGCAGCCCCACCACAAGAGCTGGGCTGTGGAAAGACTATTCTTCCTTCCAGGAATGGAAAATGGAAGATTATCTCTGTCAATCTAGTTTAAATGCCAGAGCAGAAAGATCTATATACAAAGACATATTGGAGACGAGAAGAATTAAAAAGAAAATAATACAGTCCATTTCCTTTTGGACACAAACAGGTTTTGTTTCTTCCAAATATACTCTATAACTGTTGTGGTTTCAGCCCAGCCGGCAATCCAGAACCACACAGCCGTTAGCTCACTCCCCTCCCCGTTCCTCTCTCCGCTCCCAAAGGGATGAGGAGGAGAATCAGAAGAATGTAACTCCCACGGGCTGAGATAAGAACAGTCCAGTAACTAAGTTATAACACAAATCACTATTGCTACCACCAATAATAATAATGATGATAAGGGAAATAGCGAGGGAAGAGAATACAACTGCTCACCACTCACCAATCGATACCCAGCCCGACCCGAGCAGTGATCTAGCCCTGCTGGATAACTGCCCCCAGTTTATATACTGGGCATGATGTGCTGTGGTATGGAATAGCTCTTTGGCTAGTTTGGGTCACGTGTCTTGTCTCTGCTTCCTTCCAGCTTCCCCTTCTCCCTGGCAGAGCATGAGACTCAGAAAGTCCTTGGTTAGACTAAACATTACTGAGAAGCAACTAAGAACATCAGTGTTATCAGCACTGTTCCCAGGCTGAAAGTCAAAAACACAGCACTGCACCAGCTACTAAGAAGGAGAAAAAAATGACTGCTACTCCTGAACCCAGGACAACAACCTTCTTTCCAAATTTTGCCAGCAACTGGGACAGCTGCTGAGTATGAGCCAACATGTGTCTGATATACATGTAGCACTCAGATTTTGAACGTCTGCCTTACTTTTCTTTGCTTGGATACGCAACTGTCTCTCTAAGTGAACACTACAAAACACCCTCTGAAATCAATATTGCTTTTCCATTATATTGTGTTCTGCTCATACAGGATTAATAAGGTTATTTAGACTAAGAATTCAATACCAATAAAAAATTTAAGCCACTAAAATCTGCCTTTTGTTTTGGTTTTTTTTTTTTTTTTTTTTTTTTTAGCAGTTATAAATACAGATCCATATTTTAGACTTGATTCTTTCAATGGGTATCACATTGTGTGTTTTTGCACCATATTCACACACATAAACAAATGGAGAGGATTATGTATGCTGGTCTTACTATATTTCTTTTAATTCAAAACACTTTATTTTTTATAAACTAATATTCACTTTCATGTAAAACATACAGCAGTCAGAAGTGAATTACAACTGGACAACTAGCAATATTTTGAGTAGAAGAAATTATTAGGGTTGCTTAGTTAGCATTTATAGGAACTACTTGAATTTCTTGTTCTCTTAAAGCAAAACATGCAAAAATCACACACATGCTGACATCACCACCAGAACACAAGTCTTGGACATGATTCAAATCTTACAGTTATCTGTATCTGCTGCTACTATACAAATGTTTCCCTGGATCTGATATGAACAGAAATGCTCAAGATTTATTTGGCATTTAATTCCACTACTAGAAAAAAGTAAGAAGCTGCTAACCATGCAGTCAACACCTAAATTACGTTGAAGTCAAGTACAAAGTATTTTATTGAAAGAGAAATGGAGCTAAGCATATGTAACCTGTTTTTAGAATATAAACCTTGACTGAGCTGAACCACATGAAGATATTTTTATGCTCAAATTATTTTTTTTTATTCAAACGTAACATATTCTTTATTCTGATATGAAATGAAATGAAATATATTTACTTACACAGCAGAAAACTTTCACAGCCATTTCCTCATCAAACTGGCCAAGGATTATTCGAACATCATTACCCTGCAAATTGAATAAAATACGTGGCAGTTAAATACAGTCACAGACTTTCTAGAAACCACTTCAGTTGGCCATTCAAATTGTGCAGAGAATTTGCACAAAATACAGCTGCAGACAGCAAAATTTGTTCAGAACTATTCCATTTTCTACAAGTTCAAGAACTTAAAATGCTTCAAGACAGCATCTGAGGTGTTTGAAGAAAAGCATTAAGCAATAGCACTAATGAGAATAAAACTCCTATGTTTAACTTGTCAAATATTATTAATTAATAACACTAAAGTACCAAATATTCATATGATCACTTTTAATTTTTTTCTGATTTCTTTTAAAACTTTGCATATTAAAACGATCTGAAAATATATGCTTTTTATTGCTTACATGAACTACTGATGTAAAGTTGTGAAAAGGGAGATTTGAGATAAAATGCCTTGATATTACACCTGCTTTAGTAATTTTAAATGTTTTAATCATACTGCATCTTCTCTACAGTCACTATAACACATTGTCAATCCTTTCTCTCCTCCTCCTTCCCACCTCCACAGATTAAAAAAAAATATCATACTTTAAGAATCTATGACTGAAGTCAAAAGAGAACATTTTACTTTCATAATGAGAAACATATTTAGAAAATATTCCTAAATTCAGGAGTATATACAGAAAAATATTACTTCAAGAGCTGGGCTAGCCTTTTTCTCATGTGAAAAATTGCTGCTAACATCTATAAAACACAGAACAGATAGCATTTTATGACTTAATATTACCTTTTATTTCACACAAAAGCTGAGTTCTCAGATGAAGGTTGAGCAAATCTGTTTTCATTTCTTTAATGAAACACTATTTAGAATTACTAATAGCTCTTTCCCTCTCCAAGGAAAAGGAAACATATGATTCAGCGTGAATTTCGGTGTTGAAAACATTTCACTTTTAATTAAATCAATTTATCAAATAATTTCAGTTTAGATAATTTCAATGGTTTTGTTTTTTTTTTTTTTTTCTCCTGTTCAGCAGAAAATAGTATGATGGACATTGCAAAAAGATACCAGAATTGTTTTGCAATTAAATGCATGATATTAGTATCATCTTTAGCACGGTTAAAGTTGAAAAGAACATAATATGTTTTGCTTCCTTTTCTTTATTTTTATATTTAGCCACAGATTTATAGAGTAATGTAAATCTTACATAAACTGCTTAGATTCTTTCTAACAAATTGAACAAGGTCACAAGAAACTAAACAAATTACACAAGTTTGTCTCTCTAGAGGAGGCCACGAGGATGATCAGAGGGCTGGAGCACCTCTCCTATGAAGACGGGTTGAGAGAGTTGAGGTTGTGCAGCCTGGAGAAGGTTCAGGGAGAACTTAGAGCAGCCTTCCAGTACCTAAAGGAGGACTATAAGAAAGCTGGAGAAGGACTTTTCACAAGGCCAGGTAGTGATAGGACAAGGCAGAATGGCTTTAAGCTCTAAGAGGGTAGATTTAGATGAAGTATGAGGAAGAATTTCTTTACTGTGAGGGTGGTGAGGCACTGGCACAGGTTGCCCAGAGAAGCTGTGTCTGCCTCATCCCTGGCAGTGTTCAAGGCCAGGCTGGATGGGGCTTTGAGCAACCTGGTCTAGTGGAAGTTGTCCCTGTCTGTGGCAGGGGGTTTGGAACTGGATGGTCTTTAAAGTCCCTTCCAACCCAAACCAGTCTATGATTCTATGAAACTGCGCAATAGTATTACAGTTTTTGTAAGGATGATAAAAAGATTTAGGAATTATTTAGCAAGAAATACCTCATCAATTATTTCTATTTTTCACATTTAAAACTTAATTTTGGTCACTTTTGGAACTCAACTCTGAATCTCTTGACCTCTCTGAACATAAAAATGCAGATGCAATATTTGAAAAAAAGAGTAGGAAAGTCTGGTTAAAAAGTAACAGACACAGCACCTAATTATTACAATTGAATAAATTACTTTTCATTTTATAACATGATGAGGACCAATTTTAGAAAATAAGAAGATGTGCAGCCTCATAGTTTATGAGTGCTGGAGACTGTAGGCAGGGTGTTAGTGAAGAGCCCTATAGTGCGTGTTCAGCAACACTGCCCACTGGCTGTTCAACAGCCTCCATACTGAAATCACAATGCCTGTGCTGTTCCATGCCTTAAGACATTGTTTCCACCTGATTATTACATAAATCACAGTGCAATTCCCATAGTGACTGTTCTGTTACTGTAAAGCAGTACAAGAACTTTATAGTTCACTCCATTTTTTTTTTTCTCAGAAATATCCTATGACATTTCAACAGCCTTACTGTCTGCAAAGATTGTCTCAAAGCAATATCATTGTGCAATTAGTTTGGCAATAGCACTCAGACACAAATTTTGCATGTTCAGCCACAAGTATGTGGCTCTAAATTCCTTTAGAATTCATGCAAGGATTCATTGCATTCATGCAAACAGGCACACAAAAAACTCTTCTTGAAAATGTTTTTCACACAAGGCATAACAGACCATCCATTTTAATAGTGTCAGTCAATCCTATTTCCCAACATAGAATCATAGAATCATAGAATAGTTAGGGTTGGAAAGGACCTTGAGATCATCTAGTTCCAATCCCCCCTGCCATGGGCAGAGACATCCCACACTAAACCATGCCACCCAAAGCCTCATCCAACCTGGCCTTGAACACCGCCAAGGATGGAGCATTCACAACTTCCCTGGGCAACCCATTCCAGTGCCTCACCACCCTCTCAGTAAAGAATTTCTTCCTTAGATCCAATCTAAACTTCCTCTGTTTAAGTTTTAACCCGTTACCCCTTCTCCTGTCACTACAGTCCCTGATGAAGAGTCCCTCCCCAGCATCCTTTTAGGGCCCCTTCAGATACTGGAAGGCTGCTATGAGGTCTCCACACAGCCTTCTCTTCTCCAGGCTGAACAGCCCCAACTTTCTCAGCCTGTCTCCATACGGGAGGTGCTCCAGTCCCCTGATCATCCTCGTGGCCCTCCTCTGGACTTGTTCCAACAGTTCCATGTCCTTTTTATGTTGAGGACACCAGAACTGCACACAATACTCCAAGTGAGGTCCCACGAGAGCAGAGTAGAGGGGCAGGATCACCTCCTTCGACCTGCTGGTCACACTCCTCTTGATGCAGCCCAAGATGTGGTTGGCTTTCTGGGCTGTGAGTGCACACTGAAGCCGGCTCATGTTCATTTTTTCATCAACCAACACCTCCAAGTCCTTCTCTGCAGGGCTGCTCTGAATCTCTTCTCTGCCCAACCTGTAGCTGTGCCTTGGATTGCTCCAACCCAGGTGTAGGACCCTGCACTTGGCATGCTTAAACTTCATAAGGTTGGCATCAGCCCACCTCACAAGCGTGTTGTGGTCCCTCTGGATGGCATTCCTTCCCTCCGGCGTATCAACCGAAACACAGCTTGGTGTCATCGGCAAACTTGCTGAGGGCGCACTCAATCCCACTGTCCATGTCACCGACAGAGATGTTGAACAAGACCGGTCCCAACACCGATCCCTGAGGGACACCACTCATTACTTGTCTCCAACTGGACATTGAGCCATTGACCACAAACATACTGTGCTCTTATTCAGGCACCCAAGCAAATGGGTATATTTGCTGATTTGTCCACTTGTCAGCAAATCCTAGTTCTGAATAACTCACCATCTCAATATCCAGCTAAGGATTTCAGGGAAGATGGATTTTCTGTCAGGCAGGAACCTCCATTTTCAGTGTGGGCTGAGCTTCAAATGCCAGAGCAGAAAATCTGCAAAGTGTGTGAACCAGTTCTGAAACAAGTTCTCAAGTATCCCTGATGCTCAACTAGAAAGTTTTACAATCCAAATGCAAATATCAGCTATGGCTCTAGAACTTGATGATCCATGATATTGTGTCATCCGTGGGATGTGTGATCAAGCCAAAATGTAATATCCAAATATTTGGGTTTTCTTTGCCTAAACTTAATGAGTTTCCATGTTAATCAATAAATTAATGGTTTTGAAGTACTCAGTACAGTAAGGAGGACATTAAGATGTCTGCGTTCACTACAAGATTTGGATGATATCCCACCACAAACTGACTGAACAAGATCAAAATACATGTTCTTCCTCTGTGCAATGACACACTCATCAGTAAGCCTCTTTCTCTTCAACTCTGCTTTTTGCACGCCTTTCCACATTTTTTCAAATTTGTTCCTGAAGAAATATATATGAAGTGATAGATAAGCCTAGATTCATTTGATGCCAGGCTTGGGTCTGCTGGCTCCATCCTGCACAAGAGACACTGAAGATCCAAATTCAGGCAACTGGACATAGCTCAAATCCCTAGAAGAGATTTTATCTAGATGGATAAAGAAATCTGTACGGAAGTTTACCAGAGCTGGATATATGTCAGCGCTTGCAGAACAGGATAATATGTCCACTTTATAGTCTCATGCAAAGAGATAAATCAGACATTTACTGAACCATGATTTTTGCCCCCTTCAGTCACACTGTTAACTGACTATCAGTCACTATGATTTCCTTGCAAGGCTATGCTATTCCTTTACATCAGCCTTCATAGGACTGATGCAAGTTAACACAGTGTAACTCTCTTATAAGGATCAAAGAAGTCACCTACTGGACTCCAGCAAGTGCCAAGTACTCTTGGTTTCTCAGAGTTGTAAATTGCTTGCATGGAGCTAAAGCGTATTTGACAGGAGACATTTGAAACTAGGCAGGTGATCTATGAGATGATTAAAAACATTCTAGAGGGAATGCAACTCCCAAAACCACACTTATGTAAAAAGACCAATGTTTAGACCATTTGCCAGATGATGAGCTGTCATATTTACTCGTCTCAGAGATCAGAGTAACAATATCAGCATTTAAGATTTGCCCCTCAGTAAGCAATACATATGTTCCCACACGGACTAAAGTTCAAACAAGAGAATGAAGAACAGTTACCTTTCATTTACCCACAGTTGTGGCAGACTCTCCATAAAAACATATTTTATAAACGAAGACTATAGCAGAATCTCAAAAATGAATGAATCTCTTGCTCCCTTCGTTCTTTCATGTAGGTGAGGATATTATTCACTCACCAAAGTGCCTTTGGTATTACTGACAGCTGAGTAGTATAAATCCTGAAAACAGTGAGGATCAAGACATCTAAGATGTTCCACTGAGGGATGAAGAACAACTTGTCTCCTCCACCGCCATTTCCAACTGCCTCAGATATGAGGCATTCTTTAGCCTTTTCAGAGTTTTTGAGTGATGCACATTATGCAAGAATAGGCAGTTTGGGTGGTTTTCTTTTTTTTTTTTTTTTTTTTTTGCTGGCCTGCAGAGCTTCCCTTCTGTGATTGGATTTTAATCTGTCTCATTTCTAATGAATAACACCACAATGTTGTGCTACACAGCTTTCCAGAGAAGGATTGCTACAATATCTCATTTGCCAAGAAAAGTCAATGTCTTGGCAGGCTCTTTATGAAATATCTAAATTGAAGAGCTCAGATGCTCTGTCTTATTCTCTACCATGTATCTGACAGCCAAGATGTTATCAATAAATCTACTTAATGCTGGGTAACTTTGTCAATACAGATATCCACATGTTCTGCCTTGTGAATGCCTGGATGTCCATCTGAAGAACTACAGATGAGCCTCTGACATCAGCTATGGAATCACTGATGGTGAAGGTGAACTAGAGGATATCAGCTCCCCTATCATAACGTGCTGGTAAAACTTGCTGATGTCTGTTAGTGTGCATGCCACCCACTTAGGCTGAGTCCACATTCAAACATGTTCATTGCCCAAAATTTTAAAATTTAATTAACTTGATTGTTAGAATGAGAGATCAAGTTTGATCAGTATCCAAAACACCTATTGTATTGGGGAAATCAGATGGAAACTGTTTCATTGAATTGGAATTCATATATTGCTTTTTTTTTTTGTTTTATGGGCAAGATATAAGAATATTGGAAGCAGAAGTGTCACTGCTCATTGAAGTTGCCTGTGCATGCCAGATATTTCTATTTTGCAATGCATAAGCAGTAATTTCATCAAAGTGTGTTACAAAAATAAAAGATATTTTATGTCCATGTGAATCACAAGTACAATAAGCAGATACCAGTTTACTATATTAGGTTTACATCTTTAAAAAAGGAACGAACATTTTTAGAATTGGACAGCTAAGTTGTGCCTGATGTGTACCTAAGGATTAGTAACCTTATATTCCTATCAAGAATAAACTGTTGTCTTGATAGTTGCTTATTTATTGTTGTAGTAATTTGGTTTGAAGAAGAAATCAAGAGATAACTTTAATACATTGCTTGTTAGAATCTTCTCATCTTCCCTATAAAAGTGTGTTGTTGACATACAGGAAGGCTAGAATCCAAGTGCTTCTTCATTTCTTCATGTTTATAAGTAGTTTAAGATTCATATCTCCTATGTTTAGTTTATTGTTGGTTACACTGCTTGGTAATGCTAAAATGTAGTTTTAATTTTATGAGATGCCAGGAACCTAATAGATCATTATAATAAGAAAAGGAAGGTAGATTGTTCTGCTATCAAACTTATTTTTTTTTTCTGTTATGATTCATATGAAATAATGCAGACGATATAAGCAAGGAATTCGATCTAAAATGTGTAATGAAGTTAATGGAAAGATTCTCAATGTTTTTGCTATGTGATAGTTTGCTTTAAAAGTGTTCTGGTTCCAAGCTTCAAGAGCTTTTACATGTATATCACTAAGACTGGTGCAATAGGTACAATCATTAAGCAAGCAACAACTTTCTCTACTTAGTGTCCCTATCAGGAACTATAAAAATATTTGCTATATGCATAGATATTCATTGATTTAAACAGGACTAGGCTCTCAAAAGGCCATTTGTTGACCTTATTATGCAATGGAATGTAGCAGTATATCGTTCTTAAACAAATTTTGTTTTATTAGCATTCTTCATAGATAAAAAAAAAAAAAATCAAATGCATTGATATAATCATCACTTTCTCTTTATTCGTCAAACAGAAACACATACCTTAAGCTTCTTTACACTTGTGCAAGGATCATTGGAGAAACTCTCAGTATCCGAAATCTCAATGTCTTCACCGTACAGGACACCAGTCAGATCATTCCTCACCTGTCAGAAGTTGAGAAAAAGGCAAACTAGTGAACTGAGACTCAGTGAGGAGGAAGCAGGTGGACTATATTTATCACTTTAACAAACAAGAAATGACCTCAACAGTGGTATAAGCATACGTCTTTTTTCCATTTCACCTTAAATGATCAAGGCACTATTCTTCTATGACTGTGATCAGCTGTCAATGGATGTACTATGTAAAAAGCTTTATTTTTTGTCATGAAAACTTCACAGCAAGGTCTCTCTTTGTATCACTGGAATGGACAATTCTTGTGTATTTCCAGTGCTGTTAAGACCAATAGCTTTCTTGTAGCCAAAGTGATGTTTGAGACTCTATAAAGGGAAAAAACTCATCAAGGAAGGTGTTGCATATACTTAGTGCTGAGTACTGATTTGAAAACACTGTCAGCTGGTCCTAGCATGAATCAGCAGAACTTGTCTTACATCTGTTAGGAATTAGTAAAGCTTAATGAACATCTCTGTATTCTCACCCTTTCTTACAGCATGCATCTTATCACAGGGTATGGTTTGCTTAAAGGTGACGTATGCAACCATGCACCAGCAGATTTTCTCTGTTATTTGGTTTTTTGTTAGTAGCAAGACTATGTCCTCTTTGAGCTGCCTAATAGCACAAAGAAACTAGATAACATACAAACCAATCTGTTTTAAAGATTCAGGGGTTTTTTTCCATAACTACTCTGAGGTTTTCTGTCTTAAACATTGCTAGCTTTCCTCCAGTCATGTGACTGCAAAAACAGAGTTGCACATCACTATTCCTAATAGATGAGCAAAAATAATTTTAGCTGTATATAACATGGTTACGGACTGAACAGAGCAGCACTCCAATTTCAATTTAATAGAATTACGATCACATTCATTGCACTGATTGTGTTTTTTATGTATTATAACAGAAGTAAGAGAAGCAAATCATAGCATAAAACAGGTATCTTGAAATGCAAACACAGAAAATACAATACTGGGAAGAGAAAGATATGTGATACTAAACAGGAAAATTTAGAAGTCTGTAAATCATATCCAGACACTTTCCTATAACCTTCTGTGTGGATTGCTGGAATTATATATTTTAAATGTCCCTACTAACTCTCCTTTTCCTTGACCTCCTTTGAGAGAGAAGCACAATCTATTCAAACCAATCTGAAAATATTTGATATGCAGTGATGTGGTGAAATAAAGAGGAAGTGATCTCTCTTTCAGGAGTAGGAACTTCTTAATTTGACTTAAAATAACCATAAAGTTTATCTAATGAGAAGACACTTTATCCATGCAAAAGTAAGGTCCAGTTATTGCGAAATTTCTTCTGCTTAAAGTCTATCACACTCATGCCTAAGTATACAGTAAAAACAAGCAGATGCAATGAGATATGAAAGGTCACAAGTGAGACTTCTGTGTTCTGTTGACAGCTTTATTTTCAAGACAAACTCACCTCTTCACTAATCATTCAGCTTTTTGTTAATGTATGTTTGCGAGCATCCTCCTAATCTATGCATGTCAGTAGTTCTGTTGGGTGATTTCATGCAATTTCTTTTTTTTTTTTGATTCTCAAACAGCATTCCACCCTTTTGCTGTTCCCTTTAAGTTGTTTCTGCCAAGTTTCTGGGTTGACCAATGAAGTATGTCCTGACAATCATTACAACAATGGTTGCCCTAATTACTTCTTTCATGGCTTCTTTTAGGCATGCTTTAAAACTACTAATACATATTTTTACATGATAACTTTTTACAATGATTAAAACAACTGGATATATAGTTATTTTTAAATTAAAAAAATACTTTATTTTAAATAAGCAACAGTCAATGTTCAGTTCATCAAGATTTGAGTTATACCCACATCTTTTGTGATGTTATAATGAGCTTTTAAGTTCATTCTGTAAAAATATATTCACTGACAAAAAATGATCAGTAGTGACTCCTATTATTATCAGTACATTAGCAAAATAAATGATTGATATTTTAGTTCCAGCAATGCCATTAACTGCTCCTTATGATACAGGTCTTGATACAAAGAAAAATTGCTTTTCTGAAAGAAAAAAAAGACAAACAAAAACATCAGTAGTAACAAAATAAAAAAGACCTCTCTTGATCATAGTTTAGCTAATGTCCAAAATCCTTCTATCTAGTATGAAAGTTCACTTGGAAAAAGTAAAATTTTCCTTAGCCAATGGAACCATACTTTCCAAAGGCCTACAACTTATCATATGCTTCTACCTTATCCTGTCCTACTTTCTTCTGTAAAACAAGAAATCTTTTGGTTGCATGTTTGCTTTTCTGATATTTTCTTGATTTTGTTTTTCTGGAGACATTTGTAGTCCTTATTTTAATCTCAGAGAGACTAGATTGACATTGCTCCGCTGATCTGAGTAGAGAACAGCTGATTCACCAGTGCCATTTAGTCAAATTAGACTATTAACCTGAGAAAAATGATAAAAATATACATTAAGTATTATTAAAATAGACTAACACTTAGGCTTCAGTGGAGGGTACAAGTCTGACTCTTGATTATAAAAATTACACTTCAGACTGTCTACCGACTTGCTGTGATTCCTTCCTTTTAGAACTTGTTCACAGAGGCTGCAACTGAGGTATTCAATTGCAATGATTTTTTTCTGAAAAATTATATGATTTTTTTTCTAAGCAACACTTATTTAAATACTGGAAAACTACTGAAACATTTCTTTGACACCTCCCTGCCCCGTCTGCCAGAAGCCCAATACTTTGCAGCTTTCAGAGCTCTTAGGCTTTTCATTGGACTACTGATTAACCTCCAAAAGGACATACCTTATTAGATTTGGTGCCAGAGAATTTGGCAAACCTTTACCTCCACTGCCACAATCAGATCCTGAATGCTTTCCAGATTGCATCTGTTGTGGAGATTTTGCCAAAAGAAAGGTGTTTCTTTCCCATTATCGCAAGAAGATATTAAGAGATTTATAAGAATTTACAAGGTTTGCATTGTTTTTCCAGATAATAATGTTTTCTTTTCCCTTTCAATTCTATGACCACTAGTCTGACACATCTTATCTTGCACCTGTTGATGGGGTATTTTCACTGGGGGTATTTGTCCTGGGTTCAGCAGCAGTAGTCACTTTTTCTCCTTCTTAGTAGCTGGTGCAGTGCTGTGTTTTTGACTTTCGGCCTAGGGATAATACTGATAAAGCCAATGTTTTCAGTTGCTGGTCAGAATGTTTACCCTGACCAAGGACTTTGTGAGTCTCATGCTCTGCCAGGGAGGAGGGGAAGCCGGGAGGAAGCAGGGACAGGACACCTGACCCAAACTAGCCAAAGAGGTATTCCATACCACAGCACGTCATGCCCGGGGATGTAACTTTGAGTTTCCAGGAAGGGCACGCTCTCTGCTCTGTCAGGCTTGTTTTTCAGCAGGTGGTATCGTATGCTCTTCCCTTGTTATTTCCTTATCATTATTATTATTGGTGGTAGCAGTAGTGATTTGTGTTATACCTTAGTTACTGGATGGTTTTTATCTCAACCCGTGAGAGTTCTTTTGATTCTTCTCCCCATCCCTTGGGGGGGGTGGGGGGTGGGGAGAGTAGAAACTGTGTGGCTGACTTGCCAACTGGCTAAAACCACGACAGTATTCCAGTCTTTTTTTCTTATTTCCATACTTTCTTTCACCATTCTCAGGTTCTTTACTTTCTTTCTAAATAATCTATATATCTCCCAGAATTTAAACTTCTGTTTTTCTTCCTAAAGAAGTTCTTCACTTCTTTCAAATAATTTAACTACAGAATCTTCTGATTTGGGTCCAATGTCAGAATTTGAAAAGCCTCACCTCCAGTTCTAGAAAATGCTGGGGAGCAGCATAGGCTGGCTGCTCCCTAAGGAAGAGGGACACAAGTGCAATAACACAATCCCTGGACTAGAGACCTCATCAGCCAGCATCTCAGAGAGGGGAGCAAGATAGGCTTGGAGAAAACAGTTTCAGCCATGAGGTTATATCTCCAGGTAAATTTACAGCAATAAGGCAGGTGCAGGGTAAAGCTGGGAAGTCCCTCCATGAGTCTGGGACACAATTTTGTCTGGTGAGAATATTCAGGGTCAGACAGAGTCCCATGATTGCTGGGCATGTCTGTACCAACCAGAAAGGCCTGAGAACAAGCCAGGAAATGAGTCCAAACCACCACAGTCCGTGCCAGGCACAGCTGTGATGGAGAGGGAGGGAGAGACCAGGAGTCCTGCAGCATCACTAGGGCAGGGACTGATGGCACCAGGCTGAGCTGAAACGGGGTCCTGGGTCTAGGAAGCGGAAGCCTCAGGAGGCTGGCCAGCGGCAGAAAGGGGAGAGCTCTGACACTGAATTTTGTTGTTGGCATGTTTGTTACCTCCTATATGATCTCTGTATGATGATTCACTGCATGCAATATATATATGATGCCCTACCTTACAAGGATACAAAAGCTGCACACATAGTAATTTTGGTTTAGGTTAACAGATACTGCTCACTTCAGTGGGATTATTAGTGAAAGCACCAGCTCACCAGTAGCAAATATCTAGCATCTATTTGACCACAATATCTTCTTTTCATCAAGCCCATTTTATTCCTTTTTCCTAGGAATATAGTAAAGAAAGGTGATATCCCTGGTGCGTTGATAATTTAATGATGATAGTGGATTCAGGGATCTCCACCAATCAGTGGTTCAAATGAGGTTTCAGCTTATACATTTAAAAGCACAGATCATTCATTTAATCCTAACTCTGCCAGTTACAAAATAAATGCAATAACTTCCAGATTAATCATACTACTTTGCTTTTAACAGATATTTCTGATGACATTTTGGTTCACTAAAGCTGCATGTAAATACTGCAAGCTAAATCCTTGTTGTTCAGGGCAGTCTGATCCTACCAGATGTTGACTATAAGAGACTCCTAATGAATGAGAACTGTTGAGACCAGATGGATTTTACAGTCAGGTATTTTACTAAGATTTCCTGCTGCTGAGATTTATACTGTGTACTTTAAAATGTTGCTCTGTAGGAGTTTCAGTACAAAGAGATAAACATTATGCGTACAAAATAAATGTATTAATTATTAGAAAAAATATTTCCTCATTTCATAGACAAAATGTAAATTGTGAGTAATTGCAAAGGGCAGATTATAATTTCTGGGATTAGTAAAAATACAGAGATCTCACCATTACAATGCATTACAAGCATACATAGCTATCCCTATTTTCATTCCAATGAAACAAACACATATACATTTAGAGGCTTAGAAACACTGAGTGAAACTTATTTTCAAGAAATATCTGGAGAAGAGAAAATGTGTAATACTGCACACTGATGTTTGTCATTGCCTTTAGATATAGAAGAAAATTGAGGTATATTTTCATTGATATACACATCATTTTGGATTATGAAAATGAAAGAGGAACACAAAACTTATTTTAAGCAGAGAAACAACACAAAAGATAAATTGTAGATAAACCAAAAGAAAGCAGTGAGATATTATTTTGGGTATTAGGAAAGAGTTCCATTTACAGGAAAACTAAAAACCTAAATATACCTTATTGCATAAAGGAGAAATAAAATCAGAGATGAATTGAATTTCTTTTTTGTTCAAAAGAAATCAGATATGTTTTTAAAATGACATATTGTCTGCAGCTTTCAAGGTGAGAGGAAGGAAAGAAGGAACCCTGGGATATTGGGACTTTTACATGGGAAAACTGTCAGTACCGGCTTTCAAGAAAAATATGACTTTTTTCTTCATTGAAGTAGAACTCTAGCAAATGGATCTAACATGGAAACAAATGACAATATAACTCTTGCCTGCAAAAAGTATCTGAATGGTTCAGACTCAGTATTTTTGACCAGAGTGATATTACTACTACTAAAAATAATCAAACAAAATAGGATATTGCATTATATTTTATATATATAACTACATCTTCCAGTTAAGAAATACTAATTTTCCTCATTTCTGCCTGGAATGTTAATGCGGTAAAAATGATTTCACATAAAACTTACATATGCCTGACTACCACACAGATCATACAAATTTAAACATAAACCTTTGCAAAGTTATATACAAAATGCTCTAATTTTTCCCCAAATTCTCTACAGTTGTTTTTTGGTCTCAGAAGCTAAATGTAATCATGAACTCTGATGTTAACTATAGTTGGTAGGTAAACAGAATTAATAAGAATTTAGGGTTCTTATGGTACAGGGAATGTTTATTACAGGTTGTTCAAGTGACTTACAGACAGTTTGAGTTAGAAGCTGATTTCTGTGCAACAAAAAGAGAAAAACAATCTGTCTTACCAAGAGGTGGATCACTTGCTATCAGGTATTCCAAGATGCCAGCATATTACAGTGAGTAAAAAATTTAGCTAGAAAAAGGAACAGGGAGATCTGCACTATGACAATGCATGAATAGATTAAGTTCCACTTAATCTACAAGCACATTAAGGACCTGCACAACAGGCTCAGCAGGACTTTGAGTAGTTTGAAGGTAAAATCTCTCTTCAGTAAGACTGGATCTTAAGACTTAGAGATATCTGTTATCTTAGAGAGAGGGCAGAGGGTCTGGAGTTTGTATACAAAAGTAATTTTCATGCCAGGTATTATGGATGTGAATAGGGGACATACCAAGAATACATTATTTAATAATCTGTAAACCAATGCCGGAAGTAAAAGTAAGTAAGCAAGAATTTAAAATGCTTGTTTATTAAATCAAGTGAATGTAATAGGACTACTGAAAGTTGGTGCAAGTATTCAAGCAACTAGGAATGTTGAAATACTGAACATCTTTATATTGGAGGGCATGTAGGGGCAGACAGGTGAAGGCACTCTATATTATTATGTGTAGACTGTAATTATAACATAGTATGCAAAATATAGAATGCATCTAGATCTTCTTAAAAATGAAATTTTACAAGGTTTAAAGTATGCATTTAGAAAAAAAATAATTAGAGAAATAAAAAATCTTCTAAAAAATGCATAGTACTTGTTAGTAATTCTTATATATGCACAAGATTCAAACATATTTGTTGCTCAGAAATAGTCCATTTGCTAAAACTATTCTGAGCAGAATTCATTGAGAGGGATAATTCAAGCAAAGCAACATGAACAATAATTAAATCTTATTTAAGCAAATATTACCAGTGTCAAAAGAGCTATGATTAAAAAAAGAAATGTCTTTACCCAAAATCCTCCTTGATTAAGCAGAATGAAAGCAACAGTAACATTTACACATTTACAGTCTCTCCATCCATGATGCATGAAATACTTTTTATTCCAACACTAGCTAGGAAAGGTGTTACACCGATATTGCCAAAGTTAAGATAAAAGAGAATTTCTAAGGAATGAGTCATCCATACGTAGATGTCTAAAACAGGTGAGATGAATTGCACCCTGAAAGTGTCTTAACTGTAAATGGAACTTAGATGACTCTCAGATACCAACAGACAGCTGAACTGTAGCTGAATCCCAGGTCTCAAAATCTAACCCTGTCTCAAAAGGGTATTCCAGTACTGGTAGCATTCATTGAAACTTGGAAACCCCAAAGATCCCTTACCTTCATAAAATTTTATCAGGAAAAGATCAGAGAAGTGGGCCTACTTCCTTGCATTCCTTCTCAATCTGATCACCCAAACCCTGAGGGAGAACAAACAGGTTCTTCTACTTTAGCTGGTAGAGAAAGTTTCTACAACCCAGCGGTTTTGTTAAAAGTGTGGAAGTCTTTATCTATATGGGATTTCTTCTGTCTGGGCCAAGTTTGAAGTTTTACCATGCACTCAAGTTGCTGTACTGAAGCTATAGTTATTTACTAATGGTTTAATTGCATCAGACTCAGGGGACTATGACATTTATAAAAACACCTCTGTATCCAGCAGTAAGTGTTGTTATTAACTGAAAAATATGAATACAAGTCTCAGTGGGAAACCAAACAGAAAGAAACGTTTACCTAATATGAATACTGGATGACATTTTGATGAAGGGAAGATGATAGAAAACATACCTGTGAGAATACAGACAATAAGAAATTATTACTATTTAGATAATCTTCCAAAATAGCAATCCATATGCCCCAGACTTCCTAAGTGTGCAAAGGTCATCAATATCAAGATAAGATTTAATTCTGTTCTGTGCTTGAACTATGGGAATATTTATCCTTATTGCAACACACCTGGGTATTTGGGCTTTAGGCCATTTAGGATCAGAGGGACAGGTTTGCTTAAAAGTTGAGAACAGTTTAATAAATCATTTTATTAACTTACTTTCCACTTGGCAAGGCACTGCTCCAAACAGTTTTGTTTAGATCAATGTCCTGGGTTGAGCAGTAGTAGTAATTTTAGTCTGGGTTGCTGGCTGGGCTTAAACCAAGACAATCAACTGATAAAAAAATCCCTGTGGTTTAAACTTCGTAAATGTTGTGGTTTTTTTTTTTTATTATTATTCCAGGTGGAAAGGCAAAACCAGACACCACTTCAGGTATATCAGATCATCACATGATATTGTTGCACCTAATGATAATTCTAATAAAAGAGGTGTGAAAATTTTACCACATGAACCATGCTTCAGCCCCATGTTCCTTCCTTCTGGAAAAATACAGAAGTTATGTTCTATGGCTTCTGACCCAAGTAGGTTCTGCTATATTAGAGAACTAAATTAGATGCTAATTGGAGTGATACTACTGAGCAGAGGCATGTAATCAGGAGATTTTAAAAATATATATTTTTTTCTCTTTTTCGCCATGGTTTATCATTTACATTCAAAGAACTTACTTCACTTGCACTGGTTCTTTTAAATTGTGCCATCATTTTCTGGTTTTTTAAGGCTGGAATTTTGTAGTGCATTACACTGAGTGTAACTTTAATCCATTTGGAAACTAAAGTTAAATGAAACTAAATTGAAGGTACACAATAATGAAGTAATAATGCATTTCTTACAGTGTTGCATATTGAAATATCATACTAATGTTTAATTTTCAGTAAGAATTGAAAAACTTTTTGGAGTCTTTAAAATAGGAAGCATACCATACTGATTAACTTTCCTCTGTCTTACACACTCAAATGCTCACAAATACCATTCCTGTGATCATTAGGATTATTATCTGAGGAAACAACTGATTTACAAACCTGATGGCCTCATTCTGCACATGCAAGCACTGCTGATCATTCTGTCAAAATGCTTCAGCATCAGCTCTCTGTGACAGACACCTTCTTTCCTTTATTATTTTTATAATTCAGAAAAATGAAATAATTTCACAAATGTTCCTGAAGCATAATTTTCTTTTGCATCCTTTCTGTTTCTGGGACCCAGCAAAATCAGCGTCTTCCAAAGCAGTAGTGTAAATCTTCCTATAATTACTGGCACCAAGAGTTTGCACTCACTTATGAGTACTGGAGGAACTGAGGAGTTATGAAACCATAAAGAACTGAGATACTGTCAGTGTTACAGAAGAATCACTTTCCTTCTCACTTTCAAGCCTACAATCCATAAAACTGAAATTCAGTTTTAGAAGTGTCAGTCTTCACAATGGGAACCACACCCTTCCCTTTGGATCACCTCACACTACTTCATATTTCAAATAATATACATACTATCTTATAGGCTAGCTGAAAAGCTACATAACCTGGGATATATAGAGAAAAAAGGTCTTCCCTAGATACCCAACCAGGTTTTATCTACAGAACAGACTTCTGTAAATCCCAGCTGGTGCCCAAGTCTGTTAACTTATCTGTTACTACATTCTGATCTATATATTTTGCATTACTTTGTACAATGAGGTGTAAAATTTCAGATAATATGTACTAAGTTCAATTTTATTGCCATTTGATGTTGCAAGAAGGTTCAAATGACCAAACATAACTAATACTTGTTCTGTTTGGGAAATTCATTATTCAGTGCAGTAACCTCTGACAAAGTGTTACTTCAGTATATACTATTGTGAGTATTCACAGAGCCTCCCATGATGTTTATTCAAGTAAAACTGCTTGCTATGTGTTTTGAAGACATCCTGTTTAAGAACTTAATGCTACGATTAAAACTTTTGTAGGATGCAGCTAGTCCAGCCTTTACCTGTATGAAAAATAAATACCCATAGAAGTATTTTCATCAGTTGCAAACAGAAAATTTTGAGACAGAACACTGTTTTAAGAATGAGTCCTTGACAACTTGACTCTACCAAACAGGCATACACATCAGTATGCTGTTCCACTTGAAACTACTATACTTCCTTGAAGATGGGTCTTAGATAAAAACATGGACTTCTTAAGAAAATGGAGCTGCTTACACATATACTAATACACTTTTAGTATTCCAATAGTTACCAAACGCATTCTACCGGCTAAAGATGAATTTCCTGTTCAAGACAGTACAAGAATGTGCAGGAAAATAATACACAAACAACAATTATTTTTAATAAAGTATATTCATACATAAGATGTTCTATGCCAGAGCAAGCAGGCCAGGGGAAATAAAAAAAAAAAAAGTCCAGAAAACAAAAAAACAAAAGTATTGGGATCTATGCTCTTCATATAGGCTTAAAGCATACTGCAACAGAATATTTGCCCTAAGCAAGAGCTGAAGACTCAGATGCCATTATGATCTGTCTAAAGTAAAAGTAACCAGCATGATCCATGTCCTTCCCTTTTCTCTTTGGAGCCATGAGTGCACACAACAATACCAATTGAGAATTTAAATAAATTAAGATTTTAAAGAAATAATTTTAAATAAATTCTGTGTATACCTTCAACAGAATTTTTCCTCTATCTCACCTGCAAATTAAAACCAAGACTTCGTTGAATTGTTCAATAAAGAGTTGTTAAACACCTCTTTGAAGAAGAGACATTAACCTCAAGAACATTGAATCACTGTTTTCTGTGGAAGCTATCCCTGCCAAAGGAAGTAGCAGCCATGTAGGAGCTGTATGGTGGCAATGCCCCTGTCTTTGTCTACTGCTGCTACCAGATAAGGACAGCAGTGGCCTAAATCTGCCCTACTATTGATCCACCAACTATTAAACACTGCAGGAAACCTCACTTGATTGAATGCTTCCTGAAGAAATATTCTGATTTTACTATTATGTTTCCAAACCAAAAAGAGGGCAAGCAATCCTAGAAAATGTTAGAAAGACATATGAAGTGGATCACCTACAAAATTAATTATATCTAATATTTAGTTAAGCATGATAATGCCAGCCATTGCCTCAGGAAAAATGATTAAAAACAAATAAAGCTGTCAAACTCAAGACTGCTAGAAGACTCCCAGGCATATGATTTCATCTACTTAAAAGTATTTTGAAAAGGTGTCATGCACATGACACAAAATCAAGTTGTTCTTTTCTGAGAAGCACACAAAGCTGTCCCCTTGTCCCTTATATGTAGTAGCAAATTGAAGTCCAAGGATGCTTAAAGGAGTGAAAATTGTTACAAGTCTGCAACAGAAAAAATATGCTTAAATAGCTTAAATAGTTGATGCTTAAATAGCACTCTTTGGCAAAAGGTGAGATACAGTGATTTCTGTCACCTGAGGAGAAGCAAGTTACAGATTACTGGTTTTGCTTCTAATGTTTCCTTCTTTCATCCCCTCCTTCCCCCTAGGAACTCATAATGGCACTATCATCTATCACATTGCTGATTCTCACAAAATCATCATCAGAGACATGACTGCCCTTTGCTGAAGGCTTTGGAGAGGAACCACTTCTGTTAAAAAAAAACAAGTAACTTAAAAATGTGTAGAAGCCATAATCACATTCTTTTTGGGTAAAGCAGGAATTTAGATAAGCAAGCTACTTAACAGCTCAGTTAACCCATGCTAGTTAATTGATCCAATTAATATATGATATGGTAACTTTAAATTACATTCACTTTTTAATCTAAGTAAAAATAAGGTAAAGCAAGAGAATGTAGTGGTTCTATTAGAGCATTTTCATCCTATTTTCTAAGACTCCTAGATTGTTAAACATTCTTTCAGAGTTTTGGGATTATCATTTAGTCCTCCAAGTTTAAGGAAAATACAGAAACTATATCTAATTATTTTTTTTTGAATATTGAAGAAAACCTTGCAGCAGCATTTCCTGCAGTGGTGTATAACTGTTATTTCACACTTTATTTACTTCAGAATCCTCAGAAGGATGCCATATGGTGGTGATAATTTACTGTACTTGAGCGTCTCAGTTTGATTCACATACTTCCTCCACTGAGATTTCAATTGTCAGCTGAAGCGATACTCGCAGTTACGTGTGAAAAGTCCTTCTAGAAAAGGAATTATTCCCTGGCTCTTGCACATATCTTTTTGAACCTTTTAATACCTTTGTTAATTGCTGTTGCTCTTTTCTCCTTTGGCAGACTTTTGTGTCTATATCTTTTCCTGAAGATTCTTAAATCACAGCAATTCTTGGTATATCTCATATCAAGTCCCTGATAAATAAATTTTGCACATTATGTTATTCTAAATGGGATCCTGAACAGGCATTATGCTGCTTCTTGGCATCTTGTCTTAAGCAGCCTTACTGTGGTTTGCACTTGTTCTTACAACAGCATAGTTAAAAATACCATGGTGGCATTTTTTTCATTTCACTGGCTTCACATTCTCTTTTCCTGCAGAGCAATCCTCCAGGGTCACATTAATACAAACTATTTGGTTTAAGAAAGTAAAGCAAATTTTATCCATGACTGAAAAATGATAAAAAAATAGAAGCGGTTTATCATTACCATCTGAGATGAAGTCCTTAAGGCAGTGTGAAACCAGAAGATGAAATCTTCTAGGTTACCTGAGAATTACTTGACATGCTTTATGCTACAAATTAAGCAAGCAGTTTCATTCTTGTCTTTGGGCAAATTGTTGGCAACTTGACATGGTGAGAGTTATGACTGCTTCTTAAGAACAAACTGACAACCATCTCCATGTGTGCTAATGCTTTTTACTGTCACTGCCCTTTTCATTTTAACATAAAAGATTGTTCCCGGAATTCACAGAACACCTGGAATCAGACTTTACCCTTCTGTATGCCCACAAGAACTAACAACAATCTGGCATGAAAAAATGTTCTGTACCTTCATAAGCATACATAATGTTTTATTTTAGTTGCCTTAGGGAGGAGAGAATACACTTAGTGTCATTAAAGGTTATGTATTTGACTTCACCAAATTGAAAAATCTCCTTAAAAATAACTTCTATCTACTTCAGTTTTAAATAAATTCATTGCCATTTGTTACATGGTTTTAATAGGTCTGAAGGATAATACCTATTTTTCTTTTTCCTTTTTTTTAACCTAACATTAATACTCTGTAGCATTAATCTCCTTTAAAAAAGAAAGAGACCTAGAAGCACTGGGAATGATCCCAGTAGCCCATAAAAGCAGACTGTTCAGGCAAGAAGCAGCTGGACTGGACTGGGACTTTGGAGGAAGGCATTAATTTTTTTTTTAGATGATGTATTTTTATTTACAGAGCATTTCTGTGAAAGCTCTACACAGGCATTTTAAAATTTAAAATTGCTGATCCTGAAATCTGAATAATTCTTGAAAGTTTCATCTATTTATAATTTTAGTGCTTAGAGTTTAATAGATTAATTTTCAGCTTTACAAGGGCAAGTGACATGCAAACGTTTTCATACAGTGCTTAGGTGTGAACAGAACCTGCAGGAACTGAATGGGGCTTTTTAGTAAGGTTATTTATCCTAGTGAAAACAACATCGAGAGGCAGAGCACCATCCTCACATATGCTGGATTCAGGGCGTACTTGGATCATGCAAAAGGTGGAGCCCTTTCTGTGAACTTTTGTAAAATTCATGATGCATAAACATAGTTTCTCATGTTAGGGTTCTGACAAAAAGGCTTAATGCATTTTTTTTTATTTATTAATAGTGTAAAGAGGTGGCAATAGCGTCATTATATAAGACAAAGTATAGTGCTGGAGTTTCTGGTCTGCCATGGGCATTTCCAAGGTATTTTTCAGAAAGGTATGAGTGTGCTCTGACCATTCTTCTTTTAAGCAACCAGCAAAAACTTCAACCTCTATATTCACAATGAGATGCAGCAGGGAACTAAGCTAACATGATCTACCTCTATGACAGTGGTCTCCGAACTTTTTTGATCATGCACCCTTTTCAGTAAAAAATTTTTGAGCATGCATCCCAAATGTATGTATGCATATTTATTTTTTTACATTATATACATGTTCTTGATACTGTAGTAATATATTATGCTTATTATAAATCAAACAAAAAAGAAATTAAAAAGGATGAAATAAAAAATATGTTTGAATAGGCTTTATTATTTTTTAAACTCTTGGTTTAACACTTAGCAATTTGAAGGTCTGGTTCTAGGTCCAGTTTATTTCAATACCTGGTTTTAATCCTGCTAGCTGAAAACAGTACTTCACAAAGATATGTAGATCCAAATGGAGGACATGCATCACTGGTTACACTTACTAAACCATAACATTATTTTTTAAGTCTCATACTCCAATTACACAAAGTCTAGTAAATTTCCATCTTCCTTGATGTCAATCAGTTGTTCTTGCAAGCTAATCAGAAGGTGCTACATTTTTATATACTTAACAATTGGGTTCAAACTCCAGTGAAACTCTTGTTGGGATGATTTTTAAACAGGCTAGAAAATTCAGTTTCCATGTTTTTTAATGTACGGATATAAGAGTTTCTATTACGTAACTAGCTTACGTCATTTGTGAAAATGAAATCGCATAATAAGCAACACATTTCCAAAGTGTTCTCTCCATAGCACAAACTTCTGAAAAGCAGTGACTTTCTCACTCATTGTTAAAGCATCTCTTTCATGCCGAAGGGGCACATAACATGGCATTTGGGTTTGTTTTTTTTTCAATATCTTTTAAGGACAGCTTCTGTTCATCACAGATAAGGTCAGCAAGTTTGGAACATTTCTCTTTTTGTAAAAGAAAAATGCATAACATCTTCAAGTTCACCAACTCTTTTAGGACTTCACCATAAGAAAACCAGTGAACATACGTGGGGTACAAATGACTGTCGTAATCACTACCTGTCTCGTTACAGAATGTTAGAAGTATTCTGCTATTTAAAGGTTTTTGAGTTGTTTTTTATTTTAATACATAAAAAAAAATTAATTACATCATTAGCACTCTGTAGCACTTCATGCACTTTTGGCTCCAGCTTCTTTGCTGCAAGAGCTTGCTTACGAGTGACAAAGTAAAGTAATTTCACATGCTAGCTCTGTAGCCTTACCTTAGAACACATTTTTTATTCCAGAGGCTCCATCAGTGGTTACACTTACACAGTTTTTCCATAAAACATTACTCTTATTAAAGAAGTCATTTTTGTGAAGAATGTATCTTCTGCAGTACATTTTTCCTTCAGTGGCTCACAAAAAAAAAAACAACCAACTTTTTTACCTGATTCATTATTGAAGCAGAATTCAGCAAATGCTGTAAGCTGAGAGATATAGAAACTTCTGTACTTTCACGTAGCTGCCTCAAATCTTCTCCACTGCAGGACTTGTTCTAGTATCTAATATCAGAATTTCTTCAACTCTGTAACTCTTCTGTGCGTCTTCCAGCAGTATTTACTGACAAAAGAATGGACTTCAGTTTGTCGCAGTGTTGTTCTCCGTTTATTATTTCAGCCATTTTTACCAGAGTGGGAAATGCTGCCCAATAGTATGGGGTTTTTTTCTTTGCTGTTAAGTGAGACACCTCAGATTGAGTATCTCATGACTTTAAACTTCACTGAAAAAACTGCAGAAGTTTGTCTTCATGTTCTGGATGCTTAACTTTTAAATGTCTTTCTAATAGTAATAGATTCATTATCTATAGCTAGTTTCTCAGTGCACAATATACACTTCATTACCACCACCAGCAGCTATAAATCTGTATTTCAAACAGTTTTCTTGATAAGTTTGCCTTTGGGAGGTGGAGGGAGGCAAATTCTTGTCAGATCTGGTTAGCTTGTCATTGTTTGGCTGATGAAGAGCTTGTACTAGCCGTAGGAGAAGTGTCAGCTCTGCCATTTTATTGTTTACTTGTACTGGCATTATCAATACTATCTTCAATCTGTAGTTTCTTTGCAGGAATCTTGTTAAGCCACTTGTCCATTTTGTAGCTTAGTAAAAACTAGACATTATGATCCATAAATCTACTTAATTGGGCACATGTGAGTGAGGATGCCACCGTCAACCCCTCCACATTGTGAGGTACCCACGCTTTCTTCAAGGCAGCCCATAAACCCTACTTGACCATGTGAAACATGGACTGACTAAATGCAACAGTGTCAATCTGTATATTAAATATTAGTAAAGGTTAATTTTTTTCTTAATTTTTTAGATAAAAATAAATATAAATGGAAGTTCAACTATTTTCTTCCTGTACCCCGATGAATCGTCTTGCACACCCACTGGGGTGCACACACCCCTGTTTGAAGACCAGCGCTCTGTGGGATCCTTAGTCCTACTCACTCTTCAGCTGTGCAAAGTTCAGTTTGCCAGAATCTATCTGGATGACAGCATGCATTGAAGGCAATCTGTGCCCACCTGCAAAAAGGCATATACTTCCAGGCATATGTCTATAAAAAAAGACATATGCTTAAAGTACCTAGAGTCCCTATACACTTCCCCTCCCATGACTGAACATAGCAATTCTATCCAGTTTTCCCACTGGAATGAGAAGCAATGCCAAGAACAAAAACCTCAAAATTGAGAAGAAAACCATAAGATTGATTTGTAATTTGGAAATAGACTGTACAGTAAGAGACCAAATGAGTTCTAAGATGGATTAAGACAGAACTAAATCATGATGATACAGTCTGTACATGATAAATTACCTACTTAAAGAGATTTTCTAACTCCAATCTCTTTAATCTAGCGGGCAAAAATACATAAAATATAGTGACTGGAAGTTAAAGATGAAACGACACATTTTTTAATGCGTATCACTAGGCCTTAAGACAATAACAAAAAGTATAGTAAATTTCCCAGCATTCTGGTTTTCTTGAGCATGAATACATGAGAAATGACAGTATTACACATATATGAATTAAATTCTGTAGCATTTTATTTAGCAAAGCAAGAAAATACCTGGGGTTTGACTATGAAGCAATTATTTCATGCTAGAAATATAACCAAGCTTTTGTACTTTGAACTTCTTACTGACATCCTCTCTAATCCACGCTTCTGAAAGGTACCCTTCATTTCTTTACACCTTTGTGTCTGTATTGGCAAATTGAGAATAAATACCCATAGGTAATAGCTACAGCTGAACCCAGGACAATAATAAAAATATCAAGTTCTTTTTAACTATTTAAAATCTACTGATGGAAAACCACTGATGACTTTCATTTCACTGGCAGGAACTTGAGCACAAAGCAGTAACATCATATAGCAAGTCCAGTTGGAATGAAGTTATGAAGTCAAGTTCCTTCAGAGCACCCTGTGTAGTGCTGTGCTTTGCATTTGTGGATAAAACAGCAGTCATAACCCACTAGTGCTTTAGCTATTGTTCAACAGTGCTTGCACAGTATCAAGGATTTCTTTCTGCCTTTTGCCCAGAAAAGTCAGTAGCCTAGGAGTGGGCAAGATGTTGGTAGGGGACACAGTGAGAACAGCTGACGCAAACTGATGGAAGGGATATTCCATATTGTATGGCATCGTAGTCAGCAATAGAAGATCAGGGAAGGATTTTTACATTATGCACAACACTGTATTAAGATCTACTGGTATATAAACAGGATTTTTAAAGAAAAAATACAAAGATTTTAACACCCAAAAGAAATGTATCAGTCAATCTGAACTCCTGCAAAATACAGGGTATAATGCTTTAGTCAGAAGGTACTGCACCAAAACCACGGGACAGATGTTGACAGAATCTCAGCCTCAATAAATATCGTTTTTGAAAGCCCTTTCTGTCTTGGAGACAGGTGAGAAATTTTACTTTTTGCTGCAGACATATTCTTAGGATCACTCTTAAAATCCCAGGTCCCATAGAGTTTAGCATTTGCTTATCAAGTAATCACATTTAGCTTTCTTTTTTCTTAGATAAAAGCTTGCAAATAGGCCTAACTACAGCTGAGAATTTTTTCCTTCCTTGCATTGAAATGCAAACATCCGTACTGCGTACTTTTGTAAATACTTGCATTGGTTTTCCTTGTCAGTCTTTCATTCTTACACTAAATTTTACAGGAAAAAGGTCTTTCATACTGATAATAGAAAATGAATGTGAGTTCAGTACTAGTCCACAGTTTCATTTTAAATTGACACAGAATTTCTACCATAGCATCAAAGGATCTGCAAGCCTTGTTTAACTGGCACCACAGCATCACCCCTACAAGGCCTCTCCTAAGATTCTGCCAAAAACCAGGCTGTAATTTCTCCTGAAGAGATCTATTTGTCCAAGCTACTGCAGCACAACAGAGGGTAGCCCTGTCCTCTTCTTTCTTTGCCTGTGTTTCCTGTTGAGCTTACTTGCATCCATCCAACACAGCAAACCAGCTGTGCAAAATCTCTCAGGTATTCCACTGGTGAAGCTTGATGACTGCATGTGCAGCTCAAGTTCTTCCTGCTGGTTTCCCAGTCTGCATGCATTTGTGTATCTTTGAGTCAGGTGTCCCTTCACCCTGCTTTATCGTTCCTGAATTCTGTCTTGTTCCCATCACCCTGCACTGTGTGCTTTTGGGCCCTGCCTGCCATTATCTCATTCAACTGTGGGTTGTCTCCCTCCCATGCAGTTAGTATGTTTGTAGTTTTAGTAAGCCAATGGAAAGCAGTATGGATCTGTACAGTATCATCTATTTTTTCTACTGAGACACCTCAACTTGGGATGAGAGGTGCCCATCGGCTATGAAGGTTAACTTTATCTGTCTAAGGGTATTGGTCAAAAATATACAGGAATCTTGACTGAGAAAGAAAGGCTCGATCAGAAGTAAAATTAAGAAATTGATGACAAGTATTTTATATGGAAAAAGCTAAACAAACAAGTTATGCAGAGAACTTTAAGGACACAATGTTTAAGCTAAACAAGGCAGTTAAGGTGATGCGATTTCTTTAGTTTTGTCTAGTAGAATTGCAGAAACGAAAAGCAATTCCAGGAGAAGAGAAATGCTAAAAAACGCTAGCTTTGAGGCAAAAGGTTGTTAAGTTCTTGTTTTTTGCCTTTGACAAGATTTGTCCTGAGGTGTCTAATATTCATATAAACAAAAGCATCCATGAAACTATGGGTGATGAAATCCATCACAGAAAACTTCCTAGTAAATACCATGTTTTTTCATTTCAGCAAGCTGGACAAGCAAAGTGAAACTGGTCTGAGGGCAGACCTTAGGACTAACTGCAGAAGGCTGACAAGGGTAACACAGAGCACTTGTCTGTTCCACCAGTGCAAGAGCAAACACTTTTGCAATCATTCGACCTGACAGATGCAACAGAACGAGATTTTTACTAGGCTGTAGGCAAATTAGTGTGCTAGTACATCAGAACATCATATAGCTGAAATTAAGTAAAGCTAAAGTAAGGAAAACGACTGGAAAGCAAAATAAGAGCTGAAGGCTACAC
The DNA here is from genome assembly GCF_963264785.1 of Psittacula echo. NCBI lineage: Eukaryota > Metazoa > Chordata > Aves > Psittaciformes > Psittacidae > Psittacula > Psittacula echo. Next base: position 95,760,370 of record NC_137737.1, on the reverse strand, counting down.
TGCAGCACATTCTAATCAAAAGGTAATTCATATATTCCCCTACTCTCCTTCTCCAGGGCATACCATTTCAATGTGATGCAGACAGCGCTACAATCTCTCATACTGTAAGGAGTATAATTTTTCAGTATAGCCAAAGAAACATATCAAAGCTGTGAACTTCACAAGCAACATACTGCATTAGCATGGCAATTTGGATCAGTACTAAACTAGGGGTCTCTGAACTCTTCTGAATTCTTACTGTGATTGTCAGGACTGGATACAAAACCCTACAGTAAAAATGAAGGTTTATGTAATTTGTTCTAAGCATTTTGAAACAGATTTTCTTCCTTTCCCTTCCAACTAGTGATTTTAATAGTGATATAAATTGCTGGTTTATAGTCTTAGAGAGAAAAGACATCTTGAAACGACGTGGACATCTTGATGAAGCTAGGCAATGATAAAAATGACTTGGAGAAAACGGAAGGATACACTTTTCATTGATAAAGTTGCTGCAGCTGGATCCTGCAGTCCCATTCTGTTTAAAATTAGTATCTCACATACAAAATCACTTCAGATAAATGAAGTATAAGATAGATCATACCTCTAGTATATACAACCTCAAAAGGCAGAAGGATCTCAGAAGAGAAGTTTTTGAGCTGGAGGCATAATAAGAGTCAGAGTTCAGCTTAAAGCAAGGGGGGAAAGTGAGCTAAGTAAGGTCTGGGGTAAACATACCTGATGCTTCTTAGTGACTGCAAATGAGCAGTTAGTCATATTCTTTGCTTGAAGGCAAGAGGAACTGTGGAGAGTATGGTTCTATACTGAATAGGAGGGTTTTTTTGTGGACAGATTCTTGCTTCTGTAGGAAGCTGTGGCTTCAGCTATCAGCAGGCAAGCACCACTCCCCAGAACTGCAAAACCACAGCCTCCTCTTTCCCATACATGTACTTGGAGTACTGCATATTCCTAAGTACTTTTGTTTGTTTACTTGTTAGAAAATGCAACTGTATCCTATAGTATGAGCCGGCTTGACAGCTTCCTCTGGTCCTTGATAACTGTTTGTTTTGTTTGGCAAGTTTCACTTGATCACAGGTTAAGGAAGCTTTGGCCTGCTTGTTAGGGTCTCCTATATAATGCCACATATCATCTTGTCTCTCATGGTGCAGTTTTAGTTTCTCTTAGCAACCCCCATTTAGATCAGAGAGGCAAAATGTGTCAGAACAAATCTTCGCTATGTCTCTAAACTGCAAAAAAAGGCAGTAAAGACACTCCTGCTTATGCCACATTACTAACTACGTATCTAAGGAATGACTACAGCTGTGCCTGCAGAAGAAAGACCAACATCTGCTCATTTCTCATCATCCAAACAACTGCCAGCTTATTGTCTATATACAGGCTGAACCTTAAAAAAATTTTTGTAAGTGAAATAATCTCTACAACACTGTCTAATTCTGTTCTGTTGTCCTCCTCCCTTCAGTACATGTGTAATTTGCAGAATGAAGTACAGGAATTCACCATCCCACCTTCCTCCCTCAAAGCAGCGCAGTGAAAATATAAGCATTTCTTGTTATGCATCAGTTTAAGGGTATCTGGATGCATTCCTTGTTTTCCACCTACTCTGCACCCTTCTGGAATGGGCTGCACTCCATTTATTACAGTAGTTCAAGTAGTTGGGAGTTACCGCTAGGAAAGGATGCAGGTATCTGCCACTCTACTGATTCAGGCTCCATCCTGGTCATGGGCTGATATGAGTTTGACCTCCCTTTAGAAGAATTAAAGAGAAGGAAACAGAAAGAGAATTTCCACTTCCTTGGTGTGTTCTTGAAAAGAAGGTAAGGAAAAAATACCATCATCGCAGAATGAGGTCTCTGAGAGTCAGGAATGACCTCCACTCAGCCTTTGAAGTACAGACAGTAGCAATTTGGGGTCCAGGAAATTAATTTGGGATGCAAATCCTGCATGTACAGAACTGCATCTCTATAGGCCCATAGGAAGGCTTTAATTTCCTGGAAAGTGCCAGGACACATGGAAATCTTGGTGCTGAGTCTTTGCTACCTTTACTAGTTCCTTGGCCTGTGTGCTGTCATCTCTGACGGATTTTGGGAATGTATCCAAAACCTACTCCAACAATTGCATAAGGAGAAACAACTAAACTCCACAGGTCTTAAAGCTAGAGACAAGGGGTCTAAACACCTTTACAGACCTAGCTTTATGAGTCTTCTTAAAGATTCCTCTAGTGTCACAGCAACAGCAAAGAGATCTGGAGATGAAGTTAAAACAGCTACTGCAACATTTTTAGTGAATTTATCTCCTATTTAACATGTATGCAATTTAGCTTTTGACATTCACAGAAAGGGTTGTCTCAAGTTCTCTTTACCTCTGTTGATTTCAGTCAGTTTAGAAATGGGTATGCTGGAAGAACTCATGCATTCATTCAGCCATGAAATACCAATACAACGTCTAAGTAGTTTGTCTTATTTGGATTAAAAAAAGAGGCATGTAGCAAAAAATTGTTCATAATGAATTTAAGACATCTTCAAGGGTATCTCAATATCATAATTATGATTATTATCTTAACATTTGCAATAATCATCAGTTTGATTAATTCTGCATTTTCTAACAAAAATAAATAAATATATTTTTATAAAATATGTCAGTCGTCCGCAAAGTGATGGAACACTGAATTAACAAATCAAATACATTCACTTGTAGAAGGATCCCATACTTGCAATTCTGTTTTATTAGATCGGGGGGGGGGGGGGGGAAGGAAAGGAAATTCTTATAAAGAATGGGGTGTATCTAAAATCCACAAGAATTTATCACTGAAAGGGACTGCCTCAGACAACCAAACAGTTGATACATAGATTAAGAAAATCCACACAAGGGAGGTCTCTTCATACGCTGTAGGCTCGAGAACACTTTCCAGATCCAAAACTTAGATCTGTAATAAAATATTAAAGGCTACAGCTATAATGTTCCAAAAGAAGAGTTTAAAAGTGAATCTGAAAGCACCAACGTCTTAAGATCCTACAGCAGCTGGGATCTGTTAAATTAAAATCCTGGAAATTCTAGGAAGCTTACCACATGTAAAGACCTACCACGTGTGAAGCTCTACGCTTCATTTTCTGATTTCTGTTAACAAAATCATACCAACTATCCTTTAAGATCATAGAATCATAGACTCATAGAATACTTAGGGTTGGAAAGGACCTTAAGATCATCTAGTTCCAACCCCCCTGCCATCAGCAGGGACACCTCACACTAAACCATGTCATCCAAGACTCTGTCCAGCCTGGCCTTGAACACCACCAGGGATGGAGCATTCACAACTTCCCTGGGAAATCCATTTCAGTGCCTCACCACCCTCTCAGTAAAGAATTTCTTCCTTAGATCCAATCTAAACTTCCCCTGTTTAAGTTTGAACCCGTTACCCCTTCTCCTGTCACTACAGTCTCTAATGAATAGTCCATTCCCACCATCCTTGTAGGCCCCCTTCAGATACTGGAAGGCTGCTATGAGGTTGCCACGCAGCCTTCTCTTCTCCAGGCTGAACAGCCCCAACTTTCTCATCCTGTCTTCATACGGGAGGTGCTCCACTCCCCTGATCATCCTCGTGGCCCTCCTCTGGACTTGTTCCAACAGTTCCATGTCCTTTTTATGTTGAGGACACCAGAATTGCACACAATACTCCAAGTGAGGTCTCACGAGAGCAGAGTAGAGGGGCAGGATCACCTCCTTCAACCTGCTGGTCACGCTCCTTTTGATGCAGCCCAAGATATGGTTGGCTTTCTGGGATGCGAGTGCACACTGAAGCTGGCTCACGTTCATTTTCTCGTCGACCAACACCCCCAAGTCCTTCTCTGCAGGGCTGCTCTGAATCTCTTCTCTGCCCAACCTGTAGCTGTGCCTGAGACTGTTCTCACGCCTGGGTAGGACCCCTGGTAGGATCTTGCACTTGGCATGGTTAAACTTCATCAGGTTGGCATCAGCCCACCTCACAAGCGTGTCGAGGTCCCTCTGGATGGCATCCCTTCCCTCCGGCGTATCAACCGAACCACACAGCTTGGTGTCATCGGCAAACTTGCTGAGGGCGCACTCAATCCCACTGTCCATGTCACCGACAAAGATGTTGAACAAGACCGGTCCCAACACCGACCCCTGAGGGACACCACTCGTTACCGGTCTCCAGCCGGACATCGAGCCATTGATCACAACTCTCTGCATTCAGCCATCCAGCCAGTTCTTTATCCACCGAGTGGCACATCTATCAAATTGATGTCTCTCCAATTTAGAGACAAGGATGTCATGCAGGGCAGTGTCGAACGCTTTGCACAAGTCCAGGTAGATGACATCAACTGCTCTGCCCCTGTCCATCAGTTTCATATCCCCATCATAGAAGGACACCAAATTGGTCAGGCAGGATTTCCCCTTAGTGAAACCATGCTGGCTGTCACCAACCTTGTTTTTCAATGTGCCTTAGCATGCCTTCCAGGAGAATCTGCTCCAAGATTTTGTCAGGCACAGAGGTGAGACTGACTGGTCTGTAATTCCTCGGGCCATCCATTTTCCCCTTCTCAAAAATGGGGGTTATATTTCCCTTTTCCCAGTCATTGGGAGCTTCACCTGACTGCCATGATTTTTCAAATATGATGGACAGTGGCTTAGCAACTTCATTTGCCAGCTTCTGCTTCTTCGTGTTATGGGAATTTCTTTATTCCCTTTGTCACCTACAGTTTATACATTGTTTTACTCAAAGTAATGAATTAATACACCGAAAACAATTGGTCTTTCCTTCTGGACTTTGCTATTCCTGCACCCCATAGAGACAAAGCATTCTTTGCAGCAGTCATGGGCTTTGCTTTGTGTTGCTTTTGGGACAAGGTCCAGGATCATCAGGGAACTCTTGGGAACCTCCAGAGGTCACTTCCAACCTCACTCTTTCTGGAATTATCTGAACTCCTAAAATTGTGCTTCACAGTAATAGTTGAGATTTCAGAATGCTACTAAAAAATCCATAGGTATGTCTAAACTGCCTTGGAAAATGTTTTCCTGGGTCTTGGAAATAGAATTGTGCTGAGAATTTTGAGGGACTTTTTTGGTGAAGATCTAAGCCACAAGATTTGGAAAAGGGAAATACCCAGTTGGTGTGCCCTGTATTTCTTCTCATCTACAAACGAGCCCCTACTCTGTAACTGAATGTGTACACACCATTTCTTATATAGATGGACAAACCTAAACTAAATTCTATCTCTCTGCTTTCTCCTAATTTCCAGTATCATAATCCTATGACTTTCCCATAATCTCATGGCCTCTAAATATTTATCAGAACTCAGAAGAACCATGTTAAACCTAGTATTTCAGTAGTGTTAAAAACCTCTAGAAGTCCCACTGTAACTTTGACAACTTCTCCCTATTTAATTTCCATTGCGTTGTCATCATTTTTGCAAAACAGAAAGGGAATTCACCATATAAACACTGTTTCCTAGCAAGCAGAAACGCCTAGATCCACTGCACGCCCCACTCCCTCTTGGAGGCGAGCAAACATCTCAAACCCAAAACCACCTGTTTTCGTAATGGCTTTCACACTCTCACAATGCAAAATCTGCACTTTGCGCTTTGCGAGATATCCAATAAGTCTCCAAGAAAGTTAAGTTCCTTCTTTTCCAAAGGATATGAGAACTGCAAGGAAAGTTATAACCACAGAGCTCGAGTCACCCTTCAAATGGAAGATTAGCTTTGGACAGATGAGCTGATTCATGACACAGTGGAATGACTGCAAAGATCATGTGCAACAGAGAAGGCAGAAACTTGGGCAGGCAGTTGCAGGTGGAGGACTGCCCCTTTCATCAGCAGTCCACAGTAAAAGTGGAGTAAATAAAACATGAAACTGCACTGGAAGCCTAACTGTCTGCCTGCTCCACACAAATGAACAAAAGAGTGGCCAGATGTTAACAGCTTAAATTCTTATTTCTCTGCGAGGCTGTCTGCCTGAGACATATGCTACAGAGTGATTCACACCACTGTTTCACTAAAGATCCCCAGTTCAACACTGTAGCACAGATAATCAGAGGGCAAATGGCACTGCATTAGTGACACAACAGATACATATTCAGGGGATGACTGGGAATATGTGAAAATTCCTTAGAAGAGCAGTGTTAATCCTCATCTTGGACCCTTGCTTCCTTTGCTATAGGGTGAATTATTAACATGAAAAGAAGGCAAAATTGTGACTGTGTGACACTACATCATATGTTCTCCTACATTTCTAGATTTCAAGTCCAGGAAGGATGACTGTGATGTCTTTTCTTAAATCCTTTTCTTAGGGAAAAAATATTTCCAGCCCTGCAAAATTCCACTTTTTACATCAGTAGTTCACAGCTTGGAAGTACATATCCAAGCTTGCTGAAAATTTGCTTTTGTTTTGCTTTTAAACCAATGAAAGAAAAATAAGAAACCCCTGTGTTTAATGCAGTATATATTTCAACAAAAGTTTAAAGATTATTTCAGGTCATATCAAGGCATCTCAAGCATCCTCCAAACATGAGAATAGACTATGCCAATAACTATCCAATAATGATGACAAAATTTACAACTTTTGCCTCACAAACTGGGCAGAAGTTGTCTGTTTATTTTGCCCTGACTATAGCAATCTATGTTAGGAAAAGATTTCTCTTTCCCCAAAAGCAGCTGAGCACGAGAAGATGGGAGAAATTCCAGGGTGGGACCAGGAAAGGAAAGATCTGGCAGAAATTTTCATTTCCTTTAGAGACAAAAATATGAATCAGTAAAAGGAATCTGAAAGGTGTTGTGGAAGGAATGAAATGACACAGAAAACAAGCAAACAGATGGATACAGTACAGGAGGAAGACACATGTTGAAAAAGTAAGAGACAGTAAGAAAGGGTAATTTGAGAAAGTTCTACAGTTAAACAATTACCTTTGTAATGTCTCAGTTTTCCTGCTGTCATTCTTTTCTCTCCATGTATTTTCCCATATTTTTTCTTTTACTAGCTCCTGTCTCTCATATGCGTTATTTTCTGCCTCTCTTTTCTACTTCTCTGCTATCAGAAACAAAGGTGCAGGGCTCCCTCTAGTATTAAATCACTGAGCACTATGCAGAGCTTCCAGCTTAAATATTGCTGTTATCTGGTAAATTTGATCCTTCCCAGCTCATTCTTGAAGAAAAAGTACCATTTTTCTTGCTGCCTTAATACTGTTGGCAACTGCAATGGACAGTGCAAATCTCTGTTCTTCTGTCTTTTCTCAGAAGCCAAGCCTGAGAAGTCAGAGTGTAATCACACCTTGGAAGTCTGCCCAGGGCAGTGGTGGAGTCACCGCCCTGGAAGCGTTCAAAAAACGTGTAGATGAGGCCCTTAGTGACATGGTTTAGTGGTGGCATGGCAGTACTGGGGTAATGGTTGGACTTGATGATCTTACAGGTCTTTTCCAGCCTAGCTGATTCTACAATTCTATAATGTATACCTACAGCCATCAAGCACTGGTCGTTTTCTGGCTGAAATTTGAAAGGTCACCAGACATTGCATTTCTTTTCCCTACCTATTCTCTCCCAAACCCTCAGTAACTCTCTCACTGCATCTGCTTATCCAATGAATTAACTGACTGCCAACTCAAATCCTAGTTCACAGACTCCAAAGAGAGAGAACAAAGATACAATAAGCAAACTTAATCAGGGACTGTAGTGACAGGACAAGAGGTAACGGGTTAAAACTTAAACAGGGGAAGTTTAGGTTAGATATAAGGAAGAAGCTCTTTACTGTGTGGGTGGTGAGGCACTGGAATGGGTTGCCCAAGGAAGTGGTGAATGCTCCATCCCTGGCGGTGTTCAAGGCCAGGTTGGACACAGCCTCGGGTGACATGCTCTAGTGTGAGGCATCCCTGCCCATGGCAGGGGAGTTGGAACTAGATGATCTTAAGGTCTTTGCCAACCCAAACCGTTCTACAATTCTAGTTTAATAAGATTTCTACCCTGCTTTCTCTACAGGTATAGATATCGGCTGCTTTTCTTTGGAACAATTTTATTTTTTCCAGTATTACATTTTCTGGGATGAAAATTGGAATTTATAGGTGCTAAATGCTTTTAACATGGGTAAAAAGGACCCTGAGGACCTGCTGACTTTGAAGTAGATGTTGGTGCACAAAGTGCAGCACAATCTTAAGAAATCCTAAGAGTGTTAATCATGTCAGCCAAAAAAAGTGCTATTTTGTCCACTTACAAGGGTTTTTTCTCTTTAGTTTTTGTCACCAAGGTATTTTTAGGTTATTAAACTCAATAAAGATCATCACAGTGTCACGAGAGAAAATTATATCTTTTATTTTTCATATTGTTAATCTATTTCATTAGCTTACTGCACACTTCTCATTTCTTCTGTCTTTTTGAAATGCCACCTACACTGATAAAATTGCATTAGGAGTTCTCAATATTTCCAGGAAGAAGCAGAGAAATCACATAAAGAGACGACTATTAAGAAGTAGGGAAAAACAAAGAGTCACTTGAGACGATCAGATTTTAACTTGTTTTAAAAACAATCCCAGACAAGATACTCAGTGGGAGGGAAATACATATTTTTAAAAATCTAGAAATAGCATGAATATGCCACCAAATATGAGGTAAAAATGCAGTTTCACTGAATTTTAATACGACAGGGGAGCAAAAAGAAACTGAAGTCAGCCCAGAGGAAGTGTCATATCAAAACAAGGAAGCCAGAATCCCCCTTGTTGTACCAGTGAAATCAAGTGCCAACTTTCAGTTTGAAGCATACCATGAACAAAAAAAAAATGTGCATAAATACATAAGCAATGTGCAGGAAACAACAGTAAAATACTGAAGTAAGGCAAACTAGAATTACTAGTTAGTAAATACAGCATTATCTGAAAAACAGTAAATAATCATGCAATTTTCTGTTTCACAGTCATATTTTGAAGCCTTCACATCTTCTATAATACTGATGACTCCCAACAACTGAGTTATTGACAGTTAAGTATGACTTTGTTTTCATGAGTCTTCCCACTGAAACATTAAACATAGCAGGAGTATTGCTTGTTTTGCCTAAGTCAAAATACAATCCCAAACAGGTAGTGCTAGACAGCAACAAAATTAGACATACTGATTACTGCATAATTTCCAACCATCTGAAAGTTCACTAGGGAACTGGAAACAGGATATGGTCAGGACTTTTCTAAGAACTGTGTATGCAACAGCTATAATTCTTCAGGGATGATAAATATTAAAGCTAGCCTTGCTTTGAGCAGCAGGTTGGACCAGGCAACCTTCTGAGGTCTCTTTCGAACTAAATCATCCTATGATTATATACCATAGCAAACACTTAAAGCTGAAAATCGGGAAAATATTTTGTAACCTCATTAACAAATCTTTGCCAGAGAATTAACTTTTGAAACAGAATCTTCTCCCAGAGTATGAGAACAGGGCACAGCAAGCCACAAAATATAGGACACAAGAGCACAATAGGGATGAATTTGTCCTAGTTAGATAACAGGATGTATATTATCCTTATACCAGGATGACTTATACAATTTAAAAAATAATCCAATAGAAGAGGCCATGGATTTCAGGTCACTTGAAAAGTCATAATCCTTGGGATTCTCCCAAGAAAGGAACCTTCAATATATCAGATATAGATATACATAGATATCAGTACCACATATATAGATACTGGCTTTGTGCTTTAAGAACTGAAAGCATGCTGGTATAAACTTCTCTATTCTCTCTACACACATTTTGTCTCTCTCAGTTACCTGGAGAATAAGGAAGATATAACTTTTTTTTTTCATAAGAAAGATGTTTTTCCACCAAGTAAAAGGAAATGTGTGATTGTGATAATACAAAGTCTCTGCAGGAAGGGTTCCCAAGGGAAATAGCTAAAATAGAAGCAAGAAATCCTTTGATATTTTGGCTCCAGAGATAAATTGGAGTAAAAATGATAATCTAAGCAACTGAGGCAACTGTCACATTACAAAGCAAGGTAAACCAAAGAAACAGCAGCTTTATGACTTTCAGAGGTAGATACCTTCCAGACAAGTTAGATAAGCTTTAATTATCAGGATATAAGATCCTAGTACAAAATGCAGAAAGACAGGATACAGTGATCCAGCTAAAGAAAAACAGCGATCAGCCCCAAAAACAACAGAAGTTAGATGGCAACTGAAGGATGCAATTGGAGTCCCTGTTAACTAAACTCTATGGATATGAAGTCTTCTCTATATAGCATGAAGAAGGCAATATCTATGCCCACATGTGTTTAGGTGGAAGGACATCTGGAGGAAATTAAGACAGAGATCTGTCAAACTGACACAGTCTTTTTGTGTGGGACTTCCACCCATGCCTTTATTCCTGTATCTTCAGTCTCTGCCATGGACCTGCCCAGCTATCACTAGACCTGAACCTGACCTGTGGACTGATTTCCCGGCTTGGGTTTAGACCTGCCTCACTTGCCTGACAGTCTGCACCCTTGTCTAAGCCCGGCCTTGAACTCTGGGCCTGCCTTTCCCCCTTTCAGTGAAGCTAGGCCATCTGCCCAGCCATCACATGTTCTCCGCCTCCACTGCTGGTGGCTCCCATCCCTCACTGCTCCTGGACAGACAATTAATTATTTCCTCCAGTTTTTCCTGTGCCTTCACACGGAATGGAGAAACTCTGCATGGAGCTGAAAAAGGAAGGATGGAGCTGTAAAAATTTCAAAGGCTCAGGATTCAAAACTCTCTATAAAATCACCTGATTTCAAGGAAGTTTTAGCTAGATCTTGCATTACCTGAAAGCTTTAATGAATCACACTAAATTGAGTTTGCAGTCTGACACAGAAGGTTGCTTACATTCCAAGAGAAATTGAAAGACTTTGAATTCAAGTGTATTACTCTAGCAAATCCTCGAAAGCTGCAGTTTTAATATTTCTTAAGTGACTCTGACAGACATGAAGTCCATCCTGTCCCAAAGGAAAACCACGAATTCCTATGTTGTTTGTTTAGCCTTATCTTAGCAAACCCTATATAATGAAGGTTCAACAACCTATCCAGTCTATTCCGCTGTTTCCCACATTTAATCTTTTGCATAAACATGTTTCTAGATTACTGAGCTTTTTTATAGACATCTCTGATCTAATTCCTTCTCAAAGACGATACTAGACCTGATGTTCCAAAGTACCTCTAATGAGCATTAATTATTGTTAAAGTTTACTCTGTGTATCTTAAGTGTCAATATTGCATCACACCAGGGGTGGTGAAATGAGAGCTGCTTCCCTTCCACTTTCTACAGTAGGTCAAGCAGTTTGAACTTCTTGACCCTTATCCAGTTTGTGGTTCATTGTATTGCTTCCCATATGTTTCCCTGGAGATGTGCTGCCTAGATAGCCATGTTGCACTTTTTACTTAGCATATTATTTATATTAAAACCTTTCTCTACTTTTCAAGATCATCCTCAAACCTAATCCAAGCACTGCAAAGTGCTTGAAACTTTTCCCTACTAGGTATCAACTGCAGATTTAATAAACATATTCTCTACCCCAGTATCTAAAGAAAACCTCATCTTTCTAGAGAAAACCACTTGACAGAATCTCATCCTTCTTTTTCAACAGCAAACCACTGATAACTATTCTTTGAAATTATAATTCCAAGCCAAAGAAAGATAAAACATATCATAGTTTTTGGTGACTTTTTCCTTCAGCATTTGTTTTAAAAACTAATATTTGACATATCTCATGTCAGTTAACCTTGGTGGCAGAAATATTGGTTAGAGACTGCTCTTACAGAATCTTCTTCAAGATTAAGTTTCTTTACTTTTTTTTAGGAATACCTTTAACATTTTTATAAGTCATAAAACATCACACATCACCTATGCCATCTCTTTGAAACCTGTTATCTTGTCATAGAGGGAAATCAGACTGCCATATGTCATTTATTCTTAACAAATCAGTTTTGACCACTGCTTAGCATCTTTTTGTCTTCTCAGTAATTCCAAATAGATTATCTGCCCAAATGTCTTTCCAGGAATTAAACGTAGCTTGCATGGTCTATAATTCCCTTGGTCTTTATGTGGAAAGACAGAGGGAAATCTTTCTTTTTTGGAAAGACAGATACAAAGCTTTCTTCCTTCCCCCTGCAATTCACCTTCTTTTTGTCCTTTAATTCTCAAAGCTCATAAGGAAAGACTCCAAGATTTCTTAAGTATGTTATAACAAATTAATTGTGCCAGATGATTTGAAAATATCTTGCTCATCTAAGCAATTGTTAACGTGTTCTTACCCCTCTTCACTAGTTTAGTTATGCCAGTCTTCAGAACACAGCCATCTTTTTTAACGAATGCTAAGAAAAACAAAACAAAACCCACCAACAAAAAACAAAACCAAACCAAAACATGCAACCAAGAAACTGGTATGCTTCTGTTAGTTAGTTCATTAATTGACAGAGAAGCAAAACCCCTTGTCTTGCTCTGTCTAACTACTTCTAGGATCTTTTAACTACTCCATTGTTAAAAACATGTTTAAAGCACTTGGTCCATACATTATTGTCATTTCTATGATCAAAATGTTGCTCAGGGTCAAACTCAATATTTGGAGGGTGCATAGTATTTGGTCTTATCAATTCGGGGGGCTTCAGCCATTTCTCTCTCAGTAAACTCCTCCAATATTTTCAGTTATAGACTTACCAGATTTTGTTCCTCAATGTTCAGACTGATGCTTATAATATATCAGAGTACAAAAGGAACATGATGAAATTAGACTCATTCTCTCTTTTAAGTGAACCAATGTCAGGATACAAGACTCCTTCAAAATCATACACTTTGGCAAGTCACAGAGCATAAAGGAGACTTTGCTGCAAAAAAACTCCCATTATTATTTTGCACTTAAGTGCAGTGATCTTGAGTGTTGAAAAGCAGACAAGGAAAAGCATGAGTAATTTTTATTACAGACAGTCAAATATTCCCCAGAAGGGAATTAAGTGTATTCAGTACAGCGAATGTGACCGAGTAAGACAAAGCCAAACACTGCTGAAATAGTGTGTCTGTTTCTTTTTACTTAATTGCCATCAACATAGAAACTAGCTCCTTGGAAGTCTGATATTAGTAGCAATCTTGATATAGTGGAAATTATGCAAATCTTACCTCAGAGAACCTTTGTACATCCTGAGTTAAAGTTCCTACTCTCTTCCACTGATAATATTTGAGTAACTTCAAAATTGCTGGATTCACTGCATTATCAGATGGCACTGTTCGGAAGAAATAAGGATATTTTTTCTTATCAGCCAGCTCTGGGGTTGTTGCTGCAAATGAGAGCTGAAAAAAAATGAAACAACAAAAAAATGAAAGTCACCATAAGTCATCTAGCAGCCAGAAGAAAAACTTTTGCTCTACTCAGTGAAACAAGACACAATCCACACATTACGGTCATGTAGAGAACTTTCATCATCATACAGTTTGGGAGTGCTACCAGCACCATTTACTTGTTTACTTTTAAAGGGATTTTTGAAATATGTTAGCCCTATAAACCACCTGCTACAAAATTAACCTAGGGGATCTTCAAAGTCAGGGGTGTTAAATCGTCTATTTAAGATCACGCATCTTACAGCACAAAGCAAGAAGCTCTAAGGGAATAAAATTCTATGATGACCTTATCAACTTCCTTCTACTTTCTCTTCATAAAAGCTGAGAATAGCTCTAAGGGACTATTCTCAAAATCTTATATATCTATCTTTAAATTAGAGGATGAACCTCTAGTAGCACTTTTTCCTATCTTCAGGTAACAAAACTGCTCCAGGTAGCAGAAAAAGAGAAAATAATTATGGCAGCCAAGGCTGCAGATGAGAAGTTTATCTGGCTCCCAGTTTCCTCCACTAAAGCAGGCCCGTGTGATCTGTGCCATCAAAGGCGACTCAGTGCCTAATTCTACATGTCTGAAAACACCAGAATTTGTACATGGTTTGAGAATGCTTATAATGAAAGAAAAGATAAATTTCTCAACACACACATACAAGCACAAAACCAAACTGAAAAATTCACTGAATTCTTCTTCTGCCCAAGTTAAAGGCAGTATATCTTTGTCAATGTTTTTCAGGCAGTGTCAGGAAGAGAATGACTGCATATTCACTTTTTGAAAATATTCCCATTCCAAAGACACTTGAGGTTGTTCCATCCAGTGTTTTTAGGTTGCTAGGAAAGTGTTTCTCAAGTGGGGTTTTTTTCAGTTCTGGATAGCAGTTGAGGGGTTTTTTCAAGTACTGATTTAATGCAAATTGGTGTGACTGTCCACAAATAACATCCCTAATACAATTATATTAAGTCTGTCCAACTCAGAGTCAGAAATGCAGGCAAATTCAAGACTATATAAGTACATACAACCACAGTATTAACATATACACTATACACATTTTCTTCAATCAACCATTCAGTATATTTGGGAAAGATACCCTTTTTTAAATTCCAAATAGACAAGTTTAAAGTGAAATAACAGTTCTAACCTTTTCTTCATGTTATAAAGTATAGATTTTGCCTGGCAGAGACAAGACTCATTCTCTGTTTGAGAGTTTGCCCACAAAAGTTGTGGCTACCCCCATCCCTGAAGTGCTCAAAGGCAGCTGGATGGGATTCTGAGCAACCTGGTCTAGTGGGAGGTCTCTCTGCCGTGGCAGGGGGCTAGATCTAGGTGATCTTTAAGGTCCCTTCAAACCCAAACCATTCTATGATTCTGTGATTTTAGACTCACAAAGAACATATTGCATTGTTATAACCACCTGAATATAATTTGTTTTCCTAATTAAAAACCCTGATATCCAAACAACTTAAAGTGTGCATAACCAGACAGTTTATACTATACTATTGGAAAAGAGATTCTTTCTGTTCACCAATCACTGATCACCAATCAGCAGCTAGAGAATATTTTTTAAGACATTCTACTGCCATGCAATTCCAAGATAAAACACTTTTAGTACAGCAACTGCTCTTTTATTAGATTTTATGAAAAAAAAAAAAAAAAGAAAAAAAAAAGTGCAATATGAGGTACTGTAATACTGCCATTTTGATTTTCCAAAACCATATTGGTTGGCTCACTTAGAGCTTTATAACATTTAGTATTCAGCAATGAGTTTGCAAAGAGCCAATTTCAAAAGAATGACGGTCTGCCAGGTAGACCTAGCCAGCTTTTCTGTCTAGCCTTGTAACGCTGAACTCCATGTACCCATTGCACAATGAAAGTGGACATAAGGACCTCTATCTCTGACTAATAAAGAAGACTTTAGAAACCCACCATGAAGAGGAACGTCTCTCAGCAGCCTGGTGACTGCAAAGGACTTGCTTTTCAAGTTATTATGATTTTGGATCGAATGTAATTTGATTGATTCTTAAGAAAAAGAAGTAAGGAGCAATGCTGAAATAACAGTAGCAACAAGCAGCATCAGCAAGGTTCACCTAACTCAGGTTTACAGATTGAACAGTAATTTTTTCTTACCAGAAGTACAAAAAGCCTTAGTAATGAGAAGCATCTCTATATCTGTAAGCTGGCTTTAGGATGAAGATCTGTGATATAAGCAAGGCAATTCAGATCCATCCTTTGATGCTTTAGTGGTTTAAAGTACTCAAATTAGTATTCTAATTGCCCAAATTTCCTTGGGAAACAGTGAAGCAAAACCTTACCTCTTCTCATTGATTAAAGAAAGATAAAGAAGACTCATAAGTTAGATTTCTGAGCCATGGAAAGTGAAATGAGATGAGATGAAACCAGATTTATGTGTAATACTAATGACACCTGAATTACAAAAGAACATTCTTTATTTTCTTTTTCAAAGAAGGTTTTATTAAAATATAAAATGGGAAAATTTCATCCTCAAGCAATTCTTGGAATGTAGGTTATGTTGAGAGGCCTTTCTTTCAAGTATCACATATACCATGGTTGGTCTCATTCTGCATCACTTTGCCATATTAATAAGAAACTCATGAGAGATGGACAGATAACCTGAAATAGTTATGTCAGTCCTTGCTTTTTTTTTCTTTTTTTTTTTTTCCTACTTGTTTCTCACAGAAGTTAGGTCATTGAAAATATTTAGCTTTTCACAAAATCATCCCTATGAGAGTTTGGAGACAGGCAATGAACTTAAGCAAAGAATCATCAGCACTCAGTATTCCGTTTTGAGAAGAAGAAAGAGGGAAAAGAAAGAAATCATTATATTTTTTAAAATGGTAATGAAAGACAAAAAAAAAATTGTTTTTTTTTTTTTTTCAAATTGACATAAAATGAAGGACACAGTGGACATATACCAGGTAATATATCAAAATTGTGTGTGTGTTGTTTGTGTATATGCATATGCAAACTGGCTCCCTGCATGTGTGTACACAGATCTAGAGAACAAAGAAAATCTATAATATACATATTATAAATATCTATCAGTTTGAATACTGTCAGAAAAACAAGCTTTTTTTCAGGTTACGCCTGAGAAATCTTTAGAACATCTGCTTACAGCTGGATACAATTTGTATATGCTATGACTCACATGGAGATTTTGGAGATTAAACAGTTTGAAACTTTTAAATGGAAAATAAGTTTTACCTTTTCAAGTAAGAATATTAACTATAGTACAAAATGAGAGCCAAATAGACAAGGTATTGAAAAATGAATGTTTATTTCTTCATAAAAGGTATAATTTAGTGAAAGTTCTGTTGCCTTAATATCACTATTAAGTCTGTTCAAATTCTGAAATGAAATACGAAATATTTTAACAGCAAAAGTGCACTGTTTATGACTTTTTAAATTATTCCTATTGCTTGTGTGATCACTGTACAAGTGGATTCTAGTTAGCAGAATTTCATCAGAATGCATTTTGTCTGCACATGTTAAATAAAAACAAAAATGTTAATGCATACAGTTAATATAAAAGGAATCAGTGCAAAAGACTTTTGAGTACTTCACCTGAAGTCAATTTACTTATGCAATGTTTAGCTTACCGTGGCATTCTCCCTGTAATATACTACACAGACCATGCAGGAGCAAAATCACAGCTAACTAGAGAGGTCCATAAAGCCCACAGAAGTCAGTGCCAGAACTTCCACTAACTTAGAATCCAGATTTCAAGCCTGTTATCTGAGTACCTGGAAATCAGATCTAGTTACTGAGATTTAACTACACTCATATCATTTTAACTCTATAAGTCATTGTGACATTTTGCAGTATGTCTAGACTCAGATCTGTAGTCTTGCAGATTCTTCTGTTTGAAAGATAAATAGATGGCTGGCTCAAGAGTGAGCTGAGCAGTTGTGCTTCATTTCTAGAAATGGAGAAGCAGAGCAGAAACACAGCTAATGGCTTTATCCTACCCTGTGAATAGAAAGGAAGCAATTAATAACAGTTCTGGAATGCATCCAAAGCAAAATAATTCAGGAAATGATGTGACTTAGAAAACAACAAAAGATTAAAAGTGATGTGGAAAGGACTCAATAACATTGTGTGTGTAGAAGAGAGCATTATGGTAAAGAATTATGAAGTCACAAAATGTAGGATTTTTTTGTACTAAAAAAATGAAATTATCCAAAATTGAAAAAGGCAATGAGAGAGATTTTACTTTAGGAAAAAAAAAAAAAAAAACACAAAAAAACCAAAACAAAACAAATGCAAACAATCAACCAAACATTATTCCACAGAAGTCAAGGAAATTTCTTTAGCTTCACACTGAGAGTGAAAGTAGAATTTGATAATAGAGAGGACAGGAGGGAGACAATGTGATAAAACTATTATGAGAAATGCTTCATCCTAATATGACAGATGGCCAGGCTAAGGAATTTGAACTGGTGGACTTTGCTGAAAACCTGAAAAATATACAGAAGGATTTTATTAATGAGTCTTTTTGGTCATGTACATGCTTGGATCAATCAAATTTTCTCCAGAAAGATGATACTTTTTGAAAAAGGAAAACGTTAATTTTGCTGTAAAAACATAGTTTCATGGAAGGGACAGTAGATAAAGTGAGACGGAAAAAATATAAGTATGTTAAAGTATAGAAAGGAACAATTCTGCAGAAGGGGAGTAAAAGCTAGCTCTATAATCCTGTATTAAGCTAAAATGAGGTGTGGTAGGTTAAACCAAGAATATTAATCTAAACTGCTTTCAAGTAAAAGCAAGAATGCTCCCATTTGAGGAAGTAACAGTGAAAGAAAGATATCATAGAAGCAGGAAGGGTTAGGTGATAAAAAAATGGGATGCAACACTAATGAAATAAATGAGAAAGATGAGGAGTTCTGGAAGAGAGGATGGATATTTAAAAAGCTGAAAAAAATTAGAAAAGGAAGCAACACTATATATAGAGTGTATCAGTGGCCTATAGAAGTCCAAGCAGTTGGAAGCTGGAGGGTTGAAGGCACTCTGCTGTCCCAAGAACTGCAGAGGGACAGGAAACCACCAGAAATGGCAGACAGTCTTCTGGTGTTTGGTTGTATTATTATCTCTAGGAAGCATTTATGTTTAAGTTTTCACACTGTGACGATGTACAGAAGACTGGAAAAATAACAGAACTATCCTTGGGGTAAACAGTCACTCTCATCTAAGGCAACAGGTCTGCTCAGGAGCCATGTTTATTTAAGAGGACTGTATTAGCTAACGTAAATCGATAACAGAAACCTGTAGGTCCATAAACCAGTAGGGCAGGAAACCGCATTCCCCTCATAAAGCAGAGTGGCCCTTGGAGCAGGCTAGAGGATCAGAAGCATCTCTCTCCCACAGCAAACTCCCTGGCAGCTCAAAGGAGGCCCCTGACGTCTGGCAGAAGGTGCCAGAGCATCTGGATTTGTCAATCCCAAACTGAGAATGAGGTGTCACTATCACCACTTGCCTCTCTCTCTCCAAAGGAGAAGGCTGTGGAGAAACACACTGCATTTGTGGAGCGCTATACACTGGGGGGGAGGGGGGTGCGTGGGGAGAAGTACCTTAGGTAACAGGGTAATCTCCCTTTAATAAAATGTCATCTGCTGTGACAACCATTTCACATTTGCAGGTACAGAAAATTATATTACTGAGCACCAGAGAGATTAGCTTAATTTTCCTAGGCTTCTGCACTGTGGCTTGTACAAGTATTTTAATAATGATCCCTAGAAATTCAAATCTGCCCCTAGTTGCTGCAAAATTAGTCTTGATGGAGAACTTCTTAGATATAGCAGATATCACCTGTATTCCTGTAGCTTTTCTAGAGAGCTAGATTTTGCTGATAAATCAGCGTTGCTAAACAGGACATACACTTCTGATTCAGTCAATTGGTGATATGAACTACTATCATCATAACTAAAAATTTCATGCCATGTATGTTTAGATAGGAAGCAATATTTCCTGTGAAAAAGGAAAATGCAAATAATACATTCCAAAATGAAGGCATAATGTCATAAAGCTCCACTGAAAATACTCTTACAATGGCACAGGACTGCACCTGTAGAAACTTGCCATGGGAAAATAACAAGGACGAAACTCAGGAAGATGATAATTTGCAACAATGTGTACTTGTGACACCATACACCATTCCTTTGTGTGCCTTGCCAGGAGCTCTACTGCTTTGACAAGCTTGTGCCAACAATAATAATACTCAAGAGCAGGCATGTGATGACTTGATGGTCCCAGGAGCTACAAGGACCAGAATGGAAACCAATGAATAATGAAGACTTAAAAAGATTCGCCTGCTGCAACTCTTGAGACAGCATTAGATGATGTCACATACAAGTTAAACAATATACTCTTAACTCAGAGACAAAGATCATAGTATAACAATTAAATTGCATTTTTAACTGAATAGCAATGGATGTTTTGCAATAAATATTAAAAGACACAAAATATAAAAATCTAAGTTAAATGTTAATTCACTACTTAAAATTAACAATAACCTTACGATAGAAGCAAACTTGCCCAGGTGTGCAGAACTACCACTGACCTTGATCTTACAACTAGTCAAGTTATGAATAAATTTTAATACAATAACAGTACTTGGAATAAGAAAATAGCGACATATAATAGAGAAGAATATTAAAGAGAACCTTAAGAAATACATGATAGCACGCAAAGTATGAAAGTGATATATTACACTGCTCCTTCCCATCCTAATGCACAAAATGTGTCATCTACATTTGGTGGATGATTTAGAGAAAAGGTATGTGGAAATAACTTTGCAAAGATGGTGAAAAACACTTATGTTTTTGGAAAATATTTCAACACAAGAAGCTAAATGCAGCAATTTCATTGACAGAAGTTCTGCAGAGATCTTCAAAGAGGTTGAAAGCAACACAGTAATAAAGATCAAGAAACGAAGATGTGTTTCTTGAGAATCTGCATGCACAGCTGCTGGTGTGTCTGTATATAGACAGTAAATTACCTGGTTTTGAATCAGACCTATGAATCAAAGTGGCAAGCTGAACTCTGATCCTGACCCCTAAATAGCACAGGTAACACACTAACATGAATCGAACAAAAAAAGAAGAGGGACTAAAGAAGAAAACACTAACAAGAAATTATACTTTTCCAGCAATGGTAAGTCAGGTACATTTTTGCCTGTCATAAACACTCTTAAATATTTACTTGAATGAAAGCTCTGGAGACTCCACCATACTTACATACAGAAGATTTTATGGGATTGGACAAACTTCAGTTCTATAACAAATACAACTAATGATAATTGAAAAATGTTCTGTTAACTCTGTATGGGCTTTCATTATGACACTTGCAAGAGCAAAATGGAAGTCTGGGAGAATATCTATGATGGTGCATGAGCAGGATGCCTCAACCAAATGGGAACCATAAAAATACACATTGTATTAAGCACACTGGACAAGAATGGATCTTGTGAACGAACATCCCTTTCATCATACATAACTCATTACCCATCTGATTAGACCTACTGTTCCTTTTAAAAATCAGATGTTTTGCCAAATACTCCTGCCCAATATCATCTGCCGCTACCTTCATTAATTCTGTGTCTGAAATTGCTTCCACTGACTGCCTTTTGGCACCTGGGAGTTTCCAGAAAAAGCACTTCCAGCTGGTCTCAAGGTTGGAAGGCACCCGCCTCCACACTGATGGCATTCCAGTGAATTAATCCAATCACAATAAGACTGATATTCAGCTGCATGCTGCTCTAGAGACATTTCAGGAAGCAATTCTGGCTACTGAATGAATCAATATTTTTGGGGATGGAAAATGGTTTAGATAAAATAAAATCCATATGAGAAGTACTTCAGCTAAAAAATGTGTGCCTACAGGAAAGGAGCATCCAGCCCTGTTTGCTTCCTGCTTGAGCAGCCTGACCTACTCCCAACACGACTCAGTAGGAACTACAGATGTCTGAATGCAAGAAGTAAAAACCAAGAGACAGTCTGGCCTTTTGGTGTTAAAATGCTCTACTCCCATAAAGTCTGTGGGAGACGTTGAAGAGTAGTGATTGATCTGATCATCAGTTGAGGGCTTTTTAGTGTCTTCAAGCAATGGAGAGGATAAATACTAGCGGAAAATTGTAGCAGATGTGCTAAAAAAAAAATATGAAGAAAATTATCTAAACATTAGTATTGCTGCTTCACCTGCCTCTTGGGCTGAAAGATTAAAACAGCCACCTATCTGTTCATACCAGCCAGAGCCTAAATTTAAGAATCTCTTAGGGAAAAAAAAAAAAATTAAATTAATTCCTAGAACAACATTTCACGTGAACAGAAAATAGAAAAATTATTAGTGTTCAGAGAAGAATAAACTTATAGATCAAATCCAAGTCATGGGATCCATTGTAAGTTCTAATAAATACTAACAAAATGCATTCAACTTACTCCTGAGATGTGCCAAGGAAGTATATCATGAAATTATGGAGGGTGTCCTTCAATTCAGTTCAACCAGTAGCTGATAGAGACTACGATTTATTGATTCTGTGGGTAGCCAGCTGAACAGAAGGTAGAATGATCTCATACAGATTACCCCATCCAAAAGTAAAAGTTCAGCATTGCACTTAACTTGATTCTTTCAGTATTAATGGAAAATAAACAACTTCTATCCCCTTTTCATTACTTTATTTTTTCTGACCACGCATTTAGAAAAAACACGATACTTAGGGAATAACTGTGGCAATCACTAACTGCTTTTTCACTCTCCAAAAAATATTTTCAGATCCATGTTGGGCACAAACCATTTACACCTAACACACATGTCCTGCTTACTGCTAGAGGTTGACCAGAACATTGAAACTGAATGGCAGATCTACAGAAATTGCTGAAAAATTTGTTTTCATTTCCAAACTGAATAAAAGACAAATCTTTTGAGCATTTTCATAAATAGAACTGCACTGCAAAAGAAGGCTGTATATCATTGTCTGTCACACTCAGTTGCTTAGCATTTGGCTACTGGCCTAGATTAGACCAGAATTCAGCTTCAAATCCCAGTTCTGCTTCAGTCACAGCATTGTTGTTTATCCCAAATCAAGCAGAGTCTCCTACACTCCTAACCTCTTCCTACCTAGCCTCCTTGTCTCTTGCCTATAACAGGTCATCCTCAAAATTTAGTGAAAAATGACAATATAGATGATAGATGTTGCCAGTAAAATAAATACTGCTTGCCCAGCAGCAAGGACAACTTGAGTTATATTGCCACGCTACAACCTTCAGCAAAAATGCCAATCATAATTATGACTATAATATATTTGACATTAAAATGTCAAATGTGTTGTTGATCCTCCTCTAAGAAAAAACCAAGATCACACATACTTTATGGTTTTCTTAATCTGCAGTCAATACAGATTTTAACAAGATGCTTTAGATAGAAAACTATGTGTACAAAGCTTTCCAGTAATGTATGCAACTTGAAATGTTCATGCAGATATAATTCAGACAACCTAAGTCACAAAACTATTTGTCAACTTAGAGCTGTATTCTGTGGTTTCCAGTCTATAAGTGGTTGTAAAAAAGTCTTATGAGGTGTTTTAATCTACTTTTATAAAACAAAAAGTGGCAAACAGTCTTGGTCTGAGTACAGTTACAAAACAAAAATCCCCTCCTGAATGTCACTGAGGAAGTAGAAGAAAGTGAGTGTTTCCTTCCAGTGCCAGTGCCTCCAGGACATCAGCTAGTTGTCGCCTGAATAACCCTCAATGTGTTTTTGTCAATACCTATGCCTTGCAGGTCACTTCAGCAGTTACTATTAATTTAATAAGCGTTTCTTTATGTCTGCATTTGATTTTAAGTACAGTACTTGCCTCTGGTCTTAGAATGCATGCTGGGTAGAAAGCATTAACATTATCTACACCATTTGAGATTACGCACACTTCAATTAGATCTCTCAGCCATTTCGCCTTAGTTGCCGCCATTGTCCTAGTTCCTGCAGGCTGGAAGCTGAATGTTTTTCTCTAGACCTTATTATCTTTTTTGTCACTTGGTCCATAAAACTGTTCATTACAATCCCATCTATTCCTGAAAAAAGTCCTTATCAATCTACTTTTCTTCTAATATTTTCCGTAACTTACACTGATCCAGGTGAGATAAAAGCAGAATTAAATTTCTCCACATGTATATATATCAATAAAGCCAATGTAGCCTTAATTTTTCACGTACAAAGAATATCTTTATGCTTGATCTTTGTAATGGAGCCAGGAAAGTGCTTAAGGATATAGTTTCATTTTTAATATTTCAAGAGTTATATTGATTTGAGAGAAGGAACTCATATATGAAAACTTTGTATATGCATTAGAGTTTCGTAGTGCTTATTAGTTTTGGAAGGCTAGTTTAAATATCATCTTTCCTAATTCAGTCTCATGTAATTCATTATTTATTACTCACTTTTCATGTGCAGTGATTAAGCTGTAATTTTTAAAGTCACTTGCCTTCCCTCAGTACTCTCATATGCAATCCAGTGGTTTCTGAATTGCCATTTATTTTTATACATTTCTGACCAACTTGTCACATATGTGCTTTTTTTTCTTTTGGCTTTTTTTATGTTTTGTTGGGTTTTAATTTAGTTTGCTTTTTCTGTTGTTGTTTTTTGTTCATTTTTTGTTGTTGTTGTTGGGGTTTTTTTGTTATTTAACCACACACATATCTTCTGGCTTTGTCTACTTAGCTTTAACAGGTTACCAACACTGGCTTCTGGTATTTTGAGTACTTCTGTTATATTGACTGAGGAGTTCTGGTCTTTTTCAGTTACTCTTGGACACATTCCTGGCAAATGTGAGCAAGTCTACTATTTTTACTGCCTCTATGTGGGACAAACTCATGATGGGACAAACAGCAGGGTTAATGGAGAGCATCTTTGACAAAGGTGACCAGTGTGATTCCAGATCAGAAAATATAAACTGTTAGTATTTAGCTGAAGATTTCAGAGATCACACTAGTGATCTGGATGGCTTTTCCTGATTATATTGTACTCTGTGCTAAAAACTTTCACTATGAATTTTGAAGTACCTCCCACAGTTAAAATAATGTCAGCTTTAAGAAGAATACATATCAAGACACGTACTAATAACCTATATTAATGTACTGTGCATCTGGGTGATAAAGAAAGTAAGATTAATTATATCCATTGCCTTTTTTACAAGCAGGTTATTCTGAAATTCTCTGAAGTAGAACAGTTAAGTTTGCTAATGATCAGCATTATTTTTTTATGTCCCTCTCCCCCTTAAACTTACCTACTGAAAAGAACTTTACCTCCTGAAAAGAACTGAGATGCCTGGCTTATTTGATTATTTATACAGTAAGAAAAGATAATGTAAATCACAAGTAAGAGACCACCTCTCTGTCTGAGCAGCAGAAAAAAGAGCTGCTTTTCCTAATGTGTGCATGGTATCTTTGCAGCAAGCTCACAAATTCCTAGAAATTATTAAGCATTTTTTCTTTTTTTTTTTTTTTTTTCTTAATATGATTATCAGATTCATCCAGTTTACTATCAATAAGTTACTGGAATTTCCAGCTTTTGTTTCTATCATAGCAATAGCTTGTTTATACCCGAGCTACTTGGACTCCTGACTTTCAGCTTGTACAGAGATTCAGATTACTCTGCGCAGAAAAGTACCTCCCAGAGTACAGATAAGGAGTGATCAGAAGATGGCCAGCTTGAATTCAGCCTCTCGACCCATGCCAAAACAAGGCTCTGAAGATAAAAAGCAGGGAGGAAATCGTGGCAGGAAATAAGCAACACTGCAAGAACTGGATAAGAGACTGTGAGATAGATGGAAAAACAGCAAGAGAGGACAAAAGAGATGCTGTTCAGTGCACTGAAAAAGGAAGACATGCTGTAAGAAAAAAGAGATGAACACACCAAAAAAAACCACAGAGAGACACCGTGTATGGATGCAGTGAACAGGAGGAATATTGGCTGCATTTATAGAATCATAGAATTATAGAATAGTTAGGATTGGAAAGGACCTTAAGATCATCTAGTTCCAACCTCCCTGCCATCAGCAGGGACACCTCACACTAAACCATGCTACCTAAAGCTCTCTCCAACGTGGCCCTGAACACCGTCAGGGATGGAGCATTCACAGCTTCCCTGAGCAACCCATTCCATTGCCTCACCACCCTTGCACTAAAGAGCTTCCTCCTTATGTCCAATCTAAACTTCCTCTATTTAAGTTTTAACCCATTACCCCTTGTCCTATCACTACAGTCCCGATGAAGAGTCCCTCCCCAGCCCCCTGTAGCCCCAACTTTCTCAGCCTGTCTTCATGCAAGAGGTGCTCCACTCCCCTGATCATCCTCATGGCCCTCCTCTGGACTTGTTCCAACAGTTCCATGTCCTTTTTATGTTGAGGACACCAGAATTGCACACAATTCTCCAAGTGAGGTCTCACGAGAGCAGAGTAGAGGGGCAGGATCACCTCCCCCGACCTGCTGGTCATGCTCCTTTTGATGCAGCCCAGGATATGGTTGGCTTTCTGGGCTGCAAGTGCACACTGAAGCTGGCTCACATTCATTCCATGTCCCTCTGGATGACATTCCTTCCCTCCAGCGTGTCAACCGAAACACACCTTGGTGTCACCAGCAAACTTGCTGAGGGAGCACTCAATCCCACTGTCTGTGTCACCGACAAAGATGTTGAACAAGACCGATCCCTGAGGGACACCTGAGGGTCTCCAGTCAGACATCGAGCCATTGACCACAACTCTCTGCATTCAGCCATCCAGCCAGTTCTTTATCCACCAAGTGGTCCACCCATCAAATTGATGTCTCTCCAATTTAGAGACAAGGATGTCATGCAGGGCAGTGTCGAACGCTTTGCACAAGTCCAGGTAGATGACATCAACTGCTCTGCCCCTGTCCATCAGTTTCCGTATCCCCATCATAGAAGGCCATCAAATTGTTCAGGCAGGATTTCCCCTTAGTGAAACCATGCTGGCTGTCACCAACCACCTCCTTGTTTTTCATGTGCCTTAGCATGCCTTCCAGGAGAATCTGCTCCAAGATTTTGCCAGGCACAGAGGTGAGACTGACTGGTCTGTAATTCCCCGGGTCATCCATTTTCCCCTTCTTGAAAATGGGGGTTATATTTCCCTTCTTCCAGTCATTGGGAGCTTCACCTGACTGCCATGATTTTTCAAATATGATGGACAGTGGCTTAGCATCTTCATTCGCCAGCTCCTTCAGGACCCGCAGATGGATTTCATCAGGTCCCATGGACCTGTGCATGTTCAGGTTCTTAAGATGGTCTCGAACCAGATCCCCTCCTACAGTGGTCCTAAAGTCTTCATTCTCACAGTCCCTGCATCTGCCTTCAAAAACTTGGGTAGTGTGGTCAGAAAAACTATTTATTTATATTAAAATAAAATATATTAAAATTTAGTTATAATCTGCTCAGAGCCTGGCTTTGTGAGTACTTGGGCTGATACATGCAAACACAGGTATCTAACCAACTGCAGGATTCATGTCCATATGGTCAATGAATTAATTTCAGATGTCTACAGCTGCTGAAAAGCCCTGGTCACTTAGACCTCACTGAACATTAAGCGAAGGATAGCAAATGCTTTCTAAGACAAGATTTTCTTAAGTCTATAGGGGAATTTTACCTCCCAGTATATTAACAGCAACATAAAGATTCAAGTTTGACATGATTTATATCGGTACATCATAACTTGTATTGACTTGCCTGGAATAAACCTTAAGGTGAAATGAATCACTCCCTAGAAGCATCTGCTTCACACTACTGTAGGCACTAATGAGAGACTATAGTGAGAGTATCAGATGCAGCCACCTACACCATACTTGGTTGAACAAACTCCAGAAAAATCATCAGATCTATATAGATATTAAAGTACGTGAAATACAGACCTAAAAAACACCTACACCTGGGTCAGAGCAATGCCAAGCACACCTACAGGTTGGGCAGAGAAGAGATCCAGAGCAGCCCTGCAGAGAAGGACTTGGGAGTGTTGGTCGATGAGAAACTTAACATGAGCTGGCTTCAGTGTGTGCTCGCAGCTCAGAAACCAACTGTATCCTGGGCTGCATCAAAAGGAGCGTGACCAGCAGGTCGAAGGAGGTGATCCTGCCCCTCTACTCTGCTCTCATGAGACCTTACTTGGAGTACTGTGTGCAGTTCTGGTGTCCTCAACATAAAAAGGACATGGAGCTGTTGGGAGCAAGTCCAGAGGAGGGCCGTGAGGATGATCAGGGGACTGGAGCACCTCCCATATGATGACAAGCAGAGAAAGTTGGGGCTGTTCAGCCTGGAGAAGAGAAGGCTGTGTGGAGACCTCATAGCAGCCTTCCAGTATCTGAAGGGGACCTAAAGGGATGCTGGGGAGGGACTCTTCATCGGGACTGTAGTGACAGGACAAGGGGTAATGGGTTAAAACTTAAACAGAGGAAGTTTAGATTGGATATAAGGAAGAAGTTCTTTACTGTGAGGGTGGTAAGGCACGAGAACAGGCTGCCCAAAAAAGTGGTAAATGCTCCATCCCTGACAACATTCAAGGTCATGTTGTACAAGGCCTCGAGCAACCTGGTCTATAGGAGGTGTGTCTGCAGGGGGATGGAATAAGATGATCTTAAGGCCCTTTCTAACCCTAACCATTGTAAGATTCTTTGACACTGCAGCCTCTTAACCCCTGAGGATTTTTAGGTATTTGATCTCTTTAAAAGTTTAAACTAAACAGTTAATAAATCTGATGGTGCCTTAATTCTTCAAAAATCATATTAAAAGGACAGATTACTGGACAAATAATAATCGAATAGTTTGGGTTGGAAGGGACCTTCAAAGGCCACCTAGTCCAACCTCCCTGCAATGAGCAGGAATATCTTCAACTAGATCAGATTGCCCAGAACCATATCCAGCCTGGCCTTAAAAGTCTCCAGGGATGGTGCATACACCACCTCACTGGGCAACCTGTTCCAGTGTTTTACCATGCTCATTGTAAAGATTTTTTTCTTCACATCCAGCCTGAATCAGCCCTGTTTTAGTTTAAACCCATTACCCCTCATCCTATCACAACAAGCCCTGCTAAAAAGTCTCTCCTCATTTTTCTTATAGGCCCCTTTTAAGAACTGAAGGGCCACAATAAGGTCTCCCTGGAGCCTTCTTTCCTCCAGGCTGAACAGCCTAGACTGTCTCAGCCTTTCCTCATAGGAGTGGTGCTCCATCCCTCTGATCATTTTTGTGGCCCTCCTCTGGACACTCTCCAACAGGTCCATGTCTTTCCTGTACTGCGGGCTCAAGAGCTGAGCACAGTACTCCAGGTGGGATCTCACCACAGCAGTGTAGATACTGCAACTGAGATCATTTTCAGCTGGGGAGTCAGGCACAATTATCCCCGTGTGACAGCCAGCTAAATATGGAAGAGAGGCAGATGGGTCGAAGGCTTTCTCACTGGTTTTTTGCACAAAATTGTGCACCATAGAGATGAAGTTTCCCTGGAGACAGCAGGAGCCACAACCAAAAAACAAAGCAGAGTAAAGCCTCAAAACATATGGTGTGGAACTGTTTTGAATTAGTGGATCCAGAAAAAAAGAAAAGTATATGTAAGTATTATACTCTCCTCTACGTGGGCTATAAAATTTGTTGATGGTTTCAGGATGTCATTCAAATTGTAGTTGTTTCAAGTCGTTTTGTGTTAAAGTGATGTCTACTTTCAAGTTATTAATCAAATGAAAAGGGAATGGCCTCACTGCTGATGGAAAGTATTTTTTTCTGTATTAACACAGAGTACATATTAAGTCAGAAATTTTGACATTGCATATTGATATTATTGAGAACTCATAAGCTACACATAAAGATCAATGCATATAATTTTCCCATATTGACAGCCTCTATTACTCACTGTCAGTAAACCCATGTATTTATTCAAGTTTTGAGCCTGCAGGACTCAATTCAGTGTGGTGGGTGGAAGACAGCTGGTTGGGAGGTGACAGCAGAGGGGGACAAC
This sequence comes from Psittacula echo, assembly GCF_963264785.1. Taxonomy (NCBI): domain Eukaryota; kingdom Metazoa; phylum Chordata; class Aves; order Psittaciformes; family Psittacidae; genus Psittacula; species Psittacula echo. The sequence goes on along the minus strand of NC_137737.1, from coordinate 95,731,028 downwards.
TCCAGAAAGAATACCATAGCTCCCGGGTATTTCTTGGTGCTTGCTTTGGGAAGGTACAGCACTGCTTCACAACAGCTTTTGAAGAAAGAGAAGCCACTCCAATTTTGAGGGAGTGAGTTTGGGAATAGACATTTGCCTCCACTCCACCATATGCCTTCTTACCTCTCCCCTCTCTCCTGCAATACATACTTGCCTTCTTTTTGAGATCCTCAATACAAAGGCACAAAACAGGCATCCTTTTATCCATGGCATAACCTCAACTTGCCTCCTCTTGAGCTGCTCTGAAGAAGAAAGAATCAGAAGCTGTTCATGAAGAAGGTGCAGTAGAAAAGCGAGGGTAGATCAAGCAGACCAACTACTCAAAAGGCAAGAGAAAATGGTGCCTGCCCTGGCTGATCTGACCCTCACTTCCTTCCACAGTGATCCCTCTCCCCAGCTCCTGACCCACAGCTGCCAACCACCACTGGTCAGTGAAGGAGCAGATACCATAGGGCAGTCTGCCCCTGTGTCGCAGCACAGAGGCAAGACAGGCAGCCCCCCACAGCACTTCTGTTCCTTGCAGCTTTCATCCAAACCTAGAGCTAGTGCCATGTGCAAAGTGCTGTTGTTGAGCATCACTGGGATTCATAACTGCAGTCTATTGTGAGATGTGAGCTATGCTTGTTGTTGATTCCTGGAAACAAAGTAGTTGCTCATAGCGTCAAATATTACCTTCATTCTTATAAAATTAAACTATAAAAAAAAAAAAAATCCTAAGGATTTTATGCAGTGTAAGATATATGTGTGTGTATATATATATATATATATATATATATATATAATTTTAAGGTCTTCCCTGAGCTTTCTCTTCTCCAGGCTAAAAAATCCCAACCCTCTCAGCCTCTCCTTATAGATAGATGCCCAAATGCCTCCATCCTTTCAGTGGCCCTTTGATAGACTTGCTCCAGTATGCCCATGTCTGTCTTGTTATGGAAAGCCTAAACCTAGACATACCACAACTCCAGATGTGCCCTAACCAAGGCTGAGCAGAGAAGACTAGCACACTTCCCTGGACCTACTGGTAACGCTCTCCTCTGTGCCACCCAGGTGCTGCTGGCCACCTCTGCCACAAGGACACTTTGCTGCCTCATGTTGATGTCCATCAGGTGCCCTGGGGCCTTTTCTTTAAAGCTGCTTTCCAGCCAAAGAGCACCCAGTCTGTACAGGTGAGTAACTGAGGTTTCTTCCTTCCCAAGGACAGGACTTGGCATTTCCTTTTGTTCTGCTTCAGAAAATACTTGGTGGCCAAGATCTCCAGTCTCTTGACATGCCACGGGGAGCACAACCAACTGATGTACCAACCGATCCTCCTATTTATGTTATACCTGCGAAACCTCTGAGGGTGTGCCCTGCCCCATCATTCAAGTCACAGAATCATAGAATAGTTAGGGTTGTAAAGGACCTTAAGATCGTCTAGTTCCAACCCCCCTTCCATGAGCAGGGACACCTCACACTAAAAGTCATTACTGAAGATGTTAAGCAGAATTGGCCCCAGCATCAGCCCTTGTAGTCTAAATACTAAATAATATATTTTGAAATGCCTACATGCATACTTGAATTCTAATCTTTCATCTTCTCAAAATATTCTTGAAAAAAATAAATTAAAACAGAAAAATAAAACCAGTGAAAATAAGCAGCCATAAAGATTACTTTTAAAAACCACTAAGGTGCAGTTGCAAGCTAATGCTCTAAAGCAGAATAATATGTATGGTGTATTCCTTTTTTTATCTCTTTGTCAACAAATTTAATAGAGCAAACACATTATTCTGAATGGATGATGCCCCTTAGCCCTATTATTCATACACAGAGAAAATATCTTCACTAAATCTGAACTAACAATGTTCAACCTCAATCCTTTGTATTGCTTCCGTATATGCAGTTACTGTGCAGTATTTCAGGCTCAGGTAGCCAGCTTACTGTCTCATTACTTAGATTTAAAAATCAGTGTTATTTGAGTCACTTAATTCCAATACATGAGTTCACAAATGCAAATTTACAAATCCCACAAATGCAGTTACTCATTGCTTCTGCACTCAGAAACCGCCATCCATCTAAGAACTGCAGATAAGAGAGCAGCTTTAGATTTCACCTAAGATAATCAGCCATAAATTTGTTATCATTTCACTCCTCTTCATGAAGCTTGAGAGCTGACAAAGGACATGAATGGGAAAAATCCACACAATGCTCAAATTTATTCATTCAGATTTGTTGGATCAGGTTGTTCACAAAGGAAGGCAAACACCTATGCTGGGTCCACTGTGCCCGAACTACAGGCTGTGATTCAAAAAAAGCTTAAGAACAGATCAGGGCAATGGTCACACAAAGTCAGAACAAAGATATACACTGCTATTTCCCTCACCTCTGCACCTGCTCTTTTTAGATATCTGCCCTCAGGTGCTGTTAGAGACAATCCTAAAGGAAACTCCCAACCTCCAGGAATTTGTGGCTCACAGATTTCTTTGGATCTTTCTGATGTCTTTGTGTTTAATATGCCTCATGCCTGTATTTTTTTTTCCTTCCATAATTTTCTCTAGTTCATCCACTTTTTGCTGCAACGTTGGCAACAAGAAAAAATATTATTTTGCATAATAATCCACAACAAAGAGGTGCACAGCTTATCTTTACTTGAAGAACCATCTTTACTTTGTTTTTAACCTGTTTCTTTCATGTTTCATTTTGTACCACGTAGTTCTTGCTTAGAAAAGAGGGTGAATAAAATGCTGGCTTGGTAAAAATACACAAGATCTTATGACCAACACCATTTTAACTACATGAGCAATACAGTGTGCTCATTATCATAATAAACAATATTTGTATTTAATAGGAAAGTTGGGATTTCAAGATCTGAGTACAGTTGCTTAGCAGTTCAAGAATCAGTAAACACAGTTTTGGCAGAGACAGTGAAAATATTCCTTCTACCAACAAAAAAGTAGATGCTCTGACCTGTTACAATCCTAGATTAATCAATAATTTTGCGTATCCCATTGGTAACGCTTAGAAATGTTATCATTATTTACATGCCTTAGAAATTTATATACCAACATGACATCTTAAATACTGTAGGACAACTGGCCTATGCACTTTTTATATGCATACAAACTGGTATCTTTAAAGGCTTATGTTTTATTACTAAGTTCTCCTATACTCACTGCAGCCTCCCACACAGAAAACAAGCAGAGGGTGAAACCTGCTGGCACAGTGCTGCAACTCTGTCAGTTCTTAGTTGGAAGCTAAACCTCTAATCCTCAGACTGCTTTCAATTGTACCCAGATAGGAAACAGCATGGAACTGCTCCCAGGATAAGAACTTTATAAGTGGTTCCCTAAAAGCCCATCCCCACCCCTCCAACAATAAATAGAGAGTACGGCCACACTGACAATCCAGCCCCATTCTTTCTTGAAAATGCAAGGACAGATGTAAATAAAAAAAAATAAAATAAAAATTTAAAAAAACCAAACCCCCCCAAGCCAAAACCAAACAAAATTAAGAAAAAAAAAAAAAAAAAAAAACAAATCCAAAAAACCTAACAACCAAAACAAAGCAATTTTAATATTTTCATGTAATAAAACTTATCAGCTGATTTACCAGCAAAAACAACTACATGGGCATTCTAAAATTCCTCAGGTTTTATCTTAGCAATTGGATTTCACCAGAGCAAGCAAAGACAGACAAAAGAGATGACAACATGAATCCTGTATTTCAGGGTTTACAGCTGTTACATACATTGCTGGGAAGGCAGCAATGCTTGCAGCCATCAGGAGTCCTGCAGTTCAGTGTTCCTGGGTGTTACAAGCTCCGTCAGGCAGCCTGAGATGCTCTGAGCTGACATTAATCACCAACTTTGTGGTTCATAGCTATCACAAGCAGGTCCAGCAACTTGGCGGTGCTAGCAATAATTCATTTCACTTAGCAACAAATGCAGGCATATGGGTGTTGCTTATAATTTCTGAGGAGCTTTTTATCAATGCTACTAGCTACCACAGTCAGCTGGTGCTATGGTAATGGGAGATTTAAGACATTTTAAGAACATTTCTAACAGCAGTGCCTAACAACAAAGAGTACCTTTGGCTATAGTAACTGTGCATACAAACATTGCTAATATGTTGGCAACTTTCCTAACAATAAACAAGTGCCTGATACTACCTACAGCTGTGGAAGCATTAGTCAGTGCTTGAAATCACTGGTGCTATGTCAACAACATGCATAGAGTTTAACAAGCAGTTCTTACAATATCAGGAGATTTTCTGCCAGAGCTCTGTGCTGCAGCTAAGTCCCCCAGCAGGGTATATTAGCTCAGGCTCAGCACTGTGTGAATAAAGTCACAGAGATTCTGAGCAATGTGAAAATATTGAAAGCTACACCACCGAGAACACAGGATGCTGAAAACACAGAAAGAGGCTCTGCTTCTGAATATTTTAAAAGGTGTTTAACACAGTCAAGAATCTGAATAGAAAATTTTAATTCAGACATCACTGTCATTATTTATGAAGATGTATATTATTGGGTTTTTATATTAGCATTATTATTGGCAGAAGACAAACTTCTCTCAATGTTAAAGAATATTTGTGAAATTCTTTGTTTCAACTCTTCTTAAAAGTGTATTATCTTCAATTTCCTCCTTTCATGTTGAAAATGTTTACTCTACTTGGTTTGCATTTTATGCACTATACATTTAAATATATAATACCAACATAAATGCTTTGAGATGCATTAAGGTATTTTATATGTCTAAAGGTAATTTTGATTTTTTAAGCTTTTGACGAAAGTCAAAGTACACAATTCTGCTGCATAACTGACTCTGTTTTCATGTTTCTTTCCTTTTCACAGCTGGCATAAAGGGCAAATAAAGCTAAAGCAGTCAGATCATCTTTTTTGATAGAGAACAGACTTTGTACCTGAAGGAGAAATAAGGGAAGCCACATATCTCATTTTTAACAAGGCTTTTGACACTACTATATGATATTTTCTAAGAAGGCTAACAACAATCTTAAGCAGACTGAACTACTATTCAATTGGTGTATAACTAGATAGAAAACTACAAAAGAAAATTAGCTAAGAAAATTTCATCGGTTATAATATGGTTTACTCCAATTTCATACAGTCTGTTCCAGCTCTGATATCTTACGGGACCAAATCGTGAAATTACATATAAGCTACTACACTTGCAAATGACAGCTAAGAGGAGATCCAAGGTACAGAAACACAGTTTAGAACTGAAAACAATAGTAAATGAGAGAAGCACTCAGGAAAAAAATAAGATGAAATTCAGTAAGAAGAAATTAAAGACCTTCGCACATTTAGAAAAAATGAACCCCTCCAAATTCTATAAAAAATAAAATGGCTAAACCCCAACTTGTTAGTCTTGCACAGGGGGAAAACAAGATCTGAGTATATAAGAGTTTGCAAGGCTGAATGCGAATGGACAATGGCATTCTGCAGGAAAAAGGGCATGCTGTTGTGTATGAACAGGAGTGTTATTTGTACTCCGGTGGGAATGGAGCTTGTCATCTACTGCTGATATATGTCAATATAGTAGCTAAGTCTAAGAAGATATTGTTGTTCCATGTACCAAAAGGAGAGGTCAACCATTTCTTTTGTGCTTCTTTCCAGAGGTTATACACAAAATCAACCAAGATTTTGTATCCAGGTGATACAACTACTTAAAAAAGCAGCCATTTCAGCTGGTGTCATACAGTCTATATAATCTGCCTACTGCAATATAAAACCAGACCTTGATCATTAAAACCAATTTCAGCAGTTGCAGGATACCAAGTAGTAAGAAGAATCTATAGAACATGTGCTTCAATAACCCAAACCCACAGAATATCCCCAATTTCAGCAGTTGCAGGATACCAAGTAGTAAGAAGAATCTATAGAACATGTGCTTCAATAACCCAAACCCACAGAATATTCCCTACACACTTAATTAAACTGAAAATTTGTCGTAAAACCCCCATCGAGACAGCAATGATGTGCCACAAAATAAGAGCATAGAAACATGAGAAACACTCTCTTGACCTACATAGAAACTCTTGATGCTCTTGAAACTCGATGCTCTTGACCTACATAGAAACAAGAAATTTATTCTGTGAAACTCTTAATGACCTTTTCTAGAGTTGTTGAATCTGGTGGCTCAACAGAGATGAGACTGCCATAGCTCTGTGTCCCAGGTCTAGCCAGCAGCGAGGCTGAGCAGGTATACAGAGAATACACACATACACGTATACATATGCACATATACATATGGCCAGCCACACAGATGAACATAGGCTAAAAACACAGCACTCAAAAACACAGACAACACCAATGGCCTCATCCTGTTTCCCTTTCTGGTTGGTCAGGATGAAAGTGCTTTAGTGGAAAATATATACATGTGTATATATATACACACACACAGACACACACACACACAACATGGACTGTGAACATTTTGGTCAGATTTTTGCAGAATATTCTAATGGTTGAGGTATTACCAATGGTTTGTATTGTGATGTTAATTGTTTCTTTTTCCTATTAAGAATCCCTTACCATGACAAAACTGAGTTACCTTTTGCATACACATCACAATGGTGGTTTATACCCACAGGTGGCTCAAGCCCCATGTCTGCAGCAGAAAATTTTACTATTAGTTTTGAAATGCATGATTGCAGAAAGTGAATCCTTCCTTACAATTTCTATAGCTTCTTTCAAAACTGCATGTCTTTCCTCTGGAATTCAGCAAGAACATTCTCTTCAGTAATACAAAATGTGACAGCTTTGACAAGAGGATATGCAACTTCCCCTAAATTGCTGAACAGCCAACACACCAATTGGTTAAGGGGTCTTCATGAGATGGTGGTGCATAGGGGTTTTAAAACCTTCAGAAGGAGGGCAGTAAACCTGAATATAACATGCTTCTGAGTCCCAAAAGTTTTAAATGAGATGTGTGTCTGTGCACAAGCAGAGGGAAGAAGGAATAACAAGAAATGTTGAGGTATGTTGGAAGAACTTATTGATATTCATTGCTGTAGTGGAGGAAGTGTAATTTATTGGGATGTTCAAAGCAATATTCCAGTTTGGGGGATATCCTGATTTATATTTCTTTGTATTTACTACAGGGCATAAATACAGCAATGGTTTGGTGTGATTGTTTTTTATATTATATTTATCCTTTATAAGGAAGTTTACAGAATATTTAACTTTGTTAATATGCGTTTAATCATGTTGCTAAGTAAGACTCATTGATTTTACCTGATTAAAAAAATGGGTTTTTTCTTCCCTCAATTTAGTTGAAACAGTGTCATGGTTTAAGACCAGCAGGCAACCCAGAACCACGCAGCCGCTCTCTCACTCTTCCCCCCAGCCTTCCTTCCCCTGCTCCCCGAGATTTTACAGAAATACTGCACATTTTTACTGTTGGAGGTATTTTGTTTTTTAAAAAAGTATCATGTAATGATACTTCTTATAAGTCTTTTTAATTTGCATGCTAATAATTTCCTTCAGCACTATAATCATGAGCAGTAGTCATAGAAGACAACAGAAGGTACAACAGAGAAAAAGATGCATAATTTTTGATACTAATTAATTACAAATGACCAATTAGAGGATCCATTAATTTTATTTTGTGGCACCAAATCAAATGGCCCATGTGTAAAATGCGAAGATTGCTTCTTGCAGGGGAGAAAAAGAACCAAGCCATTAGGGTATAATCTGTTAGCTTTCACACGCACAAGTTGTAGTGAGGATAAAGAGAAATCTGTCTAGCATTCAGTGGCAAGATCTGTCCCAAATTTGCCTAATTGCTTCATAAGTGCTATTGAGACAGGAAATGTAGCTGCTACTGCAGTTGTAAAATGAAAGGCAGAGAAGGAAGATGGTTATTGAGTCTATTTTTAAGTTTGAAAAATGCACTCGTGTAGTACAATGATGCAGACATTCAGACACACTAGAATGGAAATATGAATAGTACAGCGAAAGAACTGGCTTGTGTTACATTTCAGGGTAACGACAACCACCCTAGACCTTCATATTATAAAAACCTAATGGCTGAATAGCTTATAAGGTTTAAAGGTAAGCAGAAGCATCCTACAGATAATCTTTACTGTCTAAAATATATTTTTCAGAATTTTATGTTACATCACAGTTTAAGAACCACAGGGCCACTGTCCTGTGCGTTCATGTAACTTAAAAGCTGTCAATACTTTCCTGAGGTCCCATTAGTCAGAGGAGCAAATGACTGTAGCGGCAGTGGCCCTTCTAAACAAAAAGTGTGCATTGTGACTTATTTTATGTCCTATTAGAGTGACAGAAATTTTACAAAAGTATTCCTTCAGAGCCAGGTAGCCTCAGAAAAGAAAACATAGCTCTTTTCATTACTTACAGTGGGAGAAAAACTGCTGTAAGGTACACCAGGATCTGGCAAAACACTTGCCACAGTCCTGAAACAGCAAGCTATGATGACAGAAGTGACTGAAGAACTTTATCACAGAGCTAATTTCCCACACACCCCCCGAATGGATGGACAGGGCATGGCAGTGATGCAGTGCAATGGCACTGAAGTGTTTCCAGCTACAATTCAGAAGGGCTTTTAAACAAAGAGAAACTTTCTACTGAAGACAGATTGCAATCTTCCCATGGGTATAGCAAAAATGCTTCTTCCGAGTGATTTACCTGGGATGAAAATAACCAGCATTGAAAAAAAGAACCCAACCAAACCCAAGTAGTTATAATTAACAGAGGTATTATCTAAAGTCATTTTAGCAGTTAACCTGTTAAAAATTTGTCTACCACTGTTGATAAACAGATCAAGAAAAAACTCTCAGTAATCTACAACACTACCAACATCAAGCATCAAAAAAACCCCACTTGTTCCTTTGCTCAATTAAAATAAGATTAAAAAGAAATCACAGTGGCATTCTGTTTTTTCTCTTCTGTTTTATAAGGTTCATAGTTCAAGACTGATCTACTCATCCTAGGGGGAGGGCAGGGAAACAAGAATTTATTTTTACAGGGAGGATAGAGATACTTGCATAACAGCAGCAACGCAGGAACCGAGGCGTTGAGTAAAACAACTATCACAAGTGCTGCAACTGAATCCTGGGGGCTGACAGCTCTGTTCAGTCCATGCCTTCAGGGTCAGTGGTAGCTGACAAGCTGGGGCTGAAAATGAGGGAGTTTGTGTACAACTGAGGATCTGATGACATGTACCCACTGACTAGCTTGTGGGTGATGACTCAACTAAGTTTGCTAACCACTTACTAAGAATATGGTCCTAATTAACAAGTTAGTGTGAATGTGGATTTGTGGCTTTCCAGCAGTCACCAAATTACAAACCCAATGTCTATGTTTGAATAAAAATACTATCTTTCAAAAAGCATGCTTTCCCTCTCCCCTCCTTTGGCTAAATAATGAAATTCCATTGCAAGTAAACCCTTATCTTCCTAAGATGCTTATGTAGATTTCAGAGAGGTGTCTTAATTAAACTAAAAGAACATCCCTGCATGCATCCTATTTGTGATCTCACCAAACTAGCAGGTTGAGTTCTGCAGGGCCTGCAGATGAAAGTGTCTGCTTTATTCACACCTCCCCCAGATCCTGCATCCATCAGTGGCTCTTTCAAATGCAACCACAAATTACTGTTGTTTTAAAGTAACTCTAACAATCCTCAAGCCTCTACTTGGTGTAGCTGGAACTCACAGCAGAGTGGAAGTGGATGGCCCTCAGTCAAGAATCATTCACCACTTCTCCTCTTTTGCAGTGTGCTCAGAAGTGTTACCATGAGTTGGGAGACCCAGGAATAACAAACGCAGATGCCATCCAAGTAGCAATTCCTAATCCTGTTGTGTAAGTATATGGAGCAGAACACATATGTGCCTTCGGCTTCCAACAGGCAGCACATGAGAACAGTCAGACACTTCAGAGCTTCTGTGTAACTGTCTGTAGCCAGAGGGAAATGGCATACAGGAAAGCAGGTATGAAACTCTGCCTTTCTCTCAAGATTACGTTTATTTTCCTTGTAAAAGCCTAGCAGCTAGGATTTCCAGGACGTATGCCCCTCTTTAATTCCAAGTGTTCACATCCTCCTCTTCCACCTTCCAGAATATCATTGTAACCACAAGACCACATCTTCGCCAAGGAAGGGCACAGTACTTGCACCTCACATCAAAAGGTCATCACAAGCCATGCAAGAAGGCGTTCTTACTTCGCTTTCTTGGCCCAATCTCCTCTTCTTGTTACATCTTGGAAGAAACTGTGGAAGCCACTGCATTACTCAAAAGGCCTGACCACATTGATGTGGCACAGGCACTTTCACAGCATGACTTCAAGTCACTGCTGTCAGGAGATCAGGCTTAAGCAGGAGCCAGGTGGGACACCCCTCAGATTACAGTGGTTCAAGTATGGGTACAAGCAGAAGCGTCCATGATGGCAGAACTTTAAGTTAAATAGACATGCCAACCAACTATACATAGAGAGCACATGAAAATCCTTCAACAAAAGCTTCTACAGCTTTTGCTTTAGGCACCAAAAGCTTTCGTACCTCAAACATTAGGTCTGCACACTATCTCATATTTGAATTATCCCATAAAATTGTTGGAACAGGTTGTTTCATAAGTGGATTTCTCTTGCCTTGGGAGAGCTTATCAATTAACTAGTTATGCCAAGGGCAGAGAAAGTAGTTTGGCCACTAATCCTCCATCTGGTTGTGACAGACATTTCCGCAGCAGCTGGTTGTGATCTTAAAACTAGAACCATGTAGTTATGTGGTGATTAAGCAGACTGAGAAAAATGCTAACTTCATAAATATTCTGCAGGATGTACACTAATACATCTTCCAAAGGAGGATTTCAGGCTTTGCCACTGCCGTGCTCTTCCGTGCCTTAGAGAGGTTTAGGAAGATGGTAACTTGCTAGAAAAGAAATTAGTTGACATTTCTAACATCACTACAATGAAGTTTAAGCTTATTTTTGTCCATTTTATGTATCAGGTATTACTAAAAAGACCCACAGAGATTTTGAGTTGATACAGATCCATATAGGAATGCATGTATTCTGACTGCCAGTATAAAAGCTACAGTTAGCATCACATGAAAAACATGTCTAGGATGAAGCAATGAAATTCTACCCATTGTAGGAAATGGACTAAATGAAACAATGAAGAAAGAAATTAAATGAGAACCCAAGAACTAGGGTAATATAAAGAGAATGTTAGTGGATTTTATAAATGCTGTAGAAGGGTAAAGATGGAATAAATAACTTGTTGTTTTGCCAAGAGAGATTTGTTTGTATTTCTTTGCTGTGAATGGGAACTTGGTACAGCACACAAAACAAAATTACTTGGAAGAAAAAACAGAAAAAATAATTTCTGAAGAATATTAATCAGTGACTGCAGACTTCCTATTAAATGAGCCTAGAGGTTTAAGAAGTATTTTCCTGTGATGAAAAAAAAAAAAAAAAGATAAAAACATCATGCATATGGATCTACAGAAGAAAAAGAAGCTGAGGAAGAGCCTTTAAACATGCAAAAGCAGGAATAAGACAGGGATTGAATTTGGGTGCCGGGGGATTGTGCAACAAGAGCTAAGACAGAGTCCTGAAGCAGACAGACTGGCAGACAGACTGCGCTCCATTTCCTTAGTCTGACAAACACTTAATAAATTTGGAAAGTTGTTTGTGGGTTCTGAGCTGAATCTTTTGCACTGCAGTGAAGGAAAGATCATGCCTCTGTTCTCTTCCGCCTTCATGCTTGAAGCTTGTCTCCATTCTTCCTTCCCACCTCTTCTTTCATAACTTCAGTGCAGGTCTACTTTTCTGGACTAATCATAATTCTCATTGCTCACATCTGAGCACAATCTTCAACAGTCATGCTCAGACGCGAACACAGGCTTTACTGGGCTTGAGTGCTTATCCCATTATCGCATTTCCACCTGCACTTCTGTTGGTCAGAGAGCTGAGCTAATTCTTTGGGCTTTATTATGCTGTTTCCTTTAGGAAGGTAATGACAGGGTCAAAATTCAGACATCACCTGGTGGTTCAAACTATGCTAATTAGCTGAACACAGAACAACAAAATTGAAAAATCTCATAAACTTGTTAGTTTCTGGACTCCTTAACAATATGCTTCTGTGTTTCTTCAAAAGCCAGTATGTTTCTTGCTGTTTATTGGCATTTTTGCTCCCATTTGTAAATCCTTCAAATACCAGAGTTGCCTTTCCTGCCAGAGAAATTGTTAGATAAGAGAAAACTTCCCAGTGGCAGCTCATCAGTAAGCAAAGCTGACTCACAGGCGCAGCAAGTATGGGATTTTGTCTTTGAGTTTGGGACTATTGCGTTAACTATTCAATAGCCTTTGAACACAGAACATACCTATTATATCATCACATGGCACTAGATAAAGATAGGCTGTGATGAAATTAAAGGTCAAAATTAAAACTAATAAACAAAATAATAAATTGATGAAATAGCTTGAAAATAAATCAGGAATTCAGTAGAAATACTAGAAAGTTATATATTTGCAGGCAGAAACAATCACTTGCACAAACATAAAATGTGAAATTAGTGTTTTTTCTGAAACAATCATTGGTCCTGTTTAGGGAATAAGGCTTCAAGTAGGCTGTGGATCGAAGAGAGGGCGCTAAGAGATGAGCATGAGGAATGACCAGAGATCAGCAAGAAAGATTCTGGTTAGATCTGATAAACAGAAATTCTGCTAGCCAAGCACTGGATAAGGCAGATTGCACAATCATCAATTTGAAAAGCTTTAAAACCAGATTAGTAAAGTAACTTCGTCAGTAATGATACAGATATTATTTAAAAGTCCTTCCCAACTAGGATTGCCTTGGTGACAAGATAATGATTTCTGAGGTTTTTTTCTCTATTATTAGTTTAAATACAGAAATGAAATCACATTTTATTAAAGATCAAATATTCCACTGTGCATATAGTCCCACAGGCTGACAAAATGAAGTAGAAACAGAATTGCCCAAACACCAGAAAAATCTTGGGGTTTTATGACCAATTGAATCCTGCGGTCAGCTCTATCTTTCAGGCCTATGCTTGGCCTGATGGACTCATGAAGATCACTAACCCTGTCTGAAAATTTTCTTATATCCCTACGCCCTAATTAATGCATACTAACTATTCTATGATTCTATGATTCTACCATAAGCCCATTCTTTGAGCTGAGAAGCAATAAAACAAATTAAAATGAGAAACAAATGAATAGAAACAAAACCACTAAATATGAATAGAAAGTTGAATAAGAAACCATTTCCACTGATTTCACTCCACATGTGATGTAATGTAGAAAGAGTACCAAAAAAACCCCCTCAATCTCCTACTTTTCCACTTTCATATATTGTTTAACCTACGCTTTTGCAATTTTCCTTGTTATTTAACTTGCATGCAGACAGCCATCAAAGTACCTAGCAATTGGTTCCTCTTTAACTGAATATGTATATAACAGACTAAAAAAAGAAATACTGTGTCAAATATTTCCTTCAGCTTCCAGCTTTTTAAAATCTGAATTTCTTTTTAAGCAAGAAAAGGAGTAAAGAGTGCTACAAAGACAGCTTTCATAAGATTGGTAGTCACAGCAGATACATTCAACAAAATATCCTAATTGCTGCGTATTTGTTCAAATACATTACCCAATGTAATTGGTCTGACAGAACATATTTATTTAAACGTGTAAAAAGACAGATTTTCTTTAATATGTTTTTATCTGATGGTGTAAGAGAAGTTATTTTTTTAAGTGGTTTGGAAATAACACCCATGTTTTACTTTCCCATCTGCCTGCAGGCATGAGTTGGCATTTGTTCTACTGCAGTGTCTGTGGTAGCCTACCGAGTTGCCATCAGGACTGCATAGGATGTTATATCATGTCAGACCAATAGTAAATGCAACCAGACTTTTAATTAAAAATAGCAAACCCAAAGATGATACTTTTATGAATGCATACAAAATTAATAAACGCTTATATAAAGAAATAACTCATTCAAGTACAGTCAGGGCTTTTTTGGCGTTTCTGTAGAGTGTAGCATAGGTCTGTTTATTTTCCCTATCCACCTTTTTTTTCATGTTTGCTTTTTAAATAAATTCTCACTACAACTAGTGGACAAAAGTAATGCTATCTGTCAATTAAGGATAAGGAAGTACACTGTCCATAAACCCCAAGCTCCATTTAGCCACTTTAGGAGGAAGCCTCCTGTGACTCTATTTCCTTAATGCCTGCAATGTACTTGATACTTTCAACAAGTAACAGACAAAGTATATGTTACTTCAAAATATGTCACATTTCCCAAGACCTCATATTCTTTGGCATAAAACTCTCTAAAGGAATCATATATTTAACTATCAGGCATCTTATGGTTTGGGAAATTTTTCTGCCAAAAATGACTGCCAAAGTCACACTAAAGGCTTTGCTTTAGCCTGCAAGTTTGATGCATATGGGGCACATATTGCTTTTGATATTTTTCAAAGACATATCCTTCTGTGTGTTGTCATTAGCTACCAGTGAAACAAAATAAATGTCTGCAGACATTATGTATAGCTATAAACACATTACACACACACAGAGTCCAACTTTGCAAACACTTTATAAACACCAAACCCTGATCATTAAAGTGCAATAATGCTAGACACTGAAGGTCATCATATGTCTGTACATTGTGCTACATCATGACTTAACACTCAGTGTGCTGAAAGTCTATATTGCCTGTGACATCTACCCCTGAAAAGACTGCAGAAAAAATGAGTGTGTACTTCTTTCACTGCAAATATCTAGTCATACTGCGTATCCTTCATGAAGCAAGCAAGGGCATTATTGATGACCTCAAGAAAAAGTGGACAAAATGGGATCTTGTCAATTTGATTTCATATTAAAATAATGCAATATTCACTTATGTCTACAGGATTAAAGTACTAATGGATTTTTATGGAAATTACATTTACAAAACAATCAATCATGGCAGGCAAGTAACTTCACACAAGACTGCAAAATTTAAACATGTAATGTATAGACTTAGGCAGAGTATCTGTCTTCAGGAGTCTTGTCTTTTCACTGCAGTGGATTTCAAGACAATTTCAGAGAGACTGAAAGACCTTGACTGAAGATTAATGATAAATTGCAACTAACAGAGCAGATTCTGCTGCTGCCTTCTGCTTCCACAGTGAGAACAAAACAGATTATAAAACCATTAAGATATGATTTCCCCGAGAAATGCACCCCTATACCTGTATACATTGATAGAGAAAAAAGAAAACTCATAAGAGCCACTCAGATCATTCCTCCTCCTTCTCCCCATTCAAGCAAAGGGTTGCTAATATCTGGAAAACAACTCGTCCCGAAGGTAGTGTAAGCAGAAGGCAGACCACTCTCCATAGTGTTAGGGGCACAGGGCACACAGTGCTACCTCTAACACACAGCTGGACATATCTGCATTGTCTCCTCTTAGAGCAAATACTTTTAAGAAGAACTTGAAAGTAGGAGCAACAAAACCTAAATGTGATCGTCCTCAGAGACTGGGAAGGTGCAAGAAAAAAGAGAGCTGTTACTTCAACACTTCAAGCCCTCCTGTAATCTATTTAATGTTTAATTACTATCTTATTAACTGAGTATAGAGCAGTAATTTTAGAGGCACAGGATCATACAATGGTTTGGGTTGGAAGCGACCGTATAGTTCATCTAGTTCCAACCCCCCTGCCATGAGCAAGGATACTTTCCATTAGAGCAGGTTGCTCAAAGCCACATCCAACCTGGGATGGGTCATTCACAAATTCTCTAGGGAACCTGAGGCAGCACCTCAGCACCCTCACAGAAAAGAATGTCTTTCCTATATATAATCAAAATCTACCCATTTTCAGTTTAAAGCCATTCCCCTTTTCCTATCACTACCTGCCCTTGTAAAAAGTCCCTCTCCAGGTGTCTTGTAGGCCCCCTTTAGGCACTGGAAGGCTGCTGTAATATCTTCCCAGAGAGAGCTTTCTTCAGGCTGAACAAGCCCAAACTCTCTTGGATTTCATAGCAGAAATGCTCCAGCCCTCTGATTATCTTCACAGCTTCCTCTTGACTCATTTAAGCAGGTCCACATCCCTCTTGTGTTGAGGGCCCCAGAGCTGAACTCAGTACTCCAAGCGGGGTCTCATGAGAGCAAAGTAGAGGGGAAGAATCACGTCTGTCTACCTGCTGGCCATGCTCCTTTTGATGCAGCCCAGGATACAGTTGGCTTTCTGGGCTGCAAGAGCACACTGCCAGCTCATGCTGAGATTCTTGTAGAACAACACCCCCAAGTCCTTCTCAGAGCTGCTCTCAATCCATTTTCTACTTAGCCTGTATTTAGGCTTGGGATTGCCCTGACACAGGTGCATCTGAATTTAAGCTTCAACTAATAAATTTCAAACAGAATTTCAAACAAAATCTTTACTTACCAAAACTATGGTTGTGGCTACTTTTTTCTCTTGCATTTTCTATAAGAATGCCTGCCACTCAAACTTTTAAAAATACCGTGATTTTTTTCTACCTTTTAATATTCAAACCATCTTTTAGTGTTTAACAGAGTGCCACATTAAAAATTCTGGGGTTTTGTTTGGATTTTTTTTTTGTTTGGGTGGTTGTTTTTTGTAGGATTTACATGTCCCTGAAATGTTAATGCACAGGGCTGCACTGGGGTTTATTAATATACTGAACCAGCCAGATTGTACTCAATTGCACATGTGAAATGATATACTCGTGTGGATGCCCCCTGTATTGTTAAAGGCTGATAAAGCAAAATTGCAATTCATTTTTTTATGCAGAAGAGAGAAGCAGACACGCTAAGCAGTTTTGGGTGTCCAGGCTACGTGGAAATTAAGGAGCTGTATTAGAAGTTGCATTAGGCAGGCCCTTGGTACATACTTTATCCTTCATAATGCACATTATGGCACAACCAATTGCTAGTCACCTATGGTGCAGTAAATTCAAACTATACTTTAAAATGTCATTAGGAGAAAATTTAGACTTGCTGAAACACACCAAAAACAACAAAAACTTTTGTGGATTTATGCATTCCTTTACTGACTATTCTTTTTTCTAGGATCATCCTATCTCACTATGTACATTTTCTTCTTTCTAGAAAACTTTTGAACACTGGTTAATTATGCAACAATGATTTTTAACCCCTTTTTAGCCATAAACTTGGCAAAGGTTCTCTCTCTTATAGCTTAGCTTTAACTCAGAGCCTGAGTTTTGCAACCTGCATCACAAGAATGGTGTTATTATAATCACAGAAAAAACAATTCATGAGATTTCAAGGTTTTAACCTTAAGGTTTTAAGGGCACAAGGTTTTAGCTGAGCAGTAGAGTTAATTAAGCCTTTAATTTGTAGCAGTAGCTTATAGGTTGAAAAATGTCTGGAAGCTAATAAATAGAAGTTGAAAGAGGTCCTTATGCTTGTAATTTAATGACAACCTGCTTGGCACTTGTAAAGACCTAGTTTGAAAGAGCTTATTTTCCTTTTTTTCCTTCCCTCACCCAAGCTGTTTCCTCACAATCAGTGCCCCTTTTCCTTGTTTTCCAAGGCCATCTATGATCAGGTTTTGCTCACTGCAACAGATTTTGTTATGTCAACGGAAAAACAATGAGGGCATTGCTGTGCACTGTTGCTATACATGTGTTGTTTTGAAATGCCGAAACTTATCTACCATAAGGACTTTAAAAATCACTATTTCTAAGATGATGTTATCGCTTACTTCAGTATCTTTATTTCAATGCAACCGAAACTGTATAGCTAGAAAAGGAAATAAAGATTAAACATAGTCACTTCTCTGCATTCCCTTCTATGCAGATATTGTATTTCAGCAGGTGCTGTCAAATGGCTAGATGCTCAAACCATATTTTACTATTACATTATTATAAATATTTCTTACAAACTTAACTACTCATAGTGCAGCTGGTGCCCTTTCCATCTTGATGGCATCTAAACTTCAGTCACAGCAGAGAGTGTCTAGATTTTTAGGAATAAACAACTAAAGATTTCAAGTCCACTGTGTGATAGTTCCCCGTTTATTGAAGACAAACAAGGTGAGCCAGCAATGTGCCCTTGTGGCAAAGAAGGCTGATGGTATCCTGAGCTGTATGAGGAGTGTTGCAAGCAGGTGAAGGAAGGTGATCCTTCCCCTCTACTTAGCACTAGTGAGGTCACACCTGGAGTGCTGTGTCCAGTTCTGGGCTCCCCAGTACAAGGCAGACAGGGACACGCTAGAGAGAGTTGAACAAAAGGTGGTGACGATTAAGGGACTGGAGCATCTCACATGTGAGGAAAAGCTGAGAGAGCTGTCTGGCCTGGAAAAGAGAAGCCTCAAGGGGAACCTCATCAATATATATAAACACCTGAAAGGAGGAGGCAAAGAGGACAGAGCCCACCAACAGAACAAGAGGCAATGGGCACAAACTGAAATAAGGTAACTTCTGTCTGAACATCAGGAAATACTTTCCACTTTGAGGGTGGCTGAGCAGTGCCTGGGTGTACCCAAAGAGGTTTTGGAGTTTCCATCCTTGAAGATATTCAAAAGCCACCTGGACATGGTCCTGGGCAACTGGCTGTAGGTGGCCCACCTTTGAGCCAGAGGAGTTTGAACCAAATGACCTCCAGAGGTCCCTTCCAACTTCAACCATTCTGTGACTCTGAGCTTACATGTTTTCTATCAGTTTAAATATTTTAATAATGTTGAAGTACATAATGTCATGAGATCTAGTGTAAGAAATTTGGACAATTTTCAGGTAATTTTCATTTAGGACTCTCACACTTTCAAGAACAAAATTTTTGTTAATTATCTCAAACGTTGCATTTACTTTGCGCTCTACTGTGTCAAAAATAGGCATAGCTAATTCATATTAGCATTTGAACAATCTGTTATAATTTTACTGGTTTGTACTTTGTTTGCTTTAAGATTTTTAAACAACTTTTCTCTACCTCCTAATGGATTTTTGACTTTTTTCACTGTTACCAAGCTTTCCAAGCAAAATTAAAACTGAGCGCAAAAGAGGACCATGGAGATGATTGTATTTGGTTTCTGCATAATCATGTGACCACACTTTTTTCTAACATAGGACAACATGTATCACATTTTAATCTGGTTGACTACTGGAATTTTAAAATAAGAAAATAACATTAATTTGTCACAACATCTCTATGACATCAGACTTCACCCAATTTCTAGAGGAGCTGTAGAATCTTGATTAAATAATGCACGTGATGTTGAGTTTAAAACATCACTCTGCTCCAATGCTTAATTGTGGTTTCTTTTAAGCATTTGTATCTGATTCTTAATTTGCTAATTTTACTTTCTAGACACTGGGTAGTTATATTTTCCATGACAGTTTAAAAGGCCTTACTTAAAGCGTGTCTTCATATGCACATACAAGGCCAAAGATTAGTAATCTCTTAATAGGCACACTGATTAAGCAAATATTATATTGTACTTTATATGATTCTATGATTACTGTACTCATATCTAAGATCACAGGAAAAACACAGAGGATTTTTAAACTGATTTAGAGAACACATGACATTCCTGGTCATAATGACACCGTAGAGGCCAGGTAAATTCTTTGGCTTCAGGAAACAAATTATTTTCAGTTTCAGTTTAATTGTATAAGCTGGTTCAGAAAAGAATTGCAGTTCTTGAAAATACTTCATTCAGCACCAAGGGAAATTTCTTACTTCACATTCTCTTTTTCTGAAGAATTGTACAGTCTTGTAAAGCATATACTCTCAAGAATAAACTCAGCTAATAAGTTTACTCAAGAATACTGGGAATAGACACCTAAGGGATATCTGCCTGATTCTAAGGGTGGCGGGGGGAGGGGTGTTGTTTCGTTGTGTTTTTTGTTGTTTTACCTTTTTTTTTTGGTGGAAAAAATATTGTACAAGTGCTGCAAAGAGAACAGTTCTGGTGAGCTCCAGAGATTCTCTAGAATATGATGAAACTCAGTGATTTTGAGCCACAAGAACTCAGAAATATCTGACTACCTCTGGGTCAAATGACAAAAGTTTTCTAAAAACCACTCAGAAAATTTTATGAAAACCACCTCAAAAAACTGTTAACTTCGAAGAACATACTTTCCCTAAGGCATACCTTGTATTTGTATGTAATACATACAAGTGATAAATGATAAAGGCACGTGATAAAGAGAGAGAGTCTGAGTTTCAAGGCAAGACTAGGCAAACCAAAACTGCTACTTCCTTTTCCTTCAGTGCAACAAAAATATTATTTATAAATAACAACTACTGCAAGAAGCTAGACAGATCCCTTTTAGGAAGAATCTGGGACATAAGGTGAGGAATGGGAACGATTATATTCTTCTAGCCTATGTAGAGATGTTTTCTACCAAAAGAAGAGGAAAAGCAAAGTATTGCATTAACTACCTTTATGAAACTGAAAAGACTCATATTTGCCAAACACTTCTTCTACAGTTATATATATAGATATATACACACACACACACGTATAGTATGGTAGGATTATCAAAGATACAAATGTTAATAAATGACACAGTGTTTTATTCCATGTTGCATTGCAGATACTCAAGTCACCCAAAACTGATATATTGCAGAAATTGCCAAACCTCTTTTCTGTCTAAACAGACTATTTTTAAGCTTATATTGAAAAATCTAGTTTCCTTGAAATTCTTTCCTTGCTGTTAGAGCAATTAAGAAACACTAAGACACAGACTGTAAAAAATATAAAAGCTTTACTATAATTATTTCACTGCAGCATTTTTTTGCTGAATTTGATATGTGTATATTTCATTTTGAAGACAGACACCAGTATGGAATTGTTGTGATGCTATAAGAAACATTAACTGTGAAAAGCAGTAATGGAATATAGCATGACTGAATTAAAAAGAAAAAAAAAGACCCGAGCAAGGACTCGGATTTAAACTGCATGCCACAAAACTGTTGTTAGCACAGATCTAAATCTGATTCATGTGCACATTTGTGTGGAAAACAGCCAGTCTTGGATGCACAAAACCACGAGTTAAAACCTTATTGATGCACCTCATTACCCTAAGCGTGGCCAATATGCACAAGAGCACATAACAGAACTGTGAACTCACTTTGAACAGGCAAAGTGCAGTGCTAGGCAGCAGCTCTGGTCCCCAGCACACTGAAACCATCATGGCATGACATTGAGCTAATTTAGCCTTCCTCTCAATAGGAAATAATCTGTGGGGAAAGCTGCATGCTGAGACTTACAGACCCTGAGTACCTCTTCCGTGTCCTGCTTCAGAACTAGCTTCGTCATACTATTTGCGACCTCCATGTAGACAGACCTCCAAGATGATGATGAAAATGTGTCTTCAAAAAGGTGAAGGAATTAAGAAAGCTGCAGAGGAAAGTCACTAAGTTTTGTAGCCTTTCTTTGTCCTGCAGCAGGAAGGAGGAACAGAAGGATAACCAAGCCTAGAAGGCATAAAACTCAAATGAAAACAGAAAAATAACAGAATCTGTGGCTTATTGGAATCCATAAATCGGAAATCTTGCTGACCAGAAAGATGAGCTGGCAGGACACTGGTGTGGTAAGGGTGGCCCTGGAAGTAAAAGAGGCAGGCAGGTCTCCAGGCGAACGTCTTCAGGGAACTTTAGCAACATGATGGAGTTAAAGTCTTCCATATGGTTTCTCATATCTCAGGGGCCAAAACCAGCGGTCAGAAAATATTCTTCAACTCTACTGGTGAATTTAATAACATGCCATTGTTTTATTCATTGATTTTACTTCGGTCTTTAATACTTCTTTTAGGTAAATCTAGATTTTTTTTTTTTTCTTTAGCTGTATCTGTTTAAGGGTAATCAGTGTTGAAAGCTCTACTCTGATCTATCTTGCTAGTTGTAGCAATCTGATTGTCATTCTACAAGTAACTTTGTCTTTCAGCTAAAACGTTTTTATAAAATGCAGGGTCATCAAAACTGGTTATTGATGTACAGTGAAGCTGCTTAGTTATTAAGGAGACTTTTAAACAATTCAGCACCTATTACCAGTATTACAACATTTTTAGTCTTTCTGCTTTCACTAATGGGTTACAGATCCGCAGACACAGACATTTTAAAATATAAAACCTCAAGTAGTTTAAGACCTTTCCACCCAACAGCTATTCCAGATATATCATATAGGTTGCAGGGATGCTCAGAAAAAGTTATTGCATGTTTTGGGAATATAATTTTGATGTAGATTCACTTTCCACTCAGGTAGATTTCTCTGTTTAAGCCTTCTGAGTGGTTTCTTTTGCTCTGGAAGGACCAAGCTGAACAGGGTAGACTGTATGACTGCAACACTTGCAAAAGTTAAAAGTTACCAGTCATTACTCTGTAGAGACAGGAGAGAGTATTGTGCATCTATTTCTTAAGATAACAGAGTCTCTGAAACCTGTTTGCATTTTATTTTACATCATTACTTACAATATCAACCTCTTGACAGCTGATCAGAATAAATCACTCCCTAGGACATTGTCACCAAGGTTGTAAATTATTAATAAATGTAACATATTAATAAATGTGACATATTAATAAATGTGACATATTAATAAATGTGACATATTAATAAATGTGACAGCCTAACTCTATTAACTGAAAGAAAAGGAAGTTTCAGAAAGTGACAATAGCAACTATAATATAAAAAGAACACCTTTCAGATTTTTCCACATTGATAAGAATTTCACAGCACATTGTACTTCAAAGTTCCATCTGCTATCCCTTTGAGTATTCTGTCCTTAACATCAAAATTAAGATTTTATTTAATTTCTAAAGTGAGGATATGGCACAAAAATATTGGTGTATTTTAAGTATCTATCACTACTCTGTGTTGAAGAACTATCCCCCAGTTAACATTTCTATATTTAACTTGTTAGATTTTATTCAATATTCTATATATTAACAAGACATAAATTTCCTAAATATGATTTTCCTTTCAACATTCACTTTATGTTCATCAACTAGAACAGTATATGAGTAATTGAATAATTTTAAAAAGGAAAAATTCTATTAAGTGATTGTTTTTATTTATATTTTGGATCAATATATTTGATTGGTTGTTAAACACAAAAGAAAAACTTAAAGCTGAAGAAAGATGTATTGGACCCAGCAGCAATACCCAGCTACATCATAAACATAAGCACTAATGGCAGGAACCAGAAGCAGGCGGGATTGTAGGTGGGAGGTATGGGTATTGTTTTCTAGGTCACCTTTAAAGAGCAGGAGGGATACAGAAATAATTTCTTTAGCTAAATTAAGATGGTATTCTCTGCCAAGGTAAAGCACCGGTGCCTAGTGTTATATAGGAC
Source organism: Psittacula echo (assembly GCF_963264785.1). Classification (NCBI taxonomy): domain Eukaryota; kingdom Metazoa; phylum Chordata; class Aves; order Psittaciformes; family Psittacidae; genus Psittacula; species Psittacula echo. The sequence goes on along the minus strand of NC_137737.1, from coordinate 95,707,698 downwards.
AGTGCTGTTTTCTTTCAGTTGGCATTAATTGGGTTGATTTGTCCAATTTCTTTGTTTACAGAAAATAAAAAGTTGCCAAGTTTCAAGTCTGGATTGCTGTAACTTGGTTGACGTGAAGACTCAATTTTAAGACCAGTACTTTTCTATTTTAATTGATATGCATCTGCAGAATTGCAGAAAGCAGACTTCAACTTTATGCATCAGTCAGTATCAAATTAAAACTAGTACAGATCCTAGAATTCTGTTTACAATAAGGGAATAGCAATCCGAAAGAGGACTCATTTGAATACGCTACTTAAATGCCAAATAAGAGAATGAAAATAAATTAACATTTCTGAAGAAACTGGGCTGCAAAGTAGATATGGACTTTGGGAAATGAGTTCAAAGGGCAACAAAGACAATTAGGGGACTGAAGCATCTCTCCTATGAGGAGAGGCTGAGGATAGTGTAATTGCTCAACCTGGAGAAGAGAATATTTAGGGGAATATTTATCAATGTGTATAAATACCTGATGGAATGGAACAAAGAAGATGGAGACAGACTTTTCTCAGTGGTGTCCAATGACAGGACAAGTGACAATCCACACAAATGGAAGCACAGGAAGTGCCATCTGAACATCAGGAAAACCTTTTTTTATTTTAACTGTGAGGGTAACCAAGCACTAGCACAAGTTACTCAAAGAGGTGGTAGAGTCTCCACCCTTAGATATATTCAAAAGCTGTCTGAAACTGGTCTATATAGCCCTATTTGAGCACATGGGTTAGACTCTACAGTCTACAGAGTGCCTTCCAGCCTCAAGTAGTCTGTGAATCCCACAAAAGGGGCTGCAGTTGTCAGATGCTAACTCTATACCAAACTATCAGAAACTTATCATCTCATACCAAGAAGGCGGCTAATTAGTGATCTCAATTTACAATCAGTAGGTGAGAAGTATGTGCGTTCCTAAAACAGAATGCTACAGATGTATTTGGAGGATTACTGGATTAAATAGTTTCTGTTACACAGGAAGCAAGTCTAAGTGATAATAGTAAAAAGGCATGGATTTCTTTGCCCATAAAGACTTTCAAGGAGGTGTTTTTAGTTATTTTACTCCAGCTAAACCTTTATTTTATTAGAAGTCAGTTTAGTCAAAGGCAATACAGAAAATGCCGTCAGACACATGGCTAAAATTTTGGAGTTCTAAACAACTTTCAAAGTCTCACTTTTGAGCTTTTAAACCTCATAATCTCCTGTGACTCCAGTGGTTGCTTGGGATACGTTTATGAGCTAAAAGTCAAAGTCTTAACATCTGTATAAAATTCTCACCAAAAAAAGGTGAGCAACCACCTGTGTAACTGATTTCTTTTCTAGAACAGAAGTCAACTGACAACACCATTGCTCTATTGCTTGTATCTTAAAACAGAAGGTGCTGCAGCCCTGCAGGAACAATTTGCAATGAAAAATGTATTAAACCGAGTAGGCAGATTCACTTTCCTGTGCTGTTGGAGTACTGGTTAAAGACAACCGGATAAGAAACTGAAGAGTATGGCAAACATCAAGGTGAATGAAAAGTACCAGTGTTGGTAACATGGTGGGAAGATTCTTTCTTCTGCTCCTTTTGCCAGGACAATACATTTCCTCTGACTACCACTTCTCACAGTGCATTAAGGAATCGTACACATGCCTCACAGGCCAAACACTCTCTTAAGATACCATCCAAGCTATCAACTGTGGTGACCCAAGTGCAGAAAAGTCATGCTTTACTAGTCTTGAAACATGTTTGCTAGGATGTGGGATGACTTTACAATTGCTACTTCAGTCACACCGATTTAAGTTCTCATTTAACAGACTTTGTTCTGTAACACTACTTTTATCTTCTAACTGAATGTGGCAAAATATTCAGTCTATACCTTGCAGCTGCACAGGTGATAGTGTAATAACATGCAATAATTACATTTTACTGTCTCAGCTGTTATTAACACTTGTGTTCAAAGTTACACATAGTTTTCAGCTGTCAACTTCAGAGTTAGGTGAGAGAAGCAACAGGTGAGAGCATCTTCACAAATAACTGCCTTTTAGCTGCAGAGATTTCTGTATCAGGTTTGCCCTTTGGGCTGCCTTATTTGCTATCAAATTAAAAATGCAGCATTTGATGCAACATCATAAGCTACATTGAAAGTGCTTTCATGTTAGTGTTTACAGGTCTCTCAAGGATTTCTGAAAATTATTAATAACTCCCACAGATTTCTCTGTCCACATAAGACAGAGAACTGTGCCATAAATATTTTTATGTTCTGCAGCCAGATAAGAAAGCTTAATGTGGACATGTTAAGTGCAGGATATCTATACATCTACAGTATTTGCACATGGGAAGCTGTATCCATGTAGTAAAACCAAACAAAACTGCAGCTCTAATTAGCTGTATACAAAGTTGCACTCTAAAAGGTTAATCAGCATGCAGTTACGACAGGCAGGACTCTGCAGACATCATGTTAACATTCAAAAGTAGCCAATATTTCAACAGAATAATAAGAATCTCTAGAAAAAGATCATAGCAAAAAAACAGGACATCTTTATGACAGCATGTTTATGTCCATGATGTCACCTTGCCTAAAATACTAACCACTTCCAGTTCCCTTTTGCATATTCCATTTCAAAAAGAGAGACTAGTAGAAACAAAGTAGGTATACAAAGGTGCGCCAAAAATTATCAAAATGATGGAATGATTCCCCAAGTGTGCCACTAAAAAAAAAAAAAACATATACACGCAAATGAGTTTGCAAAGGGGTTATGAAAATATAAATGATAAAAGAAAAGATGCTGAGAAAGAAATTGGGAAAAAAAAATGAAACAGGTAAAGTGAAAAAAGGACTATAGTTCTCCAAGAAAAAAAAGAAAATCATAACAACAAACAGTTGAAACAAAATGGCAGATGTTGTGGCATTCCGCTGCTCTTATCTTTCAGCCACATCCTTGTGGTTTTCCAAGTTCGATCCAGGAGCACTTTATAACACGGACCTCTCACCCCCAGCTCCTGTGCAAAGGCCTAATTCAGAGCCAAGTGGAGCCTTTTGCCACCCTAAGTAGATCAGATTCTTTGAACCCAGAAATAAGTGACTACCATCACTTATTACAGCCTTTTCTTGGAGGAGATAATGTTGTTGCATTAATGTTTTACAGAACTCCAAATGAAGGGCAAGTTCTCATCAAAAGAATGTTGACTATAATAAACACAGTTCACATAACAGTTTGCTTCCTCTGCTGTGAAAGACACTCGTACCATTCAAATTATGGTTTTTCCATTGGAGTTTGCTCATTTCTTCTCTTTCAATTCTATAAAAAGAAAAAATCACTGAGGAGCAGCTGCCTGTTCTTCAAGAGCAAAAACCTGCAACCTAATCTAAATTCTGTTTTTCTTGCTATGTAAGCATTTTTATTTCTCCACTCACATTTTAAACTCATTTAACACTAAATACACATTTAAAAAAGTACCAAATACGTTCAATTTTCCATACAATCACAGCAAGTGGTTTAACAACAGAAATGGACAAAATACTTGATATCTAAAAGCTAACTGACCTCAAATTATACTTTACGTATCGTCACACTCTGATGTGATTGGGTAGATATCTATCTTTTGGCTGTATTTACCTACTTAGTTTTATCAAGTAAGTTTAAGGCAACCTTTGTTAACACATCATAGAGCAAATTTTTTACATGTAGTGCAGATTCACTATGAAGCCTCAGTAATGCAGCTTGCTTTATTTCTAGAGCTCCTGTAAGGCAGAAAAACGCAAACTTCTCTAAAGAACCAAGGCAGAAGATATGTCATATTTATCATGGAGCTTTTCAGGGCCCAAAAGGATTTCTTGAATATCAGAAATGTTAGGTCTCAATGAGATATGTTTTTATTCAACTGCTTAGCCTGACTGAAATTAGAAAAGATCAGAGATTCACTATTCCTACTACAAACTCTTTTTTTAAACCACATTTTTTTCTTTTTAAATAAAGATGCATGCACTACCATATTGCTTGCTTTTTTCTGCCTCCACTAATTCTGCAGAAACATTCGTGCATGGCAACAAGGCTTACTTGGAGCAATGAAGTTTCTTCTGGTTGACATTTTCTCCAACTTTTAGCTCCATAGCTCCTACACAACACACATCTTGAACCATTAAGTTCTTACTGCTAGTTATAAAGACAAATTCATTTTCTTTTAATTACAGGCCACATAAGGATTTGGGAGACAGTTCTTGTTTTCTATAATTCCCTATAGTGTTTAACATTATCTTGTTTTGGTTTTTTGGGGTTTTTTTATTTATTTATTTATAAATTGAATAACACTAATTCTTTTAATTGCTTATGTTTTGGCTAAAAACTTTCCTCTTTCTTCTTGGAGATCCTTTCCAATTTAGCTACCACAGTTTTGTAGGTAAGTATCCACTACTGTAGAAATATTGATTTCATTCAGTACAAAAAAAAGTATTTAAGAAGTTATTACTTTAAAATAAAGCATGAGCACTGCCAAAAGATTAAAGGCCTGAAGACTGTAAAATTAGGGTCCATGACTTATGCATGCTTTAAAAAGGCTAATGATCTGCATCAACTACGAATGCATCAAATCACTGAAATCAAAAAGCTCTATTTCTATTTTTACCACAAAGTCATTGACAGAACAAAGAGACTAAAAGTAGTGCAACATTCATGAATGATTTAGCAAGAGAAGATGCCGATTGCATAAAAATTCAGACGTCAGTATTTGTCAGCCAAACAGGACAGAAGGCTTCTTATAAATGAGCTCTTAAAAACTGCTGAAACAGAAAATAGAAATGCTGTCAACATTTTCTGTTCGTTATATATAGGTAACGCAAATATCTGGCATGTTTTTCTTGTATCTCAATATATTTTCTTCTGTTTGCTGTATCTTGTCTCATGAGACATAAAAGGATCTCTAACACAAAAGGAATAATCTTTGTCTGATCAAATGTATAGTTGAAACAGCCTGTACACCTCCCCACCCCTATGCACTATAGAATTAAATCACTGAGAAAAATAAGCACGAGAAAATCCACTATGCATTAGACTCCTCTTTTGTAAAAGTCTGACCATGTCTCCCCACTATGTACTTCAACAGAATTGCCTGGACTGTACAGGTTGCAATTTAGTATCACTTTCATAACTTTATCATTTTAACAATGAATTTCTAAAAGTCTTGATTTGAAATTCTCTAACCTGGCCTAAGTAACCCAAAGTAGCTCTCTTAGGGTTTGTTGGGAGGTTTTCTGGTGGATTTTTGTTCTGTTTGCCTTTCATTCAAAAATGGAAATTAGAATCACATCTTATATTTCAAAAGATATTGTAAAATTAATTACTCAGCAGCTATAAAATATCAAAATGAAACTGCTGATGCAAGTAGTATGCATGACATGGTATGTACTGATGGGAATTATTACCAAATGGGGTTTAATTATGTTCCGCTGAGGTGCCCTCTCAAAAACAGTTGAACTGATCTGGATGTAACAAACTGATTTGGAACTAGAAATACACAAACCCAAACAAAATCTGCTGCAGAAAGATTTTGGAAAGAAAAAGAACAGCATAGCCATCCAACCAAAAGCATGTCAAAGTGTAGTATCAGTGATGCTAGGATGAAGTAAACTTCATGCCCAGAGAAAGGCAGGTGTGTGAAAATTCTTGAGAGAGCAAGAGGAATTTCAACAAATTCCTAAGAAAAGAATGTGGCAATGTGTACAATGGGTAACCTGAGGAACTGGAGCCATTAATTCGTAAGAAAATAAATCCTAAAAATGGATAATAAAAGACACCAAAGCATCTCTCAATTTTCTTTAGGGACAAGCTAAAAGCAGAGAAAAAGATTCCATTATACCACTACTATGAGTCTCAGGAATGGAACTAGATTTTCCTAATACTATGATCAATATCAAGACTCCAGAGATTAAAATGGAAAAGACCTGAAGAAAGTTTGCAAAGAAATGCACGTAAGTAGCTGAAAATGTGCAGCACAGCATTCTCTAGAAACTTCAGTAACAGTAAACTGGAGAAACTTGAAATCACTTTTGGATACATCTAAATGAAACACCAAATCTTGTCTCAACTCCTGCAATACAGCATGGGACAACAAGTTTCAGATTCAGTGAGGTTTATGAATTACTTGACTCTAACTAGACCTTTCTCTAGATTCACAAAGTACATGCTTTACTGAACTAATAGATTGAAGATAAAATTATTTCACTTCATAAGCTACAGTCTAGGTTTTAAAATAGAATTGGTGTTGCTCATTGCAGCCGTGGAGGTCAGTGAGAACTGCCTGGTAGGTGACTAAAGTGATGTTACTTGTCAGTCTGACTACCCTGCGACAGAGTCCATATTTCTTTGTGTTGCGTACTAATTACATGGTGACCGAAATAGAGTACTTCAAAATAGAATAATTCTATTTGCATCTTTCAACCCAAAAGGCACTATTTTCTTACTTCCAGTTCTTTTCCAGGACAGCTGAGGTGACATCCTCTTACCCCTTCTCAAGAAATGTGACAGGTCTCACATTTAGTACCAGTGGGAATAGTAAATTGACTGAAAACAACTATATGGACCAACTGAATTTGGAGAATGAATTATAAAAGATGAGCCCATCCTAGATAACCGCAATGTAACAAAATCCGTCATTATGGACAAACATCATATTTTGGATTTGCTGAAAATGCTTATTTTCAATTCCACTTTTTATATTTCATTGCTATAAACAAAAAAACAAGAATAATTTTGAAATTACAGTGATCTTTCTTATTTCTAAAATGTTTAAATTACTAATTTTGGTCCATCCATTCTAATCTCCCTGAAATTATATTGCTGTTTTTTTCTGAAAATATACACCATATTAGATAAAACCTCTCACAAAAACTCTTGCAAAGTTCTACACTTTCATAAACCATTTAGCTTCAGCAAAACTGCTTGTTCCAACAATGTAAGATTCTTCAGTCTGCTCTCCAAAAACTGATGGCATATTTGAAACTTCTGAGTGACTCACTCAATGATACTTGGAAGTTCATAGTCAGGAAACAACCCACTTTTCTTTATGTGAAATCAGTTGCACCATAAGGCCCCTGAGTTATGGTAAGCAACTAAGTAATGCAGCTAAATCACATCTGTGGATTAACTGGAAATTAAATTTATTTCTGACAAAATTGAATCTCAATATAGTGAGGTTACTTGTAGAAATAAACTTAACTTGGCAGGAAAAGTGTGGGCTTAAAATGTACTTGAAAATGTAGGAGAAGAATGGAAATATCCATAGATAAAATTGCAACATGCCAGAGAGTAATAATAAGAAGAAAAATGTACAATCAAAAAATACCAATTGCAGATAAATTAAACAAATGGCAGCTCTTTGAAATCAGACTTTCAACCAGAAATTCCAGTCTTTATCAAATACAAACTAGAAACAAATACTATGCTGAAAGTACAGAGACATATTTCCATGGGTTCTTCAATAAAAGAATTTTTTTTTTTTCTTTTTAATAACTTTTTCAAGACAAGGTTCTGACATAGTAAATATACAGGGCAGCAATTCAAAATATATATAGTAGCATTCTCATTTCAGTAAGGCAAAACTTTAAACAAAACTTCATGGAACAAAGAATAAAATTCCGTAATTTGTATTTAAAAGAGGTGTCATTTTAAGTGAATCAGGAGAACAAAAAATTACATGATTGAAAGCTAAATGTTGTAATGGAAATAACTACACAGATATATATTTTTACAGAACAAGTGAAAACAAGCATGTAAAATCTATTTAGTTATATTAAGAATACATTATACCTAGCTCATGGCAGAAAATTCATGGTTTATGTGCAAGTGGTGGCTGATCTTTATCAAATAATACTGAGCATGGGTCTACAAAATAAGTGTTCTGCATGTGTGTTGAACAGCTTTCATTTTAAGTGGTACTTTCAGGGTCTGTTTTAAACTAAATACTATCAACTGTGTGTGCAAACCAGAAAGAGTGCCAAGCTCCCTGCAAATTCCTTTTAAAATGAACAACATGCACTGAGACGCTATGTAGAGTTTTACTGCTTCCAATGCAAATAATGTCTACATTTTCCTCAAAAACAAATTTGAAAGCAGTTTTCAGTGACATACCTGTATTAATTGAGACACTCATGGAGAAGATATTATGGCTAGAAGCTAAAAAGCTAAAAAAAAATAAGGATGAGAAGGTTGTGCAGGTGGAAGGTGAATTTATATCACAGAGAAATCTCCAGCATGTTGATATAATTAAGGCTTCCTAATGAGTTTGAAATCCAGGCTAGTCACACAAGCTATTTATTTTCTCTAGCCTTCCTTTACAGTCTCTTCTTGAAGGCAATGCCTAACTCGGGAGCCGTTCTCTAGAGGGCAGTCTCCTGCTCTATCCTGCGCTGAATACAGAAAGAAATTGGAAGGATTAGAAATTAGCAGCATCCCTTTGTTAATAGCCTCACTGCATGCTAAACTGATGTGTGGAAAGACTGGCAAGGGTCACTTGGCAGGAGAAAGAGAAGAACTGAAACCAGGTTATCAACATGCCAGCCAGTAAAGGTAATGATGCTGATCTCTCTTCTGTGGCTGTGGGACTCATCTCTGGAACACACACTTTTAAAATCTTGGTCCTGACAGCATGTGTATACACATAGATTTTTATATCTGAAAGTCATTTTAATAATGTTTTATTATCTTTTAGATCAAGCACCATGACACCATGACTCTGCTCTTTCTCCAATACCCTGTGTTACTTGGGAGCAAAACCACAAAATTTTGATCCACAGGAAGCTAGCCATAGGTATGGATGAATTCATGAACATTCACAAAGCAGATCAGAAGTGCTGGTTACTATATTTTACTTCCAGGAAGGCTTAAATAGTTATCATTATTTGTTCACACCCAAAAAATCTAAAAGGTCAAACCTGTGAAATTCTCTCATTTCTTCAATTCTACACAGCAAACAGCAACTGTCCTTACCTTTTAAAGGCAGAAAACAGCAACATCATCACCATCACGGACGTTATGGTCCCAAGTATACGTTGCACAGCTATGCCTGGCATAACCTGGGAGCTGTTTGATGTTCTTTTGTCTTCCTGAGTTGGCAGAAAATAAAAGTCTGAGACATGAATTTCCCTACCCTTGGTTAATCTAATTGGGTTATTCGCTCATTTCAAGAGCCAGCATTAACTGTTCAATGATCCTGTTTTGGAAAGCAGTTGTGAGAAGAAGTGGAACTGAAACACAGGAGGATCAGCTGGGAGTTCTCAAAAGCAATAAAAAACAGAAGGAAAAAGTAAATGAGAAACAGAGGATGAACTGGAAAAAGAATACTAAGAATGCCAGGAAAGAAAGACAGTAAGTAGCGTCTCTAAAACTGGCTTTCCAGCTCCTTGTGACTGACACTCTGTCTCACAAAGACATTTACCCTGTGTACCAGCAGTACATCTACCACCAGTAGATATTATTTGTCTTATCTTCTTAAGAACTTTCTACCCTCTTTACAGGGAAATCTGTTCTGTATAGAGGGTTCAGGCTGTGGACAAAGACAGAAGGCAGCCTCCTATGAGGATGTGATCTTTTCAAACTTTTACAGTGCTCTGGGCATCAAGTCAAGAAAAATGTGCTTTTTCTGAACAAAATCACCTTCTTGTCTGGAACCCACAAGAGCAGAGAAGGAAGGCATAATAAGCTCTTGGCTTTTAGGGGCAAGTTAAGATAACTTCATAACTTACCCATGATGAGATGGCATGCAGAAAAAAGTAGAAAACTTTATTATTTACAATGAAAAATAAAAAAGGGGAGGTATGAGCTAGCAGCACCCTGTTCAAAATTCTAAATGCTGGGCTAAGTTACAGGAACAACAATAAGAGGATTTCATAATATTCACTAGTAAAATTGGTTTTGACACTGCTGACAGCATCAGTCAGGATAATCAACACTGCCTAATAACACAGGCAACTGTTCATTAAACAATAAGAAGAAACAGCTAAATGTTTTAATGCAAACGAGTAGCAAGCAAGTTATCATGAGGAAAGCCGTGGAGTTGCAGCACATTTCAGCTCTAATATAGTGAGGTATTGAATGATAGACACATAAAAAGAAACTTTTTTACAACTGTGAAATCAAAGGCATTCCAGCAAGTAAACCTTAACCAAATATTGCAGAAAAACGAAACATTTCTCACTTGACATTGTTACAGATATTTTTTACTTCAAAGTTTTGCCAATTATTAAAAGGAATGACAGCAAAAGCAGGGCTTATATTGTTTGTAAAGAAAGAAAATATTGATTGTTCAAGGGGATATGTTTTGGTATCTTTGATACCAAAAATGGAAACCTTCCACTGCAAATATTAATTTCACATCACCCCAGTTAAATCCCTGGTTATTAACAGTGACAATCTTTCTGATAAAAATAACTGAAATTAAGTTAGATTCTTATAGACTTAATACTAAAAGCAGGAAGGGGGGGAAAATTCATATGCAGTCTTTTAGGTCACTTTCTCAGAGGAGATCCAAATGTCACAACAGGCAAACAAACACAATAGCACACATGCATTCTTTAGTCTGCTCTGCAAAACAATCAAAAAAGCAAAAACTCAAAATATCTTTTTTAAACACCTGCTGCCTTGTTCTCAAGAAAGATAAAACCCCTAAGCAACTGAAACTAACATGAAAAAATGAAACTGATGCAAAAAAGATAGTCACCTGCTTTAAGTGAGAAGCTGACAGTGCTTATTTATCAGAAATGCATTCTATACAATAGATGTAGTCTACAGTGCCAAAAGAAATTTGTAAAAAATTTGTCCATGTTTTAAGAATACACAAGTGCAGTAGAGTTTTCACTAGAGAAAGGATGTCTTCTAACTCCATCTAACTAAGCAAAACTTAGAAACTTAGTAGAAAGAAATTATATAATTTTCAGTAGTTTTTCTGTCAGCCTTAAAACTCTTTTCCTGCTTATCCTATATATACTACCACTAAAACAAATAAAAGGTAAAAATTATGAGTATCAATAAAAGAGCTGGGGTGCCTAAACAGTCAGGAGGAATCTAACATTACTTTTACAGCTTGATTTTATTTGCAGTAAAGGTATACATCATAAGACAACATGCTAAGAAGCACTTGAAAGTGAATACAAGTTAAGTTCTCTAAATCTTTATTTGATCTCAGAAAAACTAGATTGAGAAAAGAACATAAAACAATTGCCAGAACATTTCCCGGACAGTTACAGCACCATTTTCATAAATTTTATTTTTAAGGTGTTCTAGTGCATGTCATATCCAAGTCCTCAAACTATTCTTTCTACAGTTTCCAAGACATACATACAACAGATAACCCAGTAGTTCCACCTGTGCTGTAGGTAGAAGCAAACACATCATCTTCCTTTTCCATTTTCTTGCATTTGCTTTATTAAACCTGTTGACCTATATGCTCAGTTCACTCAGCAAGGCTAATCAAATTATTTCAAATTCTCCAATTTTGAGCCTTTACAAACATTTACACTTAATATGCAAAGTGTATATAAAATTAGGATCTATTTCATCATGTTAATTCCAAAGAAGTAAGCTTTCTCCACCATGGTATTACATGCCAGTAAAACTCCCTTTCTTTTGCATTAAAGGAGAAATTTTAGATCCTATAATTCTAGACTCCATATATGTGAGTTCAAGGGAAATCAGACTTGGAAAACCTACCATAATGGAAAAGGCAGTGATACCAAGAGCTATAGAAAGGCTTGGAAATATTTGAGAGAAAAAAATAAAACAAAATAAAACCAAAATTAATATTATGAGGAAGACCAAAAACATAAAATGCCCAAGAATATACTTTTAGACTTCAGTATGAAAAAGGAATATTTTTGTTTTAAAGATCACAAGCACTTCCTTTCATGAATTATCTTCTGTCAAAGACCAATACACCAGAATCTCTTCTTTCATCAAAAATGAAGTCTCATAACTTGGGTCTATAGCTCAGCAGGTACCCAATTCCTCTTATTCACACTAAAATCAAGAGGCAACAAGGAAACTAAATAGCAGTGAAGAGACTAAATTTTTAGTACAAGTTGGAATATGTGCCCTGCATATATTTGCCAAAATGGCAGCTCTGAATGGTGCTTTTTCTCTTCTTCCTCGTTCTGGAAATATTTTCCAATAGTTTCAGCCACACAACTTAAGCTATCTATTCCACAGAGATTCTTATATTGCACATGGCACCACAGACTTGAAACAACCTAATGTAGAAAGTAGTACAGATTTTTGGAAATGAAGAAAAGCTGCTCTAACAGGCTTCAAGCTTAGTCCCTTCTCTTACACTTTGGAAAAAGCAGATTCAGACAGAGATTGTGTGTGATCTCAGTGATCAAAGCCTAAGACATGGCCATACTGCTTGGAGAACACATGTTGTGGTTTAAGCATGAAAATAATTGTTAAAAATAATAAACAAATTTTATGTTGGATCAATATTTTCGGCTAAGAGTCATATTTTGTTTCTTTACAAGGAGTAGAAGTGAAGAAAAAGTAGTGTATTACTTAGCAATAAAAGAAATTGATATCGCCGTGGAATTTAACAGCTGCTACTGCAAAACACAGAGGCTGCTACAAGAGAATTTGATGACATTGTGCAGCAGAATACAAATTACTTCAGCTACATTTCAAACTATCTGTATGAAAACTTTCAAATTTATAAACTGCTTGCAAGACCTTCAAACCACACGTGTGCATTGCCATACTCTGACTGGTTATTTATGAAAAGACATCATCATTCAAATCAAAATATTTCCTAGTCAAAACCCTAGAAGATCATTCTATGTAAAAACAAAACAAAGCTACCCACACACAAGCACACGGAACTGCATATAACCATCACACACAGTCTTCAGCTTCTCTTATGATGCTCCAAGCACGTTCAGACAAAATCAAAACACAGACATAGAAGAACAAATTACACTTGCCTGTTGTTGAGGAAAACGCATTAGAAACTGATATGCATTGTGATTTTTTGAGATTTTTTTCAGTTGGGACTACTACAGAAAAGAAAGCAGAAATATCTCTTTCAGAAAAAATCACACTACTACTTTGTTCCCACATACAAATAAAGAAATACTGTGTACAGGAAGGATGTTAATAATGGTAATAATAATGTAAAAGTAAAAAATATGGGAATTTAGATGAAAATAATTGCTTAGCTTTAGTCCCAGGGATCTTGAGAAGATTATGGGAAAAACAGAGGAAAAAGAGTTTAGCGATAATTAACTGAAACATGATTTATAATTGCACATGGACAGAGAGCACAAAGGAAAAGAAAGAGGCCTTAAGATTTGAATGGTGTTGGGTTTTTTAATAACTATATTTGATTAAATACCTTGATTAGATGACCTTTGCTGTTACCTAGGTAGTTGAAAATTTTGTTGAAAATAAGTTTGCTATAGAACCATAACTACTGAAATATTTGACCTTGCTAAAACAAGCATTCCAACCAACCAATAATCCACCAGTTACATTCTTAACAATGACAATGACATTTAATAACTTGGAATTAAGACGTGTGTATTTAACGACTACTGCTAGGCTCACTTTTATGCCTAAAAGTTATGCATATATACTTAATAATTGCTGAATCAGGACCTTATATAACAAATTTATTTTTATCAGATACATATTGGAGTGTATGATATTAGAGGCAATTTTGAATGCTGACAACCTGGCTTCTGACTTAAAAACTTCCAGAATTCATGGTTTATTTATAGAAAAATTACAAAGACAGGCATATCCTTTGTTTGATTAGAAAGAATGAACTGAGTAATAGAATAATACTTGTTTAAATTTTGTGACATAATACATTGTGCTAGAACAAGAGATTCATTTTTCTATTAGCTATTAATTTGCATTGCTTGTATATTGGCTTGTCTGATAGAGGCAATATTTTTCTAATGGCTAGAGAACTGGGAGAAAAACTGCAAGTGAATAAAAATGAGTTCTATTTCCTGATTGTTAGTGTCTTTCTGTGTAATTTTCAATAAATTCAAACACCATACCTCAATTTACTCCTTATAAAAAAAAGTGGAATTAATTTTAGGCATCACCATCTACCCAAATGCGACTGACTGTCAAAAGATCAAGTTGTGAAATGATTCAGTAATACAGAACACGGGTACTTTAGTGTTGCATGTCAACAAAGCTGCCAACTTATATTGCTCATTCAATAAAGCACTGTTTCACATGCAGCATGTGCTTAGGTGATATGGATAAATGGGGATCTGCTGTCTGTTTTGGGCATTCCTGCCTAAGTAAGTGAAGCTTAGCTGGCCAGCCATTGGTTCGTGGGTTTGTTCACCAAACCTCAGACACCTGTTTTCAACAAGCTTCACACAAATTGTCAACCAGGTAAAGAACTTCTGTCAATGAGAGAAAGGGTGAAACACTCATGTAACCCACTTACAGTGTTATTTCACAGAATTAATGAAGAATTCAGGGTGGAAGGGATGCCTGCAGATCACACAAGTCAACTCCCTGCTTTGAGCAGTGTCTTCTAAATGAAGTAGCTTATGGCTGTGTACAGTCAAATTTTGAGCATCTCAAAAACAGAGACTCAAACCTGCCCTCCTTCGAGAACCTGTTCAGTCTCTGATCATCCTCATGGTGAAAAATAAAATAATTTTCTTTATATCTAACCATGTAACAACTTGTCCTACTACTGTAAACTTCAGGCTGGCGAGCCTGGCTCCACCTTCTCTACACTTCCCATTAGGTTTTTCCAGTTTCATCATTTAGGATAAAAAGAGGTTTGGTTCGTAGCAGCTGCAACAGGAAAACTTTGAGACATAACTGATTTAAAATAAGCATGTTTATCTCTCTGAAAACAATGATATCCGAGATAAAAGGGAATGCTATTCCAGCCTTTATTTCAGCTCATCACTATGATTTGGTAAAAAAGCCCCCCAATATCTTGCAAACTCAGTATAACTATACTATAGCAAAAGGACAAAGAGAGATATCTCTCCTTTCCTTGTAATTCCTCTGAAATTGGAAAGAATTGAAAATAGTGTTTTAAATTCTGATCTCCTTTTTTTCAAAGAATTTTGAAAACGCGTGTTGCTTTCACTGAACTATTTCCCCAAGGGCAGCAAAGTTTCAGTTTGTAAGTACCTATTTATTAAAAGATTTTTCAGTGGCAAGCAGCTTCTTGACAAACAAAGGCAGAAAGATGAATGACTGGAGACTGAAGCTAAACAAAGTCTGACTGGAAATATTTTAAGAGCGAGTGCAATTAATCAATAGAACACCTCACTTAGGGTATGCCAGATTCTCTGTAGAGCATTTTAAATCAAAAAATTGATGTATTTTATAAAGATATGGTCTAGCTTAGCAATAAATTACTAGACTGTACAAAGATGTACATTAGATGACAAAAAATTGGACTGAGTTTTAATTGGATGTCAAAGTAAATGTCCTGGTTGCTTCTTCTGACCTGAAGATTTTGGATTGTGAAAATTAATTATTTTCAACTTTAAAAACCAGCAGTTTCAATGAAGTAAAGTAAGGTAAGTAAAAGTAAAGTAAAGTAAGGCCCAGAATAAGAGTGTAGAAGCCCTCAGTTACACAGAGGGATAAGCTCTGTGCGATAATTCCACCCATACGGTCTCATGTTCCATACCTGTGAATATTCAGGACTGTAGTTGTAGTTCAGGCTTTTTAAGATGCAAGAGAGGAAAAAAAAAAAGGAGAAGCACAATAGCTGTTCAGGAGCTTATCCTCCTTAGCAGTGTATGCTCCTCTGCCACAGAAAGGGAACAAGTATCTGCTGCGCCAAATCACATAAATTAGCTCTAAACTGGTCCTGCAGGAGAGGACAAATTACTAGAGAAGAAAAAGTTATGTTTCTGAAGAACACATGGCTCTTGGGTCTTCATTGTAGAACCTAGGTCATACATCCCAACATCTTCCCTTGGTAAGAACCAAAGCATGGTAAGTGTGGACAACAGTAGGATTTATTTCAAAATCACATTCCAGATCTGAACCACAATGCTAATGTAGGTATCCCCTTAGAGCCCTAGTCAACTAGGCCCAGATGCAGTAAAAAAGAAAACAAAAACAAGGACAATTTCCCTGAGAGGTTACTTCTATATCTTCATAGCTGCAAAAGAATCTGTTACAGCTCTGATGTCTTTGGGCACAGAGACAAGCTTTCACAATATTAAAGCTATAAAATTACTAATTATGAAAATGGAGTCTATCTTTTTTTCGTGTAATTTAAGGAACTGGTGTTCAAACATTTAATAAGATTATTTGTTTTAATTTAAGAACAAAGTAAAAAATAAACTTACATAATTCCTTCTTCTCCGTGGAAGCTAATGTGATTTGGAACACTATTTCCTTTCTATCTTCCCCCAGAATATAGATCCACAATGAACATGTTTTCCAGTTGAAAATTATAAATATTGTGTTCCCTGAAAAGGCTGAAAATAGTCTCTTTCTGCAGAAAGGACAGACTCATAGCAATTTTTCATTGTGGATTTCAGACAAAAAAAAAAATAGAAAAAAAAGAAAATAAAAAAGAAAATCTGCTGAATTATTTGAAGATCTGAGCTGAGCAAAGAACTTAGTCATGCTTATTTTTTTTAATCCGGTTACTTTATCTTGTGTACAATGAACTACAATTTTGCTTCATGCAATTTTCAGGTGAATAATTACCTTTTAGTATTTTTTCATCAAATTAAGAAAATAAGTAGCTTTTTTCTCCGTTATTGAAGGAATCTTTTCTGATTTTTTTTAAGTTCATTTTCCATGCTTTCACACTATAAATGGTAACAATTAAATTTTCCTTTAAAAACATCTGTGCTCAGCTGACTTGCAGATAAGCCTAGACCAAATAATTTTGAGGATCTAAGGTGACCTTATACGTACTACATGCCAAAGGACTCTCCTGATTTTCTTTAACCTACAGCACAGCATTAGAAAAGTATTTGCTCTTAACTTGCTAGTAAGGTAGAATTGAATGAAAGCTTTGGTAAATCAGTCTGTGAAATGTCTCTGTTGTTAAAAATGTATACCTTATTTCTAACCTTATTTTGTCTAGCTTCCACTTTGAATTATCTTTGATATTTTTCTTTGTAGTCTGAGGTGGTTATAAAAAGTTTTTACATAGTTCAGGTGACAAAATTTCACCATACTCATTTCTGAGGGGAATGAATAGAATCCTTGGACTCTCTCTTGATAAGGAGATCTTTTTACTGAATTTATAGATTTGCTTAGCTGTTCTCTAAAAGATTTGGACTTTATGAATATCTTCTGATATGAGCACCAGAACTGGACACAGAATTACTTCTAAAAATTCCGCTATTTATCTGCCTAGCCATCTAAGAATCCTGTTTTGTTGAATGCAGCACCACACTGTAATGACAGGCTAATTATTTAACAAGATTATAATCCTTCTTATGAAAACTGCTTTCCACAAGAGATGAGTATGATCCAGAAGAAGGAAGTATGAAATGTATTAAGACATCCTGTTCCCTCACTAATCAGGATCACTCTGTGCTAGTGACTTGTTTTCATTACTTGCAAGGAAAATGACTTATGACAGATAACTTAGAAACAAAACTCAAGTTATAAGCATTTTTTGGTTTTGGTTGTTTGTTTTTTTTTCTTAACAGAAATTGTAGCTTTAAAACCAGACAAGTTTGGCAGTAGCTAATTTTTTATAATTCACATGGGTCACCTTTGTCTTCTCTCCGTCTGCTTGCTATTAGTCAAAACCTGTGTTATGTGCTCCATTTTGTAGGACTCACTTCAGCCTACATCAACTCAAACTTGTTTATAACTTAAAGAGTTAAAAGACTCAAGTTTTTTAACTTCCTAGTGCAGTGTTAGCTTCTTTCCACCTCCTCTGAAGTTCTTCAATGGACCAAGATATTAAGATTCATGAGAAAGAGTCACCAGGTTCTTTGACCTTTTCTTTGGAAAAAAATAAACACAAAATTATTTAGAAAAACTTGTAAAATACTGAACCGTCATCCTCACAGGTTACTGCAAAAAAAGCTTACAGCATTTGTTTTGCCATCGGTTCCCCCAAAACCTACCGATTTTCATCAGTTGGTATTATTTTCTCCTTTTTAATATTGTTTTCATTAAATGTCAGACACTAAGCCAGTTAGATTTTTGTTTGGTTGTTTTTTATAATCAGAGTAACCTGTAGATGCCTGGATATGGAGTAATATTATTTAAAAATTCGGTTATAAACTGGGTTAATTTAAACATAAACATGTTCAATAGTCTTCTTGCTGTTGTTCAAGAAGTTGATATTTCTACTGTGTTTCACCCAGACTGAAGTCCTGTATCATGCATCTTCGTTTTCCCCTGTATATATCATAAGCTCGCGATGCAGTTATCTTGTTTTCTAGTGGGATCTGATGGTCTTCTGCAAACATCAGGAAATAACTTTATACCGATTATTTGTTTCATATTTCTCTAACCTCACAGTAATGTCTTAAAAACTCTTTTTTCCCCCTCCCTCTCCCCCCACGAGGTCACTGACAGCAATGAGAAATGCTACTTTAGAGTACTCCCTCTTGACTTTTGCCAGCTTGATCTTTCTCAAAGAGTCTGTGATTGCTGAATTTAACACTCCAATCACGTCAATCTTTCCATCAGGATTCAGTGATATATAAGGTTGAATTTTTTTATAGATGAGCAATTATAGTTCTTCTCATTTGAAACTCCAGTACAACCAAGCGAAGAATGTCTTTACCACTGATATTTTGACTGACTGCAAAATATCATAATTTTGAACATTTTCTCTCTTCCCTATATTCTTTCTTTTTTACTTTCAGTGCAGTGATCTTCTGACCATCTTAGTCAACCTGTCTCCCCCGGAGTTTCTATCCTTGCTTTAATGAAGAGGAAACTACACAATTTATTCAGTCTCTGCTCAGGATAGAAAACTGCCACTGTTTCTGTAAATTTCTGCACATTTCCACCTGGTCTCTTTGGCTTTTGGGCTTGACAAGATTTTTTGAAAGATTTTTTAAGTATTATTGCCTGTCATTTTTTATTGTTAGGGTCATTTGGTAACTAACAAAGAGGCCCAAGAACTTCTTTTATAGCAATGGCTTTAACACTTTAATAACCACCAAATATCATTATGACAAGACAGGTTGCAAGTTCTGTTCATCTGCATGTAACCCTTATTATTGCAGTTTTTGGAAAAGGGCTTATTATTCAACTGGGAAGCAGTATGTTTTCAGTACCGTGCAGTTTCTGGAGAGCAATTTTTCCTTGTTTGAGAATAATTTTAAGCCTACATAAGCCAACATCCCATGCACACCTGTTAATATGAATATCTACCTGCAACAGGGAGTTTTCTGAAATCCATTTACTTTGACAACTTCTCAATCCTCTTGTCAGTATACTCAGCAAGAAGATATACCCTTCATATCCAGCCACAGAAGGCCACATCTGTGGCCAGAAATGATCATACAGAACTGAGGTAAAGAAATACTTTCTATACGCCCCAGAAACAGATTGTGAAATAAGCAATTCTAAAAGCCTGTTTTAATTTCACACTTCTTTGTAGAGTAAACTAGTTTGGATACTTGATAGAAGTTGAGCTTAACTGATGGTAAAGCACTTCAAGAGAAGTATCACAGTATCACAGTATCACAGTATGTTAGAGATTGGAAGGGACCTCAAAAGATCATCTAGTCCAATCCCCCTGCCAGAGCAGGAACACCTAGATAAGGTTACACAGGAATGTGTCCAGGCGGGTTTTGAATGTCTCCAGAGAAGGAGACTCCACAACCTCCCTGGGCAGCCTGTTCCAGTGTTCTGTCACCCTCACTGAGAAGAAGTTTCTTCTCAAGTTTAAGTGGAACCTCTTGTGTTCCAGTTTATACCCATTACCCCTTGTCTTATCATTGTTAGCCATTGAGAAGAGCCTGGCTCCATCCTCATGACACTCCCCCTTTATATATTTATATACACTAATAAGGTCCCCCCGCAGTCTCCTCTTCTCCAAACTATAGAGACCCAGCTCCCTCAGCCTTTCCTCATAAGGGAGATGCTCCACTCCCTTAATCATCTTTGTCGCCCTGCGCTGGACTCTCTCCAGCAGTTCCCTGTCCTTCTTGAACTGAGGGGCCCAGAACTGGACACAATATTCCAGATGCGGTCTCACCAGGGCAGAGTAGAGGGGAAGGAGGACCTCTCTCGACCTACTGACCACCCCCCTTCTAATACACCCCAGGATGCCATTGGCCTTCTTGGCCACAAGGGCACAGTGTTGGCTCATGGTCATCCTGCCATCCACTAGGACCCCCAGGTCCCTCTCCCCTACACTACTCTCTAGCAGGTCGTTCCCCAACCTATACTGGAACCTGGGGTTGTTCCTGCCCAGATGCAGGACTCTACACTTTCCCTTGTTATATTTCATCAAGTTTCTCCCTGCCCAACTCTCCAGCCTGTCCAGGTCCCGCTGGATGGCAGCACAGCCTTCTGGAGTGTCAGCCACTCCTCCCAGCTTAGTGTCATCAGCAAACTTGCTGACAGTACACTCAATTCCCTCATCTAAATCATTGATGAATATATTAAATAATACTGGTCCCAATACTGACCCTTGAGGCACTCCACTAGATACAGGCCTCCAACTAGACTCCGCCCCATAGACTACAACTCTCTGGCTTCTCTCCTTCAGCCAGTTCGCAGTCCATCTCACTACCTGATGATCCAGGCCACACTTCCTCAATTTAGCTATGAGGATGCTGTGGGAGACTGTGTCAAATGCTTTGCTGAAGTCAAGGTAGACCACATCCACCGCTCTGCCATCATCCATCCACAATGTTATTTCCTCATAAAAGGCTAGGAGGTTGGTCAAGCATGACTTCCCCTTGGTAAAGTCATGTTGACTGCCTCTCATAACCCTCTTATCCTTGACATGCCTTAAGATGGCATCAAGGATAAGGTATTAGATATAAGGTATTATATCTAAAGTATTAGAAGAGACTTCACAACAGATACTTTGCTTTCTTGAAAGTCATTGCTGTTGCAGGAGTTCTCGGCTGGAACTACCATAGGAGTTACCTAGAAAATGGCACTAAAGGTTTCATGGATCTAATGGCAGCTCAAAGCGACACACGTACATATCTATTACAGAAAATAAAACTCATCAATGCAGAAAAGCTCAGCATAAGGGCTGACATTATCCCTAGAGTTTAGACATCATTCCCTTCTCTCCAATACAATCACTACAAAAATCTTATGCCCCTTTACAGAAAAATAAATAAAATCTTAGCGCTATGATAAAATTGATCAGTTAATTGTAAAAGGGCAAACAGATCACCTTGCAAAGACTCTGCTATGATCTAGAAATACATGAACCCATTATTAGAAGTTTCAATGCTCTGGCAATTGCCAAAAATGCAACATTTGCAAAATTATAATGTGTGAAAGATAAACCATCTTTAGTGCAGGAATAGCCATGGCTCAGCAATTTCACTATCACAGGATCACAGGACAAGAGGGAGCTCAGGAAATAAAATAGTCCATCTTCCTGCTCAAGGGAGGGTCAAACCAATGTTATTTGTGTTATTATGATCTCTGTTTTTCAGAATTACTTGTTTGTGTATGGAATCATATTCAAATCAACTCAGAGATGATAGCTCTCTGTTTCATTGTTACTGCTTTTAAAGCGTGAAGGAGGATTTGGAAAAAACACAGTAACAATAAATGCATACCAAATTAAGCAGGATTAAAGCAAAATCTGTCATCATCTTTAGCTGATAAGGGAATCTGTAGTGACTTCAGCCTAACAGTGCAATTTCATTGCTGTTCCTTACTTTTTTTTAGTCTATAGTGTGAAAGTCAAGATTAAGACTAGGAGCTGCATTCACAGAATCACAGAAAAGCTGAGGTAGAGTGACACCTCTACATATTGCCTAGTCCAACCTTCCTGCTTAAAGCAAGGTCTCCTCAAGGAGGTTGCTCAAGACCCTGTCCAGTCAGGTTTGTAAATATCTCTAGGGGTAGACTTTCCACAAGTTCTCTAGGTCTTGTCACCCCTACAATGACATGGAATTCCCTGCATTTCAGTTTGTGCCCTTTTCCTCCTGTCCTGTTACTGGGCACCACTGAGTCCATCTCTGCCTTCTTCGCTTGCCCCCATCAAGTATGTATACATACTGACATGATTCCCTTAAGCTCTCTCTTCTTCAGGCTAAATATTCCTGGCTCTCTCAGCCTCTCTTCATGGCAGGTACCCCAATTCATTCATCATTTTTGTGGGCCTCCATTGGACTCATGTCAGTATGCCCCTGTCTCTCTTGTACTAGGGAGCTCAGATCTGGACACACCAACACACCACTCCAGATGTGCTCTCACCAGGCCTGAGAATAAAGGAAGAATCACCTCCCTCAACCTGCATAAGACATCAGAGTTTCATGTTTGGAACCTCCAACCACAATACTAAGGTATTTCTCCCTGAAAGAACCACTTTTCAAAACTATTTTATGCAGAAAATTATTAAGAATTTACATCTTTATCAAAGACAAAGCTACCTAGATTAATAAAAACACAGAATTGGAAGTATTGCCAGATATGTTTTTAATTTTGCTACATTTCATCAAATTTTACCTATTTACAAAAAAACCCAAACCAAAACAAACAAAAAAACACTTCAATATTTTTAGCTCTGATCTGCATACTGTATCATACTTTTACAGTGCAGAATTTTATACTTTTTATGATCAAAGAAATAACAGAGATACTGCCACGGACAAAATTCTGGAGGTTCATAAATATTTATTTACATATTATTTATGTATTTGAGACCTCACTTGGAGTACTGTGTGCAGTTCTGGTGTCCTCAATATAAAAAGGACATGGAACTGTTGGAACAAGTCCAGAGGAGGGCCACAAGGATGGTCAGGGGGCTGGAGCACCTCCCGCATGAAAATAGTCTGAGAAAGTTGGTGCTGTTGAGCCTGGAGAAGAGAAGGCTGCGTGGAGACCTCATAGCAGCCTTCCAGTATCTGAAGGGGGCTTATAAGGATGCTGGGGAGGGACTATTCATCGGGACTGTAGTGATAGGACAAGGGGTAATGGGTTCAAACTGAAACAGGGGAAGTTTAGATTGGATATAAGGAAGAAATTCTTTACTGTGAGGGTGGTGAGGCACTGGAATGGGTTGCCCAGGGAAGTTGTGAATGCTCCATCCCTGGAGGTGTTCAGGGCTGGGTTGGACAAAACATTGGGTGGCATGGTTTAGTGTGAGGTGTCCCTGCCCATGGCAGGGGGGTTGGAACTTGACGACCTTAAGGTCCTTTCCAACCCTAACTGTTCTGTGATTCTATAAAATGGCACATATGATCTTGGAATCAGCACACAAGGATAAGTATTTTCAAACTGCATAGATAGCTAGTCTCTGAATTTGCTTGAAGAATACTTAAAAAAATCACAATTTTTTTTAAAAAAAGAAGTTTTGAAATTTTACAATCTGTATTTCTGGATTGTGTACAGAACAAAAGGAGCCAATAGATTACAATTTTTGGTACACGTACCCATGGCAGGGTGGCTGGAACTAGATGATCTTTAAGGTCCTTTCCAACTCAAACTATTCTATGATTCTGTGTAGAGTACTTCGATGTATGATGTTATGTATTCACTCAGCTGCAACTTTCAGTAAAATAAGGCACAGTGTGATTTGTGTTAAGGTGGTGAAGAATCACTCGAGCGATTTTGGAAAACATGGGCTTTAAAGTTCCAAAAATTGAGTGTAATTCATACTTAAAACATATAATATTTTTTCACTTTGAGTACTTTAATTATCCACTAGATTACAGATAAACTGAAGGTTTCCCTTACTTTACAAAAAAAAAATATTATAGCCACTTGCTCCTGTAAGACAGATAACTTCAGTGCCCTATCCTTAACTGACTCTAAAGAATTAACAATATACTATATGAATGTAAGTTTAGACTTATCAAATGTCAGATCCTACATTTAATAAAAGCCAAAGCTGACAAGATCAGTCATATACTCTATAAATTCTATCTTTGGGAGAATGACAAAGGGGTTGGTCTTCTATTCCTAACTACACAGCCTTTGAAAATGAGCTCTAAGCTATAATCAATAAACCAGGTATTTTCTGTTTCTATCATTGCCATTTGTTTATATTGTACAAGAAAACTTCAGCTAGCACAGTGAATACACACAGTTATAGATGAAGTATCCCAGTACTTACAAGTCAAATACTGTAAAACACAACTTATAGGAGCTGGGTCCCAGAAGTGGACCCTGGATTCTGCACACATTTATCTGCCTTATAGTATGGACTGGAAACTACAGTTGTGTAAAAACAGAGCTGAAAATAACCATATACTAAACAGGGCACATTTAGCTGTTGGCAATGCTGAAGGTAATGGTGAGTGCCAAATCCCTCTCTCTGTGGAGACTAGGCATATCAGTCAAAGTAGCACATCCCTATGTCCATCCATACAAATCACAGGCAGAAAGAGAGCACTGATACCTGCTCTGCCATAGCTGCTGGCTGTTTCATTATTTTTATCTAGACACGCTCGCTGCCAGAGTGCAGGCGCACCCATATTTTAGAGGCAATACAACAGTGGAAGTCTTGTCCAGGAGAAAGGAAGAGTAAGCGGGGTGCCACCCTGAGCTTGAGGCACTGGGGCTGTCTTTGCCATCACCCTAAACTCAGGGTGCCAACTACCCTGTGTAGTCTCCTCCTTCCTCATGTCAATAATGCCTCACTGCACAGCAAAGTATTTAAAAGTTTCATGTGGTCAGAAAACCAGAGCAGGTGCGGGACCTGGTTACGGCACTCAGATGTGATTTTACTGTCTAGGGGAGAGCTCTAAACCTTTAAAAATCTCAGGGAAAGCATTCCAACTGTATTATTTTAACAGTCATAAGCACCAGCATCTCCTTTAATAACTTATCTGCTGGAAACAACTTTAAAGAAAAACAGTGTATTTTGTTAAGGCCTATTTCTGCTGCTAAGTGACAGCAGCCTGCATCAACTACAGCGGGTCTAAATGAAATGTACAAAAGCAAATTCATACATATCCAGCACCTGGAACCATCTGAGATAAAAAGGAAGCTGCCTTGCACATTTAGGCGTTCCTAAAATCATGCAGAATCTCTCTGAAGGGGATTTTTTCAGTGTATTGGTCTTCAATGTATAAAACTGGCTTCAAACCTCAGTAGAGGCATAGAACTTCCTCTGTACTGAGCCCATAAAGTTATAACAACTTTGAAGAGATTTCTCCGGATGACTATTAGATTGCAGAACAGGAAAAAGAATTTGGCTAATAACTTCTCATTTTGTTCAATAAAGCCACTTCCACAGCAGCCAACTGTGATGTTAAAATTAGAACTGCAATTTTATATATGGTGATTAAACATAGTGAACAGTTGCAGTATGATAGGACAGATATGGTTTCGGAAATATCTGCCAAACACACATACTCTGAGAACATCAATGCCTTTTCAGAGTAATGGAATACAAAGTTAGGCTCTTAAGCTTATTGTATGCCACATAGGGAGAGTTGAGTGCCTCAGATGGGACTCAAGCGCATCAGGCATGCTGGGCATGGAGGTGGTTAGAGCTAGAGCAATGAGCCATTCCAAGTAGAGGAGTGCATCTGAAATCCCAATGTCTGCAGGGCTTAGGCAGCAGACGTCGTAACTTTATGCTCTTGGGGACCAAATTGCACTCTAAAAACATGTACACTTCACTCTTTTTCACTCTTCTGTTTTCAGCTGAACCTGAAAGGTGAGAATGCTTATTATTTCACACAAATATTGGTTAGAGAACCCAAAGGCATGTGGAAACCCATCCCTTCTCTTCAGTGGTGCAGGTACTCACACAGAGCTTAGCTTATCAGTAATCACCAAACAAGAAGCCAAGACAGTACCACTTCAAAACCCTGCACATTAATTTCACCAGGGTTAGCACTGAGCTAGGACCACTTGAGACAATTCACTGCACCTTTGATGTTTTGTGGCAAGACAGAATTGCCTTCCTCAAAGGCCAAAAGCAAAGGAGACACAAAACCAGAAATCATTACATTGGCCACAATAATCTTGATGACAATTCAGAAAAGTGACATTTGTTTTGATCTCTGATTTTCTTTAAATAACAGAAGAAGAAATTGAAGTCTAAAATACTGGCAAACTCACAAGCAGTATCATCTGGGACTGGACCCATCCAAGAATGCCATGGAGGCCCTCGTGACTGACTACCAAGAAGACATGCAGAGTAAGACACATTTATGCTCCGAGGTGGTAAGTCTGTGTGCCAAGTTCAGGTGCCAAGGTCAGGTGCCAAGTCTGATGACAAGTTTATGAGATGAATGGTGGGACTGCGACTCAAAGTGTTCTCATATGATGGGGTTACCAAAACTCATTTCATACATGGACAAGCCTGAGGCTCTGTAGAATTCACATGATCTACATTTCATTATTCAACTAGGGAGCTAAAGCAATAATGTTACTCTTGTATGGTCACAGAAAGCAAACCTCACCCTCATCTTGTAAATTCAGCTTTTGGGGAACACATTCAGGTAGGGTTTATATAGTTTCTGGGCAGGCAGCTGAGACTTCCAAAGTAGCATTCTCAATCCACTTACTCTCAGTAAAGACGAATCATTAGATTTACTGCACGGTGCCCTCTCCCCTTTACCACTCTTCTAACAATGTCATATTCTGTGTGAATTCATTTGTGACTGGAGACACAAGCCGTCTTTCCAAGGCAATTATAACACTATAATAATCTGTCTGCAAAACAATAGAATATTGGGCAACAACACTTAAAGTTTCATTTTCCTGGTTCACATAACCAGTTAAACCATTGAACTAACTATGAAATTACACCCTGTTGGTTCATCTGCAGTAATAAATGTGGACGTCTGGACATAAAAATAAATGCCTACTGTTCAAATGAGCAGTCCGCAAGCCATGACTAATTGGCAGCGTGTTGCCTTTAAGTCCTCCTAGCATTGCTTGTGGCAATAGGAAATTGAAAAGCTAAGAATGAGGCTAACAGGAAGAGCAAACCACAGAATTATTTGTACAAAGATTATTACTCTGCTTTGTTGTCTTCTGTTTTAAAGATCCAATTGGAAAAAAAAAAAAAAAAAAAAAACCAACCAAAAAAACCAACAAAAACCAACTCATTTTCTGTTAAGGCAACACAAGTAGCAAAATCATAGGCCTCTTACTGTGGTCTAGCCATTAGACCATAAATGTGAGACAATCAAGCCAGTGCAAGCACATTCGTTATGAAGGAAGATCTGGGTTATAATTGAGGACATGCTTCTTGCAACCTTGAGTACAGACTACGTAGAAGGTGACTATGATAATTATAGTTGCAAAAAACAGTAGCTCAAGTTCTTGAGCAACAAAGGTGGATAGGTAAGGCTGTGAAAATAAGGGCTCCGTAGTTGTGCCTTTCTGTCCTTTGCTCTAAAAAAAAAAAGCAAAAAGAAAAAATTTCCTGCATTTTCCCTCTTCTTCTCAAGCTAAAACCAGCATAAGGACATTTATCACACTGTCAGAAAGAATTGCAAAAGCAAGAAGAAAAATCACATTGATCTCGAGAGTTTTCACACTGACAATTCGAAGAACTCATTATCAACATTAATGTTAACATCATGAAGCATTATCAAATCTGGCAACTGTAACATTACTGAATTTTAATAGGTTTTAAGACACAAGGATTTGAAAAGATTGCGTAAAATTTGTTAGAAAAGAAATGTTTCTACAGCCAAATTTTTCCAGGCTGGTCTGATTACAGTCTGTATTTCTACAATCTGTAATTTTGACCTCCCGTATCAATATCAGCAAATAATATGCAGGATCTTTATATAACAGTGGTTCTGAACCTTCCTTCTCTTTCAGATTTGCAAATTTGGCATATTTTTTTAACTCTCTATAAGTAAGCAGAAAAATGTGAAACGGGTGAAGGGCAAAAACAACTAGCAACCAAAAATTTACAAGAAAACAACTTCAAAGCATGCT
This sequence comes from Psittacula echo, assembly GCF_963264785.1. NCBI lineage: Eukaryota > Metazoa > Chordata > Aves > Psittaciformes > Psittacidae > Psittacula > Psittacula echo. The sequence continues at coordinate 95,679,657 of NC_137737.1, read as the reverse complement.
GCTTATGTACACCTACACATGTCAACCACATTTCTGAATGATAATTAATCCTGATGTGAGGTAAGAGAATTCAGCTACATTTATCTAAAACGTAACAGTACCTGTCAGGAATGTACAGCCATAAAAAGGACTGAAGATAGTTTTAGATCATTCTAGCTGAAGATAGTTTTAGATCATTCTAAATATATGTGTGCACATAAATATATAGATAGATATGCACCAGAGAACCAGCACCTTTGTTTTCCTTATTATATGAATTGTATTTGATTATCAGATACCTTTATTATTTGATTAATTTTGTTAAGAGCTAGCCATAACACCGATCTTCTCTATTGCTTGCTCAGTCACTCTGCTTTTCTCAGTAACCTTCAAAAGAAAATCAATGAAAATCTGCTTACCTAAACAAGTCTTTGGTTTGATTGTTTAAATTTTAAAAAAAAGAGACATTAGGAAAATTATCTCTTTAGCATTAATATGTCTTAATAGCAAAACGTTCCATAATTATCAATGATGCAAGCCTATCCCACTTTCCCAGAACTGATCTCTTCCTTGCCGCTACAGTTGATCTTAAAGAGAACAGTGGATCCAATTTAGAAATTTGTTTACAAATGCAAAACCCAGCGTTCATCCTCTGATTTGTAATTGTATTGAAATCAATTTCAGATTGAGACTGTCATTAGTCTTTTACAAGCTTTTATTTTCAAAAGGGTTATGATAAAGAACTTTCTTGCTCTGTTTTATAGAGCAAATTAAATCTTTATGTCAAGATGGCAGTGTTTAGTGATGAATACAAAGTTGTAGCTCCCAAGTACTTCATGCAATACTTTAGACTGCTGAACTGGAGATCTTTCACTCCGCAACCCCATATATTCTTATTCCCTCATCTGAATATTGAGGGACTTGAACAAACCCTTCAGAAGCTGTGCCACTAATCTTTTTACTTTCAGGAAACAAATCAACATAATGAATCCACATCCCAATACATATTGTGCCCTCACAGCAGCTTAATTATAACCATTGAAGTTTCTTGGCTTAGTATTGTAGTAGAATACAAACAAAGCTTGTAGTGGTAATAATGTCAATCCTTCTGTAGCTTATTCATCAACTTGTGACAGGCTGTCTATTGGATAACAAAGTCTAATAGACTTCTGCAAAACAAGCAACTACACTGGGGAAACATTTTCCTTTACTCTGAGAATTAGGAGTAGAATGTGTCATAGCTTTACACAGAGTATGGAAATTTTAAGCTGCTCATCTCCTAAAAATTAATTAAACCAAAGCAAGATGAGATATCAAAGTAAATCTGGATTTGCAACTACAGTTCTGAAAGACTGGAACTACCAAGAGACAGATGCCATAGTGGTTGCAATACTAGATAAATCATATACCAAGAACACTGCCATGCACTTGAGGATCAGGTCCTTAGAACAGCTTCTATTACACGAGAATTTGTATTTTAGCGCTTACTTGTCTATAAGCATATCAGCAATATGTTACTTCTTCAATGGAGCATAATTAGGCTTTTTCCAGTTTTAAAGGCCAATAATTATTTTATTTCAGTTTTAAAATTATGAAGAAGTGTGGTTTTTTGCAACTGCTTGGTTTACGAGTTTGTTCTTCAGTCTATGCCAGGAAGCTGCTGTTGCTGAATTTGTATGAATTATACTATTCCTCAAAATAAGTAATCAAGTAACTGCCGCCAAAACAGCATTCAGGAAAAAGCAGGTTATTTTACCACATGAGAAAGCTTTCCTTGTCCTGTAATAGGATATTAATATGAAGGAAAACATTGAAGTAAGAGGGAATGAAATGAAGAAGTGAATTTAAGACTGTGGGAGTAATGGTATGAAACAACAAATTTTATCACACCAGTTTTGCCTTGGCTTATCTGTATTGACCTTCCTAATGTGGCCAGGATTGTATGTTGCAAGGACAGCAGCAGCTATAGGAGGGGGTGTCACTTTACAGAGGGCCACTCAGGACAGGCTGGTCAAAGGGACTGCAGAGAAAGCAGAAGCAGATCTTTCCAAGGTCGATGTTGAGAAACAGGCCAGCAAACTGATCTTGTAGAACACTTGATGCTACCTTTCAGAAACAAACTAAAGCAGTCACTCTGGCAGATAGCATACCAAAATAACCAACTCCAGCTTTATAGAAAGTATAAGAATGGTGAAAACAATCAGAAAGACCACATCTAGGGAAATGGTGGTAAAAGAAGCTTGAAACCTACATTCTAGAATATTTGAAATTATGCAATAGTCAGAGAAATACAATACTGTAATCTGAATATTTTGGAGTAAATTAATAATGATTGCCAAGAACCAACCAGAAAGTGACAAAGTTATATTTTCAGTGAAATAAGATCGTTATAAATCAATTTAACCTTTAAAGCAGAAAAATCATATACAGATGGGCAAACAATTAGCATCTGATTTCCCTGAACTAGATTTCAAATGAGAAACATAAAAACAAGATTTGTGTAAAGTCAGGCAGAGGGAAAAATGCAAAGGGGAGCTCAAAATTCAGTGTTTCAATTGCCAAGAAACTGTAGTAATGCTCCCATTTAACAGTAGGAGACTTCAAGCCAAGTTTGTGGGTCACAAAGTAATGAAAACCATGGGATTAACAAATCAAAAGCTGATTCTTTGCCCTGGCAGAGCTGTGAATAGACTCAAAACTATCGCTAATGGGATGTTGGTGTCACACAGGTATATCCTCACAAATCACTTGACATTTCCCAGAAGCAGTCAAGAGGAGACGTGCTGATCAGCTATGGGCTAGAAGGAAATTTAGCAGCAATACTGTCTAGTGGGTTGAAATCATACACAAAAAAGAAAAAAAAAAAAAAAAAAACAAAAAACCAGACATCAGACAAAGTACTAGAAAGTGTGACATAAAAAAAAATAAAATAATAATCTCAAACCTAAAAAAAAAAAAATCAGTGTATATCACAATCCTCTTCATTCAGCATAACAAAGATGCCAAACTACATGTGACTTCCCAAAGAAGCAAATCTTAAGTCTGTCTATCATATCAAGACAGGGAAGGGAAGAGAAGAGAAGGCAGAGACGGCAACCTGAGGTACTGTCATGGTTTAAGCCCATCCGGCAACCCAGAACCATGCAGCCGCTCGCTCACTCCCCCTGCTTCCTCTCCGCTCCCCCAGAGGGATGGGGAGGAGAATCAAAAGAATGTAACTCCCACGGGTTGAGACAAGAACAGTCCAGTAACTAAGGTATAACACAAATCACTACTGCTACCACCAATAATAATAATGATAAGGGAAATAACAAGGGAAGAGAATACAACCGCTCACCACCAGCCAAATGATACCCAGCCCGACCCAAGCAGTGATCTCGCCCTTCTGGGTAACTGCCCCCAGTTGACATAGTGGGCATGACATGCTATGCATGATATGGAATACCTCTTTGGCTAGTTTGGGTCAGGTGTCCTGTCTCTGCTTCCTCCCAGCTTCCCCTCCTCCCTGGCAGAGCATGAGACTCACAAAGTCCTTGGTCAGAGTAAACATTACTGAGCAGCAACTAAAAACATCAATGTTATCAGGGCTGTTCCCAGGCTGAAAGTCAAAAACACAGCACTGCACCAGCTACTAAGGAGGAGAAAAATGGCTGCTACTGCTGAACCCAGGTGCCCACCTACCTCTTAAAAACACCTCCAGAAAAAGCAGTAGCAGGTAGTAACAAATCAGCTTGAGGTGGCATGAAGGAATACTGTTTGTAGCAGTGGAGGAAGCTGCAGCAAGAGCTGTAGGGTACTGTAGATACTGAAACATTTTTGTAACTGAATAAGATTCTATCTGGCAGCTCTATCCTAGCTGAGGGGCTGCAAAAGCCACAGAAGACGACCACTTCAATACTCTTTTACAGAAATTACCAAAGGTAATACAAGCAGTGAGACAGAATACTTTGATAAAAATTACACAGGAAAAAGAAACAAAAAAAAAAAAAAAAAAAAAAGAAAAAGTCCCAGCAAAGCCCGAGCTATTATTTGTTCTGATAATAAATTAAACTGAATATCTTAAACACCTTACCGATCAATTGAGCTAGCATTAAAACACAAGCCTTTGTGTTCACAAAAACATCAATGTTTGTTACACTAAGTGTTTGGGTTTTCCTTTTTTAAATGCATTTTATTTTTCTTTGAGGAAAAAAAGAATAAAATAAGAAAAAGAAAAATCTTTCTGATTGAAAGGAGGAGTACACGGAGGAGAGGGAATATATGATTGGTTCAGTATTAAATGTGTTTTCCCAAACCCAAAGTATACTGCACACAAAGTGACACCCTTGCCTCTTTAGTCTTGGTCTGTTCCCTAAGCCATCATTCATTCATTCCATATTATTGGTTCAACACTACAAGAGAAGTGAATGAATGATTATGGAAAAACTGCTAAGAACAGCAACAAAAAAAATAGTAAATAAAGGATTTTTTTTTTCTCTGTCAGAACACGCAGATCGTTGTTAGAATAAATATACAGGTTCAGTCTTCAACAGCTTCGACCTAACTCTAGAACCATATTAAAATGCCTTTAGTCACACTTCATATAATGAACTGAACTTGCTGACTTCAGATCAAAGGAAAATTAGATTGTATGCTGTAGTTTTGCTGTTTTCTCCAACAGCAGAAACACAAGACAAACAAGACGAAAAAGAACAGCTAATCATATTTAAATAAAATGAATACTGGACAGAAGCCAAATTCAAGCTGATGGAAAGCCAGGTTAAGCCATATAAATCAATTTCATATATTCAGGCAGAAGGTGGGAAGAAGGGAAAGGAAGGTCCTACTAAATCTTGCAGTGCATTTGGAATATAGGATGTGCAGTTTTTACCATGCCTCAGCCTGAAAATCTTCTGAAATTTCCAATTTAAACTCTGTGGATCAAATTTCTGCTCTTAACAGCTATGTAATGCTAATATCTCCCCTGCAGTACAACTGAAATTATGCACTGGGAATCAGGGTCAGTGTTTTTTTTATCACCATGAAAGAATCTTTGTCCTACTCTCTTCTAATGCATTGAAACATACATTTCTTTAAGTTTGAGGGTGAATATACAATTACTCTCCAAGTCTGCTCTATCTTGTGCATGTTTGCATCCATCGACAGAGACATGGTCTAATTAGGAGATATGGTACTGCTGATATGCTTTAACTCCCCATGCATTTTCTTCCCCAGCAGCAACCACAGAACTTCAGGGGGCCACATCAATAACAGCAGAGTTCCTGTTGGCAGCTTGTATCAAGGGGGAGATTTGCAGAACTGAAAGGTCTATCTCCCTCCAAATTCACCAGAGCTTCTCTCAAATGAGGAGACAATTCCCATGCAATCTGCCTGAAGGTCAGTCCTACTGTGCTGTCTTCCTGTTTAAGAGCTCCCAGGCATTCCTACGGTGAAGTGAGCAAAACTTCCTTATGTGCTCAGCTAACTCCCAAAAGCAGGACCAGAATGTCATCGAAGTGTTTCCCCTCACCTGCTTTGTCTATTAAAGGTACAACACAAGTACAGAAAGTCTATAAAGTCTATAAAATCCCTCCAATCCCAGCAGATAAAATAGGAAATCAAAGAGAGGGAAAAATTGTGGGCCAAGAAGCCAAAGAGTGTAGTTTTATGGTGTATTGGGTCATATTCTAGTGGGAGAAAGGTCTGTTTAAGTGGAACTGCCTGCATCTCATAGATAGAAGTAGCTAATCTTCTTAGCAAAAGACTAGTTTAAATGCCCTTTTCGTTGCTCAAACTAATAATACATGGAAATTGTGCAGTGAAAGCAAAAGTAGCAGAAGCTCACTGTACTGGAACAAATGTGACAAGGAATTGCAAAAAGAAAAAGGGAAAAAAACCAGCACCCAAAACCCCTATGTTTTTTATCAAATGTTTAAGTGCCCATGCCAGATCTCCAGGTTGCAAGCACGAGGATTCAGAAAATTTTAACAAGAAGTTTGATTCAGCGGCGAGTATAAACATGTGTGTGATTACTTGCATTACTTATGTGTTAAAGTGTTAAAAAACACCAGCTGTAACCTGCATGTAGTTGTGAAATTCTGTATTAACAAGAATTTTGAGGAGTAACAGGGCCAGCTAATAAAGCCTGGTTTCCTGCAGATACACGTGTCCTACGTTTCTACACACACAAACAAACACCACAGCTCCTACTTCGTATCCTTCTGCGTTGCACCCCTCCTCTGCATTTTCCTAACTAACTTTCTGCTGATTTTTTTTTTTTTTAACTCTTGTTTTCCATGCCGTCAGTCCCCTTCCCAGCTGGGAAAAGAGCACCACATGTCACAGCTGGCTGTCATGCTGCGAGCCTCTTGTGCACTGGATCCCTCTCTCAGCAGCTCATTTTCACAGGAATGTATAGCAGCTAATAACCTTTGGGAAATCCTTTGTTAAAATTTGGTTGAAATTGGCCAGTGGTCAGAAGTTATTAGGAGGAACTGACAATGCAATAACATCTGCTTTGTTGCAGAAAGAAACCAAAGGCTAGAAACATCACTGATTTTCTTGAACACCAGCAATCTTTCTGGTAATTCAGACTTGTGGTCTTGATCACCTATGTATCTCTGGGATAATAAAACAAACCTCAGGGTAAGCTCTTTAATACTCAACTATACAACAAGCCAGAGAACTAAGGCAGTTTTTCCTTTCTAGCACATGAACCTGCCCTATATTAATATGCTCACAAAGCAAATAATGTATCACGGTTGTGGTGCCTATACAAGATGCTGAATCCAAACCAAGGTTTCTCTGTTTTGATTGTCATTACTATCTAGGCACTGGATCGCCAGTAGCAGTTACTTGCCTAGAAGCCAGCAGTTATGACTAAATTACATTAAATATAGAGAAATGGAAGATATTCCAAGGAAGCACTACTTTTATACTTTGCTTCTGGTAGAGGCTTATTTTCCAGAGTTAAAGGAAACTGTAAATGAAGCAAGTTATAGAAGAATTTAAATAGCACCAACAAAAGAAAAAAACAAATCTCCAAAATGGAGGAAGAGTTCTGCAAATTAAGACAGATAACAAAACCCTCAGCCTGGTTAAATGCTTATGGTAATATGTCAATCAGGAAAAGTGAGATATCACAACGCAAAGCAGGAGAAACAACAATCAATACAAATTTGATGCATTTGTCACTGTAATAAATTAACGTGATGGGGTAAGCAGTTGATGGATATCCTGAAATACAAGAGAAAAACTGAATTGCAAGCTGTCTTTTCTGTTTTGCACTACCTGGATACTAGCAGGAATGCTTCAGTGTATGAAATAAAGAAATATGACTGGTCCTTATACTATCATTAATAGTATTGTAGATACTATTAATGATTCTTCATCACTTTACTGTTTTGTCTTGAACACACACTGAAATGGAATGATGAAGAAGATAAGATGAATCCAGAAGAATGTGATGTTCAAATCTTTCCTTACGGTACAGCAACTGCTGAATATTATGCCCTCATGCCTTTATGACCCTCTGCCAGATGCACAGAATATTATTGGCACTTTTTAACCAAAATACCAAAGGTTCAAATGGATTTCACACCACAGACGAGAAATCAAAGCCACACATGCAGCCTCCAGCCCATTCTTAAACTGTCACTCAACGAAGTAAGGACATCTGGCACACAGAGATTACCCACAGGGAGGCTTTCATTTGAGAAGCTAAGGAATGGGTGTCTGCATCTGTCCTACTAAGAATGTGTGTTCAGAAAACAGTTTGCATGTTGCATCATGTAGCATACCTCAGTGATGATAGCCCTTAAGGATGACATAAGTGTTTGCAGACTAAACTAACTTGCTCTTTCCACGGATAGAAAATTCTCGATTTAAAAAAAAAAAAAAATATTTAAAAAATCATTAATAATAATAAAACATTAATTTTGTTACAGTAAGAGATAATTAGCCAGAAATTGAAAGCAGCCAGTTGAGAACAGAATCTCCCTTTCTACAAAGGGAGGATTTGCAGAACTGAAAGGTCTGTCTCCCTCCATAGTAAATCAAGTAAGTCAGAATTTGTCAAGATGGGGGAGAACAAGTATTTTGTTTAGATATGGTACAGAAATAAAGCGAGTCACCTTTGACTAGAACTCTTTTCAGCCTCTGGTAGTCTTCCCTATTTCACATGTTGCAGGTCATCAATGACCTGAATTAGCCACTTAAGTCAAAAAGGCAGTATCACTATCAGCAACATACAGTAAGGAGATTGAGACTGAAGGGGTCTCGTGAAAATGTTTTCTTCCCCAACCGTCACTACTATAAAATGTTGCCTGAGTAGCAAATGCCACATGGTAATTTTCAACATATTTTATTCTTTGCCTTTTATTTCATTGTTTGTTTTCGGAGAATTCTTATTTCAGGGAATGGGAAAGAGGCAGAAAAGAAAAATTTCCCCAAACAGCCACCCAGAAACTTGGAATTCAAAGCTAAGAAAGGCTTTCAGATATTTTTCAGCCACTCAGCCTCATACTGTATTTGCCAAGAAAAGTAATTTTTCAGTTGTAATGTTTCTGTTTTTCTTTTCTTCGCTATCCCTAGTATCAGTACTGTCAGCATCATCCAGCATTTCTCCTGCATAGAAGACAGTTGTCAGTTTGCTCCACCACATGACATGTGAGTAAATCAAATCACATGTTCGTAGTAGGGGCAAGAGCTCTCTTTTCTAACTGCCTGCACAGGGACAAAGGGATGGAGTCAGGCATTCAAATGCATATCCTCTATTCAAAAATACAACGCCAGGTTAAGTTTTGTCTGTATGCTTTTTTCCCTCTTCTTGAATGCAACATAAGATGAATTCACCCTAATCACAAATTCATATAACTCTTTATGTGAGTTTGCTCTGAATCCTTGAGATGAACTCTCAGGTTAGAGGGAGGAAAGTCTTGTATTTTATCAAGCTACATATTGTTGCTCCACTTCCAAGAACTACAAATTTTGATCTATTCCTTCCATTGAAGTTATGCTTTTAGTCAGAGATGTTTATGACACTGGATCCTGAGGAGGATTTGTACTCCATCTCTCCATCTTTTACATGCTATATCTGCCGATTCGCAGATACACATATTGCTGTCACTGCATGACATAATACTTTCACGAAGTGTACTTAGACTGTTTCCATTGCTGCTATACCATTCACTAAGCCTCACATTACTTCCCAGCCACACTGTCATTTATGTTCTCTCATAATTCAATCAATCAATATATAAAACCCTGACAAGACATGGAGTTATGCCATGTGAGGATTTATCTAATGCCTGCAGTATACTAAGCCCAAGCAGCAAAGGATCCCTTGATGTACTGATATCATTAATAATGTTCAAGGCTTAGTCGCAGCTCTAGTGTTTAAATACAAAGAAACAGATACTGCCTCATAGCAATGCTTCATATCATTACATAAGTTAACACACATATTGACAAATTCAGGCATTTAAAAGCAAATAGAAGCTTTCTAATTGCCCTTCCTATTGACTGAGCAACTTCATTAACAAATTGATTTTCAGACCTTAGCAGGCAGAACTTGACAGTAAATAAAAAAGATTTAGCACAATGAAATCCAACTCCTTAAAACGTTCTACATCATCTGGAAGTTTCATGTGACAAATTCAAAAAAAACACAGCTCCAGCCACATATTTCATTATAGGCCATGGACTAGGCCATTTTTAAGAGAGTGTTAAATGACAGTTTCAAGCTTTTTGTTGCTTTCTCCATTCTCCCTGGAGAAAAACTATTATAATATTTCCATAGTAGAACTGATGTTTTTCACATCAGAAAAAAAATCCTGATGTATAAGGAAAGAAAAAAGATCTGATCTGACAAGCATTGCAAATACAGTTAACAAGCTATTTTAATTATCCTCCCAAGATTTTCCCATTTGTACTCTGTTCATCATCTTCTTCACAAACTTAATTATGCCTCATTTGTTCATTCTGCACTAATCTCAGTGAGTATTCCAGGTGGAAAAGAGAAGCCTGCTTGTAACTGAAACCTCAGGTAATTGTTACATTATTTTGCTACAGAATGTTTCTTTATTTTAATAAAAATGATACAAACTTGTTTTTGGATGTTTGAATATTGAGAAGAAAATCAGGATATTCCCACACCTGAAAAGCAAACCTGGCTGGCTACCTTGCATGAACAGCCCTCAATCCAAAGATCATCAGTGGATAGATGATGGAAGAAATTAAGTAAATCATACAATTATAATCTGCATTTTATAGATTAGTATTAATAAATTCTGACTCCTCACTTGAGGGAACTTTTCCACAAACTTGACCTTTGAGAAAGTCAAAAAGAACAGCTGGGAATAAATGTGTTTTGCGAGTCAAGTACTGAGATACATACCCAGTTGCTACTTACAATTTATGCACTTCCAACACTTTCAAAGTCAATAGGAATTACCACATTATGACTGAGAAGGGACCAAGTAAAGACCCTAGTGTATCGTAATTTAAGACCTGATGAGTTGTTTCTGCTAACTTTGGATAAGTCCTAGATTTGCTCACCTACCATGACTGAACTTCATTTCATTTAGGTTGCTTTTTGAGATACATTAAATTAATTGTATTTAATTAATCTACTGAGACATGACTGTTGCTGGATACTCTCAAACATTTTAAGCCTAATACCAGGCCTTAAAACCTAGTTCTACGTAGAAGTAACCGTTCTTTACACATCACTGACCTTCAAAACCGATATGCTAATTACGCAAAATGTTAACCTTGAAAAGTATCAAATACTAAGTTTCTAAATTTTAAAAAGAGATACAGAGATGCAAGATAGTCAGCGTTTGAATAAATTCCATTCCTTACCTGAACCAAATTCCATCCCTTTAGAGACTCAGCAATGATAGATGTAACAGTTGCACAAACACCACCAAAAACCATCAGATGATTAGGTCCATATTTTATTGCATCATAGAAGGCTTTGAGTCCTTTTGCATTGTCACACTGGAAAAAGAAAAGAAAAAGACAATATTCAACGCTACAGATAACATACTTAACTACTACTGGGCAGTGGAAAAAAATCATGGGGTTACACTGATGTAAAATTTGTACAGTGTGTAACATCTAAGACCCAAACATGAAAAACTGGACCTTTAATGTGCTGTAATAAAAGAACAGGAATATCCCTCCTTATTCATTCAAAATCCCTTATGTCTTCCTTCCAAGACAAAGCTGCAACATCTGAATATTGATTCCACCATTTGACAAAAAAGTCTCCTACCCGCCCCAAAAAAACCTCCAAACAAAAAACAAACAAACAAAAAACCCAACAAAAAACTGTTGACTGAAACCTTTCTTACATTCAGAGCTGTAATTTCCCAAAGCAAAATTTAGAATTTAACACCAGACGTCAGCAGGACATCCATAGTTGGAGAAAAGTTTGACAATAATGATGGTCTCTGTAAAGAAAGTTCTGTTTCTAATGAAGACTCCTAAGTAACCTATCCTAAAGGTCCAACCTCAGTATTCCGTGCAATATTATATAGTAGAGAGCCTCTCATTTAGAAGGACAACATAAAGTCTTCAAGAAGCATCAAGAAAATGTTCTTTTAAAGTGTTAAAAGTGAATTGCTATGTTCTCATAGCTTGCACTTCTCTGAGCAGAAGACTGGACCAAATAACATGAGGTCCCTTCTAACCAGATGTGTTCTGGGTTTCTTTGGTAATTAGTTAGATCATTATTTCAGGTGTAAAGAATTTTATCACAAATAGACAGCAAGTCTGAAAACTAAGAAACAAAGGATGATGCCAGTCAGCACTGCAAAAGATACATCAACCCTTGATTAGAGTAGTATCAATCATCCATAATAACTTATGTAGTCATGACTTAATTCCTGATCTTGCAGAAGAGCATTCATGAATTATGTACTTAAAGTTAAGAATCTGATTCCAAACCATACTGGAAGTTAGAATTGCCAAGAGGCTATCATGGTAGCTGCCACTGCTACACTAAAAGCCACTTCTTTAGCTCTCTTTTTGAAGCAAAGTTTTGCCTCCCCTACAAAGTCTTCCTCATATACTGTCTTTATTAGAAGGATCACACATCAGGCTCCAATATTTCATTATGATAATTCAATAAAACAGTTAATTTACTATCGGCATCAAAGAAGTAATTGTATAGCATTCTGTGGAGAGAATAAAGATTTTGACTAAGAAGTTTGCAAGCTTATATTAATCTCCTTACTGAATTAATATGCTAAAAGAAAAATTATTCAATTTGCATTCTATCTGCAAGAATAGAATTATTACTCCCACTTACTCAAATAGTATAGATTCTTACTACATAGATTTTTTTTTTTAAATTGCATAATATAGCACAACATTTTCCTTCTTATTACAGGTGAAAAAAAAAAAAAAAAAAAAAAGGATTAAAACCCCTCAAAACATTCAGTATGGCAGAGGCTCCCTTGTCAATTTGACAGATTGGTGGCAAATTCACATTATAAAGGAATTAAGACTGTGATTACTGCAACAAACACCACCTCCATTCTTACTCCTCCATCTCTTAGCTAAAGAGCAGTTTATTCAAGAGCAACTAGAATACTCAAATATTTCTTTACTTTTATAAGCAACTAAGGACACAAGAGCTTTAAGTATCTGAACTTAACTGACAACTAGCCAACTCTAAGCCACATATTTTAAATATACCACTAACAGTTTAAGAATACAAATCATATATGAAATAAGGGAGATGCTGATAGCAAAATAAAAGCCAGAAGCTTGAACCCCTGAAGGACTAGATATGTAAAATTGATGGACAAATAAGATTGTGTGTTCTACGATAAACAATAAAGACTTTTGTCTATTATCAGAAGTAAAATTCATACTAAAATTCACCATTTCATCACAAAAGACTGATGCATTTTTAACTACTATTTGCCTACAGATTATTTCTCACTGCAGTAAACTTATGCAGTTACAGATCCCAGTAGGTCAATTCACTGAGAGGTCCAGAACTGCAATTATGATAAGTTTTATCTTTCTTATGTATTTATTTATACTTATGAAGATACTTGCATAGCAACAATCCTTCTCAATCACACAGAGAGTCTCTTGGGAAGGTGTGCTGAAAGCTTTATACATCTCTCCCAAAGTGATAGATTCACACTGCTGAGATGCGTCACTGATCAATCCAAAGAACACAGAATAACACATGGGCTTCTCTTCAGTGGGATTCAGTTAAAAGCCTACCATGTTTTCATGTTTGTACTTTCTTCCTGACTATGCTCTGCTCTCTCCCTTTTAGACCACCACAAATAATTACACGACTCGATCTGCTCCTTGAGCAGAACTCCCAAAGTGATCAAAAATATGTGTCAGAGATAAAAGAAAAAGAACTCAATGCTGTGGCTAGCCACAACGGGACAGAAACAAAAGCAAAAATGAGAAAGATGGGAGAAAGCAGACTTTCACATTTGTTTAACATCACCTTTCACAACATGCAGTGTGTATAACATTCTTCCCTGCAAGCAACAGAACAGTTTGTCACAAGCTTTAAAAAATAAACATTCAGATACAAATAATAGCCATACCAAGCCAGACAGAAAAGCAGTCAGCAAAGGTTTCTTCCTGCCTCTAGTCTGAGGAACATATCCTTAGTGAGCTTTTAGCAAGCCCTTTTACCAACTTTACTTTTTCAGAGATCCCAGAAGGCCACCATTGCTGCTCATGATCTATTGCCAAGCCCTACATATTTAATCCTAAAAGAGGGCAATATTGATGAAAGCAACGAGCACACACCACTGAAACTCCCACCATATACCCACCAAATGAATTCCTGAACTGTCATAAAGTGACTACAACTAGGTCCACAAACAACGCTATGGAGCAATCTAATTACAGTGCAACAAAAGACTGCATAAGAACCAAAATCCACATTAAAAAGCACAGATTAGAAAGTAGAAAGTCCTGGCCACATGTGGATGATGAAGCTGACTGGCTTATTAACTGGAGCACAAGTAAGGGCAAAGAAGGAGGAAGAATCCATCATAAAAAGACAAACTCAAACAACAAAAAAATATCACCGGAAGGAGCCAACACTGCTTTTGTTAGCTAGTTTTTTTCTCACCTGAATTGTCATCAACATCTCTATTTTACTGAGCTGAACTGCAGCCAGCTCACTTTCAACTCATATAATAAACAGAGCCAGCCATGCTGTGCTGTTGATCTTGACTGCACATTGGAACACTGAGGATGGCTGCAATACCTTTCACTGGAGAAATCTATTTTTAGCGTAACTGGAATTTCAGATAGCATGTACCAAATCACATGTGCAATTTTCTTAAGAGGAAGGGGCTTAAAACTACTCACCCCAAATATATTAATTGCTGTGCTTAGTCTCAGCCAAAAGCTGATAATAAGCCACATATAAATAACAAACATACATATTAAAGAAATAATTACATTAAATGCATTGCTCCACACACTGACTTGATACAGACTATGTGAACAGTTCACCAGGAGAAATATCAGCAAATCACCAAGCAAAGGTCTGTGAAAGGTCCTACCTCTCACTGCGACATATCACAGGTGGCGCCTGACAAAGGCATAGTTTTCATTTCCAAGGAAATGAACCACTTATTTTAACTAACAAAAATAACCAGATGAACTGTTACATAGGAGAGGAGTCTGATGAGCTTGGGAACTGAACTGTTAACCCTCCTGAATCCTTTCAGAAGGACAAATAAAAAAACCTATCACCCTCACCAAGGATGTGGATACACAGGGAGGAAGCACTGCCTGAAGCATGGGAGGTGCACAAGGACAAGAGACCTTTCTGCAAAAAACAGCGCAGCAGCTGAATACATAAGTGAGACCTTCTCCACTGTATCTAAAGACCCTCTGCAGTGGAAGGAAAGGATGTCCCACGTGAAGGACACACGTCACTAAAGTCAGAAAAAGCAGCAGAACTGACTCGTGAGGACTTCTGGCTGTCAGAAAGGCTGTCTGGCTGACCATGACAGAGATACCAGGGTGTGTACTCAAACCCCTCATGGCCATAAGCATAACAGTGCAAATCCTTAGTGCACAGAATGCAAATTCCTATGGGTCTCATACATAAAGCTTTGCTGATTCCTATAACACTGACACATTTGAGTAATTACAGGACTAGCAGAAGAACAGATACTTGTAACTTAACTGATCTTGTTAGATTCGCATAGCAATGAGAACTATTGGGAACGAATGCACTGGTAAGATGAGTGATTATAGTAAGATTTCTAGCTGTTGGATAGCTATGCTCAGCTGTTTCTCAGTTAGCTATATCTGGGCACAACTTACTTATCTGAGTAAATGCAAACCTGAGGAACAATATTGCTACCTATTGAGCTACTGACTACTGAAGTTAGAGATCTTGTATGATGACAGGGAACCACTGACACCTGTCATCTGCATAATGAAATCTCAAACTTCAAGCTTTCATCATCACTCTGCACTGAATATCATCAGAAAGAGAAGCAAGTGCTCATAAATATATTGATGAGACTTACTTGAACAGAGAGAACATAAGTACAAAGCCTTATTCCTATCCTCTGCAAAGTCTTACTTAAGGACTAACTCTACATTAGATTATCAGCTTGAAAGGAGACAAAAGAACATCAATTTTTTTTAATTATTATTGTTTATTTTCATTCACTTCTTTAAAGTCATCAAGCAATTCAGACAATTTGGAGAAGAACACACAGGGACAACTGCTCTAAGCTACAATAATAGTCAATCAGGTTAACATCCTCTATGTGGTTTTATAGGCAAGGCATGCTTCTCCTGAGGTATCCTCTCTGTTTCCAAGTATCTGCAGCATCGGTACTTTCAAAGCCAGCAATTTTTACTTTTTTTTCCCCCAACTTTTTATTGCTGTAACTAGCTTTTCTTTCCATGAGCTTGTACAACTGCTCTTGGAACCACCATTTTGGCAACCACAACATTTGTGGCATCAGTTATCCATTCAAAGACAAAACACTTCCTTTAATTTGTTCTGAATTTCTTCACACTACATAAAGTAGGTGTGAAACACCTTACCGGAGGATGTTACAAATGTTAAAAAGTTCACAAATGCAGGAAAAGAACTTGGACTAGTTCATAGATCAAAACCAAGTCAAACCTTCTTAACAGAGATACGGTGATTTTCTCAGGATACTCCTGAATCTGAGATTAATGGTGGCTAAGACAGTGTTCTGAGGAAGGTGGGTTAAAAACTTGCCCTGTCCCGCCAATCTACTCTTCCAGGATAACACTGACTGTTTGCACCAAGTCTGGTCTGAAACACTGTAGGAATTCCTGTGTTCTGCATTTGAAAAACACACAAAAAAAAATTACCCCATCCAACTACTACAGCAAACTTCCATATCTTTAAACTAAAGTTAACTTATCCCAAACTGTGGGCTCTTCTGTATACGATTTCTCAATCATCTTTGAATTTTAACGACTAGCAATCAGATTTCATCTTGGTTTAGAAGGATTGGACACTGCAGAGAAGGACTTAATTCAGTGAAATATTTCCCAGTAAATTAACCCTCTCACCTTGACAACACTTGACACACTTTAAGACTTTACCTAGCAACCTGTTTATCTGATCCTGCCTGCTGTACAGTGAATAGTTGACAGAGTGCTACCACTAAGGCACTTGTGCTTGGCATCCCATTTAACAGCTTGTATTCTGCCTCAGGTGTCACTTACCTCTTAAGTCACTGACTCCACAGCAAGGGTGACTACTCACTCTCCTGCCACCTCACTTCCTAAGAGACTGTCTAAACACCTCATGAAATCTCAGCTTCTTTGCTTCCCTTCTCCCCTTATAAGAGGAGTATATATACTTTATACATGTTTCCCCCATTTATTCTTTTTTAATTTATATGACTTATAGTTTCTGTCTTGTTACTATTTCTTTCAGTATACATAACATTTACACTGGACGATTCTAATTTAAGAACTCCAATATGAAATGGAATTGGAGTGTAGCGAATGGATAAACCCTATGTAATCAAAACTGACTCTACCTAAGTTTCCACCAGGAATAAATATGCAGTAATAGCAGCGATCAAATTGACTTCTTCTTTTCACAGTAAACTTATATTCAGCTTGGAAGTTGGTGTCTTACCATAAAGAGGAACAGCCCAGCGACACTAAGGACAGTGAAGAAGGATGAGGTGTTCTTGGTGCCGGAGCAGAGACTACCCTGAAGGCCATACTGAGAACCATGGTGAGGCAGGTTGTGCCCCTGAAGCTCATGGAGGACCACAGTGGAGCAGATGTTCACCTGCAGCCCAGAAAGGATCCTATAGCTGAGTAATTTTAGGTAGGGTCTACTACATGCTTTTTTCTGGCTGTTCCACTTATCGAATGCAGGAGTTGTTCCAGGGCTGCACCGCAATGAAATTTGTATTTCAGGTAACACTTGCCAGGATGTCTTTAGGAAGGTGAACGTGAATTCAGAACATTAACATCTCATTCTGAATTGCTAATGAAAAACTAACATTTGAGCCTCAGAGAGATCCTATTGTGCAATATAAGCAATTAGTCAGATCCCACAGCATAGGTTACTGAGTTCTGCTAGATTATTCTGCAGCTGGACCCATCATTAACCAGAACCAAACTGGTGTTGACTGCAATATTCCAGGGCCAGAGGACATTTTGTAACATCCACACAGTTATTTGCTCACCCACAACATACAGATCATTTTATTTATTTATTTATCATCTATCTGGACTTGTGCAAAGCCTTTGACACTGTCCCACATGACATCCTTGTCTCTAAATTGGAGAGACATCAATTTGATGGGTGGACCACTCGGTGGATAAAGAACTGGCTGGATGGCCGCACGCAAAGAGTTGTGGTCAATGGCTCAATGTCCGACTGGAGACCAGTAAGGAGTGGTGTCCCTCAGGGATCGGTGTTGGGACCGGTCTTGTTCAACATCTTTGTCGGTGACATGGACAGTGGGATTGAGTGCGCCCTCAGCAAGTTTGCCGATGACACCAAGCTGTGTGGTTCGGTTGATACGCCGGAGGGAAGGGATGCCATCCAGAGGGACCTTGACACGCTTGTGAGGTGGGCTGATGCCAACCTTATGAAGTTTAACCATGACAAGTGCAAGGTCCTACACCTGGGTCAGAGCAATCCCAGGCACAGCTACAGGTTGGGCAGAGAAGAGATTCAGAGCAGCCCTGCAGAGAAGGACTTGGGGGTGTTGGTCGATGAAAAAATGAACATGAGCCGGCTTCAGTGTGCGCTCGCAGCCCAGAAAGCCAACCGTATCCTGGGCTGCATCAAAAGGAGCGTGAGCAGCAGGTCAAAGGAGGTGATCCTGCCCCTCTACTCTGCTCTCGTGGGACCTCACTTGGAGTATTGTGTGCAGTTCTGATGTCCTCAACATAAAAAGGACATGGAACTGTTGGAACAAGTCCAGAGGAGGGCCACGAGGATGATCAGGGGACTGGAGCACCTCCGGTATGGAGACAGGCTGAGAAAGTTGGGGCTGTTCAGCCTGGAGAAGAGAAGGCTGCGTGGCAACCTCATAGCAGCTTTCCAGTATCTGAAGGGGGCCTACAAGAATGCTGGGGAGGGACTCTTCATCAGGGACTGTAGTGACAGGAGAAGGGGTAATGGGTTCAAACTTAAACAGGGGAAGTTTAGATTGGATCTAAGGAAGAAATTCTTTACTGAGAGGGTGGTGAGGCACTGGAATGGGTTGCCCAGGGAGGTTGTGAATGCTCCATCCTTGACGGTGTTCAAGGCCAGGTTGGATGAGGCCTTGGGTGGCATGGTTTAGTGTGAGGTGTCCCTGCCCATGGCAGGGGTGTTGGAACTAGATGATCTCAAGGTCCTTTCCAACCCTGACTATTCTATGATTCTATTTAACTCATTCAGTTCTGCAACAATCCTACTGCACAAGACAGTTTTACAGATGTTTTTTAATCAACAGCGTTAGTTAAAATGGATGAATGTTCACATACGCAATGCCATCCTGAGTTAGAAGCTTTCCAAGTAGCCTTAAAGCTGTATGTGGACATTCAGTTTTATACCATAAATAAATAAAAAGCACTTATCAGATATTTTGGTAGATTGAACATTAACAGGGAGACCAATACCTTGCCTGCTTCTGCTTCTTCCTTCCTACATAATCTATACTGCTCCATGGTTAACACCTTTCATGGAAATGAGTGGAATTCTGGGAAAAAAATAAAAGTCCAGAGCTATCATATAGGGAAAATATTCAAAGATGCTTGGAAAACAGATAACATGTCCTGCTATTATAGTATAGGGAAACATATTCAAAGATGCTTAGAAAACAAATAACATGTCTTGCTATTGAGAATATAAGCTGGTTCAGTTTTATCCAGGTTTTCCAATTTTTCTACCAAAGAAGTTCAACTTTACAATGATTTCTAATAAAACAAAGAATTAGTTTTAATTACTCAACACATGAGGAAAATATCTCTGTTCTTTATCTCCATCAAAAGGCTTTTTAAATTCCCCAAAGGAAGTCAGTTATGGATTTGCATCTAGGCAACCTTAAAGTTGCTAATTGTTTCAGACACTTGAGTCCCAAGATCATTATCACTTAAATTTCTTGTTGCATACTACTTACTATTTTGTTGCCTCTCATTCTTAGAGGCCTGTGCTGTAGTAGTTTTACAAGGCATTTGCCAGTTGTAAATCAAGTACAAAATGAAGAGCTGAGGAAGATAATTTTGGCAGGCTCAACACCGTCACTAATATCAGTTGTTCAATTTTGTATTTGCCTCATCTTTTTCTTCTCTTCATTCATTAATATTTATTCTTACGCTACCATAAATAGCCTATGTTTTCATAATCACACTCTGTTGGGCTATTTTAATTAAATTTCCTCTCATTCCTTTCTCTGTACTGTTTAGAATACAGGGAAGAAGTCACAAAAGTGGAAAGATGCATCATTTAAACATGGTATTGTTTTTTTCCAGATCTGGAGTGTGAGCACTGCAAACGATATGACTTTCAGCATGAACAATCAAAAATAATAAATCAAAACTTAATACAGAAGAATTTCATTCTATGTTTAGTAAAATAGATTTTCTGAAATTATCTTTAAGAAGTTGATATTTTTCCAGTGTGCTCCTTTTCTCATGTTTTTCCAGTGTGCTCCTTTTCTCATGTCTAGTATTGGCTACGTACTTACTAGGAGGACTGGGGTTTTACTCAGGTCATTTTTGGAGAAGGAAAAATCACCTCCTGCAGGGAAGGGTCACCATCTTTGAACTGTTGGCTTGCTTCTTCTCAGCACACTGAAAATAGTTGCATACTGAAAATGTGAAACTACTTTTAACAGCGGCTGTGATCTTTGCAGCAAACAGAAGTTGGGACTGAAATAAAAGACTATAGAGGGAGAGAATCAAAATTTATAAACAAAAATCAGGAAGCTTTTGTAAATGGAAGAAAATGGAAGCGTAACAGTGTGAAACATTTGAAATAACAGCAATATACATCAGAGTATGCCTGGCATCCCACTCTCCAGGAATAAGCTGCAATCGAAACCAAGATAGGAGTGCAATGATATTTTGAAAAATTGCTTGGCCCTCAGCAATCAGCAAGAATCAGTTCTTAGGGAAGTCTGGTGTATGAATTCTTTCTTTCCTATTACCTGCTTACTCCTGAAAAAGACTCTAGTTTTATAAAGGTTTAAAGAAAAGAAAAAGGAATCTTTCATGATAAAAGACAGGAAAGGTGGTGGTGGGAAGTGTAGGACCTGGCACGATGCGAATGGTGTGGAATAAGGGGTAGATATTGTCTTGGTTTTGACTGGGATGGTTAATTTTCTTCCTAGTAGTTGACGCAGTGTTGTGTTTTGGCTTTAGTCTGATAATAATGCTGACAGCAACAACTGAAACATCGGTGTGTTAAGTAGCACTTACCCTGATCAAGGCCTTGTCAGTCTCTCATGCTCTACCACTGAGGAGGGGCTCAAGAAGCCAGGAGGAAGGAGAGACAGGACAGCTGATCCAAACTAGCCAAAGGGGTATTCCATACCACAACACGTCATACCCACTATATAAACTGAGGGGAGTTACCTGAAAGGCACAAATCGCTGCTCAGATCAGGCTGGGCACTGGTCAGCTGATGATGAGAAATTGTATTATGCGTCACTTCTGTTTATTGGGGGTTTTTTTCTCCTTTTCTGCTTTCATTTTCTATCTCTCTCCTTGTTATTCCGCTTCGTAGTAGTATCAGCATTAGTATTATATTGTACTTCAGTTATTAAGCTGTTCTTATCTCAACCTGTAGGTTTTATATTTTTTTAATTCTCTTCCCCATCCTGTCCAGAGAAGGGTGGAAGGGGAGGGCTGGTGAGCGAGCAGCTCTTAAGCTAACACAGGATGTTTGCAGCTGTCTTGAGAATATATTTGAATTTTAATAAAACATCAGAAAGTATCTGGTATGTTTTGAAAAACAGATTAAAAATTCTTGAGAGGAAACTCTTCTTAATGAAGAGTGCCAGGTGGTGTAAGGTGCACCCACCACGGCTTTTTCTGAAGCCATATTCTTTATAAATCTTTTTTAATTTTAGTTCCCCAGCAAAAAATTTGGAAATACAGACACAGGTCAGAAGAACATTAGGCTTCTGATAAATTAAGAGATTAAAAGGAGCTTAATGAATTAATAATGGTAAAGAGATATGTCTTGACCCAAAGGTCTTCATCATGTCTATGATTTTTAATTAAAGTCTTACTGGGATGTAAAACAGCTGAACTTGTCTATATTGAATAAAACTCTGCTAAGCTTATTTACCTAAGGAGGAATAATGTGTGATCAGATGAGTAAGCTACCATTTAAGTTAGCCCATAAAAGCCAAATGAATTCATGGTACATTTTAATTTGGCTTGAGGTAACATATAAACATTTTATAGAAGTCTCAGGCTGGAAACAGGTAAGAGTGCATAACAGCACTGGTAAACATCATACATTTTTTTTTTTTTCCCCTTAATACCCAGTAAAGCAACAGTATGAAGAGAATACAATTTCATTTTAATCACTACCCAGACGGCACGACATTCAGTGTGTGAGTAGGCACAGTTCTTCACAGTCGGCAGGTACCAAAAACCCTCAACATCCAAGTATCTCTGCCTTGCCTTAGTTATGCCTGACGCTCGATTTTTCCAGTAGATGGAATGTGCCTGTAGTGACTACAGCACTCAAAATTTCTCCTGAACCCATTGGCCACCATATTTCATGCAGTGCAAATTGTCACAATAAACTCCATTATTCACAGGAGAACTACAAGGTCCGAAGAACTTCCCACTTCTGTGAACATTTTGGAAAAGAGGGACTTTTTTGAACAGTAAAAAATCTGACATGCTGAATGTGCTCGGGGTTCAAACTCACCGTGACAAATTGTGTCACTGTGCATGACAGCATTGTGCCAAAATGGTGTACCACCCATTTGCCACACACACAGCATTTCCTGAGTGCAGAACACGGCAGCAAGGCAGACAGTGGTAGAGACTCCAGAAAGGAACCAGCAGACTAACACAAACCTGAACAGTGTTAGCTCCTTGTTAGCAAACAAGGAGCAGACTCATAAGCCTCAGAGACAAAGGAAAGAAAAAGGAGCAGCCCTGGAAATACTGGGAGATATTGGAATGGAAATATGTTTTAAAAGGATTCAAACTTCATGAACTCTACAGGCAGAAGTTTTGCAGGTATTTATTTAAGCTTTTCCTTTAGTAACTTCTCCAATTTAATTTAAATTTTCCTTATTTAAAGGCTCACTTTTACCTAGTTGTTTTTTATACTCCAGGAAACTAATTAGTAGAGATTAGGAACCACTTCAGAAACACAGAATGGTAGATCTGTCTGACTAGTGGTCCTGTCGCATTCATATGTGGATACTAAATTTTTCTGGCTTTAAAGCTAGACAAGAAAAATATTGCCTTCGTGCTGCAAGTTGCAACCCAGTTAGCAAAGAGCTGTTCCTCTGCAACACCAAGACAGGCTAGCAGACTGCCAAATAAATCCTCCACACTCACATTCAGCAGCATAGTATGGGATTTCTGCAAGCAGAATGACCAATACGCTTCCCCTTTGGAGCACCTACAGAGAATCTTAATTAAGCTTGCCAAGTGCAGGGTATTACTCACCTTGATGTATCAACCCTTGGGGGTTCCCCTCCTTATGCTTCAGAAAATATAGGACATGTGGAACAAAAATGAAATAGAGCTGTGCTTTAAGCAGGTGAAATACCCACAGAGTGCATAGATCAAACCTGAAGTCAGCCCTAGATTAATCTCCCAGAGGTTTAAAAGCAAATACTTTGAGTGCAAGTCTGGAAACTGCAAACAATCCATACTAGAAGCTAAGACCTGCTAGCTTGTCCATCTCAGCCTGATTAAGTCAACCCAAGTCTCTTCCTTAGTTACCTTATTTTAGTTTGTTAGATGTATATGCTTGTAATACACTCACAACAAACCCATTTGTTCAATTTCTTGCCTGTTTGCCACCCATGGTCATCCAAAAAAGAGACTTTTTTGTCTCTGTGCATGCTATTCTCCTTCATAATGAAATCCCAACATGAACTCCCACAGACATGTCTCACTGAAGTAGTAATTCCTGATGGTTGTGTGTTACCAAACTCTACAGAAATCTCACTGATGCACCATGAAGAAGTTCCAAACCACCAAACCCTCTGCCATTTGTCCAGATACCTTCACACTGTGGTTATATCTGGCATCTCACCAATTTTTGCTATTAGTTTGGCACCTAATGCTCTGCTAGGCACTGCTACCCTGCAGGCAAAGCACATATGTGAGAGTGTAAATTGACTTTTTTGACTTGTCTAAACCCTACTAAAAATGGCTTAACTAAAGTCTACTGAATCATCATAGCAGAAAATTCTCAGATTAGTTTAGTAGCTGGATAGACGAACAGAATGGTTTTTCCATCTGTCTACAAAGACCTCCCTGCCTTAGAAATCTTCATGATTTTTCCTACACTCACTGAAGAGAATTGTGCAAATATCAAGCTCTTTGAGACAGCCTCTTTTCTGTTACACTATGTACTCCTACATAACTAAATTGCTTTAACATTGAACAGGGAACTGAGCAGATTTTTGATATCCCTTTGCTAAGTAAGCACTGATTGTCACCCACAATCCTAACAGGTTGAAATGGTGTAAAATGCTAATAAGGATGATTTCAATCATTTCATAAAGCATGGCTTACACTACATTGTCAAGTGAAAAGAAAATAGTAATTTTTACAGCTCTGGATCAATTTTACTTCTTATTATGGCATCATAAAAGTAAATGAAATTGTGTGAATGAGAGAAAATTTTCTTGCATCATTTTAGGGTACAAATGAAAGGAAAAATGTGCATGTGCTGACCAGGTGAAATATTAAATTGACAGAGACCCTGCCCAAGGAAACCATTCTCAAAATTAGGCAGTGGTTTGAATACCTTAGTAGATTTCAAATGTCTTTCTTAAATACAACAGTCAGAGCATCTCTAAGGGAGGAAAGAGGTTACTGTCATTATATCTTTAGGCACGAACTTGTTGTGCAGTGTGAGAGAACTAAGTAGGTTTTCTGTTGGTTACCTAAAACAGCATAAAAATTGAAAGCTGTAGAAAGTGTTGATGCAGGAGGGAGACATAGCATTTATTTCAAAACCAGTAGCGAGAATGCATACTAGCAAGCCTATATTAGAATTTCAAGTCTTTGAGAAAATATGAGAACAGATGCAGCCCAGTGCTGTAGGCCACATGGTACAGCAGCACCAAGAAAAACATCTACTTAGGCTGTGGTTAGAAACCATGACCCGGCTGCTACCTTTCCACAGGCCAGTGAGAAGACTTTATGTGAGTGGCTCTCACTTCAGGTAAAGCAAGCTGACAACTTACAGCTGTTATTTACAGTTCTTCAAATGTAAATCTGCTGACCTCACACTAAAGTGGATGAAAAGACTTCACACCATATTTTCCACTTTGGCAATTCAGGATGTGTGTGTGTGCTAATGTGTGCATACAGGGGCAGGAACTGAAGAAGGAGAAGGACAACAGCATTGCTGGTTGCCATGGATCTTCCTGCAGCATTTGACTGCTCTGCTTTGAAGGTGAACGACAATACAGTAATCCAAAGCAGACACTCTTTTCAATCACCCTGTATCTCAGCTTCAAGAATGACAGTTTATCAGTGGTCTTCTACATATTAATTGTAAAAAAGAAAACCACAAGCAAACAGAAAATCAAAACAAACAAAACAAACAAACAAAAAAACCCCACAAAAAATACGACCTTCACATCAAAACAAAAATAACAAACAAACTCCATAAACCCCACCAATCTCTCCAGAAAATGGAGCTGGAAGTTCAAGTCAACTTGCTGAGCTAAGAAACACATGGTGATAAATAACATCTCAGGCGCCAGTTCATGAAACCATGGAACAGCCCATTCCTCAGGCGCAGTAGAGACTGTATTCCCTAGCAACAGTAAAACCAGTGAAACAAGCAAGGATAGATTCTCCCACTGCCTCTTACTTACACTGCTAGGTGCCAGCTGATGGGAGAATGAGTGAGCACCAGCTTTGAGTGTGCTCAAAATATAGTTTAAGCTACTATGCGAGTTGGAAGATAAGAGACTCACACCCACACCACAGAAGAAGACAAGCAAAGATATGTATTAATCATAAAATGCACAATATTAACATGGATTTGGGTGGCATATGGCGTGTTAGCGTGCAAATATGTGCCTGAGTTGGGGGAAAAACTGTCGCATGTCTCCCCTAACCACAAAAGCTTAATCACTTCTTTCAGCTCAGCTTACCAGAATTTTTCAACAGATATCAGTTAGAAACAGATATGACAAAACAGTTACACCTCCGGATTTCAGAACTCCTCATGCTTTAAATTCACTATGATAACAAAACTCCACTGAGTGAAGGAAAACCAAAAATTTGCCCACTGCTTTCTTCATTGTGCTGTAATCACTCGTGTGAATTTGATTTATTAATAAACCATGAATGGTGTGTTCAACCATACACATCAGAAACAAATAAGAACATAATTAATTGAGATCACAACAGAAAACATATTTAGAAAAATCAGACTATAAGAGTTATTTACACTGTTACTCATGAATTATTTCTCAAGTTAGTATTTAAACATTCAAATCCACATACAAATGTTTTTTCAGTACTTAAGACTTTGTATATAGACTACTGATAATCAGCTTCTGCATCTCGTGTACTTCCATTCTATACCACAACTTATGAAAACAGAGAGTAGCTGATAGCTAACAAAGTATTAACGCTTCTTTTGAAAATTTAAAAAATACTCTTTTGGGACTTGTTTTGATGGTTTTTCAACTTGTTTGTGCATTAACAGATGTATTATGAGCAACCTACACTAGTCACCCTCATATTCCTCACCGGGTAGAAATAAGGTGCCTTTTGATGCAGTACTTGGTTTATCACTGTCAATGAATTTGTACACACATCTTGAAATGTCAATTAACAGTCTAGTTTAGACTTTTCAAAAAAAACATTCAGCAGCATTAATTCCTGAACTTTGTCACCTTCAGTAAATACTGGTTAAGTTCTTAATTACAAATTTTTAGGGTCCAGCAAATGGGATGTTATGATTCCAAAGGCCATTTAACCAAAAGCGTGTGAAACAATATGACTTCTTTTAAAAGACCTGCTTAAATTAATCCAATATGGAGTACTGATTCAATATAGACACAACCCTTTTTTCCAAGAAATTACATTTTTATAAAATGTATACTTCAAAAGGGACACACAGATTGTGCACGATTGCAAAAAGCACTACTTTCTGTTCAGAAATAACAAACCAGAAGTTTTAATCTGTAATAAATAATATAATTGCCTGCCATTTACAAAGAAATGCCATTTTAAAATCTTGCAGAGTTTCTGTAAGCACTCCTATTGACATTACTCACTCTGGGACTTCAAACTTTAAGAAAATATTTATGATTTAATGTCTTCAGAAAGATATTTCTTCCAGTTCATGAAAAATGTTTATTTTGTGTGGTACAATTTTGTTACCTTTTAATACAAGCCACAAAAAAAGGCATCAAGGACCTGAGAGGAAGATACCTTTTTTCCACCTGAATGTCTAGTCAGAGTAATGCTCTAACATAACCCAAATAATTTCAGGACACCTGTAGCAGAAAAGCAGAAGCATACTTTGTCCAGATCATCTTAGGCCTGGGAGTTAAATAAATAAATAAATATATTGAATCTTGAATGGCAGGACTGAACTACCCCAAGCTGAGAAAAGACACAAACATGAGGCTCTAAATATCAGCTAACGCTTTAAACACAAAGGTCAAAGGCAGCTAACCCTCCTTTTATGCTTAGTCCAACCCCTGCCAGCAAGTGCTTGTCAAAATGATCCCTTTTGGACTCAAATCTAAATGCAGTAACTCCTTAATCCCGTTGATCCCTGAAGAAAGAGTTCAGTGATGTGCAAACATAAACCCCCCTTTTGATGTCATTGATTAAATCTGTAAGAAGCTAGCAAAGCAAGGAATATTAGCTTGAAGATCAGTAAGTTATAGTAATGATTCAAAAACTCCTCAGAAAGTACAAAAAAGCGAAGGCTGAATGAGCTAAAGGGAACATCAAGGCAACCCCACAGAGTGTGGAGCCAGTGGAAAAGGGCAGAGGCCAAAATTTTGTCACACCAGATCTCTGAAAGACACAGCTTTGTCCTTCAAGGAAGCTCTTGGAACAGCAAACTAAAGTGCTTTGCTTATAACTCATTTACCTAAGCTCAGCCAAGTCAAATTGTTATGTTTGTACACTGGTGGGCTGGGCTGCCCTTCAGTGGAGCCTTGACAAGCCAAAGTTATGGGTTGACAGCACCCTCGTGAATGTCATCAAGGCAAATCCAAAGTCTTGCACGTAGGAAAAAAAAGTTCCGGCTGAGGACTGATAGGCCACGTAGCACTCTTTAAGAACGGAAAGCGGGAGTCTGGTGAACAAGTAATTGAATGTGAATCAGCAGTGTGCCTATGCAGTAGTGAGTGCTAACTGCTAACGCATTTTTTATGCATTAGTAAAAGCATAGCCAGTGGTTTAGAAGGCAATAGTCACTCCCATTAGTCATCACTGTTAAAGCTGCATTTCAAGTTGTGTACTCATATTCAGGCCTTCAGATATAAAAGAAATACTGAGAAACAGGAGAGAATCCAAGGAGGGACAACGAAATGGTGACGGAGCACATGAGGAACAGATGAGGAAGCTGGGACTCTTCAGCCTCAGGAAAAAAGACTACCAGGGTATCTAATTGCAGTCTTCTGGTCCCTAAAAGGGGGAATACAGATGGAGCCAGACATTTCTCACAGATGCCCAATGGAAGAACAAGAGGTCACAGTCTCACATTAAAGCAAGAAAAATTCTGATTAGATTTAAGAGGGAAAAAGGCAAACTGAGTGATCAAGCACCGGAACTGGTTAAACTGCAGAGTGTGGGAAATCTCTGTCCTTAGAAGTTTTTGACGCTGAGCAGGACAAGGTCCTGAGCAATTGGCCCTACTTTGAGTAGGATTTTGGACCAGATGAGCCTCAGAGGTCCTTTTGAATCAAAATTAATATGTGATACTTCAACAGCAAGCAGCCAAAAGAGCTGAAGCAGAGCAAGCAAAGCAAAAATCAGCCTCACAACACCATGTCCAGTCACAGCAGCACCCATGACATGGGGGAAGGGGTGGACAATGCAGGGTCTTCATCTTATCTTTGGGGTGAAGCCATGTGGTTAAAGACTGCAAGGTTTCTTGGCTGAGGCTTGTATCACACTGTTCCACCACCAATAAGAATCACTTTCCATTGGGAAAGCTGAATTTGACTTTGGCTAGCATTTACTTAAGACAGCAATAAGAATACATTCATAAGAAATGGCATAAGAAAGAATGGCATTGCTAATTTTCACAGAAAAGCAGCATGATCTCTGGCTTTCATATAAGATTTTATTTGAAATCTTGTTTCTTGTTTTGCTTTTTTAAATTACATTTCCATCATGATTCGTTCCCTGCTAGCATAAAGAGAATTATTTACAAATTGCTATGGATAGTTGGACAATTGGTATCATCTGCTGTTCTCTTTGTACTAACATCAGGCTGTTTTGCTGCAATTTTTCTAACTAGAGGAATATCAATTTGTCTAGTTAAAAACATTTTTTAAAACATAATTTAGACAAGTGATATCTGTGTTCTTTCATTTTTTGCACATTTCTCGTATTCACCCAGCAACCTCAAAAAAAAGTGCGGAAAAATACAATGTGACAATATTTAGTCCACAAACATGGGATATGTCACCTTTTGCTGAGGTCCAGAATAATTCCTTGCAAGTCAGAGTTTGTAAAAGCTCACTGAAAGCAATGATAGTAATTTTCCTTGTAATCATTTAAATGAAATATTGAAATACTATAATCAGTTAAGGTATTTATAAAACTTAATGTAATTACAACTTCCCCTAGAAAACACCAGATTGTCTAGGCTATATTCCTAGACAGAAAGCATCTGCTAATCTTGGTAAACAGAGTGGAAAAGTGACATCTGATTTAGAATAAACATTCTTAATATCCATCCACTGCTTTTCACAGGACTTCCTTGATCTCGGACCAGCCCCAGAAGTTGCCAACATACACTACACCCTTGGAATCAAACCCTTGCTCTGCATCACTTCACTCCCCAACTCTATGGTGCACAGTATTTCACAATGGAGTTACTGCTAGTCAGGAGACACACAGAAGCCTGCAGCTACAGGAGAGCACCACTTGAATATAATTTTCGTGCTTCAGCATCAGGATCTCTTTCAAAAAACTACTATACTTTATAGGTCTAGAAGGTGGAAAAACAGTCTTGGGAAAATATAGTTTGGGATAGTGAAACGGGTAGGAAAAGAGAGATGGCAAAATTAGAAAATTTAAGGGGACCTGAAACTATCCTGGCAGACAAAAATTTACTGAGAAAATCTGAGCTAAAGTACTCTTCATGTATATTGTGATTGTGAGCCTTTGTCCTTTGAGGACAGATCTCATTTGAATGACTTCATTTCGGTAATCAAATAAAAAACTTCTTTTGATTCCCTTCCATTTGATTAAAATAGCAAGGAAAACAGCAGCTTTATGTGCAAGAAAATACTATCATGTCAAGTTCCTTTCTTTTCTGCGTGCTGCATAACCCTAACACCACTTCTGCCCCAAGATATCCCAGCTGCTTTCACTCCAATCCTTCTTCTTTATACTCAGCCGAAAATTATTCCCCATTCATGCGTTCTATATACTCTTACCCCAGGGCTAGGCTTACTTACAGAGCCCAATTGAAAATAAGCATAATCATAATGTTTTCTGCTGAAGAGTGACAGAAAGAAGCATCTGCCTATACAGCTTCTGTGTGGTTCTCTGTATATCCTAAAGTCTCCTGTGTATCCCAGCTCCACAAATACTTGATCCTAAGCTTAGACCTGTGTCTAACCCAGCACTCTCGGTACCTTTTCAATACTTCTGTCCTGCATTCCCACTGACTACTGCATCCCTCTTCAAAAGCTACAACTCAAGGCCTCTAAGTGGAAGAGGCTGGGCATGATACTGCAGCAGATATCTTCTGAGAAACCACTTCTGTGGTGGACTTTCAGGAACCAATGAAATCACTTTAAAAAGGTAGTCTTGCCCACTGGTAATTTGGATTTCTAACAGACAGCCAAAATTGTTTTACTGATCATTCATTATCATTTTCACTTGGGAGAACACCATGTATGTTGCTTCGTTATTATTATATACTCTGTTATTCAGTGTAGTTTACACAAGGCTTTTTCAGATCTAGCATTCTCAAATGTTGGCATTCAAATAGAAAGGAAGCAGTCCAACATACTGCAGTATCAGTATGGAAAATGTATTTTTACAGAAATTTATATTTGAAATTATTTAAGTACAAGGACATGAAAAATGGGACGTGCTATTCCTGTGCTTTATATAGTACTATCGCCATGACTTTTTCCTTCTTTTCCAATGAACGTCACGTCAGTCCCAAATATTCATGACATTAACATACTTTCTTGAGTGTAACATGCCTGTGTTGATTTCACCAATATATTATCCATGCAAGATAATTACAGAGCTTCAAGGAAAAGTATCTCATATTAGATGCTTCCTCTTGCTTCTTCCTCATCTTTATCCTAGCCCACTGGCCAGAAAGAGAGGGAGATACAAGCCCTTGCATCAGCAAACTAGTATAAAGCCACTGTAATACAAGGACCTCTAGGACTGTCACCAGACAATTCCCACAGCAGGATATAGCAGCATGCACCAGCTGTAATAGCTTCTGTACAATTCTTCCCCACCTCCCATAGTGTTCAGCAAACACTGTAAGACCAGAGAGTAAAGAACTAGCACTTTCTTGTATGTCAGGAATAACCAGCTTCCTATCACCTACCTTGTGCAGGTAGTACAAGTTAAACAACTTCAGATCTTTAAAAATTAAATTAAAGGAGGTTAACATAGTTAAAGGAAAAGTAAGGAGTACAGGCAGTCAGCAGATGAGTAGAAGAGTGAGATAAGCCCAGCATTAAAACTGAACCTGCTAAACTGCAGTGTACATGTTCTTTTGCCTGGATTATTCTCTGCAACAGAGGATGGTTACTGTTGTATTTCTGATTGTCATATTGACCTGTAGTCATCATTAGGCCATGCATTTTATTTCTACATAGACTCCGAATTTGCTATAATTCAGCCCCTGGTTGTTAACAAGGTGGATTTAAGTTCTGCAAAGTTGTGTATAGGATCCTCATTCATTGCTAGACCCAATATTGTTATCAGCAAAGGCTAGAACATTCTTCTGGGCCTGGTGTAGAAGATGAATTTCTACAATTCTTAACATTTTTAGTTAGTGGTAGTGATTAATCACTGACAAAGTTAATTCCTGTTCACATACAAAAGAAAAGTTTACCTGTGCTAAAACCAGTTTACTTCTGCTACCAGCTGTTCTTTGTTCAGGAGGTAAAGATTTGTACTGTGCTTTAAGTTTCTCCTTTCTAAATATCATGCCGTCTCATCAGGAGCCTGGCACTCTGAATTATTCAGGTACCAAAAATATCCATTTCAACCTATGGCTCAACATTGCTCATGAACAGTCAACAAACACTGGGAAGATTAGATGCACCCAGACCAATAAATCTACTGCTACTATTGAAAGCCCATGAAAAACTCTTTTCTGGTATAACAAAAGGGAAATGTAAAGGCAAATTAAACAAAACCTGATGCTTGACATCTAACAATGAACAGAACTAGAAGGGTGATCTCTCCATTTGCTGTCTTTAAGAAAGATGCTGTGAGGACATACTGCGTGGCCCAAGGAACCCAACAGACTCAAAAGACTGAATCTCACGGTCAAAGCTGCCACCTCTGCACACACTAGAGGTGCAGAAGGAATGAGCTAGGGCTTGGGCAGTCTGACCAGGCTGGAAAAGAAACAGATAGCACCTCCATGGGAAACACAACACACTGCCACCTTCTCTGCCTTTCCTTAGATCACAAATATCTGAGAAGCAGCATCTATGTTCCTGCTGTCACAAGTCTGTTACCTTCTGCTACTTAAGAGTCTCATATGTCCAGCAATATTCTCCTCACAAGCACAAGACCTTTAATAAAACCACTGTGAGCCTGTCCTCAAAAGGGCAAACTAGAAGGAGTTTTTCAGGTCACTAAGATCTCCTCTGGGAACAGTTTAAATGTCCATACTCACCTGTGGGGAGAAATACTGGTTTTTAGTGTGAAAGGTATCTTATATGAAGGTAAAGACTTTGCTGCTTTTTTGAGTCCTTATTTAGAAGTGTTCGCACTTACCAAAAAAAGACAAACGTACAGCAAGCAGAAAAAACCTAAAAGATAAATTGTCATAGCAATTCACGTGTACTTATCCCACCTATGCCCTTAACTTAGCTGATGGTACAGCTTATCCCAGTGACTGAAGCTGAACTAAGACCTCGCTGCTGACAGGAGCAAGAGGCCCTGACCTTCTGCTCCTGCCACCCTCTCAGTACATCTGGTTTTGACAGTCATATGATCTGACAGTGGATAAACTGAAACTATGAAAGAGCAGAAAAGTACACAGGTGATTTATTTCCCCCTCTTGATCAGCTAGTTATATCAACTTATCCTGAAACTAGGGGCAAGCAGGTGAGGAGGAGGTTCAAGCAAGAGAGGCACAAGAATTCTCCCCCTTCCCCATCAGCAAGCCCATAGTTGGGCTGGCTGCACTGTGACCATATGTCGTGGTTTAAACCCAGGCCATAAATTAGAACCACGCAGTCTACTTCCTCCCCCCCCACCTTTCTTCCCTCTGCTTCTGGAGGGACAGGGAGAATAATCGAAAGAATGCAACTCCCACGGGTTGAGATAAGAACAGTTTAATAACTAAGGTATAACACAAACCACTACTGCTACCACTAATAATAATAATGATAGAGGAAATAACAAGGAAAGAGAATACAACCGCTCACCGACCGGTACCTCGCCCCCACCCCACAGCGATCCAGCCCTTCCGGGAACTCTCAGTTCTACATCCTGGGCATGACATGCTGTGGTATGGAATACCTCTTTGGCTAGTTTGGGTCAGGTGTCCTATCTCTGCTTCCTCCCGGCTTCTCCTCCTCCCTGGCAGAGCATGAGACTCACAAAGTCCTTGGTCAGGGTAAACATTCTGACCAGCAACTGAAAACATTGGCTTTATCAGTATTATTCCCAGGCCGAAAGTCAAAACCACAGCGCTGCACCAGCTACTAAGAAGGAGAAAAAGTGACTGCTACTGCTGAACCCAGGACACCATACTCTTGAGAACAGCTGCCAAGCTGCCTCTGCTGTGTGTTTTATAACAAAGGGCATAACTTTGCATCTACTATGGCCATACTCCTCTTCTGTTGTTCCTTTGCTGATTTCCATTCTTCCTGCTCTTGCTTTTTTTGATTTAAATGCTCACACATGTGCACAGTGTTTCAACATATGTCTTCAGCTTACAATTGTAATAAATAATAATAATAATATAATACTATGTCTTTACTAGGCAGTTAGCTAACTTCCCACCATGTCTGGGTATCACTGAAGAAGGACATTTAATTCCGCTTACATTTAGCTTGACTAAAATACGATTAAACCCATAACTTCAACCAAACCCATGATTGTGCATCAAATGGGAAGTGGGTGATAGTGATTAACGCTACCAACAATAAGGCGGATTACTTTTTCTGGCAGCATTTCTGAAATTTATGTCTTGTGGCCTAATTTTGAAGCTGCAGTTTTCAATAGTTCATTGTAAAAGCAGTTTTATGAACAATTATTTTGATATTACCCACACTGCCTGATGCGCCTCTTCCTAACTGGTTATTTGCTACAGTAATTTCACTATCTTCAGAGGACTTAGTTCTAGCTACATTAATTTAAGTAAGTTCAAAAGTAGGTCATGGAAACAAAATGAAGTACAGGCAAAGCGCAAAAAACTCTTCAATGGTCTCAATTTGACATTTAAAATAAATATGGATTTTATTCAGAGATGTATTGTCACCTTCAAAAGATTGCTAATCCCAGAAGTTATTATATTGAGTCTTCGGTTGGTGATTTTAAAGCAATAATTTATTTCAATTAAATGACAGCATCTTTTAATCACGAGGAAGTGACTTGACAGACAAGCAATTCTGCCTTTGGAGCTTTCATACATTTATTCATCTGCCTGAATTTCCCAAGACTTTGGAGTTCAGATGAAGTTCCATCCTGAATTAATGATGTGGGGAAAGCAGTCTGTTTCATCACAACACATAAGAAATGGAACAAAGTGAATGTTGTGATGAGCAAGGCTAATATGATAACTTCATGCCTGAAAAAAAGCAGATGCAAACCCACTGTGCTCATTGGCCAGCGCATCTCCATGTGCCAGAGTTAAAATTAACCCACAATAGCTATGATTTTTATGTCAATAAAATCATAGCTTTCCCTGAAAATTATACATATGTCGTACAAAGCTGTTGGAGTCTTTCAAGCAAGCAAAGATTTTAAGCACTGCTGGTACAGTTAAAAAGTATCTCTGTGCCTGGAAGATAATGTTAACATCACTTCTTCATAAAATAGGGCAGAATAATTAAGCCCAGTAGTAGGCACTAGATCCTGGCACCCACAGTAGTCTGAACATTTCTAAAAGGGCTTGAGGACACACAAACCTCCATTCACTTACACCAGGTCGCCATGAATGACTGTGTCCTGCTATAATATTTCATTTTTTAAATCTTTTTGCCTGCACATCACTGGAAAAAAACAACAACAGTGCCCCAAGCTTCCTGATAATACATCTTCCTCCCCTTGTTGTATTTTTCAATTTGGAAAGAGCCCTAATAGCTCCATTTTCTATAAATGGATGTTTTCATTTGGCAAAGGAGCAGCCCTTAGACACCAGGGCACTGTTGGTTTTTTTTTGTTGTTCTGATGAAAATTGTTCTGCTGGAGTGCATCAGGAACCATTGAAATATCCTTACACAGTTTATTACATTTGCTTTCTTCAGCCAGCAATGAAAATAAGTTATAAACTAAAGAAAACTAAGCCAGCCTTAGAAAGAAACGTAGAACAAAGTTTCACATTACTAGACCAGTGTTGTAATTATAAAAATGCCACACAAACACCCAATTCCTGGCCTTATTAAAATATTCTTTTCTTATATTATGCCTACAGATCATTGATCCAGGCTAAGTAGTGTGTTACTGCCTCACCTCCCAAGAACAGAGATAGAAAATATAAATAAATGGATTTCAAAATATGCAATAGGAATATCCATGAAAGTGTTCGGCATGTTGTAAGATAAAAGCATCTAAAAAGGCTCACTGACCACCACTCTTGCACTCCATCTCAATACTACTTAGGCTAACAGTCCAGTTTCTATTCTAATCCACACATCTGTCACAAAAAAAGCAACTAAGCCAATCTACCATGAACTCTTCTCCTCCCTGAATCAAGGATTTACCTCCAAAATCTGTGCAAAGCTGGGCACTCACTGTACAGCACTGAAATCCTGAAAAGTGTCAGGTTCACTACATATACAATTAGAGGAACAAGAAATTGGTACTTAAAACGCCTGATACCTTGATGCTGTGATTTACAGATGAGCTTTTAATCATGTCAAGAACCTGGCACTATGTCACTAGGAACGCTTGGTACACCTAAATAAGAAGTAGGAAATGATATAGGGGAAAACTCTGTATTTTCAAACTGAAGGTGCAGCCACTAGACACTCCTACAATTTTTTACCTGAGAAAAGAGGTCACGGTGCTGTGACACAATGGGGAAGGGTAGAGGGAAAGACAACCACCAAACAAACAGTCATCACTTTGAGAAACAGCTACAAGGTCTGAAACTTAGACAGACTTACAGCTTTTTGCTAGCAGCAAGAAGCCATAGTAAAAAGAGGCGCAAAACATCCTGCAAGCAGGATGAAATAGTTAGAATGAAATAGTTAGAACAGCCAGTAGGATTTTCACTTTGATACATGTGTATGAAGCTAAACCAGAAACTGCAGTGCTAAATAATGAAAATAAACAACCTCATGGCTTTAACAGCCTTTGTAAAATAACTGTGTTATTTAGACAGTGTGTTTGTAAAATCCAGGAGATCTAATCTCTAAAGTAATAGTGCTTTCCAGGGTCAGCTTGTAGCATAGGCCAGAAAGTCAGTTCTGTATAACCCCAAATAGTATCCTAATTCAATCATGTTCACAAGCCTTAGCTGCACTGGCAGCTGGAGTATCTGGAAAACTTACACACTCATTAAGCAATGGGAACATTTAAAGGGTGTTTAGGAGCACTGCCATTTGAATGACACAGAAATAAATCAGACCAAAGTTCAAAATTGTGAGGTGTACCTCAGTATTTACTGAGAAAATAATTGCCTACACTTGGTTTATATTTTAAAGGCTAACTTATTTGAATGGGGGAAAAGACAACAGTTCATAGAGGTTGTGTCATTTTTTCCCCCCTAAGTGTCTTTATTGCCTGAGGACATGCTTTATTTTGGGGGGAATGCCTCTAAACTGGAAATTAAAACTTTCATAATAAAATGTATATAATATTGCATGCATTTGACCTATTCATTTTTGCTGCATTTGACCTATTCCTTTCTGCTTATTCCAACATTTTGTCATAGGAATGTTAATATTTGGTGGTAGGTAGTAGGTAGATCTCTTCCTCTGTAAAGTATAAAATTGGCCACGTTTCAACTTGTTTGATTTCCTAGCAGTTACATAGTTTCAATGGCTACCATATAGAATATTTTACGGTTGTATAAATACACCTGATAACTGCAAACTCTACAAATGAGGTTACATTTCCTCACGTACCTTGACGTTTAGAAATTCTTGCACATTCTAACTACTATACCCTCTGTAAAACATTTAAACACCTCCAGAGAATTCACTAAGATGATTTCCATGCATAATAGATCACATTTAACAAATCTCAGTAACACAAAAAATATCACCATCTCTGGAATTAGCTCCAAATTCACAATTTCAGACTTAAACTGTAGCAAAACTATGCCTCCTGACTCTTCCCCAACAACGTCAACTTGTTTTTACACTCCTTTGCCTAATACTAAACAGGGATGACATCTTGAATGAATAATTTCTTCAAGAGCACTGTCTTAGTTCCACCATTATGCAAGTCAACTTTACTCACTTGGTTTCTCATGTGCTGTTGCACAGCACCCATGGGGCAATCACAGAAAAAGCTTATTTATACAGCAGCAGAATATTGGATTATTTCACCTGTGTTTCGGTCAGGCGCTTCAATTGGGGTGTTTTTTTTGTTTGTTTTTCTAACATCTTTCCTTACCCCTTAGTTTCCTTCCACCAGAGAAAAGCTGCAAATCAAAACCACAGCCCTGTGCCGTACAAAACTCATGGGCGGCATATGTTTCAAAACACAGGTGCTGCTGCTCATGCAAAGCTCATAAGCAAAGTATTAGTATAAAAGGAATTCACTGGAATTAGGACTGTAGGGGCCAATCTTCAACCACTATCAATTCTTTTATGTGCCAGTGAAGTAAGATCACATCAATAGTTTAGCCTACCCTTTAGTCATCTTAAACACCTTTAATGATTCAGTGAAAAAAATCATGTTTCATAGCTGGTACTAATAGCTTTCTCTCTGCCATATTCCTTGAAGTCAGTATTTCTCAGCCTATTTTGCAGTTAGATCACAACTGCTCATTAAATACGTCTTAAACATAGCCTGATATTAAAAAAAGGTATCATTTACTTCTCCCAATTTAGTTAGAAAAATCTCTACTTCTTGAGTAGCTCAGGAGATAAATATATATTTCTTGACTGTTAACTCAACTTTAGAATTTAATATTTAAACCTCCTCTCCTCCCCAGTTACAATTATAACTTCAGGTTAAAAATAATGAGACTTTACATTAAAATAATGTGATACTTTACATTAAAACTGCAGTATATATAAGATAGAGTGGTACCCATTAAAAATGTTTAAAAAACACAACCAACTGCTTCCATGGCAGTATTGTACACACATCGCTACTGCAGTGAAGAGAGACTTTTGTCTCTCTAGAAAGCAATAGAATTGCACAATGGCAGAAATATAACTGCCTCACAGCACAGGACTGCATACCACACTGGCTGTTACTAATAAGTAAGCAAAGAACTATCCCTCCCAAAACTCCCACAATAAATTTGTCTTTTTAGCCATATTTGTGTGGTAAGTTACCAGCACAGCTATTTGCACTGCACTGTGCCCTTGTGAGAAATTTCTTCAAAGAAAATTTGGTCCTTCACTGCCTTTCAAAAAACAAAAACAAACAAATCACACACACACAAAAAACCCCCCTATAAACCTATCTAGAGAAAAAACTCACACTGTTTTTTAATCTTATAAATTTAATGCATTAAGCTTATGATGAATGCTGCAGAAAATGAGGATGCAGTATTAAAACATGCTAAAGTCGATGGTCAGTATTTTACGAAGTTAAACCTAGAGTTGTACTGATTAATGTTATACATGTCATATATTAAGTCTACATTAATCTTTGAGCAAGCTTAGACATCTACCCCTTAATCCTTAAAATTAAGGACAGAAATAACACAGTGTTTAAGACTGTGTGTGTCCCACAGTAGAGTCCTTCCCAGAGCAGTTTCTGAGTTGAGAAATTCAGAACAATTTTCCACTGGAAAACTCTCAGTCATAGAATTACCTTTTGTAAGGGTTGTTGTCTCAAACACATTTGCTGCAGTTGTATTTTTGATCTAAGTAAAACAGAGATTAAGATAATGTTTCCTTGCCTCCTTGCCCCTTCCCCTAAGGCTGGGTTGGCACCCTTACCCAACCAGTCCCTCTCCCTGCCAAGTGATGCCTCAGCATTGCCACATGGCTTTCAAGCGTAAAGCTCAGGCACCTGTCTCTGGAGCTGCCAGGCACACATAATGAAGCTAAGTAGGTTAATGCTAAGAGACTGCTGAAGTCAAATTATAATATCAAATAGATTTAAGAAAGCATAACTGATGAACTCTGTTCTTTCTCTTAACAGAATAGCTCTGATCTTGTTTAAGTACTGAACAGATGCGCTGACCTCTATGTGTTGACCTGAAGGTAACCACATTCATATCCCTGAATGAATCTCTAGTTTCTTAGCACACAAGTGATAACCCCTTTTCTGATGAAAGGCAGAGATACTTTGTTGCTGAAATTGATGCCTTTATGAGAATCTTAACTACACTGTCAGTATCTCCATTTACTCAAGCAAGTTCTATTTATAAATAGCAACCTGAAACTCAGTTCCCCAGAGACAGGTAGAGGTAGGCCACTGCAAAGGTTAGGAAAATGGGGTAGGAAACAAGCAACAAATCTCTTTTGTTTGCTATGCTCTGTTGAAAAGTTTATGTAATTGTGTCTCATCTCCTTAAATATATAGTAATGCTTATATCTATCCACACCCCAGGGCAGGACAGTAACTAACAAAGAACAGAAGGTGAATAAGTTTTGACACACTTCAGCTTTCACACCCTCGTAAAACTGTTCTAACAGAAACCATTTTTTACTGCTACAACTTACCGGTTTAAGTCCAAATTATACTGGGGCATACAAGTTCATAATAAATAATTTACATAACACTGAACTATAGGGTGGAAGTTGGCATAGATCTAGTACTGCCATCGAGAGGTCAGGCAAGGTGACAAGGAAACTGGACGTCAACAATTCATCAGACAGAACAAAACCACTACTTGTGTCCTTGATCTACAGTTAAACACAGCACCATTTAGCTGAAAAACATGTTCATGTTTATCTCTGCTACTTCCGACTTGTGTTTATTGCCCTACTGTAATCCCCAGTTCTAACTCCTCCACTACCGTACCTTCATGCCTGTTCTCATTCCCCCAACAGAAGTGATTATGAGCTTACTAGTAACGCATACCAACGTAAGTTATTTCACTTAAAAGTGCCCCTCACAAGAGCATCAACTGTCTTATGTACAGACTACAGGACGTTTTAGGTTTGCTTTGAAAGTGTTGGGGCAGGAACACACTTCTGATTTTTACACTCTAAAAAAATGTAAGCATGCACTTCTGACACTACAGCATAAATCTGTCCCATAACTCTAGATTAATATTCCTCCAATGAAAAGTGAAAATAGCCAGAGACCTAGGTACTGAAACAGCACATTAAAGGCTGTATCTGAAGTTGGATCACACAGAATTGCTTCAGAAAGAGAGTTGTCTCCCATTATTGTCACAAAAAGAATGCTTTTTACTTAAAATAGCAATGATCAGATTTTTTTAAGAAAAAATTCATTTAATGGTCATCTTTTATTTTCACCTTGTACTGTGTTACTATACAAGACAACACAATTAAACAGCTTTATCGTAGTTGAGGTTGCCATTTTTTCCCCTCCATCTTCTCAATAAGATTAAGATCATCTCATTATTCATTTGGATTAAAACATCTTGATTTACAAAACTGGGGGGGGGAAGCCTTCAATTTGCTCACAGAAAGCAGTTCTGAGGTTACACTGCAACAAAAGACCACAGCCACACCAACTAATTGACATTAGGTAGCAAAATGGAAAACGAAGAGAGTTCTTTTGTATG
Source organism: Psittacula echo (assembly GCF_963264785.1). Classification (NCBI taxonomy): domain Eukaryota; kingdom Metazoa; phylum Chordata; class Aves; order Psittaciformes; family Psittacidae; genus Psittacula; species Psittacula echo. Next base: position 95,638,529 of record NC_137737.1, on the reverse strand, counting down.
TAAAACTATACTGGCCAGTTAAAAATTGACAAATGTACAAAGGGATGAGATAATTAACACCTCCTAGTTCTCTTTTTGGTCTCTAAATTACAACCTTCTTCCTCATGCTGGCACACTATTAAGAGTCATTTTGTTCTTGCAGTAAGTTATAGATCTGATGCAGCATTCCCAACTACTGTCATTTATTATAACAACTGGAAACACTGTAGACATAAAAAAACCCAGGTCGCTCACTGTCAGTTAGCATGAGACTACACATTCGTAACACAGAAGAAGCTGTTGTAATCTTAAAAATCGCTGAAATGAGAAATGAACCGAAGGGCTTCCACATACTGAAAATGAGAAATTAGCAGCTCAATATTTTTAAAGTTTTAAATCCAAATCTTCAGAAACGTTAGAGTCTTTGTTACCTCTGAATCTGCAAACTCATATATATGAGGACCCTGATCAGTAGACTAGGACGCTATATGTCACGAAAAAAATGCCTCACAATCCCTAAAAATGTCCAAAATGTCAGAAACTAAAAAAATAAAATGATTTTTAGAAAAGTAAGGCTTGCATGTCTAAGTCACATTCCTTTTCCAAATCCTAAGCTCAGCATTTGAAATCAGCAAGTCTGGTTCCACACATAACATACCCAGTATCACTTGCCCTTTCAGTCTCCATCTGCCTCTTGTTCTAGTTTTCTTGTTCCTCTATTATGGGAGTAGCAGCTTTATATATCAGTTATACTTGTTCCTTGAGTAATAATAACAATATTGTTAACAGGTTTATTATAAAAAATATGCTATTATAAAAAAACCAATATTGTTAACAGGTCCACTTTGCAGAAGGAAATAGTAGATTTTGTCAGTAATCACATATTTTTTGCCTTCATCAGCACATATTCAGATGCATTCTTCAGCTTAGTGTTTCCCTAAGCATGAAGGAACACAAGAGATTGTGAAGGTGGGTTGGGATTTTGTTTTCTCCTGAAGGTGCAAAATTCTTTTTTAAACAATCATTCTGAAATAGCTTTCGTAGTATGTATTTCAGAATAATTTATATACTCCAAAAGATATTTTGGAATGACCTATGTTTCAGAATACACAGATACCCCAAACAAATCAGACCTGGCCCAATATGAGAAGAGTGCCACACTTTCATATATGGTAGCAATACTAACTCTGAAAAACATCAAGCTGGAACTGCAAGTCAAAGACATTCATGGAGACTCATATGCCTGACACAAGAAAAGAGTATGAAACGGGAAGAATTTGAGACCAAGAAGACAACATTGGATTGTAATTCTTTTTTATATTCACAGCAGTAAAATACTATATAAATGCTAAATTTTAAACTGAAACTGACTCGTTTCAGCTTAAAACACCATTTGCTAGAACACATCTGGAAAAGCAATTTGTATACTCAAGTGATTTGTATGAGTCAAATACATTAAGCACAATTCTGTTTCTTCCCCAAAAGAAGTACAATATATTGCAAACAAGAAAACCACCCAAATTGTTCAGCCTTTCCTTCTGTACAAAATTTCAATAATATTAATTGAGAATTTTTAGTGAATGTTTTCCATATTGAAATCAAATAGATGAATTACATAGTTACAATACTAGTAAGTGCAAAATGAAATAACTGCTATAGTTTTCACATAAATGTTTTCATGAGATGTGTTCTTATGGGCAGAGAAATCTCATGGAAGGAGAAAATATTTCTCTTATTCTCTCTCCTTGTAATAATCTTACTTCTAGAAAAATCTGATTTACAATATCAGTTATAATCACAGGATTGGCTGGCTGACTAGACATGCTGTCATTAAATAACACTTTCCTCCTGCCATGAGTTAATACTTATGAATTATTTCAGAAGGATTTTTTTAAAAGGGTATATGTGAGTTCTCTATCATAAAGCAGCTTCATGGAAGTATTGACATGGCAATTCTTGCAGAAGCAAACCCACATTTCATTTTAAATGCAGAATTACCTGGTACATACCTGCTATTGGTCTTTTGCATGTACAACAGCAACAAAAACACCCAAACTTAAAATGCTTCATGATAATATAAAAATATAGCTGCAGTTAAAAATCACCAAAATAATTCCACTCACTAGAAAATTCATTTAAAGAATCCCTGCAGTTGCCATAGCTTAATAAATAGCTTAATGAATTGGTTCTTTTCCTTTAATTTAAAATCAAGCATGAAATACGTAATAAAATGGAGATGGTTATATATTTTATAGCTACATTAAGGTTAAGAAATAAATATGCAAATAAGGAATTGCAAATTGCATTAGAAACCATGAAAGCAGGCAAGATTTATAAATATGAAGGAAGTCAGCCCTGGTGAAAGCTCATGCAGCTCCACTGACATTCTTAATAAATGTGTATTTTTAGAAACACATTCATACCAGGTTCTGTTAACACTTTGGAATCTGTCCAGTACAAATACACATTTCCATATTCATTTTTTTCCTAAATTATTTTCAAGAATTACCCTGAGCCGTTGCTGTGACTCTTCTGTTTACTTTAAGATGAATTTAAAATTTACCACTATTTCAATGTGACAGATTTTCCTTTAGGTGTTATTTTTCCCTCCTCTGTACTGTTCATTGCTTATCTTATTGTTTGCAAATTCCAGTTCTGTGCTGACTGACTGAAATCCAGGAAAGATCATCCTGTTCCCCAAAATGGCAAGGTCCGAATCCTGCCCTAAGAATCAATCCGTCAGTCCTTAACAGAGGTGTTAGCGCAGAGTGTTCCCTAGGCTGAATGCATTACATGTGGGGAGGGTTGTCTTACCAATAACAAACAATCACAGTGAGGAATAGCTGCTTTTTAATCCCCAGACACTAAATCCTAAAGCTGTAAGAAACATCACTTCTTGTTCTTTGCTTTTTCATTTCTTGAGTGAATTCCTAAATGTACTGGTTGTTTTCAGCCTGGTTTTAGTCCACACCTCCAGGAATTCATCCTCTCCTCTTATCCATCATTCTCCCTTCATATCTCTTTACCTTTGTGAAGTCCCAAAGGATTATTTTAAAGTTGGATGAAAACTAATGGCCAAGTAATAGGAAGATGCAAACTAGAGCACTCTAACTTCTCAGGTGAAACAGTACCACTAGTTCATTCATCTGCCAAGCAGTCAGCACACAGGTACTGTCTGGCCACACACAAACAGCCCATTAGCCACAGCTGCCTCTTCCAAAGGTATTAGGGAATATAAGGTAGCTGGCAATGCTATAAAGGCTAAGCAGGAACAAAATCACTGTGGACGCGAAAAACCTTTGAAATTACACTTATCACAGTAGATACAGAGATCAGGCAGAGGGACAAAAGACTTAAATCTCCAAGACACCAGGTGTTTTTAATTTATTTCATTTTTTTCCCCCCACATAACTTATTTCTAATTGGATTCTACACTTTCAATGAGAAGTATACTATGGCTACTCCTTTCTCCACAATTATATCACTAGTCACTGAATACCACGGTCTTTCTTTCAGAGGAGGACAACAACAATGACATAACATCTCCAGTGAAATTTAAGATACCTTTGAGTACTTTCTGAGCTTTCCCCATTATTTGTGCTATAATGAGTTTACTAGCATAAAAACCCTGACTCTACTAACTGGCATGATAATACAAGGAAATAGTAAAATCAAAGCTTTACATACCTGCCAGTGTGGAAGGTGAGATCAATTTTTCTCTTAACTGATTCAGTGGAATCTCTTAAAACAGAAATATAGGGAAGGCAACAATCACGGTGCAAGACCAAACTGTTTCCATGAAGCTTTCTGAGAAGTTTCAGAATCAGCACAAGGTAAGAATCTACAAAACCAATGTCCCATCAATGTCTCATTCTCATAGGGTACTGCAACTGCCCTAACATCTGCTGGAAGGGCAACATGGCAAGACACAAATAGCTGAAAAGATTTTTGGAGGATGTCAGAGACAACTTGTTGATACAGGTACAGGATGGGCCAACCAGTTATGATGCACAGCTGGATCTGCTGTTCAGTAACAAGGGAACAACTGGGCAGGCATGTGATAATCAGTGGTACCATTGGCTGTCATGACCCTGAAACAGGGTTAAAGATCCTGAAACGAGTGAAAAAGACCCCAGACATCGCAAAATAATGGGGCAAGTTCTCTTGGAACACACTTCTGGGTGCACAAAGGAGCAGGTTACCCTGAAAACTCAACATGGGCTTAACAAGAGTAGGTCCTGATGGACCAACCTGATTGGCCAAACTCAGAACCCAGAGGAAGAGTGGATGGGTGAGCATAACACCAGGAATGAGCCAAACCAGAGAGGTTTGTGTGTAAAAATTTTAACAGGTGGCATTATTAGTCTTGCTTTTTCTACAATTAATAATTAGACTCATAATATTTCAATTACATTAAGAATAAATGCTTTTCTTTACTTACATGAAGTATATGCTTATCTGTTACTTATATGTATCTTTTTTGCCCATAAACACGATATTCAGTATAACAGAAGCTCACACTGTTTCAGCCCTAGTCAACACTGGCCACTGGGTCCATACTACTCATTTAAGTTGCTGGAGTTGTGGATCCCCACGTACACCTTTGTGTGCCTTAGCTTTGTAGAAAGCACAAGTGGAACATTTTCTGGGAGTTTGCCTTCTAAAGGCAAAAATTTACCATTTCTGTACAGGATCTATTAGACACAGTAGATGTGTCTTGCAGATGCAGATGATAAATATGCACTGCATATTTATGCATGTATAACAATTTCATGTAAATGAAAACCTTCTGCATATTCATGGAGTGTCCTTCTGGGCTCCCAGCTGAATAGGAATGCCTTGTGCCCAGGAAGTGGGCCACCTGAGCAGCCACCTGCAAGGGCAATCCAGGGCAGAGGGTAACTGAAGTCAAAAAGAAAAATAACAGATGGAAAATCTGGGTATAACCCCCACCCCTTCCGCACCCAACTGCAAGGGGAAAGGAACAAAAAGGCAGGACTGATAAGGAAGGAAGTGAGACAACAGAGGCACGTAGTGATACGACTTAAGCCAATTTGGGGTCCTAAGGTGGAAACCTCCAATTCTGGCCTGTACTGGTCTGACCCTGCGAGCAAAGCTCCTTGTTCATCATGCATGAGTGCTTCTTCGTGGTCCCCTCCCAGCCATTCCTGGAGTTTCCCCACTTTCATCCTTTCCTTGAGGGCAGCACAATGTGCAGCCTGCCCTTCCAGCAGAAACATCTTCTACCCAGCTCAGACCATAGCAGTCAGCACCCAGGCAGCCCTCCCCTGCCACTCAGATCCACTCCTGTTGGCAGAAAATAGACTCATAGTATCAGCTAGGTTGGAAAAGGCCTTTAAGATCATCAAGTCCAACTATTACCCCAAAACTACCAAGTCCACCACTAAACCGTGTCACTAAGGGACCACATTTTTTTTTCCTTCTTTTCTCTAAAACACAAAACTGAAACCAAGCGATATTACAGAATAATTTATGAGCATGAGATAAAGGTGGGTATCTATTTAATATACACTGACAACAAAAAAATGCAACAAAGCCTCCAGTGAAGCTGGTTCACAGTCACCCAGTTCCAGAATATGCATTGACTACACCCAAAACCAGAAAGGATGTAATGTGCAGATTAGCCTTTTATCCAGGTGTCACAAACCTCTCAATAATTTCACCTGATCAATAGGGGCTTACTTCTCATACACGGCTTTCTGAATAGCTGACAGTCCCATCAACAGAGCCACCGTCATTGTGAGATTATACAAAGGCAAGCACAGATGCAGCTCTCCAAAAAAACCCACACTTATCTATTTGCTTTTTGAACAAAACAATTCCTCATAAGAATATGCTGGTTTATACATTTCAAGACTGAGCATTCTCCTTCTCCTGCCTGTTACTCAGGGAGACTATATGATGGCATGGTCACCATGGAAACAGTGGACAAACTTAAGATGTTTTCATTGCTGTAGATAAAAGCCATCTGCATCATTTTCTCATTCGTTTCTCACACCACCAGTGCAGACTCCCAAGCCAAACCATAGCAGCTGTGGTGCTGCACAGCAGCCAGGAAGCCTGCACCACTCCCAAAGCATGCCCCACGCTGCACCCATGCACCAGCACGGTGGGGAACAGAGCTAACCACAGCTAACCAGAGTTAACAACAAAGTGTGCCCTCCTTCCTCTCCCACCTCGTAAAAGTCTACCTGGAAGTTCTGACCTTGTTCTAATAGGGAAAAGTACATAGTTTGCCTAAACACACACAAAGAGGTTAGAGAGTGTTTGTGTAGTTTTATACAGAATATATTCCAATATATGTGGTATTGTTGCATGAACATAACCTTTCCATCTATTAAAAAATTACATTATTGCAAAAAGCCAATTTCTTCACAACAGCACTTCCATTAAGAAGACAGACAACTCAGAGATGCTTCTAAATTTCAATAATAACTTGTAATTCTGTTTTTATCTTTCACTAGGTAGAAACATACTGTTTAATGTTACATGCCTGTTACCTGCTTACTCTGCCTGTAGACTCCTATCAAAAAAGTATGAGTCATTTTCTCATTGGATTTCATTAAGGTTGGGAGTTTCTTATGAAACCAAGACCTGCCTGTAATTTAAGGACAGTCACCAAGAAGGCAGCTGGTGTTTTGGACATCAGGAGTTTCTTGCCTGCTTGTTTACAGCCAATTCTACCCTGAACAGTCTCCAACAATTCTGCCCCAGGCTGTGATCAGGTCACTTCTTAAGCAACTCTTTAGTAAGAAAAATACTTTCATTTTGCTCTCACATTAAGGTTATTTTTCCAAATGCCACAGCTTCTTCGCTGAATGGATAAACCAAAACCAGGTACATTCTTGGAGCAGAGGTCTCATTTAAAAATGGCTATAAATTGTTCCTGTCACCACCTGATATTTTCATTTTTGTTCAGCCACCAAGTGATCCCAAAATCCTTCTTCAAGTTGCTGCATCCATTGTCATTATACCCAATAATCCACTGATATTGTACACAAAGCAAAAATACAATTACCTGTGGTAGCTCAACCCTCTGAATTAAAGAGCAGAAGTAAATTTCTGTTAGTTGTTTTCAGATCCCAACTTCAAAACATAACAATTTAATGTTAAAATTTATTAAACTTTCAAATCAGTGAGGCAGCCTGAAATCAGTTGACAGCCAGAACTATCTAGGTTCAAGGGAAGTCAATATAAGCTATAGAGAAAAAATAACTGATACTAAAAAAAAAAAAGAAATTAAAATTTATGGTTTGCAACTTTTCTGCCAAGATTTGTTACATCCACATCCTTTTGTTAAAATAAATGGAGACAAATAAAGGGAAAATTAAAGTTCTAGTACAATGGAATGGTGATTCCATTCAGACAAAGAATCTGCTATTGGCAGACGCAGGACACTGGATGTTTTGTCTTTCCTTATCAGCCTCCTAAGAATGCAGCAGTCAAAAAAAGTTAGTAGGAAAATGGCTATAAGACATTAGCAGGTTTTGGCCCTGTAGACTCCTGAAAGAATGTGTGTCTTAAGCAGGCAGAGATCAGAAAGAAGAAAGCGGGAGTCTCTATAAGATGTTACAGTTTTTTCTCCAGAATGACAAAAGCTGTCCTTAAGACGATTGGCCCTTCTGCAATGTTATCTATCAAACATTTTTGATTATTTGGTTTGGATTTTTTCCCCAGCATAGTAGCTGGAAGCAGGGACATTTTCATCCTTTTTGTAGACAGAATACTATAATTACAACCATCCTCACTAATCCAACCTGCAAGGTGAATGTATCTTATGCAGGCCATTCCTAATAAGTTTAAAGATCTCCTTCCATTTATCTTATCAAAGATGAAATCATGAGGCATTCTGTCACAATTTGTAAAAGTCCATAGGGAAGAAAGGACTTATTTTTAGAGACCAATTCACCAGCCAGAGTTTAATGAAATCTAATGGCTGCATGTTGTATAATAATATAATACGGAGCTTCTCTAGGCTTCCTTATGTACTGTATGCAACAGACAGCACACAAGCTTACAACTTCCTCAATAGAGCAGAAGTGATATGAAGATTTAAAATCAAAGCATTTGTGATGAGATTTAGTTTATGATTTGAAATTCTATCTGCCATTTGAAGTATAATAATTTCTCACTCTTTGATAAAACTATCACTGTAGAGAGGAGAAAAGATTTGTTTTACAAATATTCTTTGCGATACAGACTAAATCAAGGCAGCTAAATGTCTTGTCTCCAAGTTTCTTACTGTAAGTCAAAACTGTATCTGGAAGGCTGGCTGTGGAGACATGAATGGTGTTTGGGAACACCTACGCTATGTTTTGGAAGCATGGTAAGGTGCAGAGCAGGATAGGACCAGCACAGAGGTCAAGGAAAAGAGGTGCAACAGACCAGTTGAAGGAGGGACTATCTGAAGAACTATTATTAAGAAATTAGAGGTAAACCAGCCAACGGTAAATGTCAAGGACACTAAACAAGCAAGTCCAGAAAGCACCACGTTTACAGAACATGAGATACACAGCACTGGAAGGCCTTGCAGCAGGCTGCTTGAGAAGAACTGCTGCCAATGAAACAGATAGATGAATACTTCTCTTTAACGGACCTCCTCCTCATTTTGTAACTACAGATGGTTTTGGATACAAAAGACATCCATCAACACCACAACTAATTCTGGGAAAGCAAAGGGCAAGGATGCGAAAGAATGTTTCGGTGCTATCACATACAAAGTTAGGAACTAGCGAGAGATACATAAACATTGATAGTACTTTGGCACTTACGTACACATGCTAAGCACCCTTGGGCAAGAAAAAAAGTCGAATTATATTTGAGTGCTATTTTTCACCCAAGAGATATGTATGTTTACTGTCACCTTATTCTGATAGCAAAATTGAGTGCTTTCAGCCAACCTACATCTTCTTCGGTTACCTTTTATCAGAAAGTATTTATTGTGGTACCTCAGACCAAGCAAGCCTCAAACCTGCTTCCTTCCTTCTGCTCTTCCCAAAGAGTTGGATTTTCTCTGTTTACCTGCTAGTACACCCATGAGCAGGATCTGAAACATTCGCAACAGTTGGTTGAAAATGAAAATAAAAATAAAATAAAAATGTCGCTTTAATTACAGCATAACTCCCCAAACCAGCACTCCTGGAGCTGCCCGTGTCTCCCCAGACATCTCAGTTCTCAGGATGATCTTTACATCTATCTGGTTGACAAGCATGCTTTCTGAAGTCTTCTAAGGATAGATAGCTCTATACACCTTAAAATACAGTGCCATTACTTTCAGTGATAATGCATCCTTGTGACTTAAAAGGACAGTCAAGCCTTTAATCCTTTAAAATTACAAGATGAAAGAGAGGACTGCAGCAATATTTTTTAAAATGTCAAAGTGATTCACATGTCTAGTTCTTTCCTGAGATTTTGAGAATGTAGGCTTTAAAGTTGCTTAACAACTTATTTTGAAGGACCCAAATCTCTAAATAATGATAAGCATGCTCCAATTATGTAAATATTAACTAAGAGAGCATGCTCAGAACTTATTTTTCTTAAAAACACTTCAAATAAAGAAATTGGAAGATAAAGGAACAGTAGTGGTCAGATTTTTCCAAAGTCTCAGTACTGAGGAGCATATATTATGTTTCAATAACTGGATCACAGAATCACAGAATATTAGGAATTGAAAAGGACCTCAAAAGATCATCTAGTCCAATCCCCCTGCCAGAGCAGGAACACCTAGATAAGGTTACACAGGAAGGCATCCAGGCAGGTTTTGAATGTCTCCAGAGAAGGAGACTCCACAACCCCCCTGGGCAGCCTGTTCCAGTGTTCCGTCACCCTCACTGAGAAGGAGTTTCTTCTCAAATTTAAGTGGAACCTCTTGTGTTCCAGTTTGAGCCCACTACCCCTTGTTCTACCATTGGTTGTCACCGAGAAGAGCCTGGCTCCATCCTTGTGACACTCACCCTTTATATATTTATAAACGTTAATGAGGTCACCCCTCAGTCTCCTCTTCTCCAAACTATAGAGACCCAGCTCCCTCAGCCTTTCTTCATAAGGGAGATGCTCCACTCCCTTAATCATCTTAGTTGCCCTGCACTGGACTCTCTCCAGCAGGTCCCTATCCTTCTTGAACTGAGGGGCCCAGAACTGGACACAATATTCCAGATGTGGTCTCACCAGGGCAGAGTAGAGAAGAAGGAGAACCTCTCTCGACCTACTGACCACCCCCCTTCTAATACACCCCAGGATGCCATTGGCCTTCTTGGTCACAAGGGCACAGTGCTGGCTCATGGTCATCCTGCTGTCCACCAGGACCCCCAGGTCCCTCTCCCCTACACTACTCTCTAACAGGTTGTTCCCCAACCTATACTGGAACCTGGGGTTGTTCCTGCCCAGATGCAGGACTCTACACTTTCCCTTGTTATATTTCATCAGGTTTCTCCCTGCCCAACTCTCCAGCCTGTCCAGGTCTCGCTGGATGGCAGCACAGCCTTCTGGCGTGTCAGCCACTCCTCCCAGCTTAGTGTCATCAGCAAACTTGCTGATAGTACACTCAATTCCCTCATCCAGGTCATTGATGAAGATATTGAATAATACTGGCCCCAGCACTGACCCTTGAGGCACTCCACTAGATACAGGCCTCCAACTAGACTCCGCCCCATAGACTACAACTCTCTGGCTTCTGTCCTTCAGCCAGTTCACAGTCCACCTCACTACCTGATCATCCAGGCCACACTTCCTCAGTTTAGCTGTGAGGATGCTGTGGGAGACTCAAACGCTCTACTGCGTATCACACATCTGCTAGAAATGTAGTTTGCTTAGAAGAAAAAAGTTTGGGTTTTTTGCTTTTTATATTCGCAATATAAACTTTTTCCATATATTTGGAGAAATTATAAAGCTACATTTGGAACCCAGTCAGCCCACTGCTGAACACCAAAAAACAAAGGAGACTGAGAGGTCTGGAGAAATAAACAAAAAACAAACAAACAAACAAACAAAAACCTAATCAGAAGCACTTCAAACAAACAGACAAACAAACTTTTTTCTGTTGATTTTCTCATCTCTTGGAGCAGGAATCAGAATTTCAGAATGCAGGTCATTCAGCCTTTTCTCATGCTGTCTGAAAGCTCCTATGACCTAATCCTCCTTTGAACCATGACACAGGAGATTGATCCTTCATTTCAACACTCCTGTTCCTGCCTGACATGGGAAACAATCTCGCTGGTCTATTAGAGATTTTCCCTTCCAACATACATGCAAGTATTTCTTTGCTAACACTAAATATTATCACCTGCGCTGGACCAGTTACTAAGCAACTTCTTGCTGCAATGAAAAGTCTAAATTCTTGCCTTCCCTTTTGGTGGCTGTTTGGCTTTATGCAGCAGCAAGGAATGCATCTTTCACTGAACCTTACAGTTTATATCACTGTGAATAAAAACTACATGCAATACAAATATTTTAGTAGGCTAATTGTAAGTAGTTTATCACTGGCTCTTGACTGAGGCCAGATGTGACGATGACCAGAAACTCCTGGGTGCCAGCAGCATTGAGGCAGTTGTAGACATTCTGCAGAGGACAGGAACTTGCTAAATCTTACTACCTGGCAACAATCTACATAAGAACAAGGTTGAGAAGAAAGTAGTTATTTATCAGTTGCCCTAATATTGCATTTTTCCTTCTGTGTTTCAAGGAAAAGCTGTTCTTTCATAGGCAAAAGTAAAAAGAAAAAAAAGTATAAGTACTCTTTTTTTTCTCTCACACATTTCTAAGTAGTCTAAGAATCTGGTTAGATCTTATCAGGCTGGCATCCATGCTACATCTCTAAAATGCCATAAAGCTTATGTCTATTCACTTTTGCAACTTCTCTTCATCAGATCAAACAAAAACTCACTCGCTAGATCTACAGGCCAGCTACTAGAAGGAAATCACATCTTCATGCTATGCGAAAGACACGTGCTGAAAAGACATTTGCTTTTCACCTCTCATAAGAAATCAAAGGTAATTAGGTAACCACCATTGCTATTTAAACAAATTGAAAACAAAATAAACCCCACCAATCTCTTCCAATTCCCATAATTCTTAAATTCTAGTTTATGATAGAATACTGAGTTTTAATAAGTTTTATATTCAGTTGACTTTATAATCAATAGAAATTTTTTAGTACATGCATTTAAAACTTTAACTCAGAGAAATAATACTCTGGAACATATCTAACCTAGTTAAGAAATGCAGGCCTAAAAGACCTCATGAGATTACCTCCTTGATCCTCAGTCAGTGTATATTCACAGCTTTGTATTGCACAAATAGAGATCTTGCAGAGGAATAAAGGGAGCCCTATTTCTCAAGTGTGTATACATACATATATGAACAAGCATAAGGCACATCTATGTTAGTTTGTTTTGTCTTTTTTCCACTGTTCTCCAGAATGTAATTTAAAGCTTTTTGTCTGAGCTATTTTTAAATGTTTCACTTCATTGCTTCCACTTATTTCCATTAAGGAAAAGTTTTCTTTACTCTGCTTAATCCAATTATTAAACAAGTGTTAAATTAAAAGGTTCATCAGGGGATTAGGATGGCAGAAAAAAAAAGAAAAGACTGTTCAGCACTTAATGTTTCCTGTCTATATTTCCATTTGTATCACGTTTCTGTCTATAAATACCATTGATTGCACATCGTGTTAGGTTTAACTAAGGTAAGATTTCTGCTTTTTTGAACAAACAAGTAAGCATTATTCCTGATTTCCCTATTTCATTACAAAAGTTACTCCACTTTCTCAAGAGGGAGACATATTTCTTATGTTTGTAGGGTACCAAGTAAGCTGCTTTACTTTATGCAGTGATGCTGAAGTCTTCTTGCTAGATCACACCTGTCCTGAAGTCATGCAACCAAGGAGCAAGACTTCACCCACAGCCTAGATCTCAGCTTGAGCAAAGAAACAGAGCAAGAGAGCAGCTCTCCCTAGTACACTTCAACAGCAGCAGAGAGCACTGCTCCTGCTCGCTAGTGCATCACGCAGCAAGTCATGGCCAGACTAGAGGGCTGGAGGGGCAGTAACTTGCCTCTGAAACTGGGAAATTGCCACTGGAAATAAATCATGTATTCTGATGGATCTTTTGGAGAAGTATACAGCTCCATTCTACTCATAGTCTAATGCATAGGCTTAATTTAGCCTTACAAAAATTACCATCTGCAAGATGCCCCTAAACATTTTTTTTTTTTTTGTCTTTGTAGCTTTCCACATATAGTTCATTCTGGGCAATATGCTGGGTAGCTACGCAAACATTTTTCCATCACATTTATTAGCTAGTATTGTTTCAGAATCAGTGCTAGTTTGTTTTCCAAGTATATCATTGCACCACAGCATGATTTAAGAGCTAAATTGTCACACTCAAGTCCAACATTTTAAATCCTAGCTCTGTGTCCAAGTTACTGGATTATTTTATACAAGTTGCTTAATTGCCAGAGCTTCTACTTCTTCATCTGAAATCCTGTTATCAGCAAGGTTGGACTCTCGCCTTAAGGCTATGAGATTCATAGCTGATAACTATGAGTCTTCCTAAAACCTTTGCAGATTCGTATGTATTTTTCTACTTAGAATTTTAAGCTACAGTTTAGTAAAGCAGATTATATGAGAAATCTCCCCTATTCTCAGGTAAGTGTTTTGTATATTTTAGTTTAACCTCCTCTGCCCTGGCTTGGGGGTTCAGATAACCTATATGTGATAACTGTATCAAGGACAGAGGTGATAAGGAAAAGCCTATTTCATTGTTTCAACACAATCAGTTAAATGTAGGAAATATTTTCTAGGAAGTGTAGAAATCTGGAAAGGAAGGAAGGCAATACTGCAGAGATCTTCCCAGAAGTAGATAATAAAGTGCTTTATAAGATGCTAATAAAAATTGTTAGTGCAAAGATAAACACAAATATAAAGAATAATTGTTTTTCTGCGTAAGTAGTAATGAGTTTACTGGGAATACTAGAGGGTTTTGCATGTTCACTACAAGTGATCCAAGAACCTCATGTAGCGCATCAGAATCATCATGAGCAAAATCGCTAAAGAAGGTCACAGACACAAAAAACTTCAAGGTCTTTTGCATTTTCTGTCTTTATTTGCTTATGTAGCAGCTCAATGAGATTAAAGATGCCACTCAGTAAGTTGGCAACAATTAGCTGATCTTTGAACTAAAGATGCTTATTGCTAAGATCTCAGTGCTAACACCCTGAAGTCAGAATTTGCAGACAACTTCATGAGTACCATATCCCAAATGCCACTCAGCTGGAAAACTGACAGTATGCATGGACTCAGAGACAGAGATTTATTAACAAGTTTCAAAATTAAATAAAAAAAATAAAATAAAATCTCTGAAGATTTAGTCTGCAGGTGTATAACAAAGATAACTTCTGGTCTGAAGTAATACAGCAAACATACATACACTGTGTTAAACAGCAGATGAACAGCTGTCTTTTCACTATGAAAGACATGACTGGGTTTCAGGAAGCACCAAGTAGTCTATTCCCTGCCTTATTACCATAAATACATCAAAAAAATCCATGTGCACTTGTACAGGTATTGGTCTATGAATGCCATTTGTTTCCCTGTGATACCATCTGACAGCAAAGCCTTCCTAAGTCCTCACCTGAATTATAGACTTCAGTCAAATGTATTTTGAGTTCATCTTTTCACACTTTATTTTTAATAGGTTAGAAAAGAAATATAAGCCTAATACAACCCACATCCAAATGACTGAAAATTTTTGCTTTATGCAGGAAAAATAAAAAAAAATAAAAAAGTAGTCCTCCTCCCTGAACAGCTTACATTGGCAAACCTTCTAGGGGTTCCCATTCAAATCATGGGCGTCTATTTCAATTCAGTGAGAAGGAATGCAAATGTTACATTTTCAAATCTATGGATGTAGGATAAATTGCTATGCTAGGAAAATAAAAGGCGCAGGTGCTGATCTCTTTTCAGCTGATGATGTATTGTATACTTAATAAAAAGTAAACACCATGCTGGCACACATGCAAGCATATACAAGGAAGAGTATTGTCCATAAGACAACTGAAGCAATCCTTTTGCTCTGTGTAGTACTAGCAACGTCTTCACCAGCACGCCTAGTTGTGGCTGCTAAATCTGAAACAATACCCAGACTTTCCTGAGCTGATAGCCAGCTCTGGAGACAATGGGACCAACCAGAAGACTAAGAGGCATAGCTTGTAAGGAAGGGTTAAAGGAGCAGTAACAGTTTGCCCAGAAAGTGAAAATTAGTAATCTTCCAGAGTCTTCAAGTAAGTGATAAATTAAAGGAGCTTGGGTATCATTTTCCCCTCCATGTCGGTTGGCAGTAAAGTATGCACTTGCATCAAAAATTTAAGGTAGAACGTTTCCTGTGCCCAGTACTGAAAGCCAGAATATATGACTAGAAGAGGACATGAATCTCTATCATAGGAGGGTTTTAAGAATAGGTTAGACAAACACTTATGAGAAGTGACAGTTACAATAGATCCATTTATATTTGGATGGATATATGGAAAACATAGCCTCTCAAAGGCCCTTCCAGCTCTCTTCTCTCCAATTTGCCTGACAAGGATTTGCAGAGTTTACCTCACCAGCATAACCAGAACATCTCACATTTTTGCCCACTCCACAACCAAGTTTCATGCAGCTTTCAAGAAATTATTACCCAGGCAAATCAGGATAGGAGACAATAAATAGCAGAACTAAGATCCACTAACCAAAGGAGAAGACAGCAGTGTGGTACCGCACCTTGTTTCACCATGTACAGTTTCTAGCCCAGAGCAAATTAGCTTATGAACCCAACAGTAACAAAAAGGTGGAGGAAAATGTTTAAGATCTGCAAAGATGTGACAGGGTATTCAAAAGCTCCCTTCTTCACTGAATCCCAGCTGCCAGCCAACAGCACTACAGGCAGATGTAGGGAAACACTGATGCAATGCTACAGGACCTCAGTAAGTGCTTTGGGCACAGGTCAAGACTAGAAATGAGTTAGAACTGCAAAGCTCAGTTTACCAGCGACTGACCTTAAAACCTTGACGGATTTGGCCAGTATGAAAGTCTCCCAGTGACAAACGTCAACAAAAAGTAGAACAAACAGCAGTGAGAGCAGCCAGGATTCAAAGAAATTTTTCAAGAAAAGGTGCAACAAGGACACTTTATATTTAAAAAAGCCAGCATGTAAAAAAGCCATAATCTGATGTAACATTATATATGTTTCTGAGCAAGGCAGTAGGCGTAACACAATATTTTTCTTAATGACTGTATGTACTTTCCACATTATAGCTACCAAGGATGTGTAGCTTCTGATACAATCAAGGCAAATGAACCACTAATTTGAATTGGGTCAAACCAGATGAATTGATGGTGACTCATTTCAGAGAATGTACCTTAGCAAAGTAGTAAGAAAAGCTGGCAGAATTTATTCTCCCATCTGAAGTGGAATCTCCTTCACTTGCACTTTACTGGAAGCATGCAATCTTTCTTGTGACTGCTGTCCTAGTTTTCAGGTATTGTTGTCCTGCTGCATGGGGTGACGCTTGGAATCGTTTCAAAGCTGAAATCCAGGGAAACAAAACCCTTTTCTTGAAACACTGGGTGGTAGGAAGACCCAGAGCCGTTATCCAGTGTTTACAGTGGCCTCTGCAGAAAACTGCTGAAGTATACTCAGTTTACTGCTAATTAAAAGAGCTGATTATCTTTTCAGGGACATACTGCCAATGTCAGAAATAGTTTTGTTCACTGGCTCAACTGCGTCTGTGTGTGCTTTCAGACCTTTTTATTTTAGCTGTTATGTACTAGATAATATTGCGTTTGACTTCTTAGATTGCAAAATCCTGCTGATATTCAATATTTGAATCGTTTAGTGGGTAGCATGAAAAAATGTTCAGCTTTAGAAAGTATTCTCTAGACACTGTATTTTATTGGCACTCAGCAGGAGCATTAAACCCACAATGACTTTTGTATTAATAACGCATGGAGATAAAAAGTCACTGCGTCAATCTGCAGGCTGGTATCACAGCCATAATAAAACTTTGGAAGCAGAAAAGGAAGACTAGGCAAAAACCTGTAAAAGTTAGCATTGGAGTCTGACACTTGGGTACTAGTATGAGCGTCAAACACGGTTGCTCTGCCCTAGCTGACCCTTAGCAAAGGCCTGAGGGAGCAAGACTTCAGCTTGCAATTCAGCTCTTCTTGTTTACAGTCTGGCTTCTTGCCAGAAACCCACTCTCATCAGCACTTCAGTCTAATACAGGTTAAGAAACAGAGAGGCTGAACCACAGACACTTGCCTCATCCTTCTGACTATAATGAAGATGGCAATTTTCAACAGCCAGAGGAAATCTTAAAATCAATACAAGCAGATTCATCAAAACTCACCTTCCAACTTCTAGGCTAATTGCAATGCATAATTGCCATAAAATCCTAAGTATAAACAGTCATAAACAGACTGACTAATTAGGTACATGGATACTAATCAGAATCAGCTACAGCATTTCTTATATCAGCCACAGCTATACAAAAAAAAAAGAGTTAAAAACTTCAAGGATTCCTTATCCTTTGCCAGGTCACTCTTTCCCCTCTAACATTTTCACAAATAAAAGAAACCCAGCAGTTCAGGCACACAGTTGCTTTCTCCTCCTATCACAGGAGGTGACCTTATTATTAGACTGCCACATCAACAACTCTTTGATACATCTCTGCCCTTACACTGTCCTGATAGTAAAGCGAAAACATCAGTAACCACAGAAGCTAAGGATAACCACTATGCCATGTTTTACATACTTATAGTACTGCTACTTATAAGCTACCCCTAATTTCTGAAGCTAAGGCTTTGACTGTGATGCTCACCTGGCACTACTGCAGGCCCCTTGCATAAGAACTAATTGCTCATAATATGCTGTGTGCACTTACAGACCACATTATGGCCTATGACATTATATACCCTCTCTTTGCACTGGGCTGAAGAACTTAATTCCTTCAAGACCTTTTACTTCTCATTTACACCACAATAAGGTAGCAGTAATTCATGTCAAGTGAGTTAATGCAACATGGAGAGACTGTATCTGTCCTTACAGTTCCTACTATAAATTTAAACCGTTTCATGTGATTCTGAGAAAAAGAGGGAAGGGAAAGTGATAGCTACTCTTTATCCTGTCCTACTTAATTCAGCACACAGCTCTAGTGTATTCTACTTCTATGAATTCTTTCAGTGAGCTCAATGTAAGTTCACATTGAAGACAATTAATGTCTTCTATGATTCTTTATAAGTTCATTATTACAACATGTACATACTTTACATACATCAATACATTTGTTTCCACAATACACCTATAGCAAGAATTATATCACCTTTAACATAAAACTAAGGCCCAGAGAGAAAGGATAAAAGACCAAAAAACCACCCCACACTTACTACTAATTTTGGGTGCTCAGTCTGAAAGTGCTGAAAACTGCTTTTTCAGAAGACTTGCTTCACAGTACCCTTCCATGTTCAAAGCCAAGCTACTATTAACTTCAGCTGCAGCTGCAAGTACTCAGTGCTTCTGCAAATCAAAAACTGAGGTCGCAAGTCAGCAACCCAGAAAATGAGAGCCACCTGTGAAAAGCTGTGTTCCTCTGCTGTGACTGGTACTGCATTAGCAGAAATGCTTCTTCACAGCCGCTCAGCTGTGACTGAGGATAGGCAAGAGGACTGTTTGCTTTGTGGAGGGCTGTTTTTTATTTATTTTTAATAAACAGTACACTATTTACAAACTCAGGTTGTATTTAGTTAATACAGAGCTTGACAAGTGGGAAAGCTCTCCCGGTGTCTTCCCACCAAAGCAGCCCTGGTTGTGGGGTGGAAAAGTACTTGGAGCAGCCAGCCTTACTGCTGCATAGGCATCAGCATTGCAGAGATGTTGGCAGGGCAATCACCTGTCATCTGACCTTCCTTTCAACGAGGAACCAGGTTGCAAAGAGTTAATGCAAGCTCTTGGAAGTAATTCTTGTTTCCTACCTTTGAACAACTTCCTGTTTCGTGTCCCTGCCCATTGCAGGGAGGTTGGAACTAGATGATCTTAAGGTCTTTTCCAAACCATTCTAAGACTCTGTGAAACAGTGGTCTGGACTGGGGTCAGCCATGGAGAAGGAGCTTGGATAGCCCTGTGGGACACTCGCTGGCAGCATCTAGGATCCAGCAGGATCTGTGCCAGCTTGCAGGTATATGGCTTCACTTCAACACAAAAATTGTGCTTGGGCCACCTAAAAGTTGTGAGCCTCAGGAATTCAAGAGCAACAAAAGTTTATGTTCAAGATATGGCAATGACAAGCTAGTCTATCTCAGTTGTGCTCATTCTCTCTCTACAATAGAAAACCAAAAAAATTATATTAGTTGGATGTAAAGTCTCTAGAGGCTTTTAGACCATTTTACAATTCACTCATGATTTTATTCCAGGTGATGTTCTTCGTTTCAAGATTGCTTTCAAGATACTTTCATGCTTTGATTTTTATTTTTCTTGCATCATTTCTGCCAAGGCTCAAGTCTTTTAGTAAGTAAACTCTCCTAGTAACCAGGCCATAGGATTAATTCAAATCGGCCCCTAAGGACAACGGTTTAGTGTTTATTCTTTCAGAATTATGGCTATAGAGGAACATGGCTTCCACTTCCATATATAACCTCACTGCTACTCATTGTATTTATGTCTCGGCTTTAAATCTCTTGTCTCTGTCATTAAGTGCTAGCCAATGCCTCTGGCCACACACAATAAGGAATACAGTAGTAAAATTGAGCTTACTTCTGGCAATGTGCTGAAAGTAAAATTTTCAGAGGAGATTTTTATGGTTCAAGTGTTATTTGAAGCTTACAAAACTACATGAAGCTGTGTTACTTTGCCCCTTTTATTTCCAATCTCTTTATTAATTGTCCTTTTATTCATAGTCAAATATAACAGCATTTTGTAGATACCAGTTGCATAAAATTCAGACTGAAGAAGAGCAATTTTATGTCAGTAGGTTTCTGTCTTTTACATTAACCACTTTCATAAAGGACATTCATTTTTTCTCACATTGCTTTTACTGGGATACAATGACATTTTTTTCAGTTATAAATACAAGGTTTATAGTTGCTTAATTCAGCTCTTTATAGGATTTTATTTGTTACTTTTTAAATAGTTTGCAGGCTGCACGTCTCTTTGTACATTGTCTGGAATGATTTTATTGCCTTATCATGGTCACCTTGTCTCAACCCATTTTGCTAGGTCACTTACAAACTGGTCACCTGTACGTCTAACTCTGCCACTTGTTCTTTGTTGCTAGAAACCACTCTTGCGTGTGTGTCTTATTGTGCCCTTCATGCCTGACCTCTGTTTTCAGATGCTAGTTGCATTCTTGGTTGGCTAGAATATTGGACGACCCAGAAACCTACCTATCTCTGCGTAGTAATACTTGATTTGCTACCACTGGCTTGATGCTTATAATCACATTTTCAGGTGCTCCTTGTCTTCAAAGTTTCACTTGCTATAAACAAGACAGTCTATATACAGTGTGACACGAGGTGTACTGAAAGGCTGCCTTTGCCTTCTGCTGGTGTTTTTCTCCAGCCTACAAATTCTTTCTGCATGCTTTGTTATTCTGATATGCTCCCACTTACTTATCCCTCTCCATCAGGGCAGGTGGGAACCACAAAAAAAAAAAACAAATCCAAAGCCCGGATTTTTGGCAGTCCTGAAAGGTTTTTCTGCCTTGTCATGGTGGAAGCTGCGCTGCAAAGAGCATTATTTATGTTCAAGCTCATGACAGGAAAACTTGAGGCCCATTAACTGCAATAAGACCTGACACCTGTTGTTTATTATGCTGTCAGGTTACAGGAACTTCCCCAGCCAAAAGTTAGTGTCATCTGTGTTTGTATCTACCCCCCCTGAGGTCTTGTACAACTAAACTAATGTCATTGGCACCACTATGGCACCTGGAAAATACGTGAAATGTCCTTCAAAACTAGGTGTATCTGCCAGAAGGCACCCAGAAGGTGAAAAAAATACTCATGTTCTTTGTAAACTGTTGTTGGAAAGCATTCTAATGGAAGCATCTAACACTGAGTCTCTTGCCTGTGTGACTGCTAGCTTTTTAACAATTTTCAGTTAGGAATAATTTACTGTGAAATAAAATATCAGTGAGTCAGTAGCTATGAATTTACCTGTGTTTCTGTAAAAGTTATTACGCTGTTGATTCCATCTGAAGATCGTATGATCTTATTTTAAAGCTTCTGCTTCCCCCAGGCTATCAATTTGGTTTGATTTCTGCTTCCAAAGACACTGTTGTTGTATTATTTCTGCAGGGATGATCTTCAAATGACATTTTCAAGCAGATCACTTCAAGCCTTTGCCTATTGTATCCAGTTTTTGTTATAAAGGACAACCTACATTACAGCAGGAGGTCATAAATGTTTTTCTATACAGCAGACATTCATCATTATTGAAGTCATAGACCTGGGTATGTCTCTAGTACTGATATCAGAGTATTATTACCCCACTCGTTCTTCTTCCTTCACACATATTGGCAGTATTTAATTTCTTAACTCTGAAATTGATGTCCAGATTTTTATTTGTACCATTACTTTTTCTTCTTTGTTTCACAGCTCCACCTCAAGGAGTAAGAAGCTCATGCGAGTTAAGCTCATCTCCCATGTAACATTCACTTCATGTCTGCTTCTGCTGCTAAGGGAATCACTGTTTAATCCGGACACTGTACAAGCAAGAGTTACAAAGATGTTGTACAAGGGCTGGCCTTCTGAACAATAGGATTACCAGCAAGCAAATTGTTTTCCTGTTGCAGTTGCACAGATTAGCCGCCTTGTATACAGCAAATAGAATAGCATGGCAAAGTAAAAACGAGTTATCTAAAATAGTTGAGTAGTTTGCATAACAGTCACTGCTTCCAGAAATTAGTTATTTTCTCCAAGGTAAATAGAGGTGATTCTAAAATTATTTTAAATGATTGTAACTTCATCTCAACATTCGCATCTGAAGTAATGCAAGTACTTCTATTTATTTATTTATTTATAAACCCTAATTTGCATGTCATGTATTTTCATATGCTTTCAAAAAGATGCTGAAATGATAAGGAGGAAAACAACAGGCAGTGTACTAGTGTTTAGCTCTTCTAGAAGACAAACATCACATTATCCTAGAAGATAAACATGTATAAATAAACACTTGTTTTGATTTGGGGGGGTAAGGAGAGGGACAAACACAACACAAGAAAAACCCAAACCAAAACAACAACAAAAACCAAATCATGTCTGCCTTGGTAAACTAGGTTCAGCCATCCCTCACACCAGCAGCTTGATAAGAACTGAGCCATTGGATGAGCACAAACACCTGCTCAGGCTAATAACCTTTATTAAGCAGTGGTCAGGAGACTTTGCAAGGCGAATGTAGCTTGAAGATTGGCTTTGGTACCTTTACAACCAGAAAGCAACAACATACTAAGAGTTCCAAAAACCTGTGAAATCTCATTAGATTGCAATTAATTTTTTTTTTAGGCATAATCTTTCCTCCTTCCCTCTTTCAATGGCATTAACAGAAATATTTTAGATGGCCAAAGTTAGGCTGCATTAAAACATTTTTCTATGAAGAAGCAGTGAAAGAGCAGTAAAAGATTTAGTAAGATGTACCCATCGCCATCCAACCTATGTTGCTTTAGGGTGGGATGGGGCCCAGGGTGCCCTATCATCTCAATCCTCTTGTGCTCCAGTTTCTGGTGGAAGGAGAGCTGAGCAAAGGGCTTCATGTACTTTCCCACTCTAACCCATCCGCACAGTTGCAGTGCCGGTGCTTCAGAGCATGAAGCAAACACACTTGTCAGCTAATGCACAGCCAGTGAGTCAATTACTATAACAAGGGTCTTCTCTAAAAGATGTGAGTAGCCTCTTAAATCAGAAACCTTTGTTACGCTTGCTTACAGCATTACAAACTCTACAGGGATGTTTGAAGAGGTAGAGAAAGCATTGGTATTGTGCCTTATCTCAAAAAGAGCCATGAAACCGGTCCTGTGACCATTACAAAAAAACTTCCCATCTAGGGCTTCCTGTAAAGATTTTGTTTCTTCCAACAATATCTAGAAAAATTATCAGAAGACTGTTTTCGGTCATCCTTTTTTCAGTCCCTTGTCTTCACCAGCAACTAGGGTTAGAAATCAGCACTTTCAGTGGACACTGAAAACAGTCCATCAAAAAACAGAAGGCTTTTTGTCAAATGGGTGTTTCAAGGAGTAAAATGAGAAAGCACTATTTAAAAAAAATAAAGCAGAAAACAACCAAAAACCAAAGCAGACAAAGAAAACACTTTCAAATACCAGTAGTTGCTATTGCATCAGAAGCACCAATACTTTAAATCTGAAGATTTTTTTTCTATATTAATTTTTTGCCTGGTGTATTCGAATTCATCTAACTGGGTTGCAACGACTTACGGAGCAGGGGAAGGGGAAGACTAGCCTGAAAGCTACAGAGACTGCTACATCCCAGGTAGAATCTCTGCTGTTATTTTTCCCAGCACAGAATGATGATAGACCAAATTTTCTGACTACATATTTAAATTATTTTATTTTTGTAATTGGAAGTGTTAATACAAGATACTGAACTTCTTGGGAAGAAGATATCAAACAAAACTTGCAGCCTGGGGGAAGCAGAAGCTTTAAAATAGGATCATACGATCTTCAGATGGAATCAACAGTGTAATAACTTCTACAGGAACACAGGTAAATTCATAGCTACTGACTCATTGATATTTTGCTTCACAGCAAATTATTCCTAACTGAAAATTGTTAAAAAGCTAGCAGTCACACAGGCAAGAGACTCAGTGTTAGATGCCTCCGTTAGAATGCGTTCCAGAAACAGTTTACAAAGAACATGAGTATTTTTTTTACCTGTTATCATTCATCTTGTATCAAGAGAACAAGATCTCTGGGATAGGAACACTTTTTTGATTACTAAAGTTACATCATATGGAAAAGTTCTCTTTTTAGGACACTGCTTGTTATCATAAGATTAAAAAATTAAGTATTTTGGATACCAATTCCTAACCTGTTGTGTAATTACAAACAGATTTTACACCGCCTCTTTATGCCAAGTCATGTTTCATTTAAAACCCAGTTATGATCTGGTTAAAGAAAACCAATGTCTTTTGAAGTTGAATTGGAAGAAAAAGCAAGCAAAACAGGAAATATGTTTCCACTTTTTTATTAGAATGAGATCTGTGGTAAATGTCAAACTGGACAAAGGACTACAGAGAAAATCAAGAGAACAGAAACACAGAAGAGAATCTGCTCAAATACAATTTATACATAGAAGCTTACACATGATTTACAAAGTTTGTGATAGGAGGCATCTACTGTTTTCTTTATATCCTTAAAAATTATAATGTGTACTGTATGGAATTAGGATGGGTTTCTGCAATTACCATTTTTTGAGCAATTAATCATGTCTGCTTTAAAAATACAATTTTTAATAATATTATTATTTAATTAAACAACCCAAAATAGATGTCAAAAGTATCAGTAAAGCAAATCCCTCTTATCATCTTCAGTATCTTTGTGGAGACTAGCAACTTCTCTTTTGGAAACGATACAAGGCATTCTGCACTCACAGAGAGCTCACAGATCTCTCCTGTGCAGTCCTCCCTGCAAACAGCACTGTAAGAGATGTGTATCTTGTGAGTCCACAGCCAGAAAGCAAAGATGAAACTAGCCCGCAATCACCTTCCATGTTGCCTTCCTTCTCCAGCCTAATCAAGCGCGAATTTCAACTTAAGTTTTTGCAAAATAGTCCTTGCATTTTAAAGTAATTTTTTAATATTATGATAAAGAAGACTCATGTATCTCAGACTGCATAGTGCTGTTTATGTATTGCACTGTTTATGCTGGCAAGACTTCTTAAAAGTATACCCCATTTTTTTGTGGAACTTCTAAGAACAGCATCATTTTAGAAAATATCTTACCACATTTCTCAAACGTTTCTCAAACACTATGACATGATGCAATTAGCCTGTAATGTATTTAGATGTAATTAGACTAAAAGAGGGAAGATGCTCTCTTCTATTTGGCACTGTATATGGAATACTCTATCCAGATTTGGGTCTCAATCAAAAGCCCAGTTACCAGGCTGGTCAGGAGCCTGGAGCACACAGTCCAGCATGTGGAGAGGTTGAGGGAGCCAAGCTTGTTTAGTTTGCTGGAGAGCAGGCTGTGTGGCAACATTAAAGTACTTGAAAAGGAGCTACGAACATGACGGTCCTGGCAGATGTTATAACTGTAGGCAATAACTACAAACTGCAGCATGGGAGATTTAGTTGGACATCAGGAATAACATTTTCACTGGAGCAGTGCTGGGGCAGGTGACCTAGCAAGGATTTGGAATCCATACCCTGGAGGCTGTTGAAGTCTGGCAAACTGAGCTGTGATGACCCACTGGAGTGCAGGCAAGAGAGCTACTTGGAGTGGGAAGTTAGAGCATGTGACCTTCTGAGATGCCTTCAGACCAACATGTCTATGATTCTAATGCAGTATACGCCTAAACTGGACAGAGCCAATACTATCAGATTTTAAACCAGACTTCTACCTAAAAGTTAAGTATGCTAAAAATACCTATTTGCAAATATGTTAAGAAAGCTGGTGAAAATGTCTACTGGAGTACTTTTGCTTTAAAGATCTTTTAGTATTTTCCATACACATCTGCCAATTTAACTGTTTTGCTGAAGTCAGTTCAGCTTTTGCTTGAATCTTTTACTAATGGCACTCGGTAGGAAGTGACCCAAGAAAATATTTAAATCCATTAAAGGTGCTACGGAACCTGACTAGTTACACATGAAATATAAATGTACCTTACCTTTGACCAACTCTAAAGAGGTACTTTGAAATGTGAGCGCTATCTAACTTTAATAACTCTGTTTAAAATTAAAACGGAATAAAATTGTTCTGAACTGAAACTGGAGTTACACACCTCCTCACACTGATGATCATTCAGAAAGAATTAAAATGTACTTATACCTTTCAATGGTAGTGCTTTCTCTGAAGACTGATTTGGAGATTTGCATAAGCAGGTCTACTCACACACTTAAAGCCAGTTATCCTTTATGTTTTCTACCCACAACTGCTTTAATTTTCATTCTTCCTTTTAAATGGAGGGAGACATGAATTATATTTCACTCCAGTTCCATCATGGCTTTGCCAGCTATATGCTACTCAGATTTTAAGCTAAAACAAAACAATGGAAAAACCCACTAGCATAAATCCAAACAGCATACATTTGCCATTGATAAAAAGGGCTAGAAAAATAAGCAGCATATGCACTGTCTCTGGAGAAGTAAGGAATAGGTCTATCATTTCCTCACGTATTTCCCACATGCTACCCCCGAAACCAAATTTTAAGTACACAACAAAAACCTTCATACCAGCAGTACTAAAGGTTGAAGAAAGCATATTTCAGAACCCTCTCTGGCTAGCATCTCTCATCTGCTCCACTCCTGAACTTGCTGCTGCTTTTCCAAAACACTTAGCCTCTCTATGAATTACTTGAGGGTCCAGGCTATCCAGTTTTCATGTCATGGTACATTGACAGGAATGTTGTTAATAGACATGAAAATACACTTTTGAGGGGGAGAAGAAAGAACTCATCTTGGGGCATCCAGCAAGGTCACCATTTAAAGAAATCTGAAAGAAACCGTGTCTACAAGATGGACAATTTTTTATAACTTTTGTGCTATTTTTTTCTTTCTAGCACCTTGGCATTTGAGATTCAGAAAAGAAATCTTGAGGGAGCTGGCTGTTGTGTGAGAACCATGGGTAGAGCTGAGGAAAAAGTGGTGCTAGGAGAGGGAGCTGATCCTGTATGAATCAGGCAACTCAGAACCGGGTAAGTTGTTGCGAGCTGTCAGTAACAGCGATGTAAATGAAGGCTTCCTGCCTTATTGCACACCATTACCATAGATACAGAAAATAATTCAAGTTTTGGGGCTTTTTTACTTTTATTTGGCTAGTAAAGTGCTTGCTGTGCTTCACTGCTGAAATCACAGAGAGTTCTAAAACCATGTTGCACTGCAGCTGCCAGACATAATGATGGAGTCTGATGCATAGCTGTTCAGCTGGAAACTGCCAAGGGACAAACAAGGAAAAAAAATTAGTGCTACATTTGCAGATATTCACACAATTGCATGTTGCGTGTAAGCGGTTCCTTTTCCATACATTTCTATATATTTATTTTTCAAATACTGCAATTTTAACCAAAATTATTTCAATGACAAGCTCGACATTGTCTTCCAGTCAGGCAGCAACACCTTTCAATACTTTCTGGTAGTATGCGCTATTTTTTTAACTGTTCATATATTAAATATATAATACATAACTAACATGTTTTATATATATAATTATGCTATATATCTTCCGTAATGATCTGGAGCCTTATTTCCCCAAGATACAGCTTTGCCAACGACAAACAACAACCAGCTCCTCTGTATGTGCAGAAGATGTATACGTATTTTAGCAAAAAAACCAATAGGAAAACATTTTTATAGTGTACATCTCTTCAGAAACACAGAATGACATACCCACTTACATGATGCAGTAACTGGAGTACCTGTATCCACTTAACGCTACATTTTATCACAGTGTAATTTTTCTCCCCAAATTAATCTGATGGGCAATTCTAGCACAGAACAGGAATGCAGTAAATTATCCCACCTCCATCTTACAGACAATGGAGCAAATCACTACCCACCGTAACTGACTTTTAATATGTTACAGAGGAAAATGACAATTGCAGGTCAACCTGTCAATGGAATAATCTGAGCAACTGAAACTAGTTGACCTTTCTGGTACGCTGTTCCAGGACCAGAACTGCTCCCCTGCTAAGCAGCAGCAGATGGCCAGAGCTGTGTAGTTCTGCTTCCTGGTGAAAAGTAATTTGTTTTTCAGGACTGTTAGGTATGTAAAGAAAGATTCAGGGAAGCTTTTATTTAAGAATCCCAGCCTAACAAAAAAGCATGTCTGCAAAAGCGGCAAGAAAAGAGGCTGGCTCTTTGGGGGTTGTTCAGCGTAACCAAGCTCATTTGCAACTCACACAGGCACTCGGAGTATCCATGAACAGTGGAAAAGAACATCATGACTGAAAATTAAAAAAGCAGAAATTGAAGATGGAAAAAACATGAAGCATGAAGTCAAGAAGATTGAAACATTATAGGAAAAAGAAAATTTCGTCACAATGATGGAAAATAAAATTTTAAAATAAAACCTGAGGTTGAGGAAGAACAAAAAAAGAAAAAGTCTTAAGTCTGCCTAACTAGTTGTCTCCTGCACATTGTGGATTCAAAATAGGAAATCTGCAAGAAAAACCTATAGCAAGAGTGTTACTGGTCAGTTCCCAAAGGCCAAGAAACAACAAAAACCTTTACTTCTGTCCTCTCATACTGAAATACACCCCACTATTAGTTTGGTTTTATTCTGTTCAGATTTCTTTTTGACAGCATGTAAAAGGAATAACACTGGTGTATTAAAGGAAGCTTTTGCAGGAAAAACGCTATCCCAAAAACTGAATATTTTTTTCTCGCTAGTATTCTTAAGGCATGCAGTCTTCAATCTCAGCAAATACCTTTACTGAGCACCTTAAATATTAACTTTCTGGAATGTTTATGTAGTATATTGAACACAGAATGACAGTGCATGATAGTATGTACTTGTACCTTAGGCTGCCCAAAAAGTACCTGAGGATAAGAAAAGATTCATTTTGGAGATAACTATTCAGAAGTTACTAAAAATCTAGATATTTTTTCTTCGAGCATGCTGCATTTTTTACTGTGAGATGAAGTTGTGTTACCATTTGGGCAAGAAACATTTTGTTAACATGGCTGTTGAATATTTTTTTAATTCAAGCAGAGCAGGTTCCCTAAAATAACTTGTTTAAAAAGAATTTGTATTCAGCAGGGCTCATAAATAAATAGAGCTTAAAAAAAAATCCACTCATTAGTGGTGAGTGGGAAGCCACTAATTCTCTGTTGTAGGTCCTAAGCCAACAATTCCTGCTAGTTTTAGACTTTCATTTTTAAAGCTATTAAGATTAATCCTTTAGAAGCAAATAAAGCATTTCAAATGAATGTATGAAAACTAAACGAGCAAGTTCTTGATTCTGCAAAGAGTGCACGCTCTAGTCATGTTTTTACCAGAAATTAACGCTTCTGGTCAATTTTGTGGTTGTTCGCCTGAAGATATCCAGAGGAAAAACTAATGCTCAATACTCCTAATATTCCTTAGACACACACACCTGGTGTGCGTACAACTTTAGATTAGTTATGAAAGAAGCAAAGAAATTAAGGTCTTGTATTTGAACTTCTTAGCTCTGATGCATGATCTACACGCCAGCATTAAGTCCCTTGTTTACACTTAGCCATCCATGTAAGAGACTAATCTGGCTATACGCACTTTTGGCAAACTCTTCCCAGACAGATGAATGGATTTTCCAGAAGGACGTATGAACTAAACTTTTATGATCTGCTGGTGATACTTACTGGGTCGAAGGTCCAAAAAGCTTTGCTTTTTGGAATGATGCATCACCTTAAATTTATGCTAAAAATTCTTACTACCATTGACTTTATCAGGCATTGTGACCCAAATTATTACTGTGTGTTGCATCCCCTGCAGAGTGCTCACAGACATTAATCTCACTAATTCCTCTTGTGCGTGCATAAGACTTTACGTAGTGTAGCTCAAAAAAACCTATCTGCGTTAAATTAAATTTGTAAAGCAAATGTCCAGGATAAAATGATCAAGCTTAATATGTATTACATCTGATCTTAATTATAAAAGACAGAAATAGGCTATAACAGAGATTTAACCCATTCTCTCTTTAGCAACTGTGTGTTTTGGGGAACAAAATACTGTCAAGCTTGTGAGAGTAAGAATGTATATGTACATATATGTATATGTATATGCCTACAAATACACACACAGAAGAAGTGCTCAATCTGAAAATTAGCTACCCAGGAATTATGCAGGCAGCTCATGTTGCTTTAACTTTTGCCACACAGGTAGAATTAGAAGATTTTGTTTAAGGTCTTCACTTGAAGAAAAAATCAGAAATATTGGTACTGAGGAGTGTTAAGGTATCACAGACAGTCTTTGTTCTTTCAGTTTTCTCTGCACATATGAGCCATCTGCTTGGAGGAAAATGGGAAAATGTCACTTCTAATAAACATACAATGCCTGTGGCAAATTAAGATTGTATTTGACAATCCTATAAAAGTACAGAGGAGGCAAGTTTGTTAATGCTGATTATCTTCCAGATCTTCAATAGATTTTCAGCAGCCATTAAAATAGGCATCTTCAAAGAACTTGTCAGGGGAAAAGTAAAATATTGTTATGTGGAGCAAATTCTGTCATGCAAAAATACTTTTTACACGGTTTCCTACCCAGGATCATCAGTCTTTCTGCAAGAAAAGGAGAATATTTTGGATCACATTTCCTATTGCATTTGAAATTATAACTGTTTAATTTTGTGACAGTGTTCCCTTAATTGTCAAATATTATATGTCATTTTGCATTTCTTATTGCCTGAGCAAAAACACTAAACTTGGTATTTTAAATCATCCATCTTGAAAGCAAAAGCATACATGGATTGTTAAGCCTCTGCAGATACAAAATTATACCAGGATCTGGTAACATATAATGAAATTATTATTAATTGGTCAATTAAAAAAAAAAGACACAAAAAATTGTTATTGTTGATAAATAACGTGTTCCTTGAGAACAGAGCATAGGACAATGAATCTCTGAGGTCTCATTATGCTACAATGTCTGCCAAAAGCACTCTTCCATCTTCTGCCAAAACCTTTGATCTAAGTTTTATTATAATTTCCACATTGTAAAAGAATTTATCTTTCTTGTACATTTGCTGAAATTAGAGTTGCATTACACCAAAATAGCAGGATGAGAAAAATATTGAAAACCAGCTCTAGGTCCACATCATCTGCAAGTCTGGGCTTAGATCTCTGCAATCCAGCCAGCAGCCAGCAAACAACAACTGAACAGAAGCCTGTGGAAAGGACAACTTCTGGCCACGGTACACCTTGCTTTCACTGAAATTGCTCCCAAAAGAGCAGAAAGCAACTGGCGAAAAAGTTTCCCTTTGGCAAAGAGCTTGACTAAAAAGACTTCAGTTTTAGAATCACACTGAACTGCTCAGAAAATATTCTCAGATCAGGACCAAAACATGCATTCTCTAAAAAGACATCCTGGACATTCCTCAAACAGAAAGATAATGGACAAGTTTTCTATTGCTGGCAGATGAACCAGTGCAAGAGCCTACCACTGTGACCTGCTGATGCAATTGATCTTCTAGCAACACGGAGAGGTTATACTTCTGATGCCAGAAGATCCAGGTTTAGCCTACAAAACAGACCTGGAGAAAGCTGCACAAAGGAAACTGCAAAGGAGAACACTACTATCCCCAAGAGTTCTGTGCCACAGAACAAAGTGTTCCTGGAAAAATTTTCACTTGTAAGAAGGCACAACGATGTAGATTCTTTTGGAGGCTGCTGGTACAGACAGGCTTGCCTTCTGTTTTCCTGAGTTTTTGGTCTGGACAATACATCCTTTCTGATAACCAGTGGATTACCCATGTTCTTCCCTTGTCCTTCCATCATGAGCTCACACCTGAGTGACTGAAAAATTAGAAGTTCCCCCACCTCATAAATAAATTTCTATTTTGCCTCAGTAATACCTGACTTTAAAATTACAACAATTTATAGACCATACATGCTTCAAAATACAGAATTCTAACTGCATACAAAAGGAAACCTAGTTCTGGTCAAAAATAGAACAACAACTGCCTTTGAGCCATCTTTCTTTATTAGCTCGCACATACATCCAGAAAGAAAAAAAATACTCTAAACTACTTCCTTAAAGGTGCTTGAAGGTCTGAAGTCATCTCTGACACTATTATTTTATATTACTATAACTTCATTTTATAATAAATGCTACTATATAGTACACTATATATGATGTACATACCATACTATTATTATTCTCTTCTGACAGATCAATGTATTGGTGAGAAGATAATACACCATTAAGTGCATTATAAATGACAAAAAATTCATGAGGGTAATGTAGCAAATGCCTCTGCATAACTCTCTGGCTGCCATACCTAGTCTCTGCCCATTTCTTTAGTCTTAAGGGTAAAGAAACACTTGGAACTGCCAAGCAGCTCTCTGGCAACCCTCTGGATTTTCATTCAGATAGTATTTTCTGTAACTTTCCAAGATAAAAGCCATTTCTATGCAGATGTAGGATTTAAAGCTAGTTGCTGAGGAAATGTCTTTGTTGCATAAACCTTTTTATAAAAATCAATACAAATTAAGCCAATCTATGCAGATCAGATTATAAAACCTTTCACACAAACAAAAATTTGTTGTTTCACACACACAAAAATACTACTTTGGGCTTGGGGCTTCAGTTCCTCCGTCATCAACTAGTACAGCATACAAATCAGTCACACATCTGTCTACATTAAACATAAACCTCCAGCAGGAAGCAAATAGTTGCCTCTTTCGATGAGGCAAGAGGCAAGACACAGGTGACCTTCTTTGCTCTTTCTTGCTAGTTTCAGGAGGTTTTTGTTTTGCTTCATTTTAACTAGAGTTTCTCACTATCCATTCATCAATAGTACCACAAGGACACATGCTACCCTAAGTCCAAGACACTGTGAAGTACTGTTCAAGAGCAGCAATACAAAGCAACTCCTGGAATAAGGTTAGTTTGGGACAGAGTATTTATTTGTCACATGAAGAGAGAAGGAGGGCCTCCCATTTCTCCTGCTCTGCCAGGGATTTGAGGCTGAGAAGGAAGGAAGATTCAGGGAAGTTGGACTTAGCCTGAGGTGTTTTTACATGACTAGGAACAGTGAGATGTCCACATGACTGTGGACAAATGACATTGGTGGAGCACCATATGATAACCTAACAAATGGGAATAGGTATGAAAAAAAATACACAGAAAAAAGAGTGAACAATAACTAGAAACTTAACTGAAGTCCTAACTTGGGCTCTTTACTCCTCTCCAGCTCCTCCACCTCTGCTAGCCCACTGATTGGACTTTTCTGGACAGAAACACAGCCTTTGCCTTTTGGCTTGAGGAGCTGGGAGTTCACTACTCCCAGCTGGGAAGCAAGAACTGTGATTGCTGTGATTGCTGTGTATGCAGTCAGACTGTATCTTCTATTGGAGTATTATGTTGTTATGGTCCTCTTCTCCAAGAGAACAAGGGAAAATCAAACTAGCAGGACTCTTTTGTTTGACAAAGGGTTTTGCTCATGTTTCCTAAGGAGATCTGAAACCTCTCTACAGGGACAAGTGAAAGCAAGAGTCACTGCTTCAAAGACATACAGAATTTGCAAGTATCAGGTAGCAGCAGAGATGCACAGGATAAACCTTTGTATCTATTCAAAACTTGGGAACAGAGCTGCATGCAACACAAATCAGAATAGATGCAGAAACTCTCAGAAGAAACTAAGCGAAAATGAAAGAGAGTAGAGATAAAAGCATTTATATGTATTTACATAGATTAAGCTGGGCAAATTGACAGCAAGCCAATATGCTCTTATGGAAGTGGCTGGCAGCAACTGATTACAGGAAAAGGAGGGAGGAAAATCAGAAATTTCCGAGTGCTTCCAGGATATATGCATCCATGCAACGAGATGGAACAGCTGAAGAGAAAAAAGAGATTTTCCAGGGCCACCAAGAAAATCTGTTTAGAAGAATATCACTTGTTTGGCTCCAGGGAGAACAGAAGTTTGATTACACATGCACACTCTATCCCATGCATTGGGGAGAATATAGCACTAAAGAAATCGAAAACTGACTTCAGCTCTGTCGATCAAAGTATCACAGTATCACGGTATGCTAGAGATTGGAAGGGACCTCAAAAGATCATCTAGTCCAATCCCCCTGCCGGAGCAGGAACACCTAGATGAGGTTACAAAGGAATGTGTCCAGGTGGGTTTTGAATGTCTCCAGAGAAGGAGACTCCACAACCTCCCTGGGCAGCCTGTTCCAGTGTTCCGTCACCCTCACTGAGAAGAAGTTTCTTCTCAAGTTTAAGTGGAACCTCTTGTGTTCCAGTTTGTACCCATTACCCCTTGTCCTATCATTGTTTGCCACTGAGAAGAGCCCGGTTCCATCCTCGTGACACTCCCCCTTTATATATTTATATACACTAATAAGGTCACCCCTCAGTCTCCTCTTCTCCAAACTATAGAGACCCAGCTCCCTCAGTCTTTCCTCATAAGGGAGATGCTCCACTCCCTTAATCATCTATCAATCATATAAGCCATTTTTTTTTACCATAACTTTCTCACACATAAACCTAAAACTCACTAAAATATTTTGGTTTTTCTTTTCAGTCCTCATTACTTTAAAATAAACTTTATTTAAGACCTGCTTTGCATGAATATGTGAGCTGCTCTTCTGAAGAAAAGTGCTTAGGCTTACAGAGTAAAGTGGCTGGAAAGCCATCCTTGTACCTGCCCAAGTGGCCATAGTCGGAAAGGTACCATCCCACTGCACTGCAAGAGTCAGAGCTAAGGGATACTGTAAGATTAGAAATAGACAACAGGGAAACAAGGATCTTTTATTACCTACTATCCTGAGACTGGCATCCTCATTTTTTTGTCCATGTACTGCCTTCCTGCTGTATGACAACCTGCCTCTGCTGTGACTTAGGTACTTTGGCAGGTCACTTCTCAGCCCACTTCCTCTAATGCTGTTGTTATCAGCCTTCTTCTGCAACCTACAAGTAACATCTCTACACACACCCATCAGCACTACTTCTGAATACCATGGTGAAACCCTTCTTTAGGCTCTTTCAAATTGTAAGACCCATGGCATGGCTCTTCCTCGACTGGTATGCTTTATCAGAAACTTACCCTGGAATGTTCTGAACTAAAAGATGATTTGTGCATCCCTTATTTTAACTAACACTTCCAGATCTACCCAGGCAGGTCTCAGAAGTCCCTGTTCTTGCAAAGCAGCCCCTAACAGCGCTCCAGACCTTCTTCTTTCTTAGGGCAAACCCCCAAAGTCAGGACAGCCTTCCATAATCAAGTTTTAATCTCAACTTTCTACCTCCCTATGGTTAGGGTTTTTTTAACACCACTGCAGGAATTCCAAGGTTTTGTGTTCATCTCCAGAAACAGCAGTCCAGACTCATATTAACCTGTGTCATCCACCGCAATGGTTGCACATTTACTTATTTAGTGCCTTTATTTCTCAAAAACAACAATTTTATGAAAAAACCCATGAAAAAATAGTAATGCTATAGATTATTAGGGTGCAAAACTTAAAAAACAAAACTTGCTGGTCAAAATGTCATTTTTGGTCTACTCACTCTGATGCACTCTCTCAAGTTATAAGCATGATGTTGATTATGAAGTCATTTACACTACTGTCATGTTACACCTATGAAGATAAATAAATTGTTAATGTATGTAGATTTCAATGATGCACACATTTTGTTCCATTAAAAGCTAACAGCAGGATAGATTGCTGCAGTGCTAATAGAAGCACATTGTTCCTTCCTCTTCCCATTTTCTTAGTTCTAGCAGGAATCTCTCATTTGACCTTGAGCAAGGCATTTAAATTCTTTGCACCCATGTTTTCTCATCTGTAAAATTAAGGCTATAATACCTACCTACTTCACAAGAGGGACAGTGTTAAATTTAATGTATTAATATTTTAAAGTGTTTTCAGACAGCTGGATCAAACCCACTACAGAATGTAAGTTATTATTAAATTATGCTTCACGGAGTTAATGCTGTTGCACTACTGTATCTGATTAAATACATAAAAATATTCAAGCGGCACCTCCTGGACTTTTTTTTTCCAGAGGATGAAACTGATGTTCTTTCAACCAGCCTACAGATGGACTTGAAGGCTTATTTTAGAGAAAGAAAGAAGATGAGGAAATGTAGCAGTCAACAGAAGTGAGAGAGTCCTGTGGAGCAGGTGATTATGAGGGTATTTAAAGCAAGCATGAGTTAGAGCAGAAGGCAACTGCGCCTTGTGCCCCACTGTGACACATCAGTGTCTAGTAGCAATACGGTTTCCATTCATCTCCATGCCAGTGGAATAGGGACACCCCCTCAGTACCATCACATTAACTGCCGCATTTGGCTTCAGCTCCGAGAAATGAAGTGCAAGATCTGTAGCCTGGAATCGCTCTCCTGGTGGAGCCAACCAGCTCACAGGGACAGTTCAGGTAGACTTTGAGTCTGCTCTGTCATGGCAGCTAATCCATCTGTGATGAACGTGGCACACAAAAATGTCAATTATAAAAAGGGGGGTTTATCGCAGGAGGGTTGTTCATACCTGATGCCTCTCCTACATCTCCTCTTGACCTGATGCGCAGATGCCTGGTCTTGTCCTGTGATCTCATATCAGGATCTTGTTGTGTGGGGGGAAGGGGAAGGAGTGTTTGGAGCAAGAGCTGCAGGAAGATGAGAAGGGTTTTTGACAGCATGTTGAGTTGGATGTTGTACTGGTGTTGATGCCGCTGGTTCCAATGCCATCAAGGCATTTCTTGTGGATGACAAGGAATCTAGGAAAGTAGTGATTAACATGCATATCAGTGTGATTGACAAGCTATGTTGTCTGCTTTGTGCTAATGTATTGCATGGACAACACCTATTCTAGGCATATCAGAATCAGCATATAGATTTAGAGTACAGACTTAAATCAGAAATATTTAGCATCTTTCCCAATAAATAAAGAAAAACTGTTTGATGGATCCATATGCTCAATAGACCGTGGAGATCAGATTCTGTTTGGTGAGGAAATGTTTTCTCCTCACAGGGTACAAATGGATAGTAGACAACATTCTTTCAGATTGCAGAAGGACCAATTCATTTGTTTTCCCGTTCCTCCATCCCCGATTCATCATTCCAAAGGCAAGAGAAAAATAAGTACAACATTAGGTTCGATAACCTTCTGATAGTGTGTGATTAAATATACACAAATCAAGGAGCTTAAAAAAAATACAAGCAGGGAGCATATTGTCTACCATATCTGCCAAGAATACTGAAACGGAGGTTGCCAAGTCTAGGGTTGTATATATTTTATGCCATTTCTGACACCGTGCTGCATACATCAAAGTATCCATTGTTGTCTTTTTTTTTTCTTGTCAGATCTGGAGAGAGGCTAGACTACATGTTTTATTATACTATACTATACCAAAGATCACACAGCTTTCTAAACAGCAGTGATGTTATTTCAATTTCTGGAGAAAAATCTGCGGGATGTGAAAACTTACCACAAAAGCAGTAATGTCACTTTCGTTTGCTTGAATTCCTGCAGAACTGCTGATGAGTAAAATGTGCAGCAGCTCCTAGGAATAACCCTCTATGCTAACTCTACTTTCCGCTGGTATAAAGCTTGCTCTTGATTTTCCTCTCTTCACCAAGACACGTGAAAGCATTTCACAATGACTTTGTTTTTTTCCCTCCACCTCATATTTTGTAAAATCTAAGTCAAGTGCCTGAAGTTGATTTCAACATGACATCTGTCATATTTATTTGCTTGTTTGGCTGACTGTGAATTTTTAAGTAAGTCCTTGTTTTAACTCTAATATATCATCATCCAAAAGCAACCTTCTGTTGCCAAAAATTTTCTGTGTCCTTTGATTTAAAGATCAGCCACTTCCTTTGGCATTTTCATGCCAAATGTTAACCTGGATCCTCTGTCAGCAGCAAAGAGGTAACATTTTGCAGTCTATTACGCATGGAATAGGCTACTTCTGCACATTGCATGTAACTTTTATCAAAGGATTAATGAAATGAAAAAACATATTCCTGAGTGGTAAGCATGAAAATGTATTGTCAGAATATCCTCAACTGGGAGATCACTACTGCAGCAAAACCTTTGATTTCAGTGGTGCCATATCTTCTAATATTTACAGCTCCACCCTACAGCCAGGCTGGCTGAAGGAACAATGATGTTATTTATATGAGAAAGTCATTTTCCCAAAATAAACTACTATAAAATAAAGTATGCTCAAAAGCATAATTTAAGACAACTATTGTCATGAGAAGATAAAGTACATAAATTTGTATTTCATTTAGGAATAGCACAGCAATAAATGTTTCCGGTAATATTCCAAGTGACTAATTCAGCAGGCTGTTGCAGGGCAGTGGGGCTGTGTAAGCAGCAAGCTAATTTCCAGATATTAATTTTATGTATAGAATATAAAACCTTATAGATAATCATCTCACTAATTACAAGGGCAAGGGGAAATGGCACTGTGTGTGAAAGAAAAGCTGTTGAGAAGGAAAGAAAGAACTAGAGACCAGATACAGTGAAAAGTAAGGATGTCAAGTTATGATCAGAGTTAGAGCACGGGGGGCTGCTATCAGAGGTGAAAGGAACAGGAGGAGGTGCAGAAAAGATGATCTCTCTCTGAACAGGCAGATGCATAGCCTCCTACTGTGGATTTTTTGTAACAATTTAGAAATGAACTGATTCAAGAGGTTTCCATGTTTCACTACTCTTATCACAATAAAAACCCCACTCTATTTAATACTTTAATTTCCACATGTTGAGAGGTCTGTTCCACAATTCTTGATCTTCTTCCTAGCTGTTTCACAAGACAAAAAGGAGAGGGAACGTGGGGTTGTTTGTTCTGTGCGATGCAGCAAGTACATTTGTACCCCTGGCATTTGCCTTCCTTTGGCAGCTCCTCTACAGAGCACCCTGCGCGTGAAGAATATAGAAGCAGCAGGACAGAACATCACAGCAATCTATGTTTCTGAAGCTGATATAGTATCTCCAGCACTGAAGCTAAGAAACTATTTCAGTGACATCTGGCAGAATTTGCCAGATGTTAATACATGAATTCATGCATGGGAAGACAGGAAGAAATGCAGATCTTCAGTGAATGAGGTGTACAACATTGAAGAACTGAGAGAAAGCAGCAG
The DNA here is from genome assembly GCF_963264785.1 of Psittacula echo. Taxonomy (NCBI): domain Eukaryota; kingdom Metazoa; phylum Chordata; class Aves; order Psittaciformes; family Psittacidae; genus Psittacula; species Psittacula echo. The sequence continues at coordinate 95,599,543 of NC_137737.1, read as the reverse complement.
AAATGAGCCATAAAGTAGAGAAGCATAGAAAAAAAAAAAAAGCAGGTCCTTCATATGATCATTTCTCAAGCATACTTTTGATTTAAGTGAATGTCATTATATGTCTTTGTTCTTATCAGATGACAACTTCTTATAAGACTTAGGTGCATTTAAAGTAAGACATCTTGAACATATATACAAAAAAAGAAGTTAAAAAATATATGAATTAAGATTTAGGGATGTGTTATAGCCAATGTAAATATGAGACAATTGGTGTAGAAAGAACTGATGGTCCTAAACCCTCTCTAAATATCTTTTGTTAAAATATATGTCCCCTTGTCAGTAAGGAACCAAGATATATTTAATACGCTATCTAAAACTGAGGAAAACAAGCATCAAAGATATACAGACCTTGTCTATTGCTAAAGCTGGAACTCTGCACTTATCTGTATGGAATTGTACCTATGTTTTCCAGACTGTTTCTCCCATTCATCAAGACCATATTAAATTTTAATTCCATCCCCCAGCTAAAACCAAGGAAAAGGCATCAATACAAATTTACAGATCGTGTCCTGAACTTCTGTGCAGATGTCAGATAGGAAGAGTATGTTGCACTTTTATTTTAGATTCCAGCAGAAATGTCCATAGATTATGGCCCCAAGTTTGCCTGTTCCTGACTTTCAGAAAGATTTAAAATATATTCTCTAAACTACTCAAGTCATTTCAATAACTATGGAAGTCCTTCTGCAAAAGCAACTTGAAGCTACAGGATTCCAACAAAAGTCAGTTACCAGACCTGTTATCTATGGAGTCTTCTATAAGCGACCAAAGCAGCCACTGTTCCCACAGACTCTGTTTTGGACCAGGCATTTGCCAGACAGGATACATTTATAGACTTTAAGGCTCTGGTCACACCAGCTTGATTTCCTTCACACAATTTTGTGTTTGTTTCGTGTCTCATTGATGCACCTGTTTCACTCTCCAAACACTGCCTATGCAAGCTCTTACCAGACTTGTGTAAACCCATTGTTTAGGTCCTCATCCTCCAGCGCCCCACATGAGAATATCAGATCTCACCTCTAATTATACCAGATGATGGCACCACCATTGCCATATGCAGAGCACTGTATAACTCTGTAGATTTCTGAGGTCTACGAGAAAGCTCATGAGAGTATTCACCCGAGCACCTGCTTGCCAACCAACACATGCCTTGCATTTTGGGCTCCCCTGTACAGAGGAACTGAACAGTACTTGTCTGATGGTTCAAGATGATGGGGAATTTGACAGCTGCTTCTCCCCAGGACTGCGTGCTGTGTAAGAATATACTACTGCTGCTGCTGCTGCTACAATACTACCAGTACTCCCACTTGTACTACTGCCATTACTGCCAGAAACAATAAATATATAATAATGATGTCCCTTTACACTGAAATGCCACTCCTTCAGATTTGAAGAACCCTGACTTCCAAGCTAGAGATTCTTCCATAATAACCAGAAGAGTTTTGGGGTTTTTTGTTTGTTTTTTTTTTTCTTATATCTTAGTTTTAAATAATACAGATTTTTCCACAGTTTTGGTTTGGATTTTTTTCCTTGATGTATCTCGAAACTTCTACCCTAAAAACATTTGGAGCCTCATGATGAGTAACTGTGATTCTACCACTGTTAAGCTTACATACAGATTGACATTTGAGTCAGGTTTAATATAATAGATGAACCCAACTGCTGACCGATTCCAGTTATGTTAAGGTGTTCAGTGACTTTTAAAAGTTGCAAAAAATACTCTAATTCTCTGGCAGGCTGAGGAATTAACAGCACACTGAAATATAGAACTCTTCTCAGGTTATTTGCTTTGTTGGGGAGAGCTTTTCATCCACCTGTTATTAAGAGAACTTGTTTATCTGCCAGATGGATATTGCAACACTGAGTGCAGTAGTGAACAATTAACTCATTTATCTCACTGTGGTTTTGCAAATTATTTATGGCAAAATGCAGATTTTAATATTGGCAAAATGCAGGTTTGCTCATTAACTGATTAACATCAATCCATTTTCATTTCTACCATTCTTACGGAATTCAAGTTATATATGGATTAAAAGAATGTAATGTACCTCCTTGCATTCGCTTTCCTATGCGCTCTTCTCCCTAATCTTGCCATTTGGTTAGGTGTTCAGGTTTTTTAAGTGTCACTATTTCACATTAATAAGACTTTTCTAATTTTAAGATGGGAAGGGAATGGGGTAACATGCATAACTTTGACTCTTTAACATGGTTAAGTGAAATATTCAATCCTTAGCAATTTAAATTATCTTTCAGGTTTCCTATTGAACAGAAAATTCAGGTATCCTCATAAGAACCTCTTATACAGCAGCTTTCACCATGGACAAAACACGAAATTATCCATCTGCCAATGCTTCATATACCCAGATATTCCTGAAATTTCTTCAATGTTTCCCACTCAGGCTCAACTTACCTCATCTTGCTGGACAATCAGAGAATCACAAAATGGATGAGGTTGAAAGGGACATATGGGGATAGCCTAGTCCAACCACCATGCTCAAAGCAGAGTCATGGTGTTATTGCTCTCTGGGGTAAGACTTTGCACTTCCCTTTGCTAAACTTCATGAGGTTCCTGTCTGTCCATTTTCCACCCTGTCAAGATCCCTCTAGCACACCCACCTGGGTATATCAGCCATTTCTCCCAGTTTTGTATCATCCACAAAGTTTTGTATCATCCCAGTTTTGTATCCACATCCACAAACAAGAGGGTACGGTCTACCCCATCATCCTAATCATTAATTGAAAGGTTAAGCAATACAGAACCCAGTATATATGCTTGGGGTACACCACTAGTGACTGATCTTCAGCTAGGCTTTGTGCCACTGATCGCTATGTTTTGAGCCTGCCAGTTCAGACTGCTTTCAGTTCACCTTGCTGTCCACGTCAATAGCCCATACTTCATCAGCTTGTGAGCTGCTTCTTGTTGTTAGGATGTTATCACCAATGCTGTCCAGAAACTTCCTGAGCTGCTCATGCCCTTCCGTGTTGTCTCTTCAGCAGACTTGAGAGTGGTAAAAATCACTCACAAGATGAAGAGATGATAGCTCAATATAGTAGTTGCACTTTACCTTCATACTAGTGACTTACCAAATGTAATCTGTTTTACCTTCCCTTACATATAGTTATGAAATGAAATTTTAACCTGAAGTTTGTACATCAAGTGCTCCAACCCACTTGGTAACCCTCTGCTGGACTCATGTCATTATGTCCATGTCTTATACCCGAGAGTTCCAGGTTGGTTCCTTTCAATGTGATCTTGTTGAGTTCCTTCTGTATAGAGCCCTGCCTCCCGTCATCAACCACTCTTCTAATCTGGTATAACTGACAAATTTGCTAAGGGTGCACTCAATCCCATCTTCCAGGGCAATAATATATGCATTACACAAAGTCAGCTCCAGTGTTGCTCAGCCTTAGAAGGATATCGCTGCTAACTGCCCAATCTTCTCAGTCTATAGGAAGGAGGAACATAGTTAGAGGAAAAAGTTCTAAGTAAGTGTCATGGTTTAGAATTGAAAAGGAGTACTTATAGGTTGTTTTTCACTGTAGAGATCTGTCTCTGTATTTTTACTGACCCATACAATATATTCACTATAGCAAAGTTTATGAAGCATTATTACACTACATTTCTGTTTTCAGAAATTTTGAGGACTTTTATCTGACCAACTTTTATGAAGTTTGTTTATAAACTACTTGTTCTGTCATACACAAAATTTCAATTCATATTTCTGCTTTAGCACTATCAGACCTACAGGAATTGCACAGTTACCAGAGGTAAATTTAAAAGCCTCTTAAGAAATATATGCTCAATCTCTTGCCATTACAAAGAAGAAACACAAAATAGAGTCTCAGATAGATAACTACATTCATTAAGATGAGTTTGAAGTTGTTAACAAGATAGATTTCTTCAAAGTCAAATGGAACAATATAAAGGAAACATCTACTCCACACAGAAGAGCAGGAATTTAGGTTCTGCTGCAAAAGGGCTGACAGGTACTATGCTCCTTACTTGAATGCTACACATTAGGAATCTCTTTCATATTTTTCTAGTAGCATCCATTACAGATGTTCAAAAGTCATGAGTCAGGCTCCAAGATATCATGAAACTGAACCTAATCATAATGAATTTTTATTGCTTAGTTGTCTTTTGATTTCTAAATGCATTTCTATTGCCTTTTCAAGTTTTATTCTGCAACCACACAAGAGGCTGCAAGTCTATTTTTAAATGAAAGCATTAGAGTAGCTTCCTGACCATTCATCACACCACCTTCCTCACTGCTTCCAGCACTCACTTCAGAGCTCTCTCCTATTTGTTTTTTTTTTCTAGTATGCTGGGGAAAGTGTCCAAGGCATCAGCTTCATTTCAAGGTCCCAGAGTTTTCCCACATTTCCTTATGCTCTAAAATAGCCGTGTTTGGGAAACTCTGAGTCAAAAGAAGGAGAGGATGAGCTGGGCTAGCCTTTACATGTAATAATAATAGGAGCAGCAATTTTATATATCAGTTCAAGCAAATCAGAGGAACGGCTGCAGGACAGAACTGTCTGGGTGGTGTGACTCCCATATGCATTATGCATTGGGTGATACAAATAATGGACTAACACTCAAATATGACTAGAAGTACCAAGAATCTATGTGGATACTCCAGTGAAACCAGAAACCACAGTCATTGTGTTCTACTTGTTATATCTGGGTGAATTAATATTTAATTAAGCCAAGCAAAATGCAACAGTAAACAAAAAAAAAAAAATCATATTTATGATGGAGTACAACTCACATGTAGACGTGTCACTGATTTATCTAATGTCTGTTTATAATATTGTATCCACTATTTTCCATTTCATTTGTTATGCATTGCATTTTGATTTTACTGTACTTGCTTTCCTGATGCATCTGCCCACTAAGTGGGAATTTTAATTGAAAACTAAACTTGAACTCACTTATAATATTTGAAATCTAGCATATCATTTTATATTATCTCACCAAATTAATTGCATACAATTACATATGTGTGACAGGATAGTCTGAACCGTGGCAGAAGTACCACAGTGATGCTAAGTTTGGGAAAGCTGATTATGATTAGACTGTCGAAGGATCAGTGTCAGAACAGTCCCATTTAACATTTTAATTTTTATATGGAAGGAACAAACAACTGGTTAGTTTGCTGGAAATTTGCTGATGCTATTAAACTGGGTGCTCCTGAGAATACTAATGAAGACAAAGAAATAATAGCAAGGAACTTTTAGTTTAAAAATATGCTGAGAAAAATAATAAGATTAAATTTTCAAAGCTGTAAAATTATTAATTAGCAAAAGCATCCTGCAAAATGAAGATACTCAATTAAAAGCCCAAATTTGAACACAGTGCTAGAAGCAGCACTGGAAGCAGAAAATTAGGCAAACATGAAATCTACAATGGAGGTAAAGAAAACATGTATTAGGTAACACAGGCAGATTCTGGAAGGTAGCAGTCCCTCAGGTGCAAAGATAGATTTCCATTAGTGGGTTTAATTCTCACACACTAAATGGATGGTCTCTCAAGTAAAAGCCTACATGGTATCCAGGCACTCCATTACCACACACAGACTTGAAGGTATTTCCCGAATTAAGAGATTGGTTCATGAACAGAATAAAGTAAAAAAAACTATGAATGCACAACTTGCAAAGCAGCTGGTCAGCAGTACGGTTGACAGTATCTGAACTGTACAAACAAGAAGTCTCTATCTATATATCCATATACACAATGTGATTCATTTGACCTTAGACAATTACTAGTTAGTTCTATAGACAGCAGAAAGAAACAGACTTTTCTAGGGCAGGATTCATCTCATGCTAAAGCAGACATCTAAATGTCTTGACTATGAAGGCTGACCATCTCAAACACATATATCTAAAAGTAGGTATGATGAATCAGACATCATCTTTATATACATCATCACCTGTCAGTTCAGCTCATATTTGATGGGTCCTATCCATAATATGGATCCTGATTATGGATCAGGTCTTAAAAAGGGAGAGGAAGTATTTAGGAACTTTATAAGGATAGTTAGCAGTAGTTAGATAAAAAAAATAAAGTATTCTCAATAACCACCAATGCAGAAATCCATACAAGCTAAGTGTATTAGAAAGCAATTGTTTAAATAAGAAGTAATGGGAGTTTTTGAAATGCCATCGTTTCAAATTAGATAACAGTAGTTCTTTTCCAGAGATTTAAAGAAATGTCTATAAAGTGTAAGAGCTCTTATACAGAAGAGGTGAAACCTAAAGAAAGAGAACAGTCATTTGGATTTTGTATTCAGGACTAGCAACAATCCCACACCTTTTCCTGTGGTACAAGATAGGTACACATATTTACGCATTCAGGCTTTTTAGCTAAGCTTAAAGTACGCAATATGTCTGTCATCATGTCTGTTGAGAGAACTGCATATTTATATACGCAGTGTTCTGTAAATAAAGATTAACAATCTTTCATGGATATCTGAAACTGTAAAATCTTAAAAATATCCTCAGTTTCTCATGCTAATGAGTTTTTTGTCATCTGGGAGAAGGTTTTCAAATTTCTCTCAAGCAGAAAAGGTCATACTGCAGTTGTCCATCAAGAACATTCAGACTGAGACAATTACAGTTTAAACTCCTTATACTTCATGAAAACAGCCTGTATCACAGCATTATTCCAAGAAGGGAATTGTCAGCACATTTCTATGAAAAACAACTGAAGAATGTCAGAATTTCTACAGATACTTTCATATACAATTCATATGAAATTTAAAAATAAATAGGGCTCTTTTCCTGTATCATATGTGCATCCCTCCTGTTCTTTGGACCTCAGCATGTCAATAGGAAAAGTAGAGCCAATTGGTATGGGAAACATGCTTGTAATACATGAAGGTGAAGTGGGAGTCAAGTAGGGGGATGGAGAATGGTGATACTCTTCTGTTTATCACAGCAGATAGAAAGTGGCAAAATGAACATGATCCACAATCCATGGATGACAGAGATGACGGTATAATCTTAAACCTAATACAGAACGCATTATATGTTGCAACTGATACATGAAATCAGCAGCATTTAACCAAAAATACTATGTGAAATGGCCTATTGCTGCAACTTTGCAAAAATGCAGTAAATTCTTCACCCTTGGAAGACTGAACAAATATTGCCCATCTGTCTAAAAGATAAATTACAGTTCTGGGAGAGACTAGTAAACCTGACATAGGAATTATTTGATGGATAGAGCAAGTGGTCCATGGAACTTTGTGCTAATGAAGTTTGCCATATTTTGCAAATTAATCTGCTGGTAGGTTTTGACCAAGTTAGGACAGGCAGCAGTAACAACAAATATTAGAAATGAAGAACTAGCAGTTCTTGTTATAAACATACCACACTCAGCCTGCTGACACCTCTTAACACCATGTCCATCATTGCCAAGATTACTATATTAAAACTATTACTGATACATTAATATCTACATGCAAATATCCCTACATGTTTTGTTTTGCTTTTCTATCATCCAGTTTTCTCTGTTGCTTGGTATGTAGGTTGTGCTACAAAGGAGATGCTTTCCCATATTCCTGCCAGTTCCTACCATATTTTCCCATATAGGAAGTTCTTATGATCTTTTAATAAACAGATCTTAGAACAAAGGATGAAGGCTTGGCACTTAATTTGGCTTAAATGCCTGTATTTTAGTACCATTTTGTCTGCAGCAACCAGCACACCAAACTTCAGACAAGCGACCCTCTAACTGTTACATCTTATCATTGCATTTCTACCCATCCCACAGGTTAAATGTCTTACTTTATTAATACTGTTTCTCAAGTTTTGTGGAGAGAAGAGTACACTGAAGTTTATTCTGCTGGCTGTGGCCGTGGTTTCTGTTCTATGTAGACTTAAAGATCAGACCTTTTTAAGGCACTTTTACCTTGTCAGGATTCAGTAAAACAATCCCTTATGTAAACGAGAATTGGATCAAGAGTATTTTTCCCATTGTAACACAAGTATCTACATGGTTGCATGTATCAGTAAGGTTTTAATAATTCAACAGCTTTCGCATAAATATTATAAGCCAATCCCAGCTACCTGTCTGATCTTCATGTGAGTTTTCTTGAGGAATTGTTATTTCTGTTAGCATTGGTTCAGAATTGGAACATCATTGGAAAAAGATAGTGAATTCAATATCCCTGCTTTCATAGTAAAAATAAACAAATATTTAACTGAACATCATTTAATCACAAAACTGAGAAAAAACACAAAAACCTCATTATTTTCTTTAACATCATTTCCAGAAAATTTTCCATTCCAGCCTGCAGTCTATGAAATATATTTGGTAAAGTGCTGTAGCAATACTGAATCCACTCAGCAAACAGAAGCCTATTCCAAACAAAATGTGAATGAAATGTATTTCTCTCTTATTCCTGTTGCTAAATACCTCTGGATTTAACATGCCTTACTACAGCTTCAAACCCCACTTCTTCATATACAGCACCCTGTTCACAATATTTGAGTCTTTGCGTTTCTTGCGGTTTTATATGGTCCCAAGCCACGCACTCCTAAACAACTCCTATGCTTGAAAATTGTTCATAAGAAATTGGAGAGGCATTTTTTCCTGTTCCTTCTCTTTTGAAAACCCTGTGAAATGCCTACTTCCTCTTCATAACATTTCATCAGCCTCCTGGTGATGACTCCTCTTCTCTTGGATCCCTGCCTCTCCCACTTACTGCGGGCAGATGAGAAATCACAGAGCACAGAGAGTCAGTGGTCATGGGCAGGAGAAAGGAGCTCTGGAGCAGTAGTGATGTGAGCCCAGATAATGTGTATGCTAACTGTGAGCAGGAAGACTCCTGCAGCAGGAAACAAGGATAAGAGCCACAAATGGAGGAAATGGACAGCAGGACTCAGTACTTTGACTATGATGGACATAGAAGATTTGGAGATTATCCAGGAGAACAGAATATGAACAGCCTCAAAGAACAGTGTTTCATTCGTTTTTTTAAATTCAAGATTCATTCTGTATTTTTAAAAAGTCTACTGTGCCTTTGTGTCATACAAGAAAATGCTTCTAATGATATGGTATCAGCTGGTATCTGACATGGATGGATGGTACCTGAAAGTGAAAGACATTTTTATTTTAAAATATTGCCCATGCAAAAAAATGAATAAAGGTAATGCAAAACCAAAATGTTTAATCTTTCAGTGAAACTACTCAAATCAGTTAAGTAACTTGACCATCTCTTGCTTACTTTAAAAGAAACGCTGATTTACTTCTCTTAACACTGTATTAGTTGCCCAGCAGCTCACCATTCTCAGAACCTGCCATACTTTAGCCTTGCTGCAAATGATCCAGAACTTAACAATTATTATTTTTTAATTCCTTGCCTTCAGAAGCAAAACAGATCCCTGCATTATTTTATCACTGCCCCGCAGTGAAAGCAAGATGTGACTGAGAATAACAGCAGAATAAAGACATCACTGGTGGTATTTCTTTAGAGACAGACTGCACAAGTCACAAATCAAAATCATGTAAATTGCCCCAAGAGCAATAGTATTCACCAGAGACTTGGATTCATTCCAACACTACACACCAGCGTAAAAACTTGCACTGAAGTTGCCCTAAACAAAGTGTACTTAAATGTACTAATTTTCCCAGAATCTTGTTATTTTGACAGCTCTCCATTTTCATTTTAGAATCCAAAAAGAGGGATTTTATGAAACTTTCACCATAAAGATTCCATTATATATGTCTGTGTAGAATTTCATACAGGCAAAACATCCATGAGCAGACATGAGCAGGCAGGTGCAGAACAGAAGAAAGTGATTCTGTGAAGAATTTAGCAAGGGGTTTTCATGTTAGTGGGAACATAAAATCCCAAACATTGAATTTATCCATGCAAGCGAATTCTGAAAAGAATCCATTTTGTGTTGACTGAAATGTTCAATTTTCATAAAAACAGTAATTTAAATTTTAACTTTTTTGTTTTTAATTTGAATATGTAATATAATTCAGAACTCTCTCAATTTAAATTAATTTTGAAAGGAAAATATAAGTGCATATGATTTAGACTATCTAAACTATCCTTTCTTTGGCTTTTGAAATTAAGGCTTGGTGATAGTAACATGATTTCACAGTCTTTGTGATTTTGAAAGAAACTGTGCTCTGCATGAATAGTTCTCCTCACTATTTTCTCCTTATTCAAGAGTTAAAAGCAAGATCAGAGGGCAGCATCACCAAATTTCATCTATAAATGGGGAGGCATATCCATGCAACACCCATGAACTACACAGCAGCAGCAAGCCCTTCGTCAGCTCAGGTGAGGGGTGGCCAGGGTGCCTACAGGAGTGTCCCAGAAGAGCTTGTCGGTCTTCACTCCTGTCGTCAGTGCTGCCTCCACCATGGTTCCTAGCACATGATACAGCTCTACTGACCTGGTTTCCAGGTTTTCTGACTAGACATGAGAGACCAGAGAGGGATTTTTGGAAACCAATGAAGATGAAATGGGGGTGGTGGGAAGTGAGTTCTCTGGAAAGCCTGTTGAAATCCCACTGAAAGCAAGAGGTGATGGAAATGCACTGTTACTACATTGTTTTACATGAAGATTCTCAGACAACTAGGGTAAGCTCTAGCTGATGGAACACAGATCTACACATAGGAGACATCTACATCTATACTAGCCATTTGAGGCTCCCTTTATACTTCACAGAGAGAAATAAGCTTTCTCTAGGATACAATTCTTTTTGTCTTAAAATAGTTTCCTAAAATAGGTCCCATGAATTTTTCCACACAGAAGTGCCTACTTCTGGACAGAACAGGGAACCCTGCCAAACTAACGAAAAGAGATATCCCCAGCCCAGACCTCCAATCCCAGGTCACATAAAGCACAGTCCTAGCTGAGCCCTTCTACCCTGGACATGCCTGCAAACACACCCTGGTTTCACAGCACCAAACTCCTCACCTAGGTTGTCAGCCCTCACTGTGTCCACCAACCAACTCTGTTAAAATTCCTTATGGCTCAGAAGCAGTTACAGGTATACAAGAAATGATTTGGCCAAGCTCAAATCACTTTTCTCACATCAGATGTCTGCATATATACCATCCATATGTATAAGGTGCATTACACCAACCAACTTCAGGGTGACACTAAGAAAACAGAATAAAAAGATAGAATTACATCGATGAATAAAGACTGAGACCTTCAGAGCCAAAAAGTAGGAAAGAGTATATTCCTTTTTGCTATATGAAAATTAGCTCAAATAACACACAGAAAGGGTTAACGTAAGGTAACTGTTGTGTTCTCTTTGTATATCTCTAAAGCTTTGCTGCACTGAAAAGTGAAACATCAGAATAAAACTGAAACTGGATCCCTTTTGTGGCAGTTCACAAGAATAGCTTATAAGGAATTTAACCAGGATCATCTACTTACTCTTTTTCTTAAATGCATGATTTAGAAAACAAAGAGCTCTTGCCAGGAATCATAATAAAGACTTTTGTGGGAAAAAAAAAAAATGCTTAGATAACAGAACACCCTTTTTTCTTGTTTTCAGTTAGACAGGTCTAATAATAGGGATAGTAATAATGGTAGTTTAGGAAAGCTAAAATTAGCATTTAACAAGTATTTTATGGTTCACAATTTTCATGTCTACAATACTGTATTGAGAAACTGTATTCTTTAAGAGACAAAATACAATACCTTGCTCTCGTGAATGTTAGTTGTCAAGAACTGACTTACCAAACACATGGTCTTCTAGTAACTTCCTAGGGCACCAATTTAGTTTCCAAAATGTCATGTCTTTGCCAGACATGAAGCTTTTGTTTCCTGTGCCTATCCTAATAGTTTCATAGAGCATCTCAGAAGGCATGAATGTACAAGATGGACTTACAGATCACATGCATTGAGTTGCACACATGAAAATCAGTAGCTGTTTTTTTCTTTTTTATGAAATAATACTCAAGATAATAAGTGAAGTTGTATGCTAATGCCACCACAAAATGCCTTTTTTTTTCTTACTTTCTTTTAAGCCGAAATTCCTGTACACATCAATCCAGAAAACAGTGCAATGCTTCAGTTTACTGCAGCCCGAGCCTGCAGCAAATATTTTTCTTGTTTAGGTAGGATTAGAAAACAAGCATGCCTTGAGATTTTCCCTGTAGAAATAATTTGCTTAGCAATGTCATTTTCAGTGACTGTTCCATTGCTGTTTGTGGGTTTTTTGAGTAAGCACATAAAGATATGCCTTAAGTAAGCTGACACACAGCTATCATGTTATTGTGTCATTCCATTACAAAGGAACCAGTTTACTACCAAAGAAAAGACAACCAGCCTTTAAGTCAAACCGGGACATGTTGTATCATCTCTGTCAGAGATGATACACATTAGGATAGACTCAGCCAAGTGTCAACAAGCAGTGTGAGTACAAATCAGCACTACTCAGAAAATCACAGTGGTAGAGTTAAGTCTATTTGTATGCTCAAGCCATGTCCTAGTTACAGCACATGAGTTTCCTGTTAACATCATCACTAATCATAGCACTGGCTACACAGTTCTTGTACTGGATACTAACTCACAAAAAAACTAGCTAAGGACAGAAGAATAACTCTGGAGGGCTAAAATATCGTTCTTTATTCACCAGTAAACCTATTTTTAGATTCACCTAAGCCTGAAAGAATCCACCAGTCTGGTCACCCTGAGGAAGGCATAGAAGGAGAGCCTCCAGACGTCAGCCATACGGTGAAAGACAGAAATAAAGCAATACGCAGACAGCTCAATTATACCTGGCTGCCCTCCCCCACAGGTAAAAATCTCAAGGGCATAATTTCCCTTATTACACTAAAAAGCTGCTCCACAGTTGAATTCACAAGTCTGCAGAACCATTTTTTCTGCCTTCCCACACCCTCTGACCAACACTTCACAAATTAGGGCTCTCCACACAACCAATTCAGCCCTGCTTCACTTAGAGGGGGAAACACATCACACCCTTCTTCCAGATGCCCCTGCTTAGGATGGCTGGAAAATAGGGACTATCAGTCCTGTTAACACTGTCTTTCTGGCATAAATAAATAAACATTGCAGGCATAGATGTAACATTTCAAGGATAAGCAGCCATCTACCAAACTAGAAGACCATTTTCACTTCCTTGCTCTTTATTCTCAGTGAATATTTAAGCATTTTTTTTTTATGTGGAAGTGCTACATCATGAGTGTTCAAGGGATTCCCACTAGCAAGGAAGTGGCAACACAGTAATTAGGAAACACACAGTCAATCATAGGAAACCTGAAAGAAATCAGTCACAGAAACTATTCAGTTCTCAGCTCAGCTCCAAAGCCACTGGTTATAAAGTCCTCTGCTTAAGAAAGTTTTCCCAAAGGCTCCTGCTGAAACAGCTTCATTTAGTACAAAAGAACTCAAACAGTTCTTGCAAAAGTACCCTCTTTGCCTCAGTTACCATTCATATTCCAGAATAGTGAAGGCTTAATTAGTTGAAATAAAACAGTAGCAAAGCAAAAGACTGAGAACCCTCCCCAAAACACCCTACTGTGCAGTAGGGCAATGATCTCTCATAGGAGGCAGAGGACATGGATTCAAAACCCCAGGGGCACAGAGTGCAACCCTACTCCTCTGTGCTTATAAATGAAGCTACAATGCTGTTCAAGCCCTCTGCAACATCATATATTGAATGATGTGATTGTTTTCCATTTCTTTTTTTGGCAAACTCAACACAAATATTTTTGGCTGTAACTTCTCTCTCTTCCTAGTTAACTGTGCCAAAAAAGCCAGTTATCTGTCCCACTCCTGAAAGTTCTCACATCCAAACAGCCAAACATCTGTATTTTCTACTTAAAAGAAAGTGAACTGAAAGGTTGCATAAGGTCACATATGGCAGATCTGGGCTTACAACATTAATAAACAGAATCATCTCTCTTGTATCCACACCGTCCCTGAGAAACTATTAAATCCAACACCCTCTGTAGCTTGCCTGTAATCAGTACTTAAAACTCGAGACTGCGCACTCTACTCTCATAACCACGAAGTAAAATCAGAAATCTTAATGCCTCACATTTTAGTAATCTCTTACAAGTCAAGACACGTCTTTTTCCAGGGGCTGCTTCAAAAAGATAGTTATAGATTACTTCAGTATTTCTATTCAAGCCATAGAGGTCAGTGCAACAGAGCTGAAGTTCTGCAATTCAAGCCTGTGGAACATTTATGCAGGAAAAATATTTTGGAGTTGCTCCTAGAACTGGGAACTATGCAAACACAATTAACAAATAGACATCCACCTACACCCCCCAAACCAAATGAAACTGGATTAAAAGCATGGAATTTGAGCAAGTACTAAAAGGTTTTAAGTGCTGCCCACTTAAAACTCGCATCTACACTTCCCAGTTATTTAAGTTGAATCTTCATCTTTTCACATGAGGAACTAAGACAGATGTATGCATTTTTCAGGACTGCATATTTATAATTACATTTACAGTAGGAACTTACAAATTAATAAATAAACCAGTGAATTGCATTAAAAGTAATTTACAAGACAGACATTTTCTTAGTGAGTATGTGCAGTTGATACATTTATGTTACATTATTAACCATGGAAGCTATACTCAAGTAACTTTATAGCATATGGGATCATGTTTGTTATATGTTAAGCACTTCAAAAATTACACATAAGTGCTTATGAACCAAATGTACAATTAAAATTACATTAGAATATCTCCCTTGGATAATTTTTTAGAGCTTCAAAAGAAGATGTATAATACATCTGTCTCGTTATAGTACAACTGTTATTGGTGTAATAATGTCAAAATTTAATAACTTAATCATAACGGTATAATCCATGTTTAATGGTTTATAGATAAACAAATATTTTTCAATGCACTACTTTGCAACTTCCAAATATTAAGTAGTTTCCTACTATATATGGAGCCTGTACGCACATATGCGTGTAAGTGTGTACAAGCTTGAGGTCAGCCTCTCCACAACACGCCTCCAGTGAAGGAGACAGAAGTTCAAATCAATGAAAATCTCCTAAAGGACAGGTTTGCAGTCCTAGATCACCCTGTTATGTGAGTCCCTCCTCTTGTTTCAGCCAGGCTGAAAGGCAAGCCTTAGAAAGTAATTGTCTTGATTTAATTTCCGCACAGAAGATAGAGATATCTCAGTCCTAGAAGGAAAGGTAAAAGCCACAGCTTTTCTCAAATTTAAGAGCATTATGATGACAGATATCATCGCAACACTCTTTATTGAGAGATATCTCAGAACCCTCACCTCTTGGCTCTTAATTTTTCCCCAACACAGCAAGCAAGGTTTTACACAGGCACCCTGCCCTGATGGCTCAACCCAGACCTCTCTTGTGCTTATGCAGAAGCAGAAACCAAGGGCAGCAATCTATAGAGCTGTTACCAGAGAAACCAGGAAGAGTAAGACACAGAAGACAATGCAGAAGAACAGAGCAACTCAGCAACCCATAGATTTGGGGAATGCTTTCTGGGTTCAGAAACGCCTGAAGAGCAGTAGGTGTTTGCTATCCCTCCTAATTCACTCACTCTTTATTTCTGCTTCTAGCGCCTGGGCACAATTGCACTGCAAGATCCCTGTCACAGACAGGCAGCCACCTAAGAGCCCAAACTTTTCCAGACAGCCACATTTGCTATATTTCAGCAGAATGGGATTCACCAGGAAGGAAGTCAGGCAAAAGCTTTCAAAAGCATGCTCACAGAGGAGGCTCAGACATTACACAGCTCTACACCTACGCCCATTTACCTGCGTGTCATGGAAGGATACGTGGAGTTCATAGTTCTTCAACATCCATGAATGCTTGTATAAATGTTTCAAGGCTAAATGGACAGCGGGCAACACACCCGCTGTTAGGTTTCTTCTATCAATCAGGCAGCTGGTGGGTGAAAGCCCAAGAAGGGAGAGGCGGGTGCGATCCAGTTCCTCAGAGCACCTGACTATTAGTAACACAAACAGCATCACCGTGTCTAGTTTCCAGTTCCAGAATACCATCTTTCCTGGTGCTTTTCTCTTTCTTCCTTCCTTTCCCCTGCAGCCCATATCCCTGAGGAGCAGGCCTTAGATTCCCTAGTTGCCCGACATTTTGCAGCTTTCCTTTGCTTCAGTCAGCTGTGTCCCTCTAAGAAAGGAGCTAATTGCTATTAAAGGATAAAGACTTCTCTACGGCTGGCTTTTCCAATTTGGACTGTAATCCAGCTCACAGCAGTGCTGTGAATCAATACTTCACAAGAATAATCTCTAAGCAAATTGCTCTGCCAAGTCTAATTTTAAACATGTGTCATTTTAAACATTTCTATAGCAGAAATATTCATCCATAGGTGACAGATCAATAAACAAACTAGTGTGATTCCTTTGAAAATAGATGTTCTAGGGGCTGATCGAAGTGATTGCACACTGAACTCTCCCATTGGCAGCAATCTATATGCCTCTGGGTCAGAAGATTGCTTCAGTTTGTTTTATCTTGCACAGATCACATATTCAATTGGCTTCATATAGGCCAAACAAAGAATATAGTCTTGAGTACTGATAATACTTTATATACTTCTAGTGCAAAAGCTGCATCATCTGAAAGTTGTATACCCTCTCCCTGATTCTGCTTTTCTTAGAAACCCCATGCTTCCCTTAAAATCAATGCCAGCTGTGAGCATATACAGAATTCAGGCCTGTTCCTGCCATGTACAGTCACACAGCTTTTGACAGGCATTTCACATATTGTCGTGGCTAGCTAAGTAATGTCATCACACTATTTGCAGTTTTCCGAGTTATATGCCAGGCTATGGAATGGAACAGATGCTGTGCATGCCTAAATGCAGAGAAAATAGTAATGCTGGAGAAAATCTTCTTTGCTGAAGGATAAACAAAACTCAGCAGGGTGAGAAGGGAATATACGCACCACCACACCAGAAAAGAACCTGCACCTCTGCTCCCCAGCATTCGCAGCCTACCTCACCCCTCAGGAAAGCCACATCCTCCCTGCCTCTTTCACTGCAGCAATGCCACTCTTCTCTCCTGTGAACAGGCACCTGGGTGATCCTTTCCCCAGGGATTCAAGCAGCCAGCTCTCCCCATGCCCAGAGAGCCCTTCACACCCACTGGGATGCTGCCATAGGCAGGGGATGGAAATAAAAGAGCCAAGCCCAGGGAAAGGCTGAGAACATCTGGCCTGAGAGATGCTTGTTTGTCCAGGAAGATAAAAGCTCAGATTTTCAGCACAGTGTCATCATACAGGCAGCTGAATAGCAAATTATTTTGCCATCTTGTGGAAATTCAAGATTTCAAAAGAGATGCCCTGTGCCAATCTGGGATGGAAACCCAAAACCTCAAAGGTTTTCATAACTTAATAATCTCAAAGGAAAACATATGGAAGGGCTCATAAGCAGAAGTTTAATTTTGTATAAATCAAATTTTAAATTATATGTTCAGAGCTTGGCAATTTATTTTGTGAATAGTTGACATTTCAAAACAAAGTATTAGCTTGCTCCAGAAAGCAAGGGTGTTTTTTTAATTTTCAGAACACAGAGTTTCAGGTTAACAAATTATTCTGAAACTGATGTACTCCTAAAAAGCTTCTACAGAAAATCTCCAAATAAAGTCTAATTATAAATATTCTAATTAATAATTACAATCTATATATTGCATGACATGAGGACATGGAAGGAAATAGGTAAATGAAAGTAAAAATAGCAAAATAATATTAAAGAAAGAAGTGATAAATGCCTGCCTTGGGCTCAGCAAATAGCCCCAAGCAGGAGAATTCTCTAGACTAAGAAATCTAGCACATTAGCTGGGCACAACGCTAAGTAGGAAGCACACTCTGGTAGCACAATCCAGCATAGCAACAATTTAACACAATGACTTGACAGGTATTTTTTGTTTCTTAGCCTTATGATTCTATAATGTGATTACTGAAAACATGCTTTTTAAACATTTTTTAAACTCAGCTGAAATTCTTCTGTGAGCAGAGGGCCAGTGTATGCCAAGATGTCGCTTAAATCCCATTTAATACCTTTCTTAGAGGCTTAAATAGGATTTTGTTGGTGAAGAGTCCTTGGACCAGCCTTCTTTACCAGCATTATTTCAGCATTTACTACACTAAGGGAGAGGAGGTGAGGAAAGCAGGAAGCACTTATGCTACCAAACCTCAGTAGCTAAGGTGGTCTGAACTGCTCTTCTTCCTATGCCTAAATCTTTTCACTAAATGGGAACATAGGGCTCCGTTAATCATAGCTTTGGCTCATGTTTAGGTAACAGAACAAATGTGGTTTGAATATCTAATATCCTCTTCTGCATCTAAAGACAAATCTGTCCCCACGCCTCATTCAACACCCACTGACCAACCAGTGGCTTTAAATTCCTAAGAGAATTGTCATCACAGGCTATGAAATAATTTTCAGGACCATTTGGGTGAACATCCTTTTTGAGGACATACATTTTAGGGAGCATCATCTCATTCTATAGATACATGACTGGATTCAACCTAGACGAGTGTTTTCTTCTTGTGCTACTTCTGGGTCTCCTTAGAGTTGCTACATTTAAACCATGCCTAACAAAGGACCAAATAAGATCATGTATTAGTGCAGCCTTTGTTACTTGCTTCCTTAAAATTTGCTTCCTAACAGAAACATTTTACTATCCAACCAGACAGTTGTTTCTTATGCAGTACTTTTATTGCTAATTAATTCTGTAGTACTTGCGTCAAAACATGCCCAGAAGTTTTCAATCTGATGAAAAAGACAGCCATGTTTCCCATGCAGGTGACTAATCATACAGGTACAATTTGCAGGTTTAGAGTAGCATCTCCTGAAGCTTAATACCTACAAAAGCACATTGTTATGCCCCTGTCACACATTTGAAGATGTAATCTTTCAACTGAATTTAATCAACACCCTAAGAATTTACTACCAAACATAACAATTGTGAAATCTTAATCTGATAAATCAACTCTCTGCGCCTTATATGCATTTCTCAAAAGTGAAGCTGAATTTCTACGATTATTTGAAATAGTATTAATTTTGAGACTTGGATTCAGGGTCAGAAAATGAAGGCCACTTCGTTTTGAACCCTGCCTTCCCCTCGATTTTGGGAGGCTTTACCAAAGGTAAGTAACTGTTCTTCAGCAGGGTAAGGATCACCGTAGCTGCTGTTTGCAAGAGCTATCTGACAAACCTTAGGACAGAGCTGGTGACCAGATGACTCACTGTTGGCATCTCCTCTGTGAGATCTGCACAAACTGAGTAATTTTCAGAGAGGAAAACTGTAGGAGGAAATTGTGCTCCCTCGTAGGAGCACAGTCCCTGAGAGCTTAAAAAGGAAAATACCCAAACACCTGCCATAAATGTGCTACCTATAACCAATACTTCCCGAAGGCAAAAGGAGAAATCATTTCTGTTTCATCCTCCTTACCACATTTTCCTCTGCTTTTACAGCATTTTAAATTGAGTTCTCAATTCCCTGATCAGTATTTCTGAACTATAAATCACTCAAAGAGTTATTAGTTCATGCAAAAGGTTGACTATAGACTGTATTAACTGTGTTAAAGGCTGGCTATATATTCAAGCTGTATGTCACCTCACGCCTCTCACACAAAACTTCCTCCCCCTTGAGTAACACCCATTAACATTTATAGGATGTTCTAATCCCAGCCTCAGATGTTAGTTTTTTCAAAGTAGGTTATCATTCACCCTTCTTGTCCCATGTGTCTCTGTTCTTGCTGCTTAATTGCTCAATGTAATTAGAGTACAGAGCACTCACACATCCTAAGAAACCTTGGTAATGCATTGGAAACCATCGTGATTTATTTTGGACAGCAACTCCTGTAGTTACATCAAGACCAAGCCTCTACCTACGCCAAGAGCAGCTTCAATACTGAGACACTATTTATCTCCTCTGACGTGTCCCAGCTTTTTAAGAAGCCGGCTGTTCAGCTAAAATTATGTGCCTCCTACAGCATCACCCAAATGACCAGGCTATCTTCTTCAAACTGCCTGACTGACCAGATTTGCTTGTAGCTAGCGACAGTCATCTGAAGAAGGTAATGAAAACTTATTTTTACTGCAAATCCTAATGTGTCACTCCTCATATGTAGCCTGGAAATTTCATCTCTGCTTTTTCACCCTCTTCCCCAGCATTGCAGCACAAAGATCAAATTCATTTCCTTCATTCTGAACAGAAGGCTTGAAGAAAAGAGACAAAATTACTAGTATATACAACATCAGTGAGATTATTCCTGAAGTAATAGATCAAATTCTAGTGGCAGCACTTTGAGAATGAAGATTACAAACTGTAAAAGATTCAGAAGAAAGCCTGAAGAAGAAATGCATAAAAAGCTGGGGAGAACAAAAAACAAAACAAATCAAAAAAGAGCAGTAGCTTAGTCTATCTAGTTTAATATTCAGAGATGGCTTGATCTGAAACTTGCTCTATAATGGATGAAAAAGTAATTTCTAATGATACCAAACTTTTGAACTCATTGGTCAAGGAAAATGCACCTTCTACCCTTCAGCAAACTATTCCTTTTAAAAGAAATAACCTTTATCAGATCAGTTAACTATAGTGCTGCTGCTGATACTGAGGTAACACCTCCTGTGTGACATGACTGTGCCAGTGGTATAGATGCGCCTTGAGTAACAAGGCCCTGGGGACGCAGTACTCCCACATCACTCCTTTTGTTTACATCAAGAAGCTGTTATTTTTGCCAAGGTCAAACATACTGTTTTCAGATATGTGTTAATTACAAAACCGACTATTTATTAAATGACAAGTTTTTAAAAATACCCATACCTTGCATATTTCTCAACTTCAAGGTCTTTGAGAGGTAATAATATAATTCTAAAGGATATTTAATTCTGATAATACTGACACTGACCCTGAAAGAATCTGTATCCCAAAGGCTGAACAAAATCAGCATTTTATTCTGCCAGGCAATTTGAAACTTAAATTACTTACTTGAAGCAAGTAACTATGAATGCCTTTGTTCTTAATTAGAAGTGGCAATTCTAGGTCTCTTCCTCATAGGAGCACGTTGCATTTTCATAGGTGGGCCGGCTTTCTAAAGTGCTGAGTATTCAGCAATTCCCACTGATGTTGACAGAAAATGCAAATCACTCAGTGCTTTTGGTGCAGTTGAGGGACCTAACTTGAAAAACTTCTTGGTTTCAAGAATTGATCTGCAACTGATGCCACTAGCATTGTTCACAGCAAGAAACAGAAATGAGGAGCAGAGGGGAGATTGACTACATTTAAAGACTTAGAAAGCAAAAGTTTTTTGATCACTTTCTCCACATAGTGGTTGCTGTTGTTCTTTATTTTCTTTTACTACATTACACAAAGTCTTCCTGCCACTAGCACGTTCCTTCAGATTAGATTCTCACCAACAACATGGAATTTGGTCCTGCTTACAATTTTTCTAAAGGCAGAAAGTGGAAGGGAAAAAGAAAGAGAAAGTTGACTCTATTTCAGTGAACCTCCTATAAATTATTAATACTTAGGGCTCTCTGAATTCACAGGGAAGAGGAGAAAGCAGAACCCACAGTGCTTTTACGGAACTTGAAAGTTCTATCAAAGACCCCACAGAAGCGCAGAGCTTAATATTTTTATACTACATGTGTATACTAAACATCTCTGCATAATGCTGTTAAGATACACAAGAGTGCACATCTGCTAATCACACCACTTGGAAAAGGTTACATGCTATATTTTATAGCACGCCAAGTGTTAATCTGACAAAAACTGTCGCCTTAGGTAGAGTAAAAATTGTAAAGTAAGGTATGTGTTCTTTGCTACAAAAACCCCACATTAGAGTCACTGTGAAGGCAGGAGCAGTAAACAGTGGAAAGGAAGTTAATTAGCATTCCAAAAGGGGCCTCTTACTACTTCTCCCGGAGGTTTTGTATGTACAATGGTTACTTAAGACAGCTATTGTGTATATGATTCTTCACATAATTCTGTAGTTCAGTGGAGCTGCAGCAGAAGCTGAGGCCTACTGTAGGCAAACAGTAAATTAAAATACATAACTACTTTAAGGAAACAAAAGATTGAACAAATACATTCTTTTAAATATGTATGGTCATGATTCTTTAATCCCGGAAAAATGAGGTTCAGGAAATAATCAGGCATACAGCATGAGTTCCTCTAATGGGGACTGTTGTCAAGGAGCACGTGATTCCAGCAGACACAGCTTGCCATGAAAGAAGTCAACAAGGTCTTCACATATGGTCTGTGACAATCTGAGGAAGGGAAGAAGACTCCTGACTCCAGCAAAATCTAATCCACCAGAACCCTTCATATAAGGCTGGATCCCTTGGATAGCCGTGAAAAAAGCAGGAAAGCCTTGGTCACCCTGCACTTGCAATGACTTCTGACCTCCATAGCCAGGAAGGGATTTCAGGGAGAGCAGCTGTGCAAATGCTGGGAGCTGCTGCTCTCACAACGGTTACGGGGCCAGAGGTTTAAGCTGCACATAGGAATGGACTTTTAAAGGGATTTCAAGCAAATCACAGAGAAAAGTTTTCAGGGAGGAGGATTTTGGGGGATCCTGAAGACACAAGCAGAGGGTTTTCTAAGGTAGATATTCTAGTTCATGGTGGAGCAGGCAGAAATCCCCAAGTGAAATATATGGCCTATATTTTAAGATCTGAATAATCCTAATGGTCCTCTGATCTTAGAACTCATTCATTTCTTAAAAGAAATACTATAGCCATAGCAGGAAACCTAAGTTTTCTAATCCTATCCCTCAAACTCGTGATGTTCCCTTTAAAGCAATTAGTCCATTATCTGGGCCTTCATGTCTCAGGAGCCTCAAAAACAACAATTTGGACAGCTCTGCTGAACTAGCCCTTATGTTCTTCATTCTTTGTGACTATTATTTTCTGAGAGAAGGTGGATATTTGCCTTTAATTTGTTAGCTTTCATTTTCACGTTTGAGAATACTTATTTGGAAAATACTATGCACAAAATTGTCAGAACTAAAGGCCACTGATAATGAAAAAATAATGGCACGGAACTGGACATCAGTCACTGGCTTGGCAATGAGAGTACATGGTTATTTCATCACAAGGGAAAAGAAACAAGTGTTGACTGCTCAGTATGTCCTGTTTCCACTCAGCAGGCAGTATGAAGTAGCCCCCAAATCCAGCAGATCTTATCCACAAACAAAACCTCTGCAAGGAAGCCATCCCACAAGTGTCAGTGTTATGGCAAGGGAAAACACAGCATGACTGAAAATATATCCCAGCTATTCTTAGGGGCACTACCTTCTTTAAGTTGGAGCAGTGCTGTGACTGAACTACTTTGCTTCAGGCAGGAGTCAGTCCTGGTACATTAATGCTAGAGGCAGGGGACCACAAAAGTACTGCAGATCTCATTTCTAGCTCAGCTAGACCCACAAATCAGAGAACGGTGCATCTGGCTCCTGAAAAGCTTCTGTCACTGGTTTAGTTCCAGGATTCTGAGTACAAAAATAAGTTTTTAAAAACGATGATGTATGTGCAGTGTACCCCCTCAGTTTGGAATCCCACAGTTTGAAATAGAGTTCTTTCTTTGGGTAAATGGGGCTGCTGCATATCAACACGGATCTCCACAGTCACACCTGCGCTGACTGGCCTCAGTGTACCTCTCTGTAGAGCCTCAGCAGCTCCAAAAATTATTTGAGCCAAAAACAATCATGGAAGGTTTTGCTCTGCTAACTTCTAACACTCGATTCCCTGAGCCAGACTGCCATATGCAGTGGTTCAACCCTTCCCAAGGAGAAGTATTTCCTTTCCTGTGACAGCAAAGGCCTCCACTTGAGTTTCATGAAAGAACTGTTTGGCTCCCAGCTTCTGCGGTTTGCTCAAATGCATTGTTCTTCCATCATATACCATGAAGATGTCCATAAGGCAATGAAATTGAAAGCAGAGAACAAAGCTCAAGACACGCATGCACCATCATGCATAGATCATTAATGTGAGATGGTGCTTTGTAGCCTTGACATGTGATGCTATTTACGCTGTCATCCCAAATAGTTAAGTGTATTTAATTACAACAGTATAAATATTACATTGACAACTTTTTGTGCGAATGCTGTCATTAAATCTCTCTTCTAGCTCCTCCTTTCCCTTTTTCTATCGCAAATATTTTCTTCACAGTTATCACAAGGATATTACACCCCATCTTTTCCACAAACTTGGGTAATTCAGTCTGGTTGATAACCATATCAGAGGATAGGGCCTCCCCCCTCTTTCTCCAAACATAAACGGAAACTCCTTCCTGGATTTATTCAAAAAATAATTTTTTTCCCTGCTGACAGAGCGTGTTTAGCATTTGAATCAAAAGATTCCAGAACAGTGTGTTTTGCAGTATGCATAGGATAAGTTATACATGAAATTGCAAGACATATGCCAGAAAATGATACAGTGGCTTTAATCTCTTTGCTGAGATATTTAGAGGATATACATTCTGCAGGTCTGGGATCCGCACCCAGAGGAGTGGGTGCAGTGAATACATGATTTCTCTCCTCTCCCCACCCACATCTTAGCATCAGCAGAGAAGCCAGCATAAAATTAACATAAACACTTAACTTTTAGATTATTCCCTTCAAGTTTATAAAACTCTAGAGCAAAAAGAGGTTATGTCACAAATGGAGCCGTATTATGCGAAAGTCAAAGGGGACACTGACTATTTAAAGCAATATGTCCCTTCCAAGCAGAACATTGCCAGCAGAGTAGACAGTGATCGTCATCCATACACACAGCATACTGCATTTTAATGCTACACTCTGCATATATCAGACAGTGCAAGTACTTGGTAATATTTAAAGGCAACAAATTACCCAACTACTTCAACATATGCCAGACACAAGCTCATCTGACGTGACAAGTATCAGCCTGATCAGTCTGCTGTAAACTGGACCCTCTTTCAGACCCTAATATCTCCTCTGTGTTCAGCTGACTGTTACTCTTAGATGACCCAGCACCGCCTTACCTGTCCCATTCTAAGCACTACCTTAAAAATGAGAATAAAGCTCCAGACAATTTAGTACTCAGAGCACTCACAAGCATGTCAGGGATCACTCCCAGAGTCCCGACTTGGCTTTGGTACACTTTACTTCACTGCACAAAGCCAGCTGCTGTCAGAGTGACTTGAACCTATGCCTCCTAAGACAAAGGGCCTAACTAACACGTCATGTGCACTTCTTTCTAAAAGTGTGCCCTTGCTCACTTCTGTTAGGGCAGAGTTGGGTAAACGGTAGGTGTTTGTCCCTCTCTTAGGGCTATCAGCTATGACTGAATGCTGTGATTCATGTTCCTGGATAGACACCTTATTTTGCACCACTGACAACAAACCCACTCTCCTGTTTCCAGAATATGTACCCCATCCTTAGTGAAAGCAAACATGAGTCTTACTTCCACTTGCAGGAACAAGATATGAGTCAACTTTGTCAACACCATTCATGGCTGGACTTTCTGGAAGAGACATCTTTATTTGGATGCTGAGGGTCTTTTTTAACTTAGGATAGCTCCAGGAATGACCCAGACTGGTGCACGACCTGTAAAACTTTCTTAAACTTTGAGTGAGGAGGGGTTTACTGAAAATACAGATAATTTTTTAGTAAAAGAAGAAAATAAAGAGAAGGTCTACTCATATTATACTTAGCCTGTAACTTCCTGTCAGATAAATTAGGCAAGGCACTTTCTACTTAATTACAGAATAGAAGGCAAATATGTATTAAATGTCAGTAAGTTCACATTTTCCTTCAGATTATGCGGAGTCCTATGCATTTTCCAGCGCACACCCTTCTATGCCAACCTGCTATTTAAAGGTATTAGAGTGTATTATTACACAAAGATGAGATTATATCAGGATTACGGAATATTATTTGTAGTAGTTAGAGAAAATTACATAATCTCATCCCCATAGCATGAATATACTTCCCTCTTTGGGCTATTATACACACTTACTTCTGGAAGGTGTCTTTTTCAGCTTGTCAAGGCTCACTTTGATCTTCAGAAACAAGTAAAGGGATTCTAACTTGCATACAAAGCTTTCTTGACTATACGTGTTTAGATCTAAAACAAATTCAGCCTCCCTGTGCACCACTTGCAGCACTGCTCCTACAAGGTATCAGAAGGGTATTTGAGGGAAGATGTCCAGCTGTTGAAAGGCAGATATCCAACTTCCATTAAAGCCCTTGTCTTTCACTACGCCTCTTCCTCTAGTTTCTGCATAGTCAGTTTTTGCCTGATGCAAGTGAAATACTGTTGAAATTGATTATTTGTCTACTAGGATGTTTAATTCCTTTATTTCAGGGTTGTTCTGCTTTTTTTTTCCTGTAACAGATGTGTGTCAGGTTGTGTCAGGTTCTCAAGTGTGTGTCAAGCAGAAATCATCTTTCCTGATTTGCATGAAGTTACCAACTGCATCTAGTTTATGTGAAGCTTTTTATCTCATTATTTTGCAAAACACTTATTTGCATTTTCGACCAACTAAAGATACAATCATAGGGACAGGAAAAGGAAGAAATATAATATCATGGTTATTGATCAAAAGCCATAAACTATCAAGCAGCCTTAACTTCTAGGACCTGGTCCAAGGGCAGTTAGAATCAGTGCATTACTGCCATTAATTTCAATGGGGTTTGGATAAGACTCTTCACAGATGATCACTTTATAAATGCTCTAGCTTCTAAAATAATGTTATTATGAAATTTTGCCTAAGAGTCTCATCTAGAGTTTGCTCCTGCTCTCATTGAAATGAATAGCATACATTAAAGCCACTAACTCAGACCAGAGTTTTGCAAGTGCCTACACCTGAGCTTTTTTTTTTTTATTGACTGAACCTACATAGAAATGTCCAAATAGATAAAGATACGCTCATGGGGTAGCAAAGCACAGTTCACTGAACTGGATCAGGATCACACTCCAAATACATTTAATCATCAAAAATGCTCAAGACAGAAGCCTCTGCATTTTTATTACCAGTGGCCATATTTTGTAATAAAGACATAATTCACACAGTCACAACTGGTTGAGACATTAGATTAAGGATTGTACTTAAGTGTTTAATTTAGTTCAAATGCTTTGAAAAACACTAGGGCTGCTGCTCATGTACTCAAAGGTTAGTGTGTTCAAGCGCTGACAAACATCACTCAAACTTAGAAGGTACAACTGCAATTTTTCACATGGTTGGTCAGAAAGTAAAGGCCTTATAAGGCTTCATTATACAAAACAGAAGTACCAAACAAATGAAAACATTCAGTTCAATGCTGACAGAAAACTACCTGAATGCATAATTAAAAAAGAAACCAAAACAAACCCAAGAAATCCAATGGTCATTTTAATTATTATTTGCAATACAAATATCAGGTTGCAACAGTGGGAGATTTTGGAAAGCCACGAGGGAGAATATAAGAGTTTCTGAATCACTGCCATGCATTTCCTACAAAAATATACTACAATTATATCTTCAGTTATTAAAAGATCCCATGTGTTCAAGTCTCCACGTTTTCCTTTTTCAAGAGCCAACAATGTCACAAGCACCACCTGGGAAGCCCAGAGAGGACGAACTACTCCCTAGTCTGTGATTACGCAACGATAAAGATCCAGGCCCTTCAGGCATACCTATTTATTGGTGACCTGGGAAAATAGGCTCAGGACCTAAGTGGGCATGATGAGCCATCTACCCTTCTGCTTACCGTAAGTGCAGTGAAGGAATAAGGTAATGTCTGAACCCAGTGAAAAAGTTTGTGCTGCCATTATGTATTTAATGGCTATTCCAGCCATTAGTCTGTTCCGCTTTGGTGCAGTCAATCTAGCGCTCTTCATGAATGCCAAGTTATTTACTTGTCACTACTAAGCATGCAATCATGAGCCAACCGTACTCCAAATATATACATTCGCCTGACTTAGCATTCCATAACCATCCATTTATTAATTGCTTAAAAGCATTCAAAGCTACAGAGCAAGCTGGCAACATGACCCTGATTCTTTATGTCCCTAGAGCACAAAACAGTCAAAATGCAATTTTTATGAAACTGATACTCATTCTAGAACAAAAAGGGCATTTTTTCCACTGAATATTTTAACAGTAACTACCTAGTTCAGAACCTAAAATCTGTATGAAGAACTTCAAAATATTTTGACTGCAATAAAATGCAGCACCTTATTGATCATAATGCTACTGTATGAAGAAGGAAGATCCTGTCTAGGCTTCTCTACTTTCTATGACTGTTATTTTTGTAACAATTCCACCCAAGTGATGGATTTAAATAAAATAATAATGAAAACAGGCTTAGGAAAACTGTGATTTTTGTCTAACATGTACCTCACTTTATGAAACTGGTTATGCCAGTCAGAAAATCCCCCATAATTCTTTTCATTATAATTGCAGAGTTCCCTGAGATTCACTGTGTTTAAGGAAACAAGCAGTTACTCTAGGCTGTTCTTGCCCGTATTCCCTTTCGGTACTCAGTCTTGTTCCCACAACACAACATGATGGCAGCATGCTCTCTCCTAAATGACATCTTCAACAGTATTGCCCTCCACGCATTTATGCTTAGAGGTATCTGAAAAATTACTGTGATAAATTTATGTCAATAAAAAGCCACCTTACAGAGGCTTCTGTAGAATTTTTGGGATGGAGATACTGTCACACGAAGCAGTGCAGCCTGTCATTGCTGTTCTCAGCTTGCTCCCTTCAGATCCTGAGAACCGAAGGGGAGAAGACAAGGGCTTCCTTAAATGACAGCCGGGAAGATTTTCAGTAGTCACTGGTTTTACCGCGGATTGTCTTGGAAATGAGCACCCACCGCCAGCGTTATACGGGGAACGACTGCCATCTTCAGGAACGCCTCGATATTGAATCACCACGTACCCTTCGCAAGCACACGGTTACTGAAGTTGTGACCAAAACCAAACGCAGTTGTGGGTGATTGGTGGTGGGAACCAACTCCTCACCTCTCTCCCTGCCTCTTTCTCGCCCCCAGGTAAAGCAGAGATGTTTCCCCTCACCGCACCGCGCAGGGCTCCTCGCCCAGCTCATCCCGCCCGCCTCTGGCAGCGCTCCGGAGCGGGGCACCCCGCCGGGCTCTTCGCGGGGACGGGTACTGCAAATTTAACTCTTTCCGAGGGGCACCTCCTCTCCCAGTCGCGCCAGAGGACAGGTGGGGAGAGAAGGAGGGAGACCCGGGGGAATCTGCAAGACCCTCCCCTCCTCCTTCTCAAACACGGCTGCTGCCGCTGCCCTTCGCGCCCCGGCGCTGCACGGGATAAATCGGGATGCCCGTTGGCGGGGAGGGGGAGTCAAGCGGCCGGCATGCATCTGTTGCTGAACGGGCAGCGGCAGAGAGAGGGATGAGATGCGGCCGCAGCTTTGCTGGGCAAGGGATCGCCTTCCTCCCGCCGCTGCATGTGCGTGCCAAGGGCAGCGGATCCCAGTCGCCGCCAGCCGTCGCCCCGGGCCCAGCGCCGCGCTGCCAGCTGCCGGGCAGGGGCGCCCCCGGAGCGACGGGGGCGAGCCCTGGCTGCTGGGAACCCGCTCGGAATGTGCGGGGCGAGGAGGGTACGGCCCGCCAGCTCCACTTCCTCTCCCTCCGCCGCCGGTCCCTCCACATCTGCGGGGCCCGGCGGGCAGGGTGGGCTCGGAGGCGCCGCGCACGGCCCCGCCGGCAGCCGCAGCCCCGGCCCGGGCGTCCGCGCTGCCCTTGCGCCCCGGCACCCGCAGCGCCCCGGGACCGGGCGGTGACGCCCCCCCTGCGCCCGGCGGCAGGTCCCTACCTCCGTGTCGTAGAGCCGCAGGTCCAGGAAATAGGGGTTGAGCAGGGATTCGTTGCGGATCTGATCCATGGCAAGCTGCACGGCGGGCAGCACCCCCCGGCCGATCTTGCTCTTCTGGTCCTCCTCGGACTGGCTGAGCGGCATCAAGCCCATGATGGAGATCGGCGTGGTGGCGTTGGGGGGCAGCCCGGCCGCCCCCCGGGAGCTGCCCCGCGGCCAGCCCCAGCCCGGCGGCGCCCAGCCCAGGCACAGGAGCAGCAGCAGCATGGCAGGGCTGGAGGTGGCAGCGGCCGGTCTCCGCGGAGAGGGATGCATGCTGCTGGATGGTGGGAGGAGGAGGAGGAGGACTGAGGGAAGGGGGGACGGGCAGAGCGGCGGAAGGGAGCCGAGCCCCTCTTAGTCCGGGCGCATCCCCCGGCGGCAGAAGCCAAGGCGGGAGGAAAAGAGCCGCCTGTCTCCGCTTCTCCGGGAGCCTCGAGGTCTCCTCTCTCTTCTCCCCTCTCCCCTCCCCTCTCCCCTCCCCTGGCAATAATCCTTCTGGCAATGGCGCCTACTCCTTCTCAGGTCTGCCAGCTGCAGCCACCAGGAGCAATAAATAAATAAATAAACCCCCCCACCACGCACACACAGGCACGCTCCCCACCACCTTCCTCCTCCTCCTCCTCCTGGCTCCCAGGCAGCAGAGCAAGGGAGCGGGACCTGCCTCTGCCTCCCCGGCTGCTCTCCCCCCTCTCCGCTCAGGGAGGGACAGCACCTCTCAGGCGCGGAGGGGGGGCCCGAGCAGCCCTCATTGAACACCTCCCTCCCTCCCCCCTCCTCCTCCTCCTCCAAAAGGGGAAAAAAAAGGGGGGGGGGGAAATAAGGATGCTCCGGCACAGCAGACGCAGAAGAGGAAAAAGCCTCCCCCCTCTCCCCGAGCAGCGGAGGAGAGGACGGGAGCGGTGCCGAGGAGCCGGGGCGGGGGTGCTAGTGCCGCATTCCCGGGGAGCTGGGGCAGCGCAGCGGGCGTCCCGCGGGCCGGGCAGCCCCCGCCGCGGGCGCGAGATGCCTCCTGCGCCCGTCCTTCCTTCGGGTCGGGGTCGGGCAGAGCCGCCGGGCTTGATGAGCGCAGCCCGGGGATGA
This sequence comes from Psittacula echo, assembly GCF_963264785.1. NCBI lineage: Eukaryota > Metazoa > Chordata > Aves > Psittaciformes > Psittacidae > Psittacula > Psittacula echo. The sequence goes on along the minus strand of NC_137737.1, from coordinate 95,568,633 downwards.
GGGCAGAGCAAAGTGTGCGGCGGCGGCAGCGGGGCCGGGCCCACGTTCCCGCACGGCACCGGCTCCAGGTGGGGCTCCCTGCGCGGGGGGGTTGGGGGGGAGCAGCTCCCTCCCTCCCTCCTTCCCTTCTCCGGGCGGCGGGTGCCGCGCGCACCGGACCGCGCGCTCCTCGCGCGGAGGCGCGGACGCCCCACGCGCGACCCGCCACGCGCGCGCGCGCGCGCACCCCCGCGCCCACCCCCGCGCGCACCCACTGGCGGGCGCAAGGGAGCGGCTCCCCCCCCGCCCCACGCGCTGCCCGGTGCACCCCTCCTCTTCCTCTTCCCCGCGCACACGCGGTACGCGAGCATCCTCCCACGCGTGCCTCGGCTCCTCCGCGCCGTTTCCGCACACACACGCACACGCGAGGCGCGGCGGGCGGGGAGGATGCGCGTGTGTGCCCGTTTCTGCCGTTATCATTTCCCCGCCGAAACCCGGCACCGTGAACGGAGGCCGCAGCAGGACTCGGCGGTCCCCCGCGGGCTGCCCCCCTCCCCAGCAGGTTACTTGCGTGTCTCAGCGGACGCGGGTCGTGCCCCGCACATTGCCCGAGGCTCTCTGCCCCGCTCCCGGCATGGCCCCCCGCCGCCTCCCAGGAGCACGTTCACGTTGCCCACCCTGCATCGTGGCATGCAAAGTCCCCGAGGAGCGGCGCGGTGTGCTCGTTTGTCCCGAGACAGGAGGCAAAACGGGAAACTTTCCCTAACCCTGCCTTTAGGCACCTCGCGTTTTACGCGTGTTCCTGATTTTTCCTGAAGTCACTTGCAACAAACCTTTGAAGATCAGCCTAATGCATCTAATACCACATATGTGGCACCTGTGAAGTTAATTGGAAGGAATATGGATTAATTAATTCTAAGATCATTGCGACCTGACTTGAGGGTAAAAGGCCTTGTAGCACTCGCTGCTTTGCAGCCTTTCTCTCAGAATGGCATCCAACGGTGTTGACTTCAAGACATCAGTGGTGAAGAGTCCACCACATCTCTCGATAAATCCTTTCAGTCATCAGTTTGCTAGGAAGTGCATCCTCTATTCAGTAACAATTTGTCTTACTTCAGTCTCTAGTCACAGGTTCTTGTCATACCTTTATCAGCTTAGGGAGACAGAGTGTCCGTGATCCTCTCCTATGCATGGGGGCTAAGATTAACCATGGCATTTTGCTTCTGTGAAATAATGAGACCAACCTTCCCTTGCCTCAGGAGTCCTTCCTGGGGGCACTTCCGAGGCACCTCTCCTTTTCCAGATTTATGTGTGAACTGGTCTGTGAGACACAGCAACCTGTCAGCGCGGGGCACCGGCGCACCTGCAGCACCTCCCTCAGCACCAGCCACCCCCAAGGGCCAGCAGGTTGGCAGAACTAAACCTGCAGGCAAACCAGCCAGCTGGCAGGCCTTGTGTGACTACCTCTTCATGGAACACGTTTAGTATCGAAAGGGGGCTGACAGGAAATCTAGAGAGGGACTTTTTACAAGGGCAGGTAGGGATAAAACAAGGGGGTATGGCTTTAAGCTGACAGAGAGTAGATTTAGGCTAGATATAAGGAAGAAGTTCTTCACTATAAACGGTTAGGCACTGGCACAGGTTGCCCAAAGAAGCTGTGGCTGTCCCTGGCAGTGTTCAAGGCGAGGTTGGACGGGACTTAGAGCAACCTGGTCTAGAGGAAGGTGTCCCTACCCATGGCAGGGGGTTGGAACAAGATGATCTGTAATGTTCCTTTTAACCCAAACCATTATATAATTCTATGAATAATCTACACCATGTTTTTAACCTGTACTGCCTAAAAGTATGATCTACTTGTTCCTTCCTGTGCACACAATCTTGCTTTATCTGTATAAATGACCTGTCCAGCAGTTTGTCACCTGAAAACTTACTGGTATCTTACTTTCCTCCAGAAAATTCTCATGACACCAAGAACAGATCTTCCTAGGATGCCAACAGGAATAGGTGCCACACAGAATCTGTATAATGTTATTTTTAATCAGAACTTCATATGCTAAATGATGTTTCACCATTCTCAGCTTTCTCTGGAATAGATACGAAGTTTATTTGTCAAAATCTGTTTCACAGAAAATCGTTCTTCACTGCTTGTATCCCGTACCATTCTGTGATCTTCTCCAGCACTTGGCTACCAGGACTACAGCTACTTGGATCACTATGGTTATCATTTTACAATACTGGCAGCATATTAACACACATACTCACACGGTGTCTGGAATGTCATCAGCTTCCAAAGCTTTTTGTATTTTTTAAAAGCCATTTCCCAGCAATCAGTCTTTCTGAAAGAAAGCTTTAGTCCAAGTTCTGTGGCACAACAGAATGAATACCTTCAATATTAACAGCTGCTTGACATCCTTCTTCTTTGTTACTGATGCAGCAGCAGCAAATGCCCCTTTGTTGCTTTAAGAATCAAATGCATCTCCTCACTTCTTTCCAAACATAGGTTATTTCATAGTACCATTCAGTGTAAAGCTCGAGGCTTGCCCTCGTGTGGGAGGCAGAGCCCAGCTGCCAGGAAGGGAGATCCTGGGGAGGGACACACCTAGGAAGTGCTATGTCATGGAGCTAGCACTTACCATGGAGTACAAAAACAGTTCCAAAATCAGGCCCAGGAAACCAAGATTTACCTTGCCCAGAAAGTTAAGGCAGACTTTTCAGAGTTAGTCTCTGATGATACCTTCTCATTTTGGATTCATCAGGCAGATCACAGAGTCATAGTCATGGAATCACAGAAAGGTTTGGGTTGGAAAGGACCTTAAAGATCATCTAGCTCCAAACCCCCTGCCATGGGCAGAACACCTTCCACTAAACCAGGTTGCTCAAAACCCCATCCAACTTGGCCTTGAACACTGCCAAAGATTCATTCACAGCTTCTCTGGGCAACCTGTGCCAGTGCCTTACCACCTTCATAGTGATTCTCTCTGTATACATCATTCTGTGCAGAATGGGAACCCTATGGTGGTAGTTCATCTGTATGGGCAGATCCACCTTCAGACAAAAGAAGTCCCGGCTCCTGTGGCTGACCTGCAGAAGCCTAGAGTATTGCTGGATGTCATTTAAACCCAGCAAAGCCACACTTCAACTTGCAGTATTTAGTAATGTGGCACTTCTGACCTGACTCTTTTTTTGTCTTTGCATTCCCTGTCAGTAAAATAGAGGTGCTCTTCCTTCATGGTCTTACTGTGAAGATGGAATAACATTTGGGAATATTATAATTTGGGAAAATTATAATATTTGGAATAATATTTGGGAAGGGCTAAGACAGTGTAACATTCAAGCTCCATTAAAATAAAATGCTAAGAAAATAACCTTTATTTTTCAGGCTAGGGATTTACTATGGGGAAGTAAATAAGGCTGTATATTGAACAATGAAGATTAGGGAAATAAGCCTTTCAAAATTGTTCCTGTGTACTCAGTGAGGCACGAAAAAGCCTCCCTATCTTTTGTAAAAACAGTAACAGGGAACATGCTGCAAGAAAACCACGTAATTCAAGACAACGGTGTAATAGATGCACTGAGGCTAAATTCAGATTTAACAAATAACTTTATTTGTGACACTTTCAAATATTCATTTGCAATCCTATAAAAAAACTTTTATGTCACACACATGTAAGTTTCCAACGTGATGTAAACATGTATTTTCTAAACCCTGCTTCGTTTGAATTCTCAGCACTGAGAAATTTCTTCTTTCATAGGTACTGTCCCTTGTTTACACATAACAGATGCCCACAGAACAGTTCATTTTAAATACAAAGCCTAAAGGAGAACTCCACTAAACTGCTTATTAAAGATTGTGTCAGACACAGCCGCCTGCCCAGCTGCCTTTTTTTCTTTTTTCCCTAGAAATCCCCAGAATATTTTGCTACCATGAAATTGGTAAGGTGCATCCCATAGGATTTAAAATCCTTTAAAGTAGCACACATCCTTTACCTGTTACACAAAAAGGCTTTATATTCTTATTTGGTGGCCTACACCAGACACCCTCTATATCTGTTTACTCCTTGTTGGCTGAAGTGTCAGTTCACAAGGATTGTAAACCCTATTCTCTTTGCTCAAAAATCAGCATCATTTTCTTCCTGGCATGTCACCCAGTCACTTCAGCACTTCAATCATGAATCCTTCAACTGTATTTCAGTAAAAACAGTTATGTCAAACATCTTCCTGCTAACGATCATGTCTAATTTCTCTATTACTATGTCTTCTCATAGTGTACGCACAGCTAAATTTTGAAAGGTTCTGTATTCCTTGTATTTGCACATCACACAGTACCTAATTCATGAATTTCAGGTCTAAGTACATGTATTGGTATGAGTCCCTTGACCACCTTTTCTTCAGCTGCAAAAGTTAAGTATCTTCAGAGCATAGGCAAGTCCAAGAAACCCAGAAAGCTGATTTTTCCCTCACCATCAAGAAAGAAAATGCATTTTCTGCAAAAGTCCTCTCCCATTCTGAGAGATGGTCTGATGCTACAGGAAACAGGTCACACTACCCATCAGGCCAGTGACTCACTTCCTGCATCTTCCATCCTCTTTCTTAATGCTTTTGCAGTTAGAAAAAGTCACTCAGAAGATCCTGACTCGTTTTTGTTTCCAACTGCTTTTGGAAAACCTGGAAGCCTCTAAAAGTATGTCATCTATACCTGCACTACTCCTGACAGTGCTGACTAGGGCTGATCTAAATAGGCTTTGCCTATTTGTATAAATGTCAGTGAGAAATGGACTGAAAGATTGACAACATCCAGGCAAAGTAATTTTAGTACTGCATATACGTACATAGTTTTTTTCTCTGAAAATGGGAAACTGAAGAATAATGCAATGCTCTAATTCAAACCAAGCTACCATTGTTGCACCCCAACAGAAGGCAGGGAGCTCTGCTACCTCTCTCTTCCCTCCCTCTCAAGGACTTTTCCACTTATCTCAGCTAACTTGCTAGCATAGTCAATACTTTGTGTTTGTGACAAGCCTACACAAGCATTCTTCACCAAAAACCGCCACAGTTGCAAGCGTGTAGAATCATAAACTCACAGAATCAACTAGATTGGAAAAGACCTTTAAGATCAAGTCCAACCATTACCCCAGGACTGCCAAGGCCACCACATGTACACAACTGCATGATCCTAACCCTACAGTCTCTCTGGATATCAATAGCTACATCTTTACATCAGGGTGTCAGAACAAAGCTCAAAATCAAATTAATTCCCCAATATAAAGACTGTAAGAGAGCCAGTGTAATTAAAAGATCAGATTCTGAATTACCAACCTAGCAGTATCACTGTGTAACTGCCCATGTTGTCATACATAGGGAATAGGAGCACAATCCTATCAGCCCCAGTGTTACCGACCAACACGCATTTTACTTTCCAGTAAATCTTCTTACTTCGTACAACAAAAATTGAACACAGTTTTCAGCCTTTGTTTCAGCAGAGCTAGCAAGAAATACTGCTTCCAATTCATGTTGACTGATGCATATACAACGATGACTGCTGTTCCTGGGTGTTTGTGCAAGCTCTAACAATTCTCCATTATAATGGTTTGGTCAAGACTGCACATACAGAGGTTTCAGTGGTTTATTTCTTAGAAAGAAGGTTCATATACTGTTTTATGTTGATGGGAAAATCCAGTAAGTTCTAGCCCACGTTGAAGAAGCGCAATGTTTAAATGAAAAGACAGCAGTGGAAGAATAAAAGAAAAACAAAAAAAGCAAAATAGTTGCCTGATGAATTCAAAGAAATAGGATAAAGCATTAGCTACCAGACTGCAATCTGGATTGCATTTATTTTTTTTAATAAAAGAATACAAAGCCTAAGTAATAGCCATTTTTTTAGTACCTTTCTAAAATTATTATTATTATTAAAAAATATCAGCAAGTTCTATCACTACTTACAACACCAAATTCTCAATTTTGGGGATAATAGCATCAGGTGGTTTATTAAAAGTTAAAGATTCCTTACATGTTACTATTCCCCTAATAAGGTGTATTTAGCTTAGGATATTGAAAACTGGGAAATCATTTTTCACAGTTGTGTGAAATATTTCTCCTAGCTTAATGTTTTGTGCCTCAACCACGACAAATATGCCCCATACCCAGGGAACTTCAGACAAGAGGAGGGGAAGGAACCTGGGAGAAGACAGAATCACATTGACCCAGTATAATGCCTAAAAAAGGGGGATTGTATTTGCAGCCAGGCAATGAGGAAGGACTAATACCTGTTTGGAGGACAGATTTCTTCATCTTTATCCTAGAGTTTTATATGGTGTACTGTGTGCTGGCATGATACCTTCTTAGGACAAGTTGTTCAGTTAATCTCTTCATAGCTAAAGAATATCTTTTCCTGTTTTGAACAGTGATGGTACAAAATGGAAGAAGGACCCTTGAGATTTCCCAGTGTGCCCTGCCACTGTCCCACTGTTTTAATCTAAGCTTATTACTAGGCTAGAGTTGGAAGTTTTGGTTTTATGAGTGCTTCACACAGTTAATGACAAAAGGGAAAGGAAACATGTGGCTCCAGTACCAAGAAAGGGGGCACCTACCGGTTCTGGATTTGTACTATGTGGAAATTGTTTCTCCCTTCTCATTTTCAAAGAGAGCCCTAGAAAGCCAGAACCAGATGAAGTTCTGATTTGTGGCTGAAGGCCTCCAGTTTTTCCATTTCTGTGAGGCATCCAGCCCCTTCTCTGCCTGGGAGAAGCCCAAAATCCACAGAGTACCTCATCAGACAGCCCTGACCTCCCACAAAAGGAAGTTTGAAGATGTGCATTGTGACAGAGTCCTTCACCCTTCAAACCTAAAGCAGACAATTCCAGTGAACTGAGAAGAAGAAAAGGCTATCAAGGAGAAAAAATGCTAAGTAGATGGACTAAAAGGCCAACATAAGGGGAGAAAGCAGGTGATGTTGGTAGATTCAGTATCTGCTTTTAAAATCAACGTGTGTTTGTTTACCTAGTGAATATGCAACCCAGGCTAGAAGGTTTGCTGGTATATGAGAAAACAGCTCAGCTGCATGTAACTAGAAGCCCAAAACACCAGTACTCCCCTTTAAACAAGTGCAAAGTGGGAAGACATATGGAAAATAATTTCTAATTATCAAAGTTCACTTACATACCACCGCCTGATGATGAAAAAATCCGTAAGTCTCAAAACTAAGAAAACCTCATTGATCACGGAGGTCAATGAGACTTTTGTTTCCAATTGCAGTAGTTGGGCTCTCATTAAATTACTAATGTAATTCAATCGACAGTAAAGAAGGCAAAGCAGAAATGAACAAAGCATCCTTGCTGTGTTGCTGGAGCTCTCAGGGTTCTCTCATGCAGCCACCCAGTTTTGATTTGTGGCTCCACAAAGTGCACAGCAGTGCTGCTAGCAGGTGAACAGAAGCATTACTGAATTCAGCAAAGGGAACTTGAGAGACCATAAAATAAAGCTGTCTTCTCTCAAGTGCTGCAGGGATCAGGACCTAAGTATCAGAGAAATGATTAAAAGAAAACCACTGATCAGAAGAAAAAAATATTTGTAAATATAAAAATAGATACAAAATATATCAGGTAAATATACAAAAAATAGTTGTAAAGACAGTTCTCACTCTACTGAATCACAAAATATTTTATTAATTCTAACATTAATTTCATCAGTCCAGCCCACAGAGACAAAACTTTAAAGGTGCTCACAAAATCATTCTATCTACATTTGTTTAGATAGACCTTGGAAGAACCTACATAGGCATCTCCTACAGGCAGAAACCCTCCCCCACACACCCTAATCACATAAATAGGCATGCCAAAATGGCACAAGCCTATAAGGTTTCAAAGAAAAAGCTGTACATTTTTTACCGAAAACATGAACAAAGGCAGGTAACAAAATACATACAAAACTAGTTGAAACAGATGGCAAGACTTCTGAGGGAAAAAAGGTTGACATTTTCATGATTCTACACATAAACATACTGCCAGCTAATACGGAAAGAAACTTTCCTTATGAGCTGAAACCCTTTTAATCAACATTATAACAACTGATGATGGTCAATGACCAAGTACGTTGCTAAACATGCTACTTGTCTGATTGAGTAAAGCAGATCCCACATAGCACGGCAGAACACATGTTGTACTGGTGCAGATCGAACCCCATGTTTTCAATAAACTGTATGTGTTGACACAGACAACTTACCAGAAAAGGAGTTCCCAGACAAAATGCAAGTTAAATCTTAAAGACAATTCTTTTTGTAGTGATACCAGCTGTTTATCATGTCAATTAGTTGCAAACCAATTTTTATCTAATAATTTTTTATACTAACTACTTAAACATTTACAATTTAATTAGAGATACAATTTCTTAGATTCATTTTCTCTAACTGCAGTTTTGAAAGTTGTCAGAAGAATTATAGCTAGGTCTGATCTTGGAAGTTTTACACATGTTGGAAATCCACATGATATTGAATTAAGTTGTGCAGCCTGGGACACAGCCGCATAACTAGATGCATATGAATGTAAATAGCTTTCCCTAGAGCATCACCTTTAAATATTGTTGCTGTACTTCTTTAAGATGAGAAAAATCCCCACTTTACTGCAAAACCAGACTTAAGCATGTTTAGAAACTTGTCAAGTGCCATTAGAACATGAAATTGCTGCAATATTTGATGTACGGTATTGTCAAGCATGTGCAATCTGTAAGCATCTAGATTGTTATTTGTGCAAATACATGCAGACCTACTCTGCCTTCATGTGCAAATCCACACTGTCTCCAGTGACAGTTTTGTGGTAGTCACTTAGGGCAGAATCTGGCCTACATTCACCTTCTTGGTATTCAAAAGCCAAGAAGAATGATTAACTACTATCTTCTAAAAGGCCCAACTGCAGAATGCTTTAGTAGAAAAATAAACATTTTAAGTTTTTGGCAGATAACATTAGTGCAATTATTTTGACTGCCTTACTTTCACACAGTAGATTAAAAAAATATATTGTCACTTGTGAAAAAAACCTAAGACACTTCAGAAGCAGTTACGTAGCTGCCAAATAAACAGTAAAGAAGAGGAGTGATTCTGTGGCATAACCACAAGCTCTCAATGCCTTTTAATGCTCCAGAAAACAAAATCCAAGGCTTGTAAACTAATTACAGTTCTTTCTGCACAAAAATGCATCACTTATGTGATTTCCAAAAGGCTGACTAACTGCTGAATAAAAAGAGCACATTTTCATATTCAGCTATAGCCTAGACCAGATCTGGATCAACTTCTTTCTTTGAAGAACCATTTTTGGTAGTCCGAGTCTGTACATGGTTGTAACAATGGTGCTGGGTTACCATTGTAAGCATTTGACTCTGCTTGTACGCACTTCTGGGTTTGAAGATGAAACAAGGTACCATCCTACAAAAGACAAGAGTAAGTTTTGCTTTTCAGGTCTTAAAAATTACAGGCATATCACTGTGTCTTAAAAGCAACAGAAGACATTCACAACAAATAAATGTCACACATATCCTTCTCATGGGGCCATTCAGTGAAGCCAAGAAGTACAAGATCTCTAAAACGTTATCAAAAGACCCTGCTTTTAAACTTATATTACCATTGCTTCAGAATGATTCGTGTCTTGACATCTAAGCCCATAAAAGATGTACTAACTTCATTCACTTTCATTGCCTTTTGTTACTGTGCTTGAATATGGCCAGAGAAAACCAAAGCATAGTATAGGCATTACCCAAATTCACCAACTTACTGCACATCTTGCAAGTAAAATGTAAATGTTGTTAGTTAAGTGTAGATGTTGGTTACATTTTTAGCAAAGAAAATTCCCGTTTCTTCACAGAGTATATTTTTAGCGGAAAACGCAAAAATATCTAAGCACGCCCCTTGCCTGCAGATATGTGTGGAGTTAATCACACCTCAAGCCGCAGCCCCTGATGCCCAGCACTGCGTGCTTGCTCATGGCTTGCTGACAGGCTTAGCTGCTGAATGACTTTTCTGTTTCCATCGTGATAATTCAAATTTTTGAGTGGACTAATCAATATCTCCCTCAGTCATTTTTGACTCGGTGCCCATAAGAACTTAATTCTTGCCAGGCTGGTGGGAAGGCTGCTCAAATCTTTGATTATGCTACATACATAAGGACAGCTTTTCCAGTGTCTGAAACTTCTCTGCACAAAGCAAGAGAAATGTGGTATTGACACCTCACCCATGACTCACCTTGAAAAGTGGAGACCAGTGATTTTGATTTAATGCAATAGAAGAGGAGGAATTGGAGAAGAGCAAAATGCTCAAATCGCACACAGGCACAAAGTGGTGACAAGAAACAAGAAGATTTGAAGCAATTCCTGAAGTTCCATATGCTAAAAGCTAATGGTTAGGAATGCATGGAAACAGACGTATTCCAAAACTGTGTTTTCTCAAGTAGTTCCTGAAGTGACTGAGGGTCTTTCAATATAGGGATTAACAGATATGACCTTGAAAAATTTTATTAAAAGTCAGCATTGAAAATGAAATGTCATTTATTTATAAAGTCAGCCTTTGAAATATTTTGTTTTACTCAGTAATGCCACTATGAGCTTCAGACTGGACTAGATTTAGTGAATGGACAATAGTTTTTATATTTTTCTTTTGAATTCACCCTGCCACCTATCACTGGTGGTAGTATCCAAGCATGAAATTTGTCAGCCATGGAGCCTGTAAGAGTTTAGATGCATTATGCAGACACATTATGTAAACGCACCATTTTGATATATTATGTGACCTTTTCCCTTATCCAAATAATATCGCTCCAGAACCTGACCAAGGTCATCATTTTTCATCCAATTTATTTTCTCTCGGGCATCCAGGAACTCCTTCAGAGATTAAAAACTAAACATAAGGTTTTCTAAGATCACGTGATATGTTTATTAAATATACTCCCATACTTCTCAGCATTTCTCCCCCTTGGGAGTAGGCATTAAGGCTGAAGAAGAGGGGTGCAGATTTGCTGAGTGCCCACAGCCAGGAAGATTTGTCCTGTGTAGGAGCAGAAGTAGGGCAGAAGGTAGTTTTTCGATGGTGCAGCAAAGTACCCAATGAGACGTAACATTGCAGAAGAGCTCAGGGAGCGCTTCTGGTGTGCAAAGGGAGGGTCGCGAAAGATGGTTTGCAGAGGAGAAGCAGCAGCTCTCAAAAGCAGGGAAGAGTGTAAAGTAATGGTGGTATGCGAAGTATCAGGGATATATGGGAAATAAATTAAGTCAACGAAAGAAGAGCAGAGATAGACCAGCCACAAGATTGGTTGGGAAAGGGGCGTAATTTCTCCTCAGTTCTCAGGAAAAAGGGGTAGGCATGAGATGCAAGAGAGCTGAGCAGCCCAGAAAATACTAGATACAGACAAGGCAAAAAGAGATCTCTTTCAACATTCCCAACTCCTCTCGGGTGAAGAAGGGCATTTTCCTTTATCTCATCTTCCTATTCTTTATGCTGGCATACTCTTCACCTGCACACTGCTGCTACTCTGCTTCTGTGTTCAGATATCATAAGAAAGACAGCATATCTCAGAGATCTCTACTGAGGTTGTGGCCTGCAGGATGTGTAGGCAGTAAGAGAAAAAGAAAGGGAACCTCAACAATTCTTCTTCCAACTGCTTCCAGAAACCCCAAACCCAAACCGGCACACTTACCTCTCTGAAAACAAACTTCTGGTTTTCAGGAATACTGTGGACGTTTTCATGACACAAGTACATTGTCAAGTAGTCGGTCCCTGAATCAACTGCTGCACAGACTTCTGGCTGTCTGGTATTGTAACGTATTTCATTATGGGATGTGTACTCAAAAAACTACAAACCCAAAAGAAGCAAAAGACAACAGTCATTTCATACGTACACAAGAAAGTATTTATAAGGAGGCTACACTAAGATACTATAATTAAGTTCACATATTAAACTTGCCACTGTGAAGAGAAATTCTGCCAAAAATAGTCAAGGAGCCTCAACTTCTGCCATTTGCTAACCATTTTACAGAAAAATCTATCTTAGCACAGCACTGCTTTACTCTGGTAGCACTTAAAATGTATGAATTGCTGAATAAATGCCCTGGAAAACAGACTTTCCAGCATTAAAGAACTTACAAAATTTGAACGTAATATTCTACTTGCACATTCTAGATAACGCTTAAAAAATAGGATGGAGAACATTTTACAGTCTGACATTTTGCCTTCTGAATTCAGTTGTCGCAAAACAATGTTACTTTTAATTAAGGAGTTGCTCAATGCATAGTTCAAAGCAGTTTGGTCAAGGTTCATTTCCAATTACAAAGTACTCCAGAGGCATGGTGATAAGCATTTTATTATATAACATTTTTAGATATTATTTGAAGCAAATCAGCTACAGTTGCTTTTAAACACAAATTTTATTAAAGACAATTTACTGGCTTTGCTTGATGCACAATATTTTACAGAGGTGCTCTGAACATGCTCTAAAACATTTTGGCTTCTTCAGCAATCACGGCTGAAGACTTCCTTAAAATTTTTATATTTATCATGGACATATGCCAAATTTTGTACTTCATTAAAGAGCAGCAGAGCTTGAGAATTGTTTGTATTTAGCATGCTTGTAAATAATTCAGATGGCTATAGTGCACGGATGTGTGTTTAGATCCAATTTAGATTATACTCAGTAGAGGACAGTTTTATACACATCAGAAAATTGCTTTTTACCAATAGTATAGGTGCATTAGTGGAAATCAATAAAAGGATGGAGGGGCAGAAGGAATCCTCTTCTGTTTTGTTTCACCTCTGGAGAAAGAAACTGTAAGGCTTTGTGAAAGGGGCTATGCCAATTCAGAAATATTGTGTGTACTTGAACTTAGTGCAAAACCATCCTTAGCAACCACCAAGGCTAATTAACCTTGAAAGAGAAACTGGAAATGGAGTTCTAATGTAAACAGAACTGTGTGATTACAAAGTCTGAAGTCATCCATTTCCAGATGTAAGAGCTCTGATTTAGACTACGCTGATGGTAGTTGTTTCACAAAATCTGCCCCTCCTTTTAACACAATCAGGTATTTCTCTGCTGAGGTGGCTGTTGCAGCCATATTCAGACCAATGTTACCCACTACATCAAGGCCTTGTTTTTTTTGGCAGTGGTGCAAGTGATTGACCCCCTATAATCAACCTGTTTGCCACCATTCATTTGTGGTACGCCGCAAAGGGAAGTGAGTGTTTTGAGAAAGCAGCTTCACCCAGGAGACTCTGTTTCACCTTGAAACCTATTGCTATGATGTAGGCTGCACTGCCTTTACGACGTTTGCTTTATGTCAGAAATGTTGCTTCATCAATAGAAGTCAACTGTGAGAACACTGGCCTATTATTATCATTATTATTATTATTACTATTATTATGAAAAACAAGGAGGTGGTTGGTGACAGCCAGCATGGCTTCACTAAGGGGAAATCCTGCCTGACCAATTTGGTGGCCTTCTACGATGGGGCTACGGAACTGATGGACAGGGGTAGAGCAGTTGACGTCATCTACCTGGACTTGTGCAAAGCGTTCGACACCATCCCACATGACATCCTTGTCTCTAAATTGGAGAGACATCAATTTGATGGGTGGACCACTCGGTGGATAAAGAACTGGCTGGATGGCCGCACGCAAAGAGTTGTGGTCAATGGCTCCATGTCCGGCTGGAGACCAGTAACGAGTGGTGTCCCTCAGGGATCGGTGTTGGGACCAGTCTTGTTCAACATCTTTGTCGGTGACATGGACAGTGGGATTGAGTGCGCCCTCAGCAAGTTTGCCGATGACACCAAGCTGTGTGGTTCGGTTGATATGCCGGAGGGAAGGGATGCCATCCAGAGGGACCTCGACACGCTTGTGAGGTGGGCTGATGCCAACCTGATGAAGTTTAACCATGCCAAGTGCAAGGTCCTACACCTGGGTCACAGCAATCCCAGGCACAGCTACAGGTTGGGCAGAGAAGAGATTGAGAGCAGCCCTGCAGAGAAGGACTTGGGGGTGTCGGTCGATGAGAAAATGAACATGAGCCGGCTTCAGTGTGCGCTCACAGCCCAGAAAGCCAACCGTATCCTGGACTGCATCAAGAGGAGTGTGACCAGCAGGTCGAAGGAGGTGATCCTGCCCCTCTACTCTGCTCTCATGAGACCTCACTTGGAGTATTGTGTGCAGTTCTGGTGTCCTCAACATAAAAAGGACATGGAACCGTTGGAACAAGTCCAGAGGAGGGCCACGAGGATGATCAGGGGAGTGGAGCACCTCCTGTATGGAGACAGGCTGAGGAAGTTGGGGCTGTTCAGCCTGGAGAAGAGAAGGCTGCGTGGAGATCTCATAGCAGCCTTCCAGTATCTGAAGGGGGCCTATAAAGGATGCTGGGGATGGACTCTTCATTAGGGACTGCAGTGATAGCACAAGGGGTAATGGGTTAAAACTTAAACAGGGGAAGTTTAGATTGGATATAAGGAAGAAATTCTTTACTGTTAGAGTGGTGAGACACTGGAACAGGCTGCCCAAGGAAGCTGTGAATGCTCCATCCCTGGCAGTGTTCAAGGCCAGGTTGGACAGAGCTTTGGATGACATGGTTTAGTGTGAGGTGTCCCTGCCCATGGCAGGGGGGTTGGAACTTCATGATCTTAAGGTCATTTCCAACCCCAATTATTCTATGATTCTATGATTCTATTTACCCTAATAGGCAGGGGCTATTCCCTGGCCTTCAGGCTTTGGTTCTCATGTTCAGTACCTGATTGGCACACGGAAAGCCTACTTCAGCCACCACAGTGAGCTATAAAAGGCACTCACTCATTTTAAGCCTAGGACTTATGAATGAAAAAAAAAAGGTTCAATCCCGCTCGTTTATGTCTGAATGGACACTTTTTTACAGCTGCCACTTTTACAGGGCCACATGTAGAACCTTGCTCATTAGTAGATTTATTAGATATAATAACTCCTTTTAGCAATTTGCATTCAGTGTCAGTGAAAGCCCGCAAGCTCCCAATTGCACCAGATGCATCAAGAGTAGATGGAACAGCTACCAGGACAGAGTGCTCCTTACTACTGACATCTTCCTTGAATGACCTCTCAAGGACTTGTACCAGATTTTGGAATAGAAGAGCAAGTAAAATGGTTATTTCTGAATAACATTAATGTTATAATAACAATAATGTTATTTCTGGATAACATTAAGGATTGGAGTTGTAGGATTAGCAACTAAGGACTCCTGCCTCCTTGTCCAATGGATATTATACAGTTCTTTAACCTATACTCCTTCAAATGAAATAAATACTTCAGGCTTCAGGGTTTTTCAAGCTCCAGTAATACATGAGATAAATCTCTTTGTCCTCAAAAGGTAAAGTGTTCTTATAGTGCCCTTTCCTTGCTCAGCTGGTTCTGTGGACAGAAGGGAAGCATTTTCAAACTGATCCATAGCTCAGCAACTAGTAGCTATATAGCATTTCTTTGCTTCAGAGAACCAGCAGACTCCTTTAAGTGTTACTGGGAAGCTTGATGAGGCCTTTTACCCAGTGCCTACAACTTCTGGGTGATCTATTGGTTATGCCCCAGCTGCATCAGTGTTCTGCAGAAAAAGCAATGGAGGCAGATTTCAGCTACCTCATCACACCCTGTAACCCTACTCTCATCCCTCCCTGTGCCTGGATACTGCTCTTCTGCACATATGAAGACGTTTGCACTTGATGGGTGCAACCAGCAGAGAGGATACCAGGTCTGATATCCCTTTCACAGAAAACCCAAAGGCTTTGCTAAGCTATTTGTTTGCCTCTCCCTATTTGCCTCAAATCTATCAGCTGAAAATGGGAATATTGGAGGAAGTACTGCCAGACAAAGCAGGCTCCTCAGTGGTTTCCCATCCTCCTACCACATCAGATCAGCTTCCTGCCATCATATGTGGGTGCCCTCCATACTGCTTCCCAGCCATACCAGGAAAGGCAATGGGCTTTATTGGTGTTGAATTTCAAAGCCTTCATTCTCGTTTACTGGGGACAGACAATCTCCAGCAGCCTGAGGTGCAAGCACCAAGTAGGCAGCATTTTGTGTATTTTCTGTCTCTCTTCCATAAACACACAGGTCCTACCACTGTAGTTGTATCCTCATCTTCTTGCTATAATGAACTCGCTAATTTTCAACAACCTCCTTACACAACTCCTTACACAAAAGCAACTCAAAATGACTAAATGGAACAGTCTCACTTAGGCCATGGATTCAAGGAAAAATAGCAACAAATTACCAGGGACCTTAGTTTCAGTAGTTTCAGAGTAGTTTCAGAGTAGTTTCAGTTACTGAGACATAATATGGGAGAAGGTGCTGGACTTTATAAATAATCAAGAGCACAGAGCTCTCTCCTCTCGGCACAGTGCACACAGATATTCAGAGGTCACTTTAAGTGGAGAATTGCTTCCAGTGAAAAAAGCTTTTGCAGTTGTTCCCTACAAAACCAGCCACCTGCCAGCAGCATATCATGCCAGAGGATGGGTGTACTGGAGTGTAAGACACAGATGTGTGACCAAGTTAACCTTCATTAATGTTAAATTCTATCAAGATGTTTTTGGATAATAACTTTACTGAGCTGTACTCTGGAGAATAAACTTCATTCCTTTATACTATGAAACAGAGTGAATGTGCAGCAGGGAATACTATTTGAGGAAGAAAGTGATGAATCATGGAACAAACACTGCAACTAGAAGAAGGGATGAGAAAAAGACTAAAGGATTCAAAATGGGAGCTAGCCAGGAAAGAAGAAAGGCATGTGAAAAGGAGCAAAACATGACCTAGTCTGGGTAGTAACTGGGGGAAGAATAAGTGAGAGACACAGCAACGGTGTTAGCAAAAGGCTGTGAGACAGCCAGCATGGCAAAGAAAGCGTTAAGTAGCATGGAGTGAAGAAACTGCAACTGTCTTTGATACATGGTGCTGGACAGGGGACTGCATGGAAGCTTTGTAATGAGGGTTTGCTGCTAAAGCTGTATATAGGTAATGAGCGATGAGAACAGATTGGAGTAGAACAGGCAGAAGAGTTCTGTATTAAGATGCCAGATTCCCATCCAAGGACAACCAGAAGTTAAGGGCTACCTGCTGTTAGCAAACATCTGTGAAACTCTGAAATGCCCTGCTCACCTTAACACAACTAGAAGATGACAAACCTGGTCACCATCAGCTCCATCAGCTGACAGCGATGGATGTACATGTGGGAGATTTGACTGTTTCAATCCTGCCACTGTCACCTGCCAACTGAGCTAAGGAATTCACACCACCAGGCCCAGCCTGCTACCTTTGAAGAACAACTGTCAAAAGGTGGGGGACAGGAAGGAAATAGACAGAAATATCCTGCTGGTAGGTTTCACGGCTATTTGTGAGCCAGAAAAAGAAGGTGCAAGTTCAGCAACCCTGATTTCCATTTCCTGTCTCACTTGTGCTTCTATGTCTTGCCTTATTTTAGCCTCCCTCTATTCCTGTACCTGCAGTTCTTCCTGCTGTTCACTTCTCTTGCAACTACTACTCATGCCCTCATTTGCCAGTCGGTATCTCCACTAAAGGAGTCTAAAGTGATTCTGCTTGTTTCATGCTCCTTCCTTGTCTTCCTCTATCACACGAGGCTCCTTGCCTGTTGCCCTACCTCTGTCGCGAAGCTTCTTCTGCCTCCTGTGTCACCTTGGTCCCCTTTCCCTGGTTCCATGCCTTTTGCCCGTTTCCTGTGTTCGGCATTCCCTCCTTAGGCTTTGCAATTCCCCGTGTCACCTCCTATTTTCTTTCACGGGTTTATATTGCAGTCAGTTTCTCGATTTCTCCTGCTGCCTGGATGCCAGCAGAGGGAGCGCTAATTGCACCGCTCCCACAGCATCGGTGCTCTCGCCCGGTGCTGCTAGTGCAGGTGTGTCGCACCATCAGCAGAGATGTCAGAGCATTACTATCCAGTAATGTGGTATCTTTGCAGCAAATTCAGTTAATCTTTTAGTGCTAGCTAAACAAAGGATAACTGTAAAAGTGTTATCTCATGACAACACATCTCTCAGCTGCACTTCTCTTTTGCTTTCACCTTTTGTCCTAGATCATTATTTTTTCTTCGTGGAAGAGAAAATTCAAACAAATTTTTTTCTCAGAAAAATGCAAAAAGATTTTCAACCCCTCTTCTCTTGTAATCTAAAAAAAAAATCTATAAATACCTTTTGTGTTTGAGTATGCAATCCCACACTTGAAACACCTCTTAATCTACAATAGCAATCAACTCTTCCTCATAAGGAAGTGGCTTAACTCTGTTGTCTGATTACCAACTTATCTTCTATATAGGTGTATACAAGTGTACTAACTTGTGCATGGAGCTGAACTGGAGGAGTAAAATGAGGTGGGGTGGTGTGACTTAGTGCGCTTGACATACATCTGTCAGTACTGAGATCCTTTGGCTTTTATGATGCAAGATTCTCTGCCTGCCCTACCCTGCATCTGGGTCTCCAGGATAGAAACATTAGGAAAGTTAAGACAAAAACTGATAAATAATACTAAAAACCAGAAAAGTTTGTTGTTAGTACTTAAGGCAACAAACTTGCTACCAAAACCAAATCTACTTTCTTCTAAGTTCCAAAGCACAGTGCTGACTATTGTTTTCCTTTTCTTATTTAAAATGCAATTCATATTAGAAGCTTCTTTCTTAATACAGACTTGCTTTTTACTCCTCAAGCTTGTATATATTTATAAAGCAAAGTTCAGAAAGATAACAAATACACTGCTTATCTGCCACATCTCTGGTTCGTTCCCAAACTTGTTTTTCCTTTCCTAACTGAATGTTTGGGTTAATTTCCTTAAGAAAAAATAAATCCCAAAGAGTAAAGCCACCCAAGCCGTCAATTTTATGTACTTACTCTCAACAAAGACCTTGGTTATTTCTCTACCCCTCCCCACCAGAAGAATGCTATATAGTCTAATCTGGGTTAGAAGCCAAAAATCAAGCTAACATGTTACATGCCACAGAAACACCAAACCTTAATCCTAAAAGGTGGCCACTCAGAGCCATGCAAAACAACCATTGTAAATTGGCACATGGTGCCCATAAACACTTTTAACATGGCATTATGCAGAGAACTTTATGGGTATCATAACTAACCATGA
Organism: Psittacula echo; assembly: GCF_963264785.1. Lineage (NCBI taxonomy): Eukaryota > Metazoa > Chordata > Aves > Psittaciformes > Psittacidae > Psittacula > Psittacula echo. The sequence continues at coordinate 95,549,534 of NC_137737.1, read as the reverse complement.
ATGCACACACTTTCAATCAGCAGGGAGAAAGACACCAGCAAGTACTTTCAGCTTCGCAGGTTAAAACCAGGAAAGGAATAATGAAAGAGTTAGAGGGATCCCTGTTCCCCAGGATTCTGGAGCACAAGCCCAAGATGACATTTCTCTACTGTGGAGCTCAAGAGAAGATGCCATCCAAAACCACTTGCACAGTTAAGACAAGCATGAAGAGTAAAGACATGATGACAGACACAGGCAGAACTAGGTGAGGTTTGCAATATTATTAAGGGCTTTGGAGACATGGACAGACAAAAGCTTAGAGATGTGCTGGTCTGCCCAAGACTGGCTGGAGGTGAGCAAACACTGGCCTAATAAACACTACAGCTGCACTGCTGTGCTATTAACCCCTGCTAATGAGCTCTGTGGAAAGGCATAATTAAGGTATGCATGAGTTCCCTCATCTGGGTAGACACATCTTCAGAATGAAGAAAATCTGACCTGGAGATAATCAAAATTACAAACATTCAGTGCAAGAATCAAAATCAGACCTAAGACTACCTCATTGTGGCAACATATTCTCTCAGCCCTACTGCAATGCCTTTACCATACGTTTTTACATCACAACTGTGTTAGCCAGAATTAAAGTAAGCCAAATCTTACCTGATTTTGTCCCATGCCATGACATGGGTACAGTATGATCCTGTGTCCGGTTACTTGATGTTCATTTGTAGGGTTATAATCAAAACAGAAGTTTGCCATTCCTCTATTCTTCAGCTAATCAAAACAAGAATATTTTAAAGTATTAAACTAAGGAAAATATGCTGTAGTCCTTTACACCCATCCTGCTGGGCTGTGAGGTTTATATCCTAGAGCTAGAGCAAATTAACTTGAATAGATCAAATGGATCCAATGGCAACGTCTCTCTGACTAATGTGAAATAAAACTGTTGGGATCATCCTGACTTTGGGCATTGAAGCAGCCAGGCTTCTGCTAGGAATGACACTGTGTTCCTGTTTATTTGCAAATGAAGTAGGTAACGACTATGAAAAGCTGTGTTGAAACCCAACAAGCCAGCAAGTCACGTGGAACAGAAGAGTCATCCATGTCTTCCCCCCCCCGGATGTACTTGTTCAATTTTTCTTATGAAGACTACATACTTTTCTGAGTTTGTCAAATGGGAGATATTACAAGGATTTGTTCTCAAAAGGATTCCATACCCTCTTGAGGTTGAACAAGAAGACAGGTTTTAAGAACAGTATCTTACACCTCAAAGTGGGTAACATACATCTTTGGAGAGAGACACTAGATGTGATATTAAACATTCTTCACCAGTGTTGCTGATCTCTGACATACTAGGTGCATAACTTTTAGATTAAATTTTAAAGTATTAAGTCACCTCATTTTAAAAACATCAGGCTAATTAACAGGGACTTGCATTTAAGTATTCAGGAGGCAAAAGTGACTGAAAATAAGTTAAGCAATGTCATAACAATTACTGACTCCTAGTATAAGCCACTTAACCGAATTTAAAATTACTCAAGGCAAAAGAGGTTCTGCAAGCACAGGTTCAAGCTGAATGCCCCCGTTACTGAATGCAATTATATCACAGACAAAAAGAATGAGCATAGTAAATCTCAGATGAGTTAGCTCAGCAAGGCGTAATTTCACTACTCTTAACTAGTCATGATAATTGCATCCTCAGTTCTCAATCGGGAGAATGGATGTATATGAAGGGACTGCAGAAAGCTAAAACCAAACAAACAAGACAAACCCTGCAGGACCCAAACCCACCACAGAGCTAACCACACAATTTGAAAAATTAAATATTTGTGTTCTACATGTATTTTGCTTTCCTAACTTCTGTTTTTATTGCTACCCGACGTCCTCTTTCCACTGCTTTGTGCCTATTCCCGCTGAATGACAGCCAAGCTCTCGGTGCTCTGCATGCCTGGGCTGCTGGCCCAAGGCAACAGTAATACACAGGGGCTCAGGAGGACCACCAAGGGCTTGGGGCCCCTTGCAGGCCTGCTAGGGCTGCGAGGCTCTCCTGTCAGAGCCAAATGTATAAATGTGGGAGTGAAGCCCTTCCCTTACAGGCTTCCTTCTTAATTTCTCTCTGAACATGTTTCCACTAGCATTTGGTGGAATTTTTCAGTACAAGGTAAACCAACATGTGAATTTGGTGTTTGATAAAATTCATCCTTACTTTACCAGAAGCAAAAAAAACTCCCTCGGCACCCTTTCTACAGAAAGCACTGCTTGGTTTGTTGGGAACCCATTAGGCTGCTGCACCCCTCCCTTGAGCTGTCAGAAGACATTTTATTTACTTTCATAACACAAGGCAAGCACCACACCTCCAAAAATAGGAAAGTTTCTTTTACAGATGGATTTTTAACACTACTGTGTTAACTACGTAAACCAAACAATAAGCTTCTCATCTTTCTACATTCTACATCAAGAACGCGCAGACATATTCCTAAACATACATGGCCCATATCTCACCCTATTTCTTTTAGTTTGTTTTATCAGACATCAGTAGATATTCTTCTATACCCACACTTCATCAGGAAGCCTAATAGATATTCAAGACATAATTTGTGGGAATAGTCCATACTAAGCTGTTAGATGACCTGATCTGAAATGATAAAGATTTGAAAATCTGATCGTTGCACCATTGAGACAAAAATCTAAAACCCGCCCTCTGTTCCTAGGCAGAAAAAAGAAGTATGAGAGAATTTGTGAAAGTAGTGTTTTTCTCTTGTTAAATGAGAACACAGTTTAAGTTCCCTTTATGTGCAACAGCTCTATCAAAACAGTAATCATCCATTCATTTCCGAAGCTATCTTTATTCCCATATCTACCATAAACACATCATGCAATAAGAGCAAAATTTTCTCTGTGACTTACCTTAAATCTTTTGCAGAATGCTGCATTAGAGAAACAGAAGCAAGAAAAAAATGTTGATCACCTTGCCATTAAAACACATAGATCTAAAAAGTTCTACCCATGCAGGATTACTGGCTGCATCTTTCTACAGTGTTTGTCTCCTGTTGAAACATTGCAGGCGAACTCTACAGTGCCACCAAGTTACCACTCATTTGCAGGCTGGGACACGTAACAAACAGCAGCTACTGAGATGTTAATCTCAGACCTTTAGCCCTTACTGCTTGGAGAAATTCAAATCTGTTTTTTCCTAACATCTGCACACTTGCATATATTGACAGAATACAGGTATCAGTCAGGTTTTGGGGTTATTTTGAAGATAAAATCAATGTCCTGTAACTGTAAGCAACACATCAACAACAGATTTTTGACATTAAAACTTCATTATGTTAGTTCGTAAGTACAGTCAGTGGAGCACAGCCAACTTCTCATCCACAAAACAGATCAGAATCCTCTTTATTCCACCACAGTGGCATTGCTGCTGATGCATTAATGGAATGGGCAGATGATACTGTGGGACACAGTAAAATATAAATTTGTAGCAAGCAAACAGCTTCATGGTACTGACCAGGCATAAGCTTTTTCCTCAAAGGTAATCTGAGCAGTCACAGGGGATGATTTTTCTGAGCAGATGATATTTTCATATCATGCCTTTTTGAATTAAAAATAGTGAATATCCTCAGATTTCTGTTAACTTCTTAAATTCAATGCTGAAATGGGTATACAATGCTGATGACTAAGACCCTTTGAAGGAATCAAAATGACGAGACACTGCTATTGGAATCCAGTTGCTCACTCCAGCAAGTCCCGATCTCCCTGGGAAACTCAAGAACATACAAGCACATGTCTCAAGTGATGCTGTATTCACTTGAGATTAGTATCGAACACTTGAACTTCTCCCACTTCCTTTAAAAAGGTCTCAAGCTTTCAGAGGCTGCACAGCCAATGGAGTGGTGCATATTTTGCTATGATGGCCATCAGATCTCCAGGCCTAGTCCGCCATAACACTGGGTACCAATTCAATTTCAAGTGGTACAACAGAAATTGTATTATAATGCAGTTTTAGAGGTATGCCCTAGAGGAGGCTGTTTAAGAGCCTGATGCCTCTGAGGACTTGTAACACCAGACATGCAATAGTCTTCTTGATTATATAACTAAAGCCACATAGCAAAGACCTCTTCTGTAAGCTTGTCCATATATATCATGTGTTATTTAGATAATTTACAAAATTCTCTCTTCTATGTCACAGTAAAACAAAATTCTTTATAGTTTTAAAGGCTTAAAATCCTTCTTCCTGATTTTTTTTAAGGTTATTTCTGACCTAAATTAAAAGAAAATTATGACTAAGTATTTGGAAATTCATTGAAGATTAGATTGTCTTGAGGGAAAATGTGGAAGTAAATGGCCAAGAGAAAACGTCAAGTTTTTGATCTCCCAACTGATTCAGTCAGTCTCAGGTGCCTTTACGGCTGGATGATGAAAGAGCCATCAGCTAGATAGCCACAAACATCTATCATCTTAGTTGCTTCACATCAGTTCGAATAAAGACCAGATAGAAACTGTCTGAGAAGAACAGAGGAAAACTTCTCATACCTGAGCATAACGTGGTCTCACTGCCAAGTAATAAAACTTCTTTTCAAAGCAATCTGGATGCCAAGTTCAAAACCAAATTCACTGGCTGACCATAATCTTCAATCTCAGATACGTCAGCAATACTTAGTATGAGGGGAGAAGAACCCTGGCTATTGAACCCTTGCTTTGCAGCCATGCATTTCCACATTCATCAACAACATAGAAAGATCACAGAGCTGCCTGGTTCCTCCATTTTCACCTACCTGCACAATGCAGCAACGTCACAGTACTAATATTAGACACACAAAATGGCTCAAAGTTCTTCCTAAAGGTGTTCACACCATCCCATCCCATCCCATAGCAGTTAAGATTTTTAAACAGACCTAGTCTGGGCTCTGAAGGTGGGCAATCTGCACAGGCCTGGGGTTCAAGTCTTTTTAAGATTTCACACCAGTTGCAGCAGAAGTACAGTATACACTTCACTGGTAAGTACATGCTCAAGGACAGCCAAATCAGGTGCTATGCCAGCAAGAAAGAGACATCAGTGCTCTGCACAAGAACCTAAAAAGGATTTTCAGCCTTTCCAGAAATGCCGACATCTTAGTATTTTAACCCACTAAGTGCCTACCAGCATCACTTCCTCCTGCCCCTCAAATAAATTCAAGTCAAAAAGTTTAGATCACGTCCTACACAAAGTTCCAAAGCTGCATGGAGCCCAAGGAGAAGTTACAGTATTTGCCTCATTTCTAGGCCTCAGACAGTTTATAAGAATGCAATCATAGTTTAGGCACAAATACTAAAAATTTGGTATGTTTAAATAAAATTAACACTAGTATCTATTTGTCAGTGCATGGCACTGAATGCTGCTCAACAATTCTTGCATTTATTTCAATAACATATGGCTGACCTATGGGTAACCTTAGAAAGCTTTTCAACTTCAGTGTAAAGGGACGGAGAAATCCCCATATTCCTTTGCAGTCTCTCTGAACAACTGAATAACCTCACACTAAGCTGTTCTGTTAGCAAAGCCAACACTTTGAAACACAGTATTTTTGTGAACCAGAGAAACACTACACAGCTAAAGCAAGAGTAAAGAACATGATCAATGATTCACTGAAGTTAGCAGATGGGACTCAATATCCACAAAACAGTTGAATCACTAGGTGTCATTTTTGCACTGTCACTTTCTTAGAGTATAACTGCATTTTAAACTCTTCCTGAGGAAAAAAAAAAAGTGCATTCTTATTCTGCTCACAACTAGATGACAGCATTTAAGGATTGATTTTAGAGAAATACACAGAGCACATCTAAATTACACCACAGATACCTCAAGAAGCACTGAACAAGAACTATTATTTCTAGGTATTGCCAACACCTTTGCTGAGGATGACACGTGCAGTTAAATCGTGAAAGAAACTGCACAAATCCCTTCCCCTCTGAGGGGGTTGAAGCACTGTCACTGCCACCAGTCTCGGCTTTGTTTGAGAGGGCAAAGGATGGAAGTGGAGGGGAGGATAAGGTTACTGAAATGCTTGTGGAAGGTAAGTCTCAACACGTTATTGCTTCAGCTCTCGCTGACCTTGTCAGTTAGCAATCCAGCACAAAACAACTGAAAATGAACCAGTGCTCTACTGGGGTCCATTCAAAGCATTTGAGTAATGGTGGATATTACCTTTATTGCGGAGGAGGGTGGCTACTCTCTTGGAGGCTCCCAAGGGCTTTGCTGGCAGCTGATGCACTCCCCAGGGGAACTCCTACAGCTCCCCAAGGGAAAAACTGTTCTCTATGGAAAACTACAGCATTTCCACATTAGGATCTTTTCCATTCAACAAGTAAAAAAGCTATTAGGGAAGACTGTGGGGAGACTTGGTTCTTGTGTGTTTTGTACACCCACAATGATCAGGTTTTTTCCTCCACTGAAGGAGATCCAGCAGAGACTGAGTAATTGAAGTGCAGATGGCAGCAAGACAAGACTGTTGTGACACAGGCTAGATGTGATGCAGCAGTGTGGGAATGCAGCTTAGCTAGATCTGCAGAGTGATCAAGTTACCAGCAGAAGTACTTCTAAATCAATGCGGCATTGGTAATCAGGAAGGCATTTTATACAGCTTTGCCTGGCAGAAAGGTGCAGTCTTGTCTTGCTAATAAGACACGCAGCAGATATTTACTCATTTTTCAGACAAGCAGGTATTTGCTGCATCATTTCTGCCTTCATACCTTTCAAATGAGATTACAGAAATGTGATATACATGGAGGTAGTTTATATTTATTTGTAGACTGCAAAGAGCATAGAAAGTTGTCAAGTCTTAAAAAAGGAGAAGGGGATTCTGATATTGAACCAATGAAAATTACTTGTGAACCTGTGCTGGTCTGAAGTGACCTCCACATTAAAAATTAACATGTTGGTTTTGACATGTAGAATCCTGTATGATCTGTGAGCTCACAGCACCAGCTCCCTCTCCCATCACAATTTTCATCAGATAAAATGTGCAAATACGTGTTTCAAAGCACTTTCTATTGGAAATGGTGGAGTCACTGTCCCTAGAAGTGTTCAAAAACTGTGTAGATGAGGCCCTCAGTGGTGGTGGACCTGACAGTGCTGAGGTAAAGGTTGGACTTAATGATCTTAAAGGTCTTTTCCAACCCAGTTGACTGCGATTCTATTTTCAAGTCAACAACTAAAAAATGAAACACTTTGGTGTTTCAATAAATTAAAAAAGTCATCTTTTGTTTCCTTTAACACTCCCAAAATGTCAACTGGAAGGTGTAATTCATGGCCTGTTCTTCTCCCTCCTCACAGAACTCCTTCACGAACAGCACCCCCTAGAATAAAATTCTGATAGAAACCACATGTTAAAGCCTACCAATTTTAACTGAATTTGACCAAAAATCCCAAACTGATTTTAGCTTAAAAATACCTTGATACTGAGTTAGTAGGAGAGCTCAGAGAACCGCAAGGAGGCCCCTTCTCAGCAGTCACGTACCATTCCAAAGAAGCCTGGTCTGTCCTCAGGTACATGAAGCTCTGGGTACACATTCTCCAAGAACCATTTGAAGTCCTTACATTTCAGCTTCTCTCGAAGGAGTCTCCTTTCTGTCACATCTCCATATGGCTCCTGAAAGAAAAAAAAAAAGAAAAAGAAGAAAACGATTAAAAATAACCCCAACCAGAGCAGATGCTCTCTTTTAAATTATCTTTATACATTATTAGGAACCGTATGCTAAAGTGATGAGTAGGACTTTTAGCCAGCAAAAATCCTCATGTTTGGGTGCTAGATTTGATTTCATTATCCTTACATTTGTTAAATGTTGACAAAAAAGAATTGGAACAGTGTACATAAAGCTCTAAAATATTCTAGAGGACAGTTTGTCTGAGAAAACTCCTCAAATCTGCAAGTAAGGAAGTCCTTGAATACAGATTTCTGAGAACTGAGATGATGTATTGGAAAATGAAACTCTCTTTAGCTGTATAACTGAAAATCTCAAAAGCAGTGAATGAATCTTGGGAATGTTAAACTATTACACCATGCATTTGCAAATTACCTGTACCAACAGTTTTACAATTAGCTGATGAAATTTATAAAATCTGCTAATGTTTCCTTAGAACTTCACAGTTTTGGTGGGTGGAGAGTATGAAGCCTTAAAACTCCAGAGAAAAGCTTTCATGGCAGACGTTTCCCTGTCTATAGATGGAGCAGAGTTCACATCTTTTCATGTCTGTCTTCAAAAGTCTGTCTTTATATTGACTAAGGACTTCAAACAGTCAGGCATGAGATAGCGTTTGCAGCCCCCAGATTTTTATAGGTCATTTGACATACTCTTTCATCAAACCACAGATATATTTGCATTTCTCAAAGATGTGGAAATATCACTGGAAACAAAAAGCTGATATAGAACAGAGGCAAAGATGCGTGCTTGAATAAACAAAGAGCATGACATATTAGCTCCAAGGTCTGAACATTAATCTTGAAGCGAAACTTTATGGAACCAAATTCTGCAGCCATAGCATCAATCATTTTTTCATTATGCCATGGAACTGAATATTTGGATTAGATGAAGTAAAAGGGTCTGAACTCAACCACTGCAACAACTGGTGCATAGAGTTCTATAGAAACCAGAGTGCATCAGTAGGAGCTTTGATACATGCAAAAAAACCCCATACAAATCTCAGATCACATCCATACTGTTACAATAAGCCAATATGCATAATTCCCAATACTAACACACAAATATCCTTTAAAGTTCTGTCATCACAGACATAAGTTGCCCAGAACTTTACAAGAAAAACTGTCAGCATTTATTGCTGTTTTCTCATTGTATACGACAAGCAGAATCAGGCTGGCATTGCCTGTGAGCTCCTGTCTTCAGATATACAAACCCCACATTTCTCAGAAAGTCAGACACTAACAATAAAACCTAAATGGCTTTTATGATGTTAAACAATTATTACAAATGCATGGACTATAATAACCTAATTATCCAGTTTAATCCAAAGGAACACAAGATGGAAGCTAACCAAATTCAGCTTCCCCAGTGTCCTCCAGCACATTGTTTAAAAGCCTAATGGTTTCAAGAGCACTTTTCCCCCCAGCACATCTACTGGGGAAGACCACTCAAACATGTGGGGCGCTCCCTGTTCCCCTGTCTGGTCCCTAAGCTCTGCTCCAGCACAGCCAGACGTGGGTGCTCAGCAGCCCACCCATGACAAGCACAAAAGCAGAAAGCCAGCACTTAGAAAACTTGCTGTGCAAAGAGAAGTGCCTGAGGAAATTAAGCACCTCCAGAAATAGGAAACAGCAAAGAATTATTTCTTTTAGGCCTGAATTTAGAAATCTGTGCCAGAGGTTCATTTAAGGCATTGTGTGGATATTTCAGTGTTAGTCTCCCAGCCTACGGGCCCCTCATGATAAGTACATCCAAGCTATGAATTTGCACACTGTTACTGTTTTGACCTACTCAATTTTGTTAATATTTATCATTCTGAAAAATACAAATGATCTTGTATTTTCTTCCTCACAGACAATAAAGATATTAACTGTTTGTTTTTTTAAAAAACCCATCAGAACTGACACTTCAGACATTTTATTAGGGACATGTTCATCTGAGTTCCCAGGACTGACTTTAATTACTTTAATCTTTGCAATATTGATTTTATTGGGATTTTTTTAATCAAATGTCGTGCAGCAATAAATCAAACAGGAAAATCCATTTTGTCTTACATCAGTCCAAAGCTTTACAATTATCACAAGATAAGTAATATTGCTAAAGATTATTACCATGCTGTTCACTTAAAGAGCTACTGCTTATTGAAACTTGATGATTAACATTCGTCAAGTGTGTGTCTCTTCTGTAATTCTTCATTGATAGAACTCTGTATGAGCTGTTTCACAGAAGTGCACATTTTAGGCTAAACAGCTCCACCTTCCACCTTACCTGAGTCACCTTGCTTAACTTTATTCCTTCACTTATTCATTCATTCATTTAATATTGACAGAGATTTAGCTGCCTTCAAGTCTTACAGAATTTCTAACTTTTTTCTATATTACTATACATGCACTGACTCTATGCTTGGAACAAGTTTCAGAAGAAATAAGAAGCAAACATAACAAGCACTTCATGTTAAATATTAGCTTAATTAATAGCTATTTCACTGAAAATAAATTCTGAGTTTTAAATAAAGATTTAAATAAACACTGAAATTCTAAGAATATGGGACTTGAACTCACCAGGCGAGCATGTGGGTTTCGGTGGTAATAAAGTTCTTTATATTCATCCATCCACACTTCAGCTGCACGCACACTGTTTGCCAGAGCTTTGGACCGTGAGTACGGAGCTTGCTTGGGGAAAACATGACCTACATGGGAGCAAGGGTGGATCTCAAGACTTCCTCCACACTGCCATATCTGAGCAAAGAATTGACATTGTGAGTCATTACTTTGAATCTTTGCAAGCAGAAATATCACAGTATCACAGTATGTTAGAGATTGGAAGGGACCTCAAAAGATCATCTAGTCCAATCCCCCTGCCGGAGCAGGAACACCTAGATAAGGTCACACAGGAATGTGTCCAGGTGGGTTTTGAATGTCTCCAGAGAAGGAGACTCCACAACCCCCCCTGGGCAGCCTGTTCCAGTGTTCCGTCACCCTCACTGAGAAGAAGTTTCTTCTCAAGTTTAAGTGGAACCTCTTGTGTTCCAGTTTGTACCCATTACCCCTTGTCCTATCATTGTTTGCCACTGAGAAGAGCCTGGTTCCATCCTCGTGACACTCCCCCTTTATATATTTATATACACTAATAAGTGTACAGTAACAATAAGCCTTTGTAAGAATAACACCTCAAGAATATCACAGCATACTATAAGCAACATGGAGAACAATTTTGTTTCTCATTTGATGAATAATCCTTGTGAACTCCGAGCAAATCACTGGGAGTAACAAGGAGATAAATCCATCTCTGGTTTTATATGGTGTGCAATTATTGCCTCCTTAGCTTTATTTCTCTGAAGGCACGGTAAGAAATGGTCCACAATATTTCTGCAGGTCTTTGGGCTACAATTCAAGTTATACAGGCCTTATTTAAGCAAAGGAAGAAAGAACAAGAAAAAGATGAGAGGCATGATTCTTGTCCAAATTAAGAAACTGATGACCAGTAACTTATTTCTTACCAGAAATCTTTGCCCATATTCTACTGGAAAAACAGGGTAAGGTTGTCATAGCATTGGACAATGGTAAGTTGTGTTCCCATTTCTACATGCACTCTTCAGAAGAGAGGCATAGGTACCTGGTCATAAAATAAAACTAACTTTTTTCATTGAAAAGCTAGGAAAGGAACTGAAGACCCAACACATGAGAAGAGAAAACAAATTCTGTAACTAATTCATGGTGGTTAAATCAGCAAGAGTGAAACAACCTCCCTTATTTAAAGCAATATTCCTACTTGCTGTCAAGGAAAATACTTGAACCTGAATGTGGAATTGGCAGAACTCACTCTGTCCTTGTGCTCATACTCATGCCTCTGGCTCCCCAGGTCAAGGAAATTGTACACCCCTTGAGATAAAGCCCATAAATGACCACTGAGGGAATACATTAGCCTCAGCACTCTACAAATTTTTGTAATTGTCTCTTCTCTTTTCAAAACCACAGGTTTTTGGCAGTTCATCTATACACCTATACTTTCCCATGAGCCATTCTGTTCTCAAGTTTGATGTAATGAAAGGAAAGCACAGCTAGGTATTTCCTACGTAATAGTGTGCGAGATCACAGTTTTGTTTCTGGAGAGTGCCCAAAACACGGTTTCTGAAACTTACGTCATATGGAAGGAAAGGTAGAACATGCCACTACTCCTGAACAAACTATCACCAATAACTCCAACAGACTTTCAACAGAAGATTTTCGAGAACTAGCACTCCAGCAAGCTAATTCTCCTAGTGTATTCAACCACGCATAGGTGGCACCTCATCTTTCCTTTGTAACTGGAGGACATAGGAAATTAGCTGGAAAATGCTTAAAGGGTAGAGGTCTGACAACATTCTTGTATAATGCATACATTTCTAATTACATACTATTCAAATAAACACAGCAGGAGTGAAAGCTATGAGGAGGCAAATAAAACTTCTCTACCTAACAACGACAAAAGTTCAGTGATGGGACTCTTCTCACCTCTCTCCCTGAGACTTTCAGGGGCCTAGAAAGCCACTACAGTTGAAGGCACTTCTTAAGTTACTCATGATTTCTATTTTCTTAATTTAGAAATCAATTAACATCTCCACTGATTTGGTTTTGGATAATGACATCAGACCTTCATGTATGGCACAATACTGTGCTTAACAGAACTGTAAGTGCTCTAACACATCTATTTACTTTTAAAACAAACCGCTTCCTTAAAGGTATAGGAAATTCATTATTCAACTCTAGGGAGCACTGGATAATCTTTACTTCCTGGATTTAAAACTAATTTCTTGCTTTTCATGTGAGGTTTCTCTCATCTTTTTTTTTTTGTTGCTTTTTAGAGAAGCAGTGTATTTGTCATTTGAACTGGAACGTAATTAAAGGAATTATACAAGAAATATAGATTTCTGTACTGATCTGTTAAACAATCTGCATATTTGGACATATAAGTTACACTACTACCATTTTGAAAGCTGATATGAAACCAGCTACCTACTTCCACTTTAAGATCTCCCTTTTTGAGATTCATTTCAAAACAATAGCTTTCTTACATTATTTCTGTATCCAATGTTACTTTTTTTTGAAGTTGAAATTTGTCACACAAGGATACGAGGAACAGACGGACCATAAAGACTACTGAAGTAAAATTGTAGTGAAGTTAAGAGGAAAGCACATTATTCTACTCTCCCATGATAAAGTCTGATTTAAATAGGGTAATATAGGCAGACCATACCTCTGTTAAATTGCTGGCATTAAGAGAATTTCACAACAGCTGAATTTTCATTAATTAAAATTCTAAATATCTCTACAAATTAACCATAGGTTGCTAAGCAATGCTTATTTAATTCTGCCTCTTTCATCAAAACAGTTCAAAACCACTCATCTTCCTATTACCAAAAAAAACCCAAATTACATATATTTCAGCTAAACAATCCCCATAAAGGTTTATTTTTATTTTAACAGAAAACATTTTGGCCTCTCTCTAAGATCAGGTACAAATTAACAGCCTTAAAATAAAGCGAGGAATTCAATAGAGAAACTGAAGTTGATCACTAAATGCTAAGTAAGTGACTCTGAAGATTTTCCCCTAAAACGATTTCAATCTTCTGTAACAAAGAAACACATTAGATTTAATGTATACTTCCATGCTCACGTGCATGCAAATGTGTTTCTTTACTAGGTCTGGCTACCTTGCAGCTCTCATTATAAAAGCATACTTTTTTCCTTCACTGTACAAGGAAATGAAGGTGACGTTCCTTTTTACTTTCACTTTCATCTGGATGCATGCAGACTATCGATATTTCCTTCTTTCCTTTTCAGAGACAAGATGGTGGCATTATGAAAAGCTACAGTAAATGTTCAGGCCTTGCCTTGGATCCCCATCTCTGCCAGGCTCTCTGGACAGCTGACCTAATGCTGGGTCAATGAACTCCAAATTAGAGAAGCTCTGTAAGCTCTACCATCTCCACTCTAATGTTTTAGGACTCTGGAAGAATTAAGAAATAAAAAATGGATGCCGACTCCTGAACAAACTGGAAAGCACTCAGTTCCATTACCCCTCTCTGCTGCAATTTTACTGGCTGGCTGGTGGCCGTGGTGCTCACCCCTGATCTTCTGGGAGCTGGGTGGGCAGAAGGGCCTCCCCAGCCACTCAAACCCTTCCTGGCTGCTCCCGCCACAAGACAGATTTCCAGATCCAGGCAGAAGGAAGCAGTACTAAATACCAGAAAAAAGACAACCTGAAGCGACTGGAAGCATATGATCCAGGCTCATGGGTTATGAAACTTACTTTCATAATAAATAGTAAATAACTTTCCCTTTTTCCCCATGCATGGTTTTCTCTCATGCTGTGATGGTGGGTTGAAGGACAGACCACAAGGGTATCAAGCGCTGGTCCCCAGAAACAAACTCACACTGCAGTGCTGCTAGCAGGAACAAGAACAGAGTAGGGGAAACCTGGTTGTAGCTTCCCCCCCACCTTGCTCCATGTACAGGAGGACGAAGATGAAAGGGCATGTTTTGCATCCCTCAGAAGGAGACATTTCAATGCCCATTATGCTCATGAAGTGAAATTTTATCTACCCTAATAGCATTAAGCAATCCAAAATCAAGGCACATTGACTCGATCCTGCATTCAGCACGCAGCTTCAATCTCTCTTAGTCATCATGCTTTTAGCTGAAGCTGTGTCCTTGTTGCACCTCTCAAAACCACAGAGAATTTCTTCAGTTTAGAATAATTGAAGCATGAGAAGGAGAGGCTTGAGGAAAAGTCCTTTCATATCATCAGGAGAGGGTGGTGTTCTCAGAGACACGAAGAACAATAATTTACAGTGGTTTTCAGTACACCTGCTCCTAATTTTCAGGTCTGGTAGGTCTAGAAACAACAGAATTAACACTGATTTATCCCTCTTGACCTTCTTGAGTACCGCGAGCAGCCAGAAGAACACAATTAAGCAATACCACCACATTCCGCTCTCTTCCACTGTAATCCTCACTGCAGGAAGCACAAATACAGGGGCTCTATATCAAACAGAAGAAAGCATGTTGCGTACAATGCCCACATTCTACTGGCAATTTGCACTAGTAAAATTAACACACCCAGACACATTTAGTGGCCATTGCAGAACTCTTGGCCTCCCAGAAGAGCAGCTCCATTCACCTGCAGCTCACAGGCATCTACACCGGTCTCTCCGCTTCCTTGCTTGAGCACTTCCCCTAGCCTGTGCGAGCCATTTTCCCACTCTCAGCCTGCTGCACGGCACACTGCGTGCCTGTGGAGGCTGGAGGACTGTCCTGAGACCCCAGGCTTGAGCACCCATGTGCCACGTGGTGGTCTGCTTCTGCGGGGCATGGCAGCATGCTCGTGCAAACCCCACAGTACGCTGGCTCCTGGAGATTCTGCTGCTGCTCTTTTTGTGCTTCTCCACGCTGAAGGAGTAAAGGCACTGCTCAAACATGCTGCTCACCCCTTGGGGTCAAACACCTGGTTCAGAGGAACTCGTGACATCAAAAACGAAACCTGCCGTCTGAGCCTGGTAGAGGTCAACAGATAATGGTACCTTGACTCTAAAGCAGCAGCCAGTGCAGGGGCACTCTCTGTCATACAGGGCAGGGTCAGACCTGTCCTGTCTGCAAGCCTTGATCTCCCTAAAAGCGGAAAGCCAAGAACTGGATGCAGAAAGGGCCACCTTCAAGGATTTCTACAAGAAGCTGTATAAAGCTCCCACAATCCATTTCAGAGGAGAACCACTGCCATCTAGGGCAGTGCTACTCCTAACTACTGCTAGTTAAGGGGCAACCACATTGGTACCACCAAACTGTGACAGCCAGGGTCACAGACAACTGCAGGCATTTCAGAAACGTTAAGCAGAATTCATGATGAGCTGTCAACTGTGGCTGTTGTTGTTTCCAAGCTTGCTACTTTGGGAGAAATTTCTGCATTGGTGCAAATTTCTGCTGAGGTAGCATGTATGATTCTTTGCAGTACCACTTTCAAAAGCAGCATCCTCTCCACCTCACGGGTGCTTGGTCTGGTTGCTTGTGCAACAGCAGACACAAACAAGAGCCTGCAAGAGCCAGTCTTGCTCAGGAGATGCACCTATCCAACATGCTTGCTACTGTTATACTGTATTTGTGGGAGATAACATCATGCTTTTCGATGTAGGTTGCTGATAAACTGGCAGTTTCCTGTCTCTGTTTAGTTTTCTGCTGCAGGGTGTCATAGCTGAGAAACCGGAGAAACACAGCAAGCCCCAGGTCAGTAAGCATCTGTATCCAAAATGTGTGACTCTCTCATTGTCATCACCCCTCCCCATCCTTCAATAAGCAAGAAAAACAGGGATGGTATGCACCGCCAGGCTGCTTTCCAGTTTAACCTACCTTGGGTTGCAGCTGATGATCAACACAGCTTCTTTGGGCTCCCAAGTATAAGACCAATCTATTGCTACTCCTGGCTCCCTGAGCAGCCTCTCAAAAGGAGGTATAACAATAATTTCACCAAGAGCTATTTCATAGAACCTGACCTTGTGACTGAGCAAATATCCCATAGAAAGGAAATCCCTTCCAGTGGAAAGAGGGGACCCAATGCAACAATCTACGTGGGCTACATCAGAACTGGAGACAGCTAGGAGACTCTTGCTTCAGAAGGTCACAGAGCTGATAGAGCTGGATAGGCCGTGCATTTGGACTTACAGGCCAGAAACATTTCCCTATGTGAGTAAGGAGGTGGTCATAAATTCAGATCAAACAGCAATCCCAGCTGAGAAATCCCCCTCCAGACAGAAGCCACGTCAACTCCAGGTCTGTGCTTATTATCCTCCCTTATCCTTATCCTTTGCTTACTTTTATGCTCTCTTTGCTAGGATTTCTACACTACAGGCAGCAGGAGACAGGAACAGCAACCAGGAAGACTCCATGCTTCTCTGGTTAACAAGCAGACATCAAGTGAGACAGCCTGCTGATGCCTCCTTTCTCAAGAAAGTGGTTTTGTAACATTACAGTACTACTTAGCCCTGAAATTTGGTGTCAGCTGGTAAAAAAATCAACACAAAGACATGAACCTGCCTCACACCTGAGCACTGGTCCCTGGTGGGGTACAGCTCTACAGTTCCTGGAGATTTTCCCCATCATCTTTTATAGCTTTTATACAAACTTTTCCTGAAGTGAAACAGAAAAAAGTCTTAAAGAACTGCAGGGACTGGCGCATCCTGCCCCACTGGTAACTGCCACCTGCTGCCTCCTGCTCACTCCCATCAATCACAGTGAGAGCCATGAGTCACATTAGAGAATTATACACATTTCTTTCCAATGATCCTCTTCAAGCTGCAGAACATAAGCTTCATCTGCTAACATCACACCACTACTTATATTTTATGCTGGTGTTCAAAACAAAGACATGTTTCTAAAGATTGTTTTTAAATGGCTATTGGGAAGGAAAAACAGCTACAACAAAGTGTGGGAACACGGAAAAGATTCACATAAATATCTCCCAAAATACTCTCTTAACAGTCGCTTACATTAAAGCCATCTCACCAAGTAAAAGAGCATGAAGAAAGACACAAGAAGCTTGTTTTTATACTCAAGGAAAAAAACCCTTTCAATTGAGCCACTTACCCTGAATGAGAATTCAAGGTTTTCTCCTCCCCAGACTTCCATTCCTGTGTCATATGAACCAAGATAATCAAAGTACTTCTTGCTCACAGAAAATAATCCACCTGCCATGGTTGGAGACCTATACAAAAGAGAATAGTAACTCTGAATTGAATAAAAAAGCAAAACAATTAACAAACCAATGCAACAGATAAAAAATACAGTATATTTTTATTTTCCATTTTCTGTCTTGGCTGGACACAAAGTAACAGTTATCAATTGGTTATCATCAGGCCCCTTAAGTTTAATTTTGTACTAAAAATTTGTATCTGAAACAATGAAATCAGAGATAAGCACTGTGTTAATATAAATTTTTGCAATCACAGTGTCTTTGCAAGTGACAATAAATAACTAGTTTCTCACCTTCACGTAGTAGACCAGACTTTTTCTGTGGCAGAATTATGAGTCAGCTCTGAAATTTTAAGTGCAACATCCTTATATATTTTACTTAAGTGATAAGTAAATATTTGTGCTTTAGTAATTAATAACAACTTTATTGATCCCATATCAAGTGCAAAATCTCTCAGACATCAATTAAGCAGGATTAAGTAAACATAACCCTAAAGAGACTTTTCTTTCTAAGAAGATCTGCCCAGCTGTACTTTTTTTTTGGGCGAAAATCAGGGGTCAAGACCAGATCCTCATCAGACATCATAAGGCCCAGAGCTACAGCAGACTTAAGGGATGTACTTTCAGTAGGCTACTGTGTGCATATATATATATATACATAAACTTGTATTTGTTCAGTATTGTCCCTAATCGTTTGCAGTCTTAAAAAATTACCCTCTTTAACGCATCAAGCATATAATGCTGGTTGGAACTAAATTCATATGACATGTCATGCATTTTACTGAACTGCTGTAAATACTAACAAATTCTACGTGCAGTGATCAGTTACTCTTAATCTGTCAAAACTAATTTTACCCGCCATCTTTTTGAAGCAACACTGTCTTACACTGTCATATGTTGTTTCAAAGAATGGAAAGAGATGAGGTGAGACAGAAGGAAAAGAAGCCCAAACTCCATAACCAGTCAAGCTCTTCTGTCTCACTCCAGATTTCATCTTTCCAAACATAGCTGTCAGTGACACCACTCTCAGTACTGCTGCTTTCTCCAGACACTTGCTGCGCTCACAGTCCTTGGGCTAACCATGAAGATTTATCCCTCATCATTTTCCCCTTGGCATGCCAAACATAATTCTTCACGTCATGGAGAATAAAAGCATCATATTTATATCAAAGGCTTTAAAAACATTTACTCTATTTTGAAACTTTTTTTAAGGAGGATGTAGACTAATATATGTTGAGAAGGATTAAATTACTGCCTCACTTTTCCAACCGAAAAAGCCCCCTCAGTTGAGGATAAGTTCATTAATATTTGTGAAGTACTGGGTATTATTATCATCATAAGTAACCCAGAAAACACTGAGAAAAATTAATCATTCTGTATCTGTTGTAGTCTGCAAGATATTATAAGTAAAAGCAAGGACTAACAAAATCATGATGTTAAAAACGCCAAACACCTGCTTAATTTCTTACAATACACTGCTGAATACAGCAACCCTCAGCTATCAGGCTTTTGTCTATACTGCCCATTTTCCAGATGCATTGCTTGGTACTCTTACCTTACCTCTCCTAAAAATACAGCATGGATTGACAAATAATATTGACTGACTATAACACAAAACTAAAACCCCCAAGACAGACATCTGTGTGAGCTCCTGAGCCCTTAATAGAAACAATGGTGGGTAGAGCTGTACCATTTCATCTCAATAAAGAACTGGCAAGCTAGTTCACCTTTGAAAAGAGCTCAAGAAACCACCACTATTAGTACAGCTTAGATAAAGTCTTCGAAACTACTTCTGCCCCCTTACTAGTTGATGATTTTTGTCCCTTTTCATCATTGACCATGATACGTTTTTTACAACATGGGTTAATCTGTTACAATCTTTCCATGTTCGAGTTTGCCTGCAGGAGCCAAGAGGTCACTTGTGCAATAAGGATTCTATATGGAAGATTACAGAGGAATTTCAGCTTTAATATTTTTCCAGGAGTATGGTAAGCTGGAGCTATTTATCAAAAAAAAAGGGGGGGGGGGGAGGAGAACTAAAATGTAATTTTTAGTAATATGTTCATTTCTCAAACATTTTTCAGCACCTGGCATTTTCAAGTGAAATCAAGACCGCTTGCAACATTCACAGTTTCAGAAGATGCATGAAATGTAACCTTATCACATCAGTCTTGGACTTCCTCCGCTTTTGTTCTCTTTCAGGGGTACTATGCCAAGTGAAGACCAGCCTCCAGTCAAATCCGCCAATCTGTGGCTCACCAGCATTTCCCAAGTACTCAAATGTATTCCAGTCAATAACATCAATAACAGGGCAGACGACAGCCGATTCTTCTTCCGCAATCCTAGTATGGTTTTAAAAGAAAAGGTTGACCTCCATTAGAAACTTATCCCAAAAACTGTAACTGTCAAGAACAGAGAATGCCTTCCAAACAGGAAGTTTTAACTCTTTTACAGTTCATGCTGCAATACAAGGAAATAACGGCTACCAGAATAACTACCAACTTCTTGCTGAGGATGCATCAGGAGGATACATCAGGATGGACTCAGCCGTAGGCACCTGGCAAGCATCAATCTTCCTGGACAGTGGAGGCAAGGTATGCCAGATGGCTTGAGATAACACATTCAGCATCTGGCTTGGCTGCCATTGCCAGCACCACATTCTCAACAAAAATGTCTATTTTGCTTTATACAGGCAGCTGTGTTTAAGATATTAAGAGAGCAACATGATTATGTAGTCCTGCAAAGTTGAATAGTTAGCTAGCCTCTTGGCCCTTAAAGTAACAGTTGTTCTTGTAGCTGTGATCATCTGCAAAAAGTTATACTGAACACTACAACAGTAACTCAAAAAGAAGCCATGAGCTCAAACAAAACGCCACGCAACATGGGAATTAGATCTCCAACAGTGAAACACACACAAAGGAGGCCTCCAGAAACCCTGGCACCATAGGTGATAAAAAAGGAGAAACAAGGTAGTGCTGCAGAATAACATACCTATCAGCAAGGCCGATCTAAAGACAGTTAAGATCTTTATCATACTACAAATACATCAGAGCTGACAACATTTTTGCAGGTCTACTTCTGCAAGGACATAAACCCCTTCCTCCCTTTTCTCATTACCATGCAGGGCTTTCTGGATCCCTTTCCAAAAGCATTTCCCTTACAAAAGGCAGTGGGATTCTTCGCTTTCACCTCAACCTCTGGAAAGGCCCCTCTCAATACTAGGAGAAACTTCAAGAATGCAAGCTCAAGCTAAGTTCTCTTAAATCACTCTTTAGCAATCTTCTCTACACTAGTCTCAGACATCTCCCGTTAGTTCAATGAAAAAAAGTGACTTATTTAACGGTAAGATTCTTGTACTTATTTTAGCCCTGATTTTCTGATATGCATATTCCAGAAAAGGAGGAAAACTGAATGCATTATATTGACAAACAAGGAAGAGATGTGAGGTATCTGTCATTCAAAAGGAGCTAGTTTCTCATGAGATTATTAAGCTTAAAACCCGCAGGCTGACCAAAGGGCTCCAACTGTGAAATCAGAGCAGCTTGTGATGGTTAAATGCATCACAGAAAAGCAGTGGCTCCAAAGAAGTATTGTCTGAGCTGAGATCAAATGCCTTAAGTATGAAATGGTCTCTTGTTGCTGGAGGGAAGATGCAACACAGCTGTTTTCTTCTTTAGAATCTCCCATTGAAATCTTGTTTGGTAGAGCACACAAAAGGGCTTATACAAATATTGCTGTCTCCTGTCTCACTTGCATACAACTTGTGTACAAAGCAATGAGAATGATATGTACAGATAGGGAAAAAATCCCAATAAAATGTAAAAATGCTTTGTTGCTCCTGTAAATGAAAAGGAGTAAAGACTAGTAGTTGGCACGTTATTTCAGTTATGAAAGGAAACAGGTAAGTGAAAGGACATCACCTTTTCTATAAGTTAAGAATTAACTAGATGATACAATTCACAGGCAACTTACAAATACAACTATGTTTGCACTGCAAAATGCTAACACTGTTGTACTGCTCCCACACATTTGAGTCACATACACCATGCACACATCCCCTTAGAGATGTATGTCTGCATCTTCAGCTAGAAGGGCAAAAATTCCAAGACACATCCTATGCTAACTTTTTACAGCAGGTGAATTACTGCTCTTAAAATTATCCCAATCCTTCCTCAAGATTGCCATCTAGTGGCTTGCTAAAGAAGTTAAGAAATTACAGAATCTCCACAGTTAGGTACCGGTATTTTTTTCAGAAGACAGTCTTTATAACTGCTTATTCTTTGCTTTTTACCCCTTTTCCTTTGTTCACACTGTCTAAATTATCCATAGCTAACCCAAAATAACTGGAATATACTTGGTGTGAAAGTCAGAAACAAATTAAATATGACAATTTATAAATTATTCCAGATACAATTTCAAATGGGCACGGAGAGTTTGAGAACACAAGTTCCACTAGGAATCAGAAAGACTTGCATGCCTCAAGACAGTCTCTTCTTTTCAAAATCTCTCTCCAGTTTGCACAGAGCTGTTTTTAATAGCCCTTCTCTGAAGCTTACAGAACCTGGTGGGAAACGTTATATGAAATCAAACCTCTGACCTTGAGGAAAGGATTGTACTGTATCTATCAGTATCTGCTAATAGCATCCAAAGGAGTGAAGACAAGCTTTATGCTTTCAGCACACGGAGTGAAAGCAACACAGCCTTGTGCATGCGATGTAGGTGCAGCAGCATCCTGCGGTGAGGTGTAGCAGTGGCTAACTGACACCAAGAAGTGTATGGCTGCTGACTACACAAGAGTGAGGCTTTAAGAATATAGTAATTATTCTGAGTTGTAATAGAGAGCCAATATTCTGGTTTTTAGGGGGCTTTGTTGGGGCTTGGGGGAGTTCTTTGTGTTTTAGTTTGGGTTTTGGAGGGTTTTTGTTGTTGTTGTTTTTTGGTTTTGGTTTTTTGGTTTTTTTTTACTAATGGAAGTTTTCTGAACTGCCCAACATATCTGCAGTACAGATGAAAAACTACACAGCTGAACAGTGTCCCAGGACAGATGGTGTCCAAGCAGAAATCAGTACTGACATATTAACTCCTCCCTTGTCCTATCAGTTCTGATGCTTCTTATCAGAACTGGTTTGGAAAGATGGATTTGCTCAGGACTTGGAAGATGAAGTTTACCGACTTCTATTCCAATCTGCTTATGTGCATGTTGCCCTGCAATAGGGGATGCATCTTTCCAGACCTTCTTATCCACCATCCAGGCTGAGAGAAGAAACTACGCTTCCCAAGGTAGTTTCAAGGCTAGGGGACGACTCCT
Source organism: Psittacula echo (assembly GCF_963264785.1). Classification (NCBI taxonomy): domain Eukaryota; kingdom Metazoa; phylum Chordata; class Aves; order Psittaciformes; family Psittacidae; genus Psittacula; species Psittacula echo. The sequence goes on along the minus strand of NC_137737.1, from coordinate 95,526,848 downwards.
CTGCCTTAAAACAAAGCCTTCTCTTCTCTGAAGAAAAAGAGCAGCCTGGAGCAAACAAAAATCCACCTCCCAATCTTCCACTCTTCCATTCGCTACCTGACCTCTGGGAGACAAACACTCACAGTGCCTCAGTGAACAGACTGTGGTAACCTTCAGTAAATGTCTGCACAGAGTCATTTTTTCCACCTCAGAAGCATGCAAAACTGTCTCTTCTCCCAGAGCATCACCTCACCTTGCCAGCAGCGGCTCCAGCCAGCCCTCGTGGCATTCACAGTGGCAGTCCAGAAACGTCAGTATGTCTCCTTTCGCCACAGATGCACCCAGCAGCCGGGCTCGAACCAGCCCCTCTCTCTTGTTGGCACGGATAAGACGCACCTTGCGCAAGCCAGCCACATAGTTTTCCAAAGTCTCCTTTAAATGTTCTGGAACAAGCATCAACAACAGAAAAAGACAAAAAAATTAGTTCTGGAATGATTGGTTTAGGTCATGCCACAGAAAGCTCTTTTTCTCAGTAACATATTACTTACACAGTGCATCTTTAACTCTGATTCTGCTACACTGTCCGAGTTAGGAAGGGACAAGGAAAAAGCACAGAACTTGGACGGATGCAGATCACTGCTACTTTTAAGAAACTGAGTGCTCCATATTCTCCTCTGTGATTAGTTTTCAAATTGTTAAGCGCTTCTAAAACATTATGTAAAACTTTCCACACTGAAGTTTTATTCTTAACACAATTCATGTGTGGCGGACAATGCCACCATCGTCTTTGTGTCCCGTAATTGAAAAGAAAACATAACCAGGTAGCTCTCACTATACTAGACACCAGGGCAACCTTAGAGCAATTGAAACTTGCCCAAATTAGGAAACCTGAAATGCTCTGACCAGCCTGTAGGTTATCTATATATGCAAGCAGCCATGTTACAACACAGCAAATGTGCTTCCCTATTCTAAACTAACTGTGGTCCAGAAGGGAAATATTTCACTGGCACGCTACAAGAAAAACTATTTTCCAGTTAGATGCCTACGTTGTACCATTTTATGGCATGTTACTCAAACTACCTATCTTTTTCTCCCGTGGACTGGCTGACTAAAAAAACCCCATCGACAATCAACATTATTTAGGATTATTCTTCCTACCTTTGTCACTGTAATCATCTACAAGGATAATTTCTTCCAAAAGTATATCTGGAGATGTCTCAAGAACACTATGAACAGTTCGCAGAAGTGTTGACCAAGCCTCATTATAGAAAGCTATCACAACAGAGGTTTTCGGCAGGCTGTAATAATCATACTTTTTCTCTCTGCATCTGGAAGGGAGGGGATTACATTTAGTACAGTGTAAAAGCATTTGATAATCTTCAGAGAACTATTCTCAAATGCAGATTTTGTATGCTACTTATTAACTGTAAGCAAGAACATATAAAGGATATTAAAAGAACTGTATGCACAAGGAGAAGTCATGCTAACACCTTCAGGAAGCTGGTTTTCCAGAAGTCCCATTTCTGCAGCACCATTATGACTAAAATTGTGCAACTCTCTCAATATCTGAAAAGGAAAATAATAAGAGATATTCTGGGCTGGTGTGTGTGCAGTAGCTGTCTTTGCACAATATTACCTCAAGCAGAAGAACAAGCAATGGCCAAAACATGCCTCAAATAATAGAAAGAAAAATAAAACCAACGTGCAGTAAAAACAGTAGCATAAATTACTGATAATTTGTGTTTTGGAAAATAAAGTGCTAGATGGTAAAAATATAACTGTGAAGGAACAGCAACATAGAAAGAAATTAGCAACAGAACTGAGATGTATGTACACTGAAGCAGAATTTCGGAAGACCACAAAACTGCCAAGACATAATAGTGAAATCAGCAAAAATCACACAGACATAAAAATGCATGTTTTGGCTCTGCGGAGAGCCAGGAAGTTTGCAAACCTTTGGATTAAGCTCCAGAATATATTTTCTATAAATACATACATATATATGGATTTCCCTAAATGAACATAAGGATGCCAAGAAACTTACAGCTGCGCCAAATGTGTAAACTGATAAAGACTTCCCTTGTCTGAAAGAATTTTAAAATAATGTCAGTATTTATTACCATTTCTTCCTTTTTCTTGAAGCATTCTGTATGAGCAGCTTTCTTTAAAACCAAGAGAAATGGTTTAGACATGTTTGATTTTTCTTATACCTTAAGCTTTCTGCCTGGACTCAGTGGGGCTTGTAAGGGGCAGAAGGACATACTCCAGCTTCTTCTGACTGCTAGATCACAACAGATACTGAAGCAGGCAGGACATCCCTCCTACCAAGCCAGAAAAGCAGCAAGTCCTCCAAAAAAACAAAGAAGGAAACCAGAACTGATCAGTAGAAAATGTGACAGTAAAACCCCATAGGTTGATTTAGGGGAATCAAAATTCCCCAAAACACCCAGAAAATTACATTAAAAGTGCTTACTGACAGCATATTGAGAATATATTTACTAGCTATTTGATGCTGCTGTGTTTACGATAAAGACTGACAGGTGTCTTCAAAGATTAAGCGATACCTATTAACATCTGTGATGGAGAAAGAAAATAAAAAAGTTTGAATATTCCTAAAATTAAAATCCTTATGAGAAAAATATCTATCGAGTACTTTAGTAATATATACCTAAAATGCCATCCAGAGGGACCCTGACATGCTTGTGAGGTGGGCCAATGTCAACCTCATGAAGCTCAACCAAGCCAAGTGCAAGGTCCTACACCTGGGTCAGAGCAATCCCAGGCACAGCTACAGGTTGGGCAGAGAAGAGATTCAGAGCAGCCCTGCGGAGAAGGGCTTGGGAGTGCTGGTCGATGAGAAAATGAACATGAGCCGGCTTCAGTGTGCGCTCACAGCCCAGAAAGCCAACCGTATCCTGGGCTGCATCAAGGGGAGCGTGACCAGCAGGTCGAAGGAGGTGATCCTGCCCCTCTACTCTGCTCTTGTGAGACCTCACTTGGAGCATTGTGTGCAGTTCTGGTGTCCTCAACATAAAAAGGACATGGAACTGTTGGAACAAGTCCAGAGGAGGGCCACAATGATGATCAGGGGAGTGGAGCACCTCCCGTATGAAGACAGGATGAGCAAGTTGGGGCTGTTCAGCCAGCAGAAGAGAAGGCTGCGTGGAGACCTCATAGCAGCCTTCCGGTATCTGAAGGGGGTCTACAAGGATGCTGGGGAGGGACTATTCATCAGGGACTGTAATGATAGCACAAGGGGTAATGGGTTAAAACTTAAACAGGGGAAGTTCAGGTGAAATATAAGGAAGAAGCTCTTTACTGTGGGGTGGTGAGACACTGGAACAGGCTGCCCAAGGAAGCTGTGAATGCTCCATCCCTGGCATTGTTCAATCCACATTGGACAAAGCCCTGGGTGACATGGTTTAGTGGGAGGTGTCCCTGCCCATGGCAGGTGGTTGGAACTGGATGATCTCTAAGGTCCTTTCCAACCCTAACTAATTCTGTGATTCTATAAAATTAGGAAGTAATAAGGAGAAATGACACTTGGGCAGAAGAGGCACACAGAAGGCTGCTTCTCAAACATGAACAGAATGCTGTGCAACACCACTCATTGTATATGATGTGTATACATGACACACCATACAGATATACACAGACAGGTAAATACACATACAGACATTGATACAATGAAGCACAAAAATGCCCATCCCTCCAAGCTGTAACCTGTCCTGAGGCAAATAGGGCCATCCACACAGAGAACTGCTTCACACCAATGCCTGGTGACAGAAGTGATTTATTTTGCCAAAAGTTCAAGTATTAATACATGAAAAAGGAGTGACATTTTAATTAACTTTTTTTAATGCAGAAAAAAGCTACTGTATGAATACAGTTTTAGAAATACATGCTTACTTTAGCCTACTGAAAAACACTTATATTCAGTACTGCCAGGAAAAATTTCTTCATATATGTCACAGTCACTTATACCAAGTAATTTCAGTTAATTTCTTGATGAAAATGGGATAATTTTTACCTACCCATTTTAGAACACTGAACAAAAACAATAAATCGAAAACCTCCAGGAAAGCTTTCTCTGGAAAATACATCAGAAAGATTCACAGAATAATAAGGTTGTATTCCATTATTTAAAAAAGGAAATCCAAAAGGTCTAAAGAAGTTAATAAGCCTAATTATAGATTAAAGAATTCAATGGATTTGCCTGAAAATTATATACTGGAGATGGGAAAAATAATTTGGCACAGAGCAAGGCAATCTTCAAACTGTTTGTGATTCACTGTGCATAGCTGCCTCCTTCACTGTGTATACACCACACTATGGGAAAAGGTCAGCCTCCTGGGGGACATACCAGAGTACACGTTTCTTAGGTTTCTGAAGTCAAGAAAGAGGACTATTTAATAGCTCTATGGTGGAAGGCAGTACACAAGTGCAGAGAAGCGTCTCTCCAGGGCAGCAGGGCAGGCTGCTGGCTGGCATAGCCACTCTGCACAGAGCAGTGCCTAGATTCCCTGCTGCTTACCTAACCCAACAGGCTGGTGGGACAAGGCTGACAACACACTGAAGAAAGAAACCATCTCTCACCTTGCTTATTGAAATACAGATAGCACAACCGAAAGCTTAGCCCTTTAGTATATTTAACTTTATTCTGGGGAAATACTGCATTCAGTTCCCAACATAAGGAGGACATGGACCTACTGGAGCGAGTCTAGAGGTGGGCCATGAAGATGATTATAGGGCTGGAGCACCTCCCCTATGAAGGCAGGCCGAAAGAGTTGCTCAGCCTGGAGAAGAGAAGGCTCTGGGGAGACCCTAGAGGAGCCTTCCAATAACTAAAAGAGGCCTATAAGAAATCTGGAGAAGGACTTTTTATAAGGGCAGGTAGTGACAGGACAAGGCAGAATGGCTTTAAGCTGAAAGACGGTAGCTTTACATTAGCTATGAGGAAAAAACATTTACTGTGAGGGTGGTGAGGCACTGGAACAGGTTGCCCAAAAAAGATGTGACTGCCCTATCCCTGGCAGTGTTCAAGACCAGGTTGGACGGGACTTGGAGCAACCTGGTCTAGTGGAAAATGTCCCTGCCCATGGCAGGGGGGTTGGCACTAGATGATCTTTAAGGTCCCTTCCAACCCAAACCATTTTATGAAAACTAATCATCACATATAGACAAGCTACAATTATTTCAAAACTTTTACTTAAAAAAGAAAAAAAAAAAAAAAAGTACATTTACTCAACTTATATGCATATTTGCATGTTTATCTCAGAATTAATTTCCAAGACATATATTCCTTACTAGATTGATACAAGATCTCAATTGTTCGCAGTCTCAAATGTTGTTGCTGAAATGAAGCACACTTTTCCTCATCTTTCTCTACTGAAAGAAATTTCAAAGATTTTTGCTAAATTTTAAAAAATAATCCCATTGGGGAGATCACAAACCAAAAGCATTTAAACCCTGAAAAAACAGTAGTGTAAGAAAATCTAAAAACCCCTAAGGAATGCCTGAAATGGAAATACTTAGAAGTGTTGCCGAATAAAAATTAAGCAGCATGCACATGGCCATTAAACATTACCACTTCACAAGTTACACAAGCTTCAAAAAGCCCACTACAAGTATGAAACCTGACTTAAAGCCCAGTAGTCATAACTCATCTTTCCCATTTCCCAAGTCTTATTTACAACAGAACTACCTTAGCAAATCTGTATCCACCTTAGCAAACTTCAGGATGTATTTTTATTCTCTGTGTGTATCCAAGCTTCTACCTTCCAAGTGAATCTTTTCACTCCTACTTCAGCTTATTTAGAAAAACAAATGCGTTATGAGTTGCAGTATGTCATTAAAATGACAGGGAGGATACAAACTAGTAACAGCACTCCCAAAGTATGTTTCTGCAGATATCGGGAACGTGTATTTATACTGCCTGTAATGCAAGCTGCTTTTGGCTTCTGACTAAGGCACTCTTCAGTGCCACCCTCAGATGTGTAACACTGTCCTTTCCCAATACAGGGAATCATGTTAAGACAGGATTAATTGCATCTCACGTTAGGCATCTAAAAGCTAGGTGCTAACTTTGATCTAATCATTTGGACTCTGCATGTCCTTAAAGACAGATTCAGAAGGCGATTCACCTCACCCTCCTTAAGCCACTGGCATAGACAAACAGACCTCTGTGGATCCCCTTCTCCTCCTTGTCTATAGAACGGATAACTTTCCTACAACTAGTTAAATGACAGGAAACACCTATAATTCACAAAACAAACACCCAAGTGAAAAAATGTATGCATGTTGAGTGAGTTCATTTTCTTCAGAGAAGTACATGTATCTCTAGTCAACTGATTTTGGAAAGTTACCAGGTAGCAGAATCAGTCAGTTAGGAAGATCCTATTGTCATCATGAGCAACCTTTTTTAGAGCCAGCAAAAGAAAGGCATAAAGTTTTAAATAGGACTCGGATATCACTGAAAACCACTGATACAGAAAAGATAACAATGATAAAAGATAATGTGATGCAAAGGAGTGACACCTGCTCAGCCTCTGCCCTCCAACAGCTCCTGCTCTCTGCTTCCCCACAAGAAGAGTCCTTGTGCACAGCAGAGTTGCACCAGAAAAAACTCAGCCAGGATGGCCCTAATCACTTCCCACGGAGTGGGCTGGGACACTGCCCTACTCCAGCACCAGCCTGCTTCTGCATCCTCCTCCATTTTTCTCAGGCAGTCTCTGACACACTGGGTGGGTGTTCCAGGAATCCTCCTGCTTGATCACTGTGGCTTAAAAGACGGGTATCAAACAAGAAATGCCAAAAAGACACAGCTTTTGTTTATCAATGTATACCAAACCAAACATCTACATTTTTAAATTCTAACTGTTTTTATCCACAAATCTTTAAATCTCTAGATGGGGAAAGGAAACAGAATAACACTAGTACATACCTGAACACAAACTTAAAACCACGTTCACTATGTACCATCTTTCCTGGATCTTTCACTATAGCATCTACTTAAACATCTAACTCCATAAAACACAAACTGAAGCAAAGCATGCAAAGATGTATCATCATACATCCATATTCCTGTGGGTTGTTTTATCTTTTTATACTGCATTTGCAAGTCATGGTCTAATTGAGACTATACGACTGACAAGTTTAATAATTTAACCTTGGAATCTGCTACACTACAAAGTCTTCTGTTAGCAAGTTTTAAAATAGGTTATTTATTAGAAACTGAGGAGACATCAGTCAGGAAATGCCTAAACAAAATTAAATGGGCTATTTTGGAGTACATTTGCATCAATTAATGTCATCACTCAATTTATTTCATTGTAAGAAGCTGTTTCTCTTAGAGATGTGTATCTATACACAGGGAGAGAGTATGAATGCGTGCACACCGGGCATGCTGCCATGAGTTAATTAGGAGTGGTTGCTGGCATACTTTTATGTAAGACTTTCGCCACAAGTGCAACAATACAGCAAGAGAAAAAATATTTTTAATCTACAAATTTGATGGTCTATATGCACAGTTCCTCATATTTTAAGAAAAAAAAATATGAAATGTTTTGTGAGTTTTTGAAGATTTGTTACAAATATACTCTGTTCATAAATTATTTAATGTTTTCTAACAATATGCTATATATGTTTTGCTTTTGAAATTTCAATGCAAATGCCAGAGAATACAGGCAAGTTCAAGATTGCATAGCTTCTCTCAAGCAGATCAAAATAACACGTGTCACTGCTGTATCTGATTTAACGTGATTTAAGTGACTAGGGTATGTGACATTGCCATACACGCACCATCACAGTGTCATGTAGCAAACACTGCTAGGGTCCTACTTCAGGCTGGGTTTCACTTGGTGGGCTAGGGACCAGGCTTGCTGGGTTTGTTATGGTGGGCTGTGGACATGCTGACTCACAACACAACCTCCTTTCCCTTGGACCGGGTTAAGGCATTTAAATAAACAGCAGATGCCCTTTTAGTAAGAAGTGTGCTCAAACGTGGCATTTTGTAGGCTGAAAATTAATATGACTGATCTACAATAATGGCAGCAGCCATGGGCATCTCAATCTAGTTTCACATTATCATAGAATCATTTAAGTTGGAAAAGACCTTCAAGATCATCGAGTCCAACCGCTAACCCAGAACGGCCACGTCCACTTCAAAACCATGTCCCTGAACACCACATCTACAAGTCTTTTAAATGCCCTCAGGAATAGGCATCTTCTCCACTCCCACCCCACAAACTGCAGAGCCAGCAATGAGGACTCAGGGGTCTGCCAGGTATCTTCACCCAAGAGAAAACATCTCCTTCTCCCACCCTCACAAAGTCACAGCAAAGGAAACAGCTGTGCTGGGGTACTCTTCTCCCCCTTTCTCTAATTATCCCTTCCCCCCTGCTCCCAGCAGCAGCTTAGGGTTCAGCAGGTCTACCCACGAGCATCCTAAGCTCACCAGCACAACACAGGTCACAGAGCTGGTTTCTGAGCCACCGTGCAGAGTTACCGAGGCCGTGTTAACTGCTCCAGGCTGACCATGTGTTTGAACGGCCACTCCTCACCCCTCCCTGGGGGAAGGCAAACTATGGATAAAATCTAGTGCATGAGCCAAAAGCGACCCAGCCCTATTACATCAAAACCTGAGACACAGAAGTGTGGCGTTTCCAGTGAAATTAAAGGTTATGACGAAGCAGATTATTCTTATCTCCCCCAAACACTACCCAATTTTTCATGCTCATTTATTTTTTCATGTAAAAACTACCTTGAGCCAGCTGTCAGTCCTGGGGTTTGGGAGGGGGAGACACCAAACCCCAAAAGTGTCTTAACTGAGCATGGAAAGGCTGCAGCTGGTTTTGCACACCTCCTTACCCCAAGTGTGTTCAGATATTACAGAAAAGTAATGACGTTGACAGAAGGTGTGTCTTCGTCCAACTAGCAAAGCAGATAGCAGCAAGGTGCTGATAACTGACAGAATAGTTGAATTACTGGGGGAAGGCTGGAACACGTAAGCAGTGCGAACTACAGCAGTGCTGGCCCACGCTTCCTCACCACTCAGTTTCAGCCTGAGCAAATGCTTCCTAAATTGTGTCTGCTGAAACAAACCACATTAGGAGAGAGCCCCCCAGTAGAGTCTATGACACCATGATATGATCAAGTCTCTGAAAACAAGAGGCTAGACAGACTGTGAAATGGTTTTCCAGATTATTTGATGTTTTAAAGAACAATTCTCCCAGTGACAGCAAGATCTTGACAAGACAAACTGCCAAACACCATTTTAAGATTTCAGACAATAAAGGGCTGCACTGGCTAGTAAAAACACACAACACTGTGAGGAGCAAGGAAGAAAGCTGGGAAGCCTGAGATAGAAGAAAACATTTGGAAGTAAGTTAAAAAAAAAAAATCTGTTTAAGACAGATTAAAAATGCATTAAGAAAAAATTGTCTAGAAAGCTCAGTTAGGAGGGTGAACTAAGGCTATATCCTAAAATCCACAAATTTAAGAAAACCATAGTTCCTTCTAATTCAAAATTGTTAGGAAAAGGCAGTGGAATTCCCTACCTAGCAGATGTGCAGACAAGAAGGAATTTCTGCACGTGTCCGTTAGGAAAACCCTTTTTTTTTTTTTTTTATTTTTTAAATTTCTTTTGCTGGTTTAAAACACTGGCTTCATTTTGCTCAAACGGTCAAACTGGTTTGCAATTTTCTCCCAAGGTAGTGAGATACATTTTGCACAGAACCATGCAATTTCCTACACCTACACTCAGAAACGTACTTTCATGCAATTTGATTCAGGACAAGAAAAATATTTTGCAAAGTAATACAATAACTGAAATAAGTTACGGTACCTGTCACTAACAGTAGGGTGTGAATGCACCTGATCCTGACAGGAAATTGTGTATGGCAAAGGCACTGTTTGCATAAAGAAAAAAATAATCTTAACTTGTGGTTACTATCACCGATCAGGGAACCTTGTCAGGTTAAAAATGAAACCAACCCAGACATCAGAGGAAGCTGAGAATCTCTACCGGAAAGTGTAAAGAAAAACAGTGAAAAAAAAAAAAAACAAAAAACAAAAAACAAACATTTAAGCTCTTGTGGAAAATGTCTGCAGGTGACTATTAAATGAAGGCACAACGACAAAGCAAACTGACACATTTTTACAGAAGACAGGAAACAAAAATAGTAAACCAACCTAAATATCATCATGCTTTGCGTTTTGGAGGGAGGGATGAGCTGGCAAGCTCGAGCTGCTGCAGATAAGTTCTCCAAAGAGTTCACTTTTGCCTACTGCACACATCGTTAAAAAAAATAAAAACATATATAAATATAAAATAAAAATCTCTGCAGTTATTTCACCTTTATATAAGAGATGAAAGAGAAGTTCCTGGGTGAAGTCAGGCAGTCAGGGTGGGCTGAGGAGGAAACACCCGGCTGCTACACCACTTCCTGGAACAGGTCAGGTTAAACTCCTGGCAGAAGCATGCCTATCAAAATCAGATGCTGTGATTTCTGGAGTAGAAGAGGGACTAAAACCTAGTCTTGAGGATTATTCTAGGAATTTGCTAGCGAGATACTATCAGATGAGTAGGTGCATTATTGGGTATTTACAACCCAGTAAACAAAGCAAACCATGGCAGCAAGACTGTAAGAGAATGACACTCAAATCTGGGAACAGATGGGAAAAGCAGTTTTGAAAGTCAGAAAACTCTTAGCACAAGATTGTTACACTAAACCCACAATATCCCAAAACCTAAATCATAATATAAGCATAAATCATAGTGACAAAGAAATTTAAGTATTTGTGTATATCTATCGATATAGACACTTCAATTATACACATATAAAACATATATAAAACCAAACTCTCTCTCCAAGACATAGAAAATTATCTAGAATTAAAGAACAGATCTCTAAAGCTTCTTTTAATAACTGCTAATCATTACCCAGACCACATTCAATATTTTGGGGGCTTCTGTGGCTACTCAAAATCATTTGCCAGGTAAGGAAAGCCAGAAAAGACTTCCAAATCCATTTGCTTGTGAGTACAAGTGAAATGACGGCAAAGGGCTGATTCAGGCTTCTACCATGAGAAAGCACAAAATGCTGAGTCAGCACAAAGGTGCTTATCTCTTCCTTGTTCCTTTTGTAACAGGAGTCAACCAAAAGAAGGCTGGTGTGATTTTACAGAAACCATTCCTGAAACAGATTTGCAATGCAACCCTACTGTGAGAAATGTAGAAAGAAAAAAGAGAAGGCAGAATGTCTAAAACCAGGCACAATGCTTGAGAAAGGCCCTTGGTCTAAAAGAACTCAAACAGAAAACCAGGAAAATTATTTCTTACACATTGCAATAAACTATAAACGGCTACCTAAGAGACCTTATCAGTTTTCTGCCTAATCCTGCAGTCCTGCAAAATAAGCATGCAACAAGAAGCCCCACAGGACAGGATGCAGCTAGGATGCTGCATGGGGTGAGCAGAGCAGCAGCGGCCAATATGCACAGCTCAGAGCTCATCCCGGTGCACTTAGAGGACATCAGTCCCAGCAGGACCCTCAGTAAGTCAATGTCTGATGGGGGATGATTGCTTAGTTTAAATTTGCTATAATTGCTGCTTCCCATATGGCATAAACTCAAAAAATGAAGGATAGACACTGTGAAGACAACCTGGGCCATCTAGACAACATTACGATCACGAAGTGAGATTCAGTGTGGCAGTGATGCAGTCTTGAAAGAGATGCTTAGACAGGCTGCTGAATCTCCATCCTTGGAGACCACTCAAATTTGACATGACAAGGATGGCCTTTAGCAACATGCCTCTACCACTGAAGTTGCCCTGCTTCAAGTAAGAGGTTGAAGTAGACACTGCAGAAGTTCCTTTCAACCTCCTTCATTATCTGACCCCGCAGCATATTTCACTTCCAGCATTGTACAAACTGTATCACCATTTAGTAATTTCCTTACATTCTTATGCATAAGATTTTACCAAAAGACCATTTTTTATAGTTTATGTATATGTTTATTTGATTTGGTTATATGCTTAAATGTATATATTTATGTATACACGTAATCATATACGTGCATATATACACACATATAATTCTAGCCAGCAATAAAACTAATGAGTTCCTATGTGATGAAACACAGCTTTATCAGTTGCTGACCTTGAGCACAGACAGTTAAAGGAAGTAGGAACTGTCTAAAGGAAACAATAGAAGTTGTCGAGTTCATCATATCTGTGTTTCAATAGAAACAGGATCAGTTCTCAGAAAAAAACAAACAACATTACAGGAGTCTGAGAAGAAGAAGGAATAAAGGCCTTCAAATATTTACACTGGCAAAAATATATTAGTAGGAGAAACATCTGAAGCTGAAACTTTATAATAAAGTGACATTTGTATAGGTTTCATAGTCAAATATCATCAAACAATACATTATTTGGGGAAGTAATCTCAGTTAAACTATTCTTCTTCTCTTCCTGCACAGTATTAGCAGACAAAGCATTAGCAAATAACTGCTAACAGCATCAGCAAATAACAGCATTAGCAAACAACTACTGCCACATTTCTGATCTGACAGCAGGACCAGGATGTACAACCTGTAGCAGTGGAAAAAGTCTTCTGTCATCCGTTTCTGATAAAGCAACACCTCGTATCACAGTTTCACAGAACCCATTTAAAGGCTTACTGGTTCAGATACTCTCAACCTTATCAGCAAAATTCTAGTTTCCCCTAGATTGACATGTTTGTGATTTTCTCAAATTCACACCCAGATGCAAGTTCACTGATGACTGTGGGAGGACACTAAGGTTAAAAGAAGCAACAGGGCATCCAGGTGGTGGGGACACTGACTCTCTTCATTTCCCTTTCTTTCATCCTCCCATTTTCCTGGTATCTAAAATTTCCAGACTCACTTCCACACACATAAGAATATGCTGAAACAGACAAACCCCCGTAGCCCAGAATAAAATCTCCAACTATAGTATCTGTCAATAGCTCATGAATACTTAATTTGAATTTTCTAGTCAATACGCTTCCTCATGCTTTACAGTAAACAGATTTTCAGAACAAGGAGGCAGCAGAATTTGGTTTATGCATTCACCTAGTATTGCAGAAGCTTGGCAAAAGGCACCCTCTCAGTAGCCTGTCTTTCAGGCTGAAGTGCTGCAAATCAGTCACTTCTTTATGGAAGCCATGCTCTAAGCTGAACATCATTGGGTTGAACACAGATTTCTGTGGGGCTTTACCAAGTACCCTCCGCTAAGTAAAAAAGAAAAAACAAACAAACAAAAAAACCAAACAAAAAAACAACAAAAAAAACACCCAAACAAGTGCTTCCCAGCTTTTATCCAGTTATTTATAAATGCGGGAAATTTTCACCTTATATCACAGCCCTTTAAGGAACGCATCAAAAACCTCTGGAAATAACACCACACTTCCTTATCCCTAAAATTACCACCTTCAAAGAACTCGAACAGGTGTGAGAGATGTCATCCTTGATAAAAGCCAGGTTGACTCATAAGAGATCAAACCTACCTATCTGCTATTAAATTCTTCTCCTATCACCATTTGTAAATAACATGCCTGGAAGAAATCCAAGGCTTGGCAGCACATAGTTCCCTGGTTCTCTTCCGGATCTGCACTAAAAAAAAAAAAAAAGGTGTATCTGTCACCTTCTGGTCTTCAGGTACCAAAATTGCTTCATTGATCACATCTCAAAACTTACTGCCTTTGCATCATTTTTGTGGGCAGTTGAAGCCTAGCTGAAGTCTACCATTACTACTTATTTCCTACCATTGTAGCCTCACTCATCACCCAAATTAAAGATCACAAATGGTCCAGATTTACCAACCTCAAAATAAAAAAACCCTTAAATCATATTTTCCTTAGAGTTGACATTTTAACCTGCACAGCCTCTAAACGCAGTGAATTTTCTATCCCTATGGGCTTGGAGATGCCTTTTTTCAATACTTTTTTTTTTTTACTTCCATCTCTTACATGGTCTTCCTTCTTAAGATAGGGAGTCAACCAACTTGCAAAACTGCCTTTGTGGAAGTTATTTTTTACATTTGCTGTGTGAGTAGGATAGATGTTCAGTCATGTTTCTGCCATAATTTAGATTTTTTGTGTGAAAAGGCATGAAGCACCTGCTAGCAGATACTACAATATTACAATATAGCCCAACCTCAGAAGCCAATTATCTCTGAGACTGTGTCACTGATGCTTTCCAATCCTTTTGGTTTGGATACATTTTGGCATTTCAACATCTAAATATTCAACCCAAAAAGGGTATGTCACTGTAGCAAAATCCATCTGCCCATTTACATTATTTTAATTCCAAGAATTATCCCTGACATATCTATGCCCCCTACTCAACAACTATGATCTCCCATTTCTTCTAACATCCTGTCACAGAGCAATGTCAGGAATCCAAAATAATGCATTGAAACGATTTAAATTCTTCCTACAGGAAAGCAACTAAAACAGTCCTTTTCAGCCTATGGTCTATAGACTGCTTACAAGAGGAGAATAAAAGATGACTAAGAAAAACAAGCCTTCTGTCAGGCTTAAACTTACAACAAAAAGGCCTTGCATATTCACTGCAATTTTCTGAGCGCTATCATAGAATCATAGAATAGTCAGGGTTGGAAAGGACCTTGAGATCATCTAGTTCCAACCCCCCTGCCATGGGCAGGGACACCTCACACTAAACCATGTCACCCAAGGCCTCATCCAACCTGGCCTTGAACCCTGCCGAGGATGAAGCATTCACAACCTCCCTGGGCAACCCATTCCAGTGCCTCACCACCCTCTCAGTAAAGAATTTCTTCCTTAGATCCAATCTAAACTTCCCCTGTTTAAGTTTGAACCCGTTACCCCCTGTCCTATCACTACAGTCCCTAATGAATAGTCCCTCCCCAGCATCCTTGTAGGCCCCCTTCAGATACTGGGAGGCTGCTATGAGGTCTCCACGCAGCCTTCTCTTCTCCAGGCTGAACAGCCCCAACTTTCTCAGCCTATGCTCCAGATTCAGCATTTATAACTGCAGTTGGGTGAGCAACCAGACAGGACACACAGACATGAAGTGAACACACAGCAGAGACAGAGCCCTGCTTTTTCCACAGCTGTCTGCAACCATACCATACAAACCCATTGCAATGAAATAAACTGGCTGAAGCCAAGCTCAGGTGAAACCAAGGAGCAGGCGCTGAGGATCAGTAGCAACTCCAGCTCTGTCCTGTCATAGAATGATTTGGGTTGGAAGGGACCTTAAAGATCATGTAGTTCCACCCCTCTGCCACAGCAAAGGACACCTCCCACTAGACCAGGCTGCTCAAAGCCCTGTATCCAACCTGGCCTTGAACACTTCCCCTTTAGCTGAAGGCACATATGTGTAACCAGCCCATTTCTCTCAGCAGCTGGCTGCTCACTCACAGGACAGCCCACACTGAGGTGAGCCACTCAGCTAAACCAACCATTTACGTTAGCCCCAGTCAGACTCGCTCTGCAGCGCTGACTTGATAACTGCACCGAACCGCTGCCTGTAAACTAGAATCATCTTACCGAGCAGTACCTAATCCTTAGATTTAAATTGCTTATGCCATCATCTAGCATTTAGTGTCATAACTGTAAATGTAATTTGTAAATGTAAACTGTCCTAGCAACTAAGTACAGAGGAACAAGCAAAGTGCTAGTTTAGAAGGACGTTATGCATCTCTGGGAGCATAATGCTCCTCGTAAATCTGATGATAAAACAACCTGCTCTATTCTGTGTGGCATAAGACATTTGAATACAATGCAAAGCCAAAGTCTGGAATCATCACAGAATCATAGAACAGTTTGGATTCGAAGGGACCTCTGGCGATCATCTGGTCCAACACCCCTGCCAATGCAGGGCCACCTAGAGGACCTTACATAGGAACGTGTCCAGGTGGGTCCTGAATGTCTTCAGGCAGGGAGACTTCACAACACCCGCGGGCATCTGGGAGAGACTGGAAACGTATGCTGTTGCCCACGGTGACTTACCCCGGGGAACAGCAAGAGGAGAAACAAGGCACCAAGTCGCTGCTTACGGGCTGAGCCCACGCCGCTCGGGCTTCCAGAGGGAAATCGCCTCTCCCGCCTCGCAGACGCACCACCAACACGCTACTTTTCCTGCCCTGTGGAGGTGCAGGAGCCAGGCAAACCCATGGAGGGTTTTAACTCTGTTAGCGAACGCCGTGATTTGAAAGCTTTTGGGGGGAAAAGGTTTTAAAAGTCTCCGCGTTTCCGAGCGAGCCGCAGCTGGGACGCTTTTATCCCGCACTGACCACCGCCACCGAATGCTCCTCCGCTCGGAAGAGCCGCTCTACGGGCAGGCACGGCCCCCGACCCGGGTACTCGCGGGACCCCTCGGCAGCGGGGCAGGCGGGGCAGCGGGTACTCACAGCGGGTGCCAGCGCTCAGGCAGCCGGCGGTGCAGGGAGATGCGGTCGCTCAGGTAGATGTTGATCTGGTGCCGGCGGATGCTCTCCTCCTGGAGCCGCTTCTCGGCCGGGCTCAACTCCAGCCGCACCGCCCGGCCCAGCTCGCCCGGTGCCCCAGGGTTCAGCGCCGGCTTCGTGTACACTGGCTTCCTCAGCAGCTCGGCAGCAAGCGGCGGCTGCGGCGGGGCGCGGCGGACGGCGTGGCGGGGCGGCGGGCCGTGCCTCCAGGCGAGGAAGCCGACGGCGGCCAGCACCCCCAGGGCGAGCAGCGTGCTCCCGCCACGGCAGCCCCGGCCCCGTTTGCCCCAGCACATTCCGCGGCCGAGACGGCTGGCCATGCCGAGCAGGCGGCCAGGCAGCTGGTGGCCTCTCCCGGACACGGAGGCGGACGCGTCTCCGCCCCGGGCGGACTCGACGAAGTTCTCACGGAGCTTCCCACACCGCGCCAACGCTGGCCCCGCCAGGAAACCCGCCCGGCTCCTCCGCCGGCAGCTCCTCCCTCCTCCCCGCCCCGCCGCCGGACAGCCCCGAGGGGCGCGGCGCGGAAGAGCCGCGCACGGGGCGCTACCTCTGGACGGACAGTCCCGAGTGGGGAAAGAGCCAGGGATCTGCGCTGCACCTCCGCCCCAGCAAGATCCCCGGGTGAGGTGCTCCTCGGTTTCATAGAATCATAGACTCAAGTAGGTTGGAAAAGACCTTTAAGATCACCAAGTCCAACCTTTACCCCAGCGCTGCCAAGGCCGCCACTAAACCATATCACTAAGGGCCTTATCTACACGGTTTTTGAACACTTCCTGGGATGGTGATTCCACCACTGCCCTGGGCAGCATGTTCCAATGGCTGAGCACCCTTTCGGTGAAGAAATTTTTCCCAATATCAGGTCTAAACTTCCCCTGGCACAGCTTGAGGCTGTTATCACGTGTCCTATCACTTGTTACTTGGGAGAAGAGACCAGCCACCTCTTCTCTCCATCCTCCTTTCAGGTAATTGTAGAAAGTGATAAGGTCCCCCCTTCTCTTCTCCAGACTAAACAACCCCAGTTCCCTCAGCTGTTCCTCATAAACCTTATGCTCCAGGCCATTCACCAGCTTTGTTGTCCTTCTCTGGACCTGCTCCAGCAACTCAACCTCTCTCTCGTAGTGAGGGCCCCAGAGCTGAATGCAGTACTTGAGGTGCAGCCTCACCAGTGCTGATTCATGACGGTCAGCGGGCTGCTTGGCCCCAAGGGTCCCAGCATGCCTGGAAGACACCCAGCTCCTGCTCAACTCAGGCTCCTACTGGGAACACAACTGGTGGAGCCAGTCACGATCTTGATCCAGCCCCGGACATTTCCCCCACAGCTCCCAGAGCAAGGCAGAGCCAGCCTGGTGCTGCTGGGTCATGCACATCCAGGATGTGGGGAGAAGGGAGAAAGGCATGTCCCCTTCATGTGCTTGCTGTCACCCATGAAGGAACAGGTGAACTGGTCACCTTATAGCTTGAGGGACTTTCATGAGCACTGCATGACAGATACACAGGGGTACCCCCAACAGGGGGAAAGTTTGGCTGGCACTGGGCTGGCATACCCACAGCAAGCTGCTTTGGCCACTGGAGATCACAGGGATGGCCCCAAGGCTTGCCGTCTGCTGACAGAGGTAGCCAGGGCTACAGGAGGACAGCAAGGGAGGTTATTTGCAAGGGGCCAGGAGGCCATGGGGGTTACTGATAAATTCTGTCACTGAAAAAGCAATGTTCTTGGTGGAAAAAATAAAAGTCAACCAATGTGGCCTCAGAGAGAAATCCAGAAGACAAGTGAAAATCCCAATTTTTTTACCCATATAATGTGCAGTCCATTTTGTGGCTTGACAAAATTATGGGGAAAAAAGCAACTGTGGCATTTAATCAAAACTTTCTAATTTGCTTCATCCTCAATAGCACATCTATACCTCTTCTTTAGTCAGCCCCCTAATAGGATGCAGTCTTATCTGTCTAAACTTGTGATCTTGAGGCCATGAGATTACATGCAAATTTGTGATTTTGCATCTGAAAAACCTTAGCATAAATGTAACATAACCAATACAGTTTCTCTCTCACATGAAGCAGGGAGCTGAAATTGTTTTTTAAGTGTCACTTGCCCTATGCATTTAACAAAGAGACTTTACTGCTCTGTGCTGTAATGTTGGAGGTCTGTCAAGATCCACCCAGCAGACTCCCTAGAGAGGGGCTGCAAGTGGTATTGGGCGGCGCTTACCAGCATTGCTGAGGAATGGATCAAAATACGTCTGACACCAAGGAAGGGGAAAAACCTCATCACTGCCAGACAGGGTCACAGCATACAGCTATGAGCTGTTTCTAGATTTACGTGATAATAAATATGGTATGTGACAACAAACACAGAGGATGGCAACTACAGTGGAGGCCTTGCACTGGGCAGAGGGGTGCTGAATAATAATGAGTCATCCTGACATTGGCAACCTAGCACAAATCAAGCAGTTTAGGTGGATTTGCAGATGAGTGTGTGCGTAGAGATATAATTTCATTATTTCTTATTCAGCTATACAGTTATCTATCACAGATGATTACATATGCATAACATCTAGATTCAAAGCATACAGGCCAGATGGAATAACTTAAGCATAATAGTAGTGAAGTATGTGTGTGTGAATATGCACTGTAGACAACTACTAAATACCAATATTCTGAACATGGCAATACGCACTGTCTAGAAAGGAAGCCATGCCTAGGAAGCTTTGGGACTGAAAAGTTGGGTGACAGTAGTAGATGCAAGCCCAGTGACTTCACTGTTTCCTTGCTTATCATCCTTCCTGCATAAAGGAAACCCAACTGGCGTCGTTAGTATTGAGTTTATAGCAGAAGCTTGCTAGTTTCTGGCTGGTGTAGGGCTAAACCCTGAAGATACAGCCACCATTTCTGGAACACGCTGCTGGGTTAGATTTGGTTGTCCGGAACAAATATTCTTGGTTTTTTTTTCCTTTGTGTAATGTTGCAAATTACTTAGAATAAGGTAACAGCACTAAGCATGAGGAGCCCAGGAAGGACTTCCTGGAATGAAGGAGAAGGAGATCCTTCCAAACTCCCTAAATAAATTACTGGGGCAGGGGGGATTGGGAAGATGTAAAGAGCAAAATGTAGGATTGAATGTTAGCTAAGAACAGTGAGAAAGAAAACAGGAGAGTTCTGCCGCAGGGGTTCTTAAGTATTAGAAGAAAAAGTATTTTGTTTAAATATTTTAAGTATTAGAGCAATATGGATGAAGCACAAGAATATGATCACGTGACTAAAACAAGTTTTGAGATAAAAAATATTGGAAACTGAGAACAGATTGTGACAGGACAGCAGAAGGCATGCTGGAATCAGTGGCAGACGAAAATCGAACCAGACTGCTGAAGAAGATAACCATAGCAGTCAGATTTTGAAAGGGAAGAAGGGCTTGAAGAAAAGGTCGGAGAGCATCGGCTTGCTTTCACAGAACAAAGAAAGGTTACAGCTCGTGGGAAAGCACGGGAGGTGGCACTCAGCAGTGATAATGAAGGTAATATCAGTGAATGGTAACTCCCCAGGGATGATGTCCAAGCACATAAATCTGAGGAAATTCAGCAAGGTACAATAAAGGTGTTAATGCAAACATTAAGAATAGATCAATTGCACTGACAAATAAGTTTGGACAAGATGTAAAGAATGTGAAGTCAGACACTTCTTAAATCTTTTTAAAAGTTTGTGGTGTTTAGTTAGGATGGGAAGAGTGAAATTTCTGAGCTGAAATACTTAAAAGTATAAAGACTTCTGCTCTGAATGTGGAATTAGGCTCCAGAGAAGAAAAATCTACAACTAATAACACAAATGAGTTTCCTGCTAACCATAAAGCTTGTAGCAATGTTTTCATGGAAAAGTTCCATTTAAGAAATTCTGGTTTGGGTTTTGGGGTTTTTTAAAGGTTTAATAACAATGGAAGTTAAAACAACTGGGATTTAGATTTTTTTTTTTAAATATTAGTAGAACAGTTAGTGAACTGCAAATTCAGTTGCTTCAGGAGTTTCAGTCAGAAACAGAGTAACCAGACAAGTCATATAAAACCTGTAATTACTTATCTAGAAAGACCTATTGTGCCCTCAGTTCTCAAAATTAAACCAGAAGATCAGTAGATTAATAAATTTGTAAAGTTTATTTTTAAAGAGCTAAATCTTATTTCCTGCCCCCCCAAAAAGAAAAAATATTAACTAAACCTTTCAAAAAGAACTAAAAAGACTAAACACAACAATACCTAATTGTCCATAAGGACTTACATTATAGCAAATGAAATAGCTGAAAAAGAGTATATCTGTTGCTCACTGAAAAACCCATTACTGAAGGAACTGATCTACAGACAAGGAAAACTTAAAGAGGTAAGTTAAGATTAATTATTTTACATATCTATTATTATTTATTCTTATTTGGTAGTGATGACACACATTACAGGAAAAAAAAAGTATTAAATTTTGCAAAAGCTTTAAAAAAAAAAAACATCCAATGTTTTCTTTTAGGTTTTATTTTGTTCAATCTGTATTTTCAGTCAAAATTCTAAAATGGAAATGGGATGTGGAGAAGTATCAGCTGATAGAGACTGCATTTTTAATAAACCCAAAGTTCAAATAGTTTTCTATATTCTTACTTTCAGGGGAAAAGAAAGTACCAAACAATGTGTTCCAGAATAATTTTCCTAGTTTTAGTGACTAGGTAGTTACAGCCAACACATATTCTAAAAAAAAAAAAAGAAAAAAATTATCAAAGGAACATGATGTACAAATACATTGTAGGAAATTTGTTCAAGGAGAAGAAGAAATTTGTAGGAAATTTGTTCAAGGAGAAGAAGATTATCACACAGTATGCTAGAGATTGGAAGGGACCTCAAAAGATCATCTAGTCCAATCCCCTTGCTGGAGCAGGAACACCTAGATAAGGTTACACAGGAATGTGTCCAGGCGGACAAAGATTCAGACAAGTTATATAATATATCCACTGGAGATATCTTTGGACCTATGGATCATTGTTTACCACCGCTTTAACTGGCCATAAAATAACATTGCCCCACAAAAAAACATCCCCACCCCTTACTCCTACCTCGGCTGCTTTCTCTCCTATGTCAGCACAAGTGTACCTGTATTTTTAAAATATTATTTTTCATCCCATTGTCCTCCCAGTGCCAAAGATTTTTTTATTAATGTGTCTGTGTTGACAGTGTCTGTATTTAAGACAGCTGTGTAGCTCAAGCAAAACGTGAAATGGGCTGCATCTGCTTTCCCAGCTGCAGGTCTCTCCCGAACGGTGGGTGTTGAGCTACTTGGTGCTTCAGTGTGGGCCTTGTTTTACAGGATAGGCTTTGGGACAAGAGGGAAGCTGGGTGCTTAGTGCAGAGGCAGAGTGTATCAGGAACTTAGATGAGAGGAAGAACAGTGGGTGCAGAGGCCTTAAAATAAAATAAATTGAAAAAACAGACTTGATGAGTGAGATAGAAACTGTCAGCTATTTCAGGGATCTTCTACCAGACTGATGAATGCTCTGTAATTTTCATACTGTGATGCCAATAAAAATGGGCGTCATTCAGTGGATTACTTGGGCAAGACCTAACCTGTACCAGTTTGCAGATCTCTGTAGTACACATACGCATGTATGTCTACGTATATGTACATACAAACATACAAAATACCTTGTTCGAGAGGTCATATGCAAGCCCAGATAGCTTAAAGGTAGGAAGAAGATGCACTCGGTATATTTGCTTGCTACAGGTATGTACTGTTGATACATAAATGTTCTTTTCAGCTAAATAGCAAGCATGAACTACAGGCAGTAGAAGACATGTTGTACATAAAGGAAGCCATGAGTAGCAATCTTAGCTGTCAAAACTATTGGAATAAAACTGCAGTTTTATGTACAGAATATGGTATGACGTGACCTGTTACTGTTACATTGGAAACCTCACTGATTTTTCATACATTCTTTTGTGGACGCAGTGAATTAAAATACTGAGTTGCAAATAACTTTTGAAAGCTTACTCCAAATTATGGCATATTCTGAGACATATAAATGAAGTAAATTCCTCACAAAGTTATAGCAGATGGTTATAGTAGACAAAGCGGAGACCTGCTATATACACCATGACTAAAATTCTGAACCAAGAACTCAAGGGGATATTACGTGGTAGAATTAATCTTAATAATCTTATATTGTAGGCACTTATCACAATTTTTATTTTTTTAGTAATTTATTCAAGGTTATTTCTGTTATTTCTTTTTTTTCTGTTATTTTCTTTTTTTTCTGTTATTTCTGTTATTTCTTCATATATGAGTCTAATGATACTGGAGCAGGGTCTGCTTTTATATGATACTATTTCTAATATATGTCCTTGTCTTTTCATTAAGGCAGACATAAGAGTCTTCACACAAAACACATGTTAAACTTTTAAGTTTTCTTTTTCTCAGAAGAATGACTTCCTTGTGATTCATAGCAGTAGGGTTTTACAGTAGAAAATAAGCCTTTTCCTCCTGGAATTGCCATGAAAATAATACTATCGTGTTCGGGGATTAGAGATGCCATTATCCCCACATCTTCATAGTGAAGATTATGACAGAGTCAGCTATCTCTATTTTTCTGGATTTCTTTGGAACAGATAGCTTGACTACTTGCATTTTCCCCTTTCTGAAATGCTTTTGATTATGACGGTAATTTTATACTCTTTCATATTACGAGATCCTGAATTATATATGGGGTAGAAATTTGCTCATGTGTCATAATACAAGGATATAGAATCATAGAATCACAGAATGGTTTGGATTGGAAAGGACCTTAAGATCATCTATTTCCAACCCCACTGCCATGGGCAGAGACACCTTCTAATAGACCAGGTTTCTCCAAGACCCTTCCAACCTGGCCTTGAACACTGCCAGGGATGGGGCAGTCACAGCTTCTCTGGGCAACCTGTTCCAGTGCCTCATCACCCTCACAGTAAAGACTTTCTTCCTCATAGCTAATGTAAAGCTACCGTCTTTCAGCTTAAAGCCATTCTGCCTTGTCCTGTCGCTACCTGCCCTTGTAAAAAGTTCCTCTGAAGATTTCTTATACGCCCCCTTTAGGTACTGGAAGGCTGCTCTAAGCTCTCCCGAGAGCCTTCTCTTCTCCAGGCTGAACAAGCCCAACTCTCTCAGCTTGTGTTCATAGGAGAGGTGCTTCAGCCCTCCAATCATCTTTGTGACTTCTGCTCTGGACTTGTTCCAACAGGTCCATGTCCCAGAGCTGAATGCAGTATTCCAGGTGGGATCTGAAGAGAGCAGAGGGAAAGGATCACCTCCCTCAGCCTGCTGGCCCAGCTTCTTTTGATGCAGCCCAGCATATGGTTGGCTTTCTGGGCTGTAAGTGCACATTGTTGGGTCTTGTTGAGCTTCTCCACAGTTAACACCCCCAAGTCCTTCTCCACAGCGCTGCTCTCAATCCATTCTCCACTCAGCCTGTATTTGTGCTTGGGACTGCCCTGACACAGGTGTAGGACCTTGCACTTGGTCTTGTTGAAATTCACGAGGCTGGCACTGGCCCACCTCTCCAGCTTGTCAACTTCCCTCTGGTTGGCAGCCCTTCCCTCCAGCGTGTTGACCACACCACACAGCTTGGTGTCATCAGCAAACTTTCTGAGGGTGCACTCAATCCCACAGTCCATGTTACCAACAAGAACCGGTCCCAACACCGATCCCTGAGGAACACCACTTGTCATTTGCCTCCACTTGGACATCGATCCATTGACCGTAACTCTTTGAGTGTGGCCATCCAGGCAATTCCTTATTCACCGAGTAGTCCATCTGTCAAATCCATGCCTCTCCAGTTTAGAGACAAGATTGGTGGAACAGTGTCAAACGCTTTGCACAAGTCCAGGTAGATGTCAGTTGCTTCTCTGTTATCCACGAACACTGCAACCCCATTGTAGAAAGCCACCGATTTTTTTCAGGCATGATTTCTCCTTCGTAAAGCCATGTTGGCTGTCACCAATCACCTCCTTATTTTCCGTGTGCCTTAGCATAGTTTCCAGGAGGCTCTGCTTCCTGATCTTGCCAGGCACCAAGGGAGACAGACTGGCCTGCATTTCCCTAGGTCTTCCTTTATTCTCTTTGTAAAACTGGGTGTTATGTTTCCCCTTTTCCAGTTAACAGGAACTTCATCGGACTGCTGTGACTTCTCAAATATGATGGATAATGGCTTAGCCACTTCATCTGCCGGTTCACTTACAACCTGCAGATGCATCTCACCAGGTCCCATTGATTTGTGCAGCTTCAGGTTCCTTAGATGATCTCAAACCTGATCTTCTACAGTAGGTGGTTCTTCATTCTCCCAGTCCCTGCCTTTGCCTTCTGCAGCTTGGCTGGTGTGGATGGAGCTCTTGCAAGTGAAGACTGAGGCAAAAAACTCATGGAGTACCTCAGCCTTCTCCATGTCCCAGGTAACCAGGTCTCCCATTTCCTTCTAGAGAGGGCCTGCATTTTCCATTGTTCTTCCTTTTATCACTGATGTACCTATAGAAGTTTTTCTCGTTGCTCTTTATGTCCCTGGCCAGATTTAGTTCTATCAGGGCTTTAGCTTTCCTAGCCTGATCCTTGGCTGCTCAGACAATTTCTCTGTATTCCTCTCAGGCTACCACCTGGGACGTTTTTGCTTCCACCATCTGCAGGTTTCCTTTTTCTGCTAGAGTTTGTCCAGGAGCTTCTTGTTCATCCACACTGGCTTCCTGGCGTTCTTGTCTGACTTCTTTGTCAGGATGCATCGCTCTTTAGCTTTGGGGAAGGTGATCCTTGACTATGAACCAGCTTTCATGGGCCCCTCTTCCCTCCAGGGCTTTATCCCATGGAACTCTACCTAGCAGATCCCTGAAGTGGCCAAAGTGTGCTCTCCTGAAGTTCAGGGTAGCAAGTTTGCTGTGCACCCTCCTCTAATGCTGTAAGCTTGCTGAACTTGTTCCAACTCCACCACGTCATGGTCATTGCACTCAAGGCTGCCCTTGAGCTTCCATTCCCCACCAGTCCCTCCTCATTGGTGAGAACAAGGACCAGCACAGCACCTCTACTCATTGGTTCCTCTATCACTTGGAGAAAGAAGTTGTTTTAATAGATAACTTACAGGGACTTAACACAATATTCTTAAGGGACTGGTCAACTGCAGTTCAAGAGTTATTCCATCAGTGCTTTATTTTCTCCCCTCACTTTAGCTGTTGTAAATCAATATAACCTGAAATAGCTTTCAGGTTACCTGGGACACTGAAGCTATAGATAAGATGAAATCTAAATTTTACTCTCAAACTCTCTAAACTGAAAGACTAACTGATCAGTGCTATTGGAGCATGGGAAATACATGTTTGTTAGGGAATGACTCACCTTACTGAGATAACTTCGTTTATCTCAGTGAAGGAAGAGACCGGTTTGGAGCTGAAAGCCCAGGTAGGAAGGCTACAAGTAAAGGCTGAAGTATCATGTAAGCGGAGTGGGGCTGACAGACAGAGACCTCACAAATCATACTGTGAGGCAAGAAAAAGGGGCTGTTCTTGGGGTAAAGGCAAATAAGTGAAGTCTTGCTGCGATGTATGGGAGTCGGTAATAATAGCAGAAAGACGGTGTGGAAAACGGCTGCAGCCCGTGGAGTGGATGACAAAAAACACCTGAGGAAGGGGCAGGAGCCGCAGTGACCCCGGCGCTGGGGCGGGAAGAGGTGACATAGCCGGGACTGCAAGCGAAGGCAGGGAAGGGCGGTCGGGCGGAGCGGCCCCTTGCCGCCTCCGAAGAGCGTGGCTCAGCGCTGCTTCGCCTCCCGGCTGTGCAAGAGCGGCTAGGGCGCTGTAGCCGCCCTCGGCCGGCCTCCTCCCGCAGGCGGAGTCCCCTCCTTCCCGCTGCCTTCGCCGGCGGCGGGGCGGTGGCGGGCGGCCGAGCTGCTCGGGGCCCGCGGGCGCTGCCCATGGGGGAGTGCGGAGTGCCCCCCCCGGTCCAGCTCTTTCTCCGCGCCTGCGAGCAGGGAGACTGCGAGACCACCCGGCGCCTCCTGGGGCTGTCCGGCGCCGGCACTGGTGACCCGGCGGCCCCCTCCTCCTGCGGCACCGAGGAGGCACCGGTGGCGGAGCCCCGCGGCGAAGTGTCCTCGCCGCCAGCCCCCGCCGTGCCCGTGGACTGCACCGACGAGGCCGGCAACACGGGTCTGCAGTTCGCTGCGGCGGGGGGCCACGAGCAGCTGGTGCGGTTCCTGCTGCGGAAGGGGGCCTCGGTACAGAGCACAAACCACTACGGATGGAGCCCCCTCATGCAGGCGGCCAGGTAGGACAGGGATCAGGGAGAGACAGATGGAAGGGAGGGGGACTCCGGTCGCCATCCTGCTTCCCCGTGGCACTGGCCTAGTCAGCGGCAGGGCGGCTGACTCCCAAGGCGGGGGAGGGCTCCCAGGGCGCGGCCCTCCCTTCCCTGCCTCGGGGCTGCTGGCGGCGTCTGGCTCCTTCGCCCTCAGAACTCCATTCCCCAGGCCGGGTGAGGGAGCCCGGGAGCGCCGGGGAAGCCCCGGGTGTGTGTGGGAGCGGGCGGGGAGGCGCCATGTTGTAGGCCGCGGCCGGTCTCCGCCGGTACAGCGGTGGTTGGTTATCCGGGGGAACCGGAGTGGTCACCTGTTACCTTATCCGGGGTGGGGTGAGGAGGTGTTGAGTTTAAATATCGGTAAGCATTATGCTGTGGTGTTAGGTTTTCTCTTTCTGTACTATGGTTGAGGTGATTGGGGCTGTGCATGCTATTTCTTGGGTAAAACAAGTGTAGAATCACAGTAAGTGGCAACCTGAACATGAAAACACTGCTCCTCTCTTATGTGGAAGTAGGATATATGTACACCTTTACTTCGTTCTTTGTCTTTTTCTTTTTCATCTTTAAATTTTGTGCATGCATCTTATCTACCTGTTGAAAAGTTACCTTTGACATAAACTATACTGAAGCAAATTTGTTGCACTCTGCTTTTCCATGTTTTCCTGAGTGTTTAGCTGGATGATGTGGAAAATCATTGCTGAGGGTTTTAATGGTGAAACTGGGTTTTCTGCATCAGTGATGCTACGCTTTATGTAACCCGCTGCTGGGTCGTGGGAGACCCGTTATTGCAGCACCCATTGCTAATACTGGTGTTTGTGTTTATCTTTACATATACAAGCACCCCTTGGGTTTACAAGATATGTTTACAAAAATTGGAGGGCAATGATTTCCTGTCATAATTGAGAGGAGAAATGTTTTTTGATTTTGGTTGGTTTTTGTTGGATTTTGTGGTTTTTTTTTTTTTTTTTTGTTTTTGGTTTTTTTTTTTTTTTTTTTTTTTGTTTCATAAATACTTGGAAGAAAAGAGTCTGTTTCAAAGTCAACATTTCTCTTTTCAATTAAAGCCCATAGAAAATTCCCAAAGAATGAGTCACACAGCTGGTTTCCCAGAAGAACAAGACAAGGTTCAACAATTTTGTTATTTTATGAAGGTTAAAAAAAAAAAAAAAAGGGGGGGGATTTGAAATTGCAGAAACAGTCTTGGATTTATTTTTTCCCTTAATAAAAACCGTACACTCATTCTCTAAAAACAACAAACTCAAATCACTATAACTCTCTCACTGTTTCAAAGAAATGACTTGCTGACATTTGTAAGGTAGTGCAGATATCACTGAAATCTGTGGAGAAAGCATGAAGTGAAAGAGCACGTTCCTTTTTTCTTTTTAATGGATAACCAAAAGGAGACATAGTGTTTGTACAAAGGTAGGTTTCATGCACACATTTAATTTTCTGGCTGAGGCTAGTTGTGTTGAAATTGGACAGGAGTTAGCATATATGCGTAAAATTAATTGTGTGTAAAGGGGTTGCAGGCTCTACTGAGGTGACGCTGTGAAGCTTATCAGGATAGACCTAGGGACAGGCCCTGGAGGCTTCCTTCTGCAACTGTGTACTTTCTGAAGGGAAACCAGGGGGTTCTGGTCTTAAGTCTACTCTTAGTGGTTAGTAGCATTCTTTGGGATTTCCTCAACTAACATTTGCTTTACTGCAGTGTACAAAGACTGCTTTCAGGGACAGAGTTTGATTGTGTTAAGCACTGCAGAAGCATATAGTAATGCCTGATATCTGCAGCAAGAGCATGAAGTACACGTTTTGTGAATGTATTATGTTTATTAACGTGGAGTTTCTCAGCTGAGGATAGTCAGAGGTTTCCATTTTCTCACAGCTAGCTGGTTGGTTGTATGGCTTGCATGATTGCCTTTGCTGACTGACAAAACTAGCAGCATCTCTGATAATTAAATGTTATCAAAGCTGCATTACTGGTGAAACCAGTGTCAGAGTTCAGTACTCTGACCACGTACTGTTAGGTATTCCACATAAAGAGGGATTAATGCTTTAATACCAAGTTTCCTTATTGGAAGATATTTGATGTTACCCAGGATTTTAATTCAGCCTAGTGATAACTGTAGTCTCCTGAAATTATAACACAAGCCTAACATAGCAACTGCGACACACATTTGAACCACAAGACATATGGCATGCCCATTACCAGTCCCTATATGGTCACCAGCATCATGATGCTGGGTGTCCCCATTTATGAAAGAGGAATATGTGACTGGAAGCCAGCTTAAGCCTTGCTCTCTTTAAAACCCCATTTGTTGTGTTGGGCTGAGCTATGTAGGCACTTCCCCTACTGCTGGCTTGGTCTGGCTGATTCAGGAGGATAATCCTTTCTATTGATCATTTTGGGGAATACCATTCATGCAGCCACTTGTCCCACTCTGCTGATTGAGCAGTTTCTCTAGATCAAGGGCCACCCTCTGGTCCCCTTTGTGTCGAGAAGTTCAGTTCACTCTACAACAGCAGTGGCCACTGTCTGTGCTCTCTAAGCTTCATGGGCACATGCCTGTCTTGTCTGAGCCTTCTTCCATTCTGGGGCTTCACAACTAGAAAGCAAGGAATGATGCAAGCACAAAAGATTGGGTATCGAGATTATAAAACAACTTTTTTGTTCAGCATTGACTCTGAAGCTTTAACTCATTCAATAGTAATCACTGTACTTAGTTAAGATCTCTGCAAACAAACTGGCTTTGATTCTTGAGTGTGATGGTAGAAATAAGAGGATTAAAGTGACTGTAGTTTATGGAGGTCACATGTTGATGTCATGCAGTTGAAAATGAGGCTAGCGCTTTGCTGCTTTGAACAGAACATTCTTTTAATTAGGTGCTTGGTTTATGAGCATGGTCACTGGTTCATGTGAAATGGTTTAGTTTACAAGTCCTGAGGTGTTGATTCATCCCCTCCAGTAAGGTGGCCACTGTCACATTCAGTGATGATCTCACATAGCCTGTTAGTCAGTAGGCCAATTTAGTAACAGTTTACTGTGTTCAGATTATGTCAGTTTTCTTTGAGAAGCCTCTGCCATCTAAGGTGTTAATTCTTCCCTTCTTCTCTTTCTCTCAAGGTTTGGGCATCTAAGCGTTGCTCACATCTTGCTGGAGAATGGTGCTGATCTCAATGCGCAGAATAAGTTAGGAGCCAGTGTCCTTACAATGGCTTCCAGAGGTGGCCACGTCAGCATGGTGAAATTGTTGCTGGAGTCTGGAGCTTATGTAGACAATTACGATCATTTTAGCACAAGTGTACTTAACAGTAGCAGAGAAGACTTTCCTGACATCACTCCACTGATGGCAGCTGCTCAGCATGGACATGAGGCAGTGGTACATCTGTTACTAGACTGGGGAGCTGATTGTAATTACACTGTGAAGACTATGGGCTGGAGTCCTCTAATGCTGGCAGCTGTTAGTGGAAAGGTGAGCTTGGCACAGCAGCTCATGGAGAAGGGTGCCAATCCTGATCACCTGAATGTGCTACATAAAACACCTTTTGAAATCTCTGTTGGCTTAAAACACAAAGACATGAAGGACTACCTGGAGTCTCTCACAACGATCAGACCCCAGGCAGGTACGGAATGTTAGTTTTTTGTTTCACTTTCTTGAAGTTTTGATTGCACATTTAGAAATTAAAGAGGTTATTTTGTGTGTATGTTTTCTTGTAATTAGACTCTTTTGAAAATGTTGGAGTAGGTACACCTACCTGGGGTGAGGCAGAAATGCCCAACTTCAGCAGATTACCTTTGCATGACAAAATTCCTGTCCTGCAATAAAAATCACATGAAACATTTTAAAATGTTTAGATGTTTTAAATGCGTTCTTTTTCTTCTAAAATACATGATCCAGGTGCTCGTTTAGGAAGAAAATTACAAAGGCCTGCTTGAAGTGGCACTAAAGAATGGGCATAAAAACCAGAATGTCAAAGAAAGGGTATTGCTGAATTAAAGGCAACTTAGAAGATCTAAATCTAGAAAACCTGCCCTATGAGGAGAAACTTAAAAAGTTGTCTGTCTGGATTTGTGAGGAGGTGTTTAAGAGGCATGATTATTAAAGTCTTCACATTAAGAACAGGAAGTGCAATACTGGAGGGTCTTTATGACAGCCAAAAAAACCCCAAAAAACCAAAACTGTAAATTTAAAGTTAGAAGAATTTGAATGGGAATTAAGATGCTACATTTTCACTGCGTGAATCTTAGTGACTTAGTGTGCAGTCTCTGACAGTCGCAATCAAGATTAAATGCCTTGGTCAAATTCATCATTGAGCTGTCTTCCCTGGGTGTCACATACAAGACCTGTGACATGCAGAAAACCAAATGAGGTTAACCTAATGCTTTTTTTCTACCACTCTCTATGAAACCTCCCCAAAGTGCTTTGACAGTGGATTGTGTATTCTAAGGAAACAAAGCATTAATTTGAATGAATAGCAAGTCGGCATGTCCCTTACTTTTCTGTTCTTTGCAGGAGAGGGTAATACTTAATTAACTTTAAGGCTTCATAAAATTTATGAGCAACCTTCTCCCTTGAGACTTAGAATCATAGATTCATTAAATAGTTAGGGTTGGAAAGGACCTTAAGATCATGTCACTCCAACCTCCCTGCCATGGGCAGGGACACCTTACACTTGACCATGTCGCCCAAGACTCTGTGCAACCTGGATACGTGTGCACACACACAGAGATAGGCATGCACACTGCTCATGTATGTACAAAATAACATTATTTCAATGCAAATCTCAATTAAAATTAAGAAATGCTGCTTTTATGGTTTTTAGTTTTGCCCTGTAATGCATTTGTTATGTGTACTGAATGAGATGAGAACTGCTAAAGAAACATTTTTGTCACAATGTGATTAAGGAATATGAAGTGTTCATGTAGCTTTAGCCATGAGCATGGAAGGGTATAAGAAATCCAGGCTTTTGCAGAGAGAGGTGATACCTTATACTGGGGGCTGTGAAGGCTAAGGAAGGTGTGAGCAAACCTAAGGCTACAATGTTTTTCATTCAATCTTAAGTGGTATGTCTATTATCATACAGTCTACCAGGACAGAATAGTATATTGTGTGTCTTTACCAATTTTTTCCAATTACTAAAAAAAACCCCCTTGTACTCAGTTAACAGGTTTTTTATATGTGAATCCTAGAATTTTTGCTTAGTAGTAGACTTAACCTACTTGCTGTCACCTGTCTGTTTAAAATGTTAATGAATTTAGGTTTTAGACATTTTTTACTTATTGCAGCTATCTCTACCAGCTGTCTTTCCAAATTAGCTTTTCTTTCTAGCTGGTTCGATAACATAATGTTATGAATGCCATATGTTAGTGTTGTTAAAGTACTGTGGATTTGCTTCTCTTTCTTTCTCCAGGAGTTTTATGTTAACAGAAATGCATTAAATCTGTTCCTGAAATCAGATAGCTTAGTTTGGACATTGTGTTGGACATCTAAGTGTCAATAAGTGATTTCAGAGATTGAGACCTTTTTCTGTATGTGGCTGTTGGGGACACTTTTCAAGGTATTTATGCTTTATGATGCAGACCAGTGTTGAGAGATGCTTAACAAGAAGGTTTGGAAAGGCGGCATCTGGATTTTTCAGCTATGGGAGTACTTACTATAAAATCTAAGGATGTGGTTAGGCCTAGAAAGAGCCATTTCCAGGTGCTAGCACCCACCTAGCCATGGTGGCAGAAAGCCTGTAGAGTGGGATAATCCACTCTAAGCTCTCTGCCACTTATGAAAGATAGGCTTATTTAAATCTTACCTAATTATGTCAATATTACACTGCTATGTGGACATTTTTTCTTTACATTTGCTGTTATTCCTGCAGGTCAAGCTTCCCTTGTACTATTAAGAAGAAAAGAAAAAATCTGACATTTGTTTCTGCTTTAGAGAAGGTGTTAACTTAGATGTTGACTCATAGGTTAAGTTGGAGCTAGGGCTTTCATAGCTGTGCTACCAGCCAGAGCTGGCTGACTCTAGACGTTTGCTCATGACCAATCTCTGAGGAATAGACATCAGTTGGTTGCAGTACACAGAGAGAATCAGACATCTCTGGGATTCGCTAGTGCAGTGCTTTATACCTTACCCATGCATTTGGATGTACAGAATCTGTATGCATGCAGGGTTGGCCTGATGAGTCTTGAAAGTCTTCTGTAGTCACAAGACTTCAAATATTGGAGATGTCGGTTTAAGCTAGGAGAGTGGGCTTGCTTTAAAGCAGATGAGTAAGTGCTCCTGTCACCTTTGCTGAGGGGGAGCTTCTATCAGCAGAAGGGTAGTAGCTAACTGGGGCAGAGTTGGAAGTAAAAACGTTAAGGTTCCACACAAATTTCTGTGTTGGTTTTTGACCACAGCTTTAGTCTTCTAGCACTGGAGTCTTCTATATCCTGGGAAATAAAAAAGGTCCTTTCTCTCATATGGAAGGCAGCAAAAAAGGAACTTGTCCTCTGATCCATTGCTGTAAATAGCATGAATTGCCTCCCAAAAGAAAGCAACTCATTTATCAGGGCTGTTTTCAGCATCAAATTAGGAATGACCTGAAATAGGTCATTCCTAATAGTCTGGGTGTTGACTGTGTTCTGCTCCTGTCCTTGCTTTGGTTTACCTGAATGGCAGTTCTTCCTTCTGGCATCTCCCCGTGGTCTCCTGCTCCCTGAGACTGCCTCTCTTCTAGGCTTTTCATATGCGAAGTATGGAGTCTGGTCCTTTCCTAAACTAGTGTTTTGAAATCTGTTTTCCAATGGTGAGCTCATAAGAAGTTCCTTCTGAGCTTAAATGAGCGCAGTTTCTGAAACAGGAGGAAATGTAGGACCCACCGTTCTCTTTCTCCATCTTAAAATTAGAGTTTTTCATGGTTTTGAGGGGCTTTCCAGCAATTACTTTTGTTCAACATTTTCAAATTACTTCCTTTGAAGTCAAGCTATGAAAATTAGCCTTTGCTCATATTACCATAAAAATGGCAGAATTTGGCTTGGGAAATCTCTCCAACATCTTGTTTTCCTTAAAGTCTTTTTACCCCAGTGATTCTGTAGTGTCAGTAATGCTTTGCAAGATGGAGGAGGATATATTTTTTGGGCTTGTGGAAAAGTGGGAGGTGTAAAATATATCACTGTTTTTAACTTATCTTAGAGACAGCAGTTTCAAAGCACTGAAGGCATGTCAAAGGAATGGTCCTTCACTCAAAATACTAAAATTTGTAATAATTGCTTTTCTTCTCATGGAGATGGTGATCTGGGAGCTGAAAGATGGACAAATAGCAAGCTGTGTAGTTAAATCATCACTATTATTTTTGTGACCTTCATAAATTAACCTGGCAGTCCTCAAGAGGAAATAAAAATGGGACTGCTTGTAAAACTCCTTTTGAGTCACCTATCAAAATAATCCTGAACTATTTGAGTGTTTGCTGTTGTGCAGAGGATTACACCAGACCACAGAACTATACTGTGGGTTTTTAATTGATATTTTAGTCTTCCAGGCAGGAAATGCCAAAGTTTCCAAATACAGTTTCCTGATGGAGAATGGAGGTTGTAAGGAAAAAGCCTATACTGATGCTTTACTATAGTTTGTAGCTTTAGCTCTGCACAGGGAACCATACAGGTAACTCTTTCTTCCCCAAAGAATAAAAAGGTTATCAGTGCTTTCTTTGTTCTTATTAAATGCATGTCTAAACTTATGTTTTATAGTACCTTTATGTTTTTTTTAAACAGTTTTTGCTATCAAAACTTTAATAGATTTTTTTTTTTTGCCTTTTTAAATGATTGCTAACAGAAATACTTCTATTTATTCCAGATACTGAAAAGAGGCAACCTGATGTCTTTCATGCTTTGAAATTGGGTAAGTCCTGACAGGATTCTTCCACCATGTCCGGTTCTTCTAACTTCAGAGCATGTCTGTTAACATGGGAAACCAAAATGTGCTCTGTTTTTACATGTGACTTCGGTTTTTCCCTTGTTTTGTTTTTAATTTTAAAAATACACTTGTTTCTGTAGTTTATTTTTCATCACGTTCCAATATGAGAAAATCGTTATGAACTCCCGGCTGTGCCCTTCATACCAAAATGGTGTGATGTAGTAGTTCTAGTTATTCGAAGACCATGCTACCTTTAATATGATTTTTCTTTTTCCTCCTCGTAAACCTGAAGTATAAAGACAAAAGTGCTAACTGATGCAAAATATATGCTGGCCTCTACTCTGTTTGAGCATTATAATTGCTCTTTAAAGTTGCTTCAAGAAAAGAATAAGTGTGTTGGATCTTGCTTGTTCTCTCATGAGTAAGAATGACTTTCCTGAACACACAACTGGTAAAACTGCTCTGTGGCAGACAGAGCCAGTGCCATCCTGTTGATTTAAATTTGATCCAGGCTCTGATGAATGTACCTCTAGTGGATGGCAAGCTGCTTTGTGGTTACCTATTTTCCTGGATCTTCCAGCATAGGAAAGGGTGCTGAAATGTTCGGCCTGAGGCTTGCTATGTGATGGCTTTAGCAAGGGAAATAAAACTATTCATTTTCTGCTGAGGTTCCTGGTAATGTCACAGGTCAGAAAACTCTTTGCAATCTCTTTGGCAGGTTAGAGAGATTCAATATTTGAACCTATTCCTGCTCTTACTGTTGGTATTTTGCCATTTGAAAGTTTTCAGTGGGTTTGGAACTAGATGATCTTAAGGTCCTTTCCAACACTAACTTTCTCTGATTCTGTGATTCTATGATAGAACATTTTGCCTGTTGCTGGCAGTCCTAGCAATATAGGCAGTTAGAAAGAAATAGTAATAAAATTCCTGATGGAGCTTTTTTTTTTTTTTTTAATAATATTGGAAGATGTTATTCCCATTTGAGATTAAATTTTATATCCAGTGAGGTGATGAGAGGTGTCCTATGAGACCTAAGGAGGGCTCTCTTCTCCAGTTAGCCTGTACTTACTTGGCACTTAAGGATGCCCAGGCAATGAGGAAACATAGGTAATACAGCCTTGCACATGCAGTGGACCTAATAATCCTTACTGGTACTGTGCTTTCTATGTCTGTGGCATAGAAAGTCTGATCATAGCACACTGAAAGCTGGCTCTACCTCTCCTGACTGTGGTATGTGCATATGAAATAAGTAGAATTGAGCACAACTACCTTTCATTCAATTTTTTTGTCCATGTACCCATGTACATGCTGAAGGACAAATCATGGTGTCTCAGCATCGTCAGTTTCCCTTGCACAGCGCCATCTTACAGCAATTTTACAGAACTATTCCCTACTTGTGGCTTCACATGTGAGGTACCCTTCAGTTTTTACAGCCTTAGGTGTTCATTTCAGAAAATGATTCTAGTGATGGGATTGTACTGCAAGGGTACAGGTAGGGAAAATGAGAGAAAACAATGCCTCATGCTTATGCCACTGTTTTATGTAGGGAAGATGGACTGAATTGCTGAGACCAAAGATCAATGCAAATATTTAGCTTTAGTGTTGCAATTGCTCTAGTACTTTATTTTTTCTGTGTTAATTCCATTAAATGTAGACCAGTGTTGGCAAATCAGAATACATTTTAATTCAGTGGCTAAGCTGAATTAAACTCTGTTGCTCATGTAGATTGTTTTATCACTGTCTTGCAGGAAACTTTCAGCTGGTTAAAGAGATTGTTGATGAAGACCCAAGTCAGGTCAATATTACTAATGTTGATGGCGCATCTCCGTTAATGATTGCAGCTGTAACTGGACAGCTGCCCCTTATTCAGCTCCTTGTTGAGAAAAATGCTGATATTGACAAACAGGATAATGTTCATGGTTGGACAGCACTTATGCAGGCCACATACCATGGGTAAGAGATATGCTTTCTTTGGGTCTAGCAGTGAAAAAGTTTCTTCTATCGGGATGTAGGAAGAATGAAATGTTTTTGATACTGACTCTGGAAGCAGAGAGGTTTTAAAAGACTTTGAGAGACTTATGACCTCAGTTTTCCATGACTCTTGCACTGCCCTCTGCTTTTCAGAGCAGACTTCAATGCCATTTGGATTTTGGAATGAGTGGCACATCTGGGAACTTGAAGCTTGGTCAATAAGTGCTGGGAACATAGTGCTCCAGGCAGGCACTAGGAGCTTTCATGCAGATTTCAGTTTCCATCCTTTGATGTTTTTTAGTCTTTTGTGAGATAGTATCACCCCCTGCCAGGGTTATAGGCCTACATCAAGTTGTGAAACTTCAAGGCAATGACCCTTTTATATGCCATATTTTCCAGTCTTAAAACCATTCATATGTTCCCCTATTCAGTCTTTAGTTTTCATGGAGTTTTCAGAATTGCACCCACTGGACAACTGATTGCCAGCTTCTCTAAAGCTACTTTATAAATGCAGGTAGGCACTTAAGAGTCAGACCCTAGAAATTGGCCTGGTTCTTCAGATGTGATCTCTGTCATATATTTGACACTGTCTAAATACAGGGTATTCAGTTTTGGAACTTTTCTCCATTGCTGTAGACAAGGCCCTCAGCAAGGTGAAGAGTCACTTCATTGCTGATTAATGCTCACATTAATTGTACAAATGCAGATATCCTGGTCCAGCATTTATATTTAGACATCAGATCTTATTTGACTATGAAAGTGCAACAGAGGGGAAGATAGGAGGTCAAGTTGTCACTGCTTTGTGAAAATTTTCTGAAGTAGCTTGTGGGACCTACATAAGATGAGATTCTCTGCTTCCTCTCTAACACAGTACTTGTAGTAGCGATAGGCATTTTAACGGAAAGTGCCTGAAAATGAAGTTTCCTGGTGCATCCATTTTGCTCATCAGCAGCTACCCCAGCGCACAGCTAGAGTAGAAGCAGCCAGCAGAAGGTTATGCTGTTATGTCCCCTTGCTGGTACTGAGGCACTCCTCTTGTCTGTGGAAGAACAGAGTGCAGCTGAGTGCTGTGTGTGTTCATATACTGCCCTTTCAGTTTCCTGGAGGGCTGTGTTATAAAAATACCCTTCCCTATTATATCAGTCAGTCTTTATAGTATGAAATGAAGTAGACAAGTTGAGATCTCTTTGTCAGCTTTAGCATTAGAATTTGCAGTCACCTATTGCTACTTAAAACCATTTTTTGCTCTGTGTTGCTTATGCATGTCTGTTTTCATACAAGGTCAGTCTCTGCTCAAGAGGAATTTTGGAGACTGAATTACAGTATTGTTTTTAATTCACAAGGCAAGTCCTGCTTATTTATTCAGGTGTTTGAGAAGGGAAGGGGGCTAATGAGAACAGGATGGTGAGTTCATGCAACTAGCTTTTATGAGCTTTTGTAGGAAGGTATTTGTGTTGGTTATCATTTAATGCTGATTGGTTTTGCATTTTAAACACCTCAAAGAAGTGAAGTACTAATTAAGTGTTTGGAGTTTGTAAATTATCTTCAGTCAGTTTGGCTTTTCTATATGCAATTTCTCATGTGTTCTGAATATGAAGTTGTGTTGAAGTATTAGTGACGGTGTATGATGACTACTGGACTGATCTTTGTCTTTTCATCTGCTTTTTTGCCCTAGGCATTAATGGCTTTTCATTGGGAAGGTGTTTGGCAACAAATTCCGGAGTCAGTTCTGAAAGGTCAGCTTAAGAAACTGACTATTCAGATTAGGGTTTTTAGGCTGACTTTCTGCATGTTGATTAGTATAATTCAGAGTGAGTAAACAATGATTGATAAAGGAATCATGGAAGCTTTTGAAGAGCTTGTGAACAAATTTTAGACTTGGTTAGCTATAGGAAAGGTAGAACTGATTTCTAATTGAGGAACAATGATATAAAAGGATGAAAATGGAGTATTAGTGTTTTATTTTGTTCTGTTTTTAATACGAGCAATGCCTTTTTTTCTTCCCTTAAAGAAACAAAAACGTTGTCAAGTATTTGTTAAATCAAGGAGCTGATGTCAATCTTCGTGCCAAAAATGGATACACAGCATTTGACCTGATAATGCTCCTTAATGATCCAGGTATGTTATTTCAAAAAGCACTGAGAAAACATACAACATAAACAGATAAACATCCCTTCCAATCTATAGAGTATACGTTAAAGTTGCTAGGAGTGTCCTCTGAGGACTGAGCTGGACTGGACCAAGAAAGGATACTGCCTGAAAATGGTGGGTTTGAGTTAATGCATTAGATGAGTGTACACATTTATGGGTTTCATGCATTCCTCTTTCCTTTGCTTTTGAAGATGCTCCAAAATGTGATGTTTGTGTCACCAGAGTGGCATTTGACTGTAGTGGGCCAGTGTGCCCATAGCACAGAGCTATGAACTGGAGCTAGAAATTTCAATTCGGTAAACAGCAGTAAAGGGACAGAACAAAGAGAGTGCGGTCAGAACAGTGAACTCCTGGCTGAACCTCCCACTAGCTCTGTGAAGGCTGAGAATAAATCACACTTCAGGGTTCAGGCTGGTTTTATGGTAGTGCTTTGGAAAAAGCATGTCTTGGGGAAACTTCAGTGAAACTAACTTAGTTTTTGTTGTAGTTTGTTTAGCCTAAATAATTTGTTTAGCCTATGTAATTTGTTATTGTTAGCCTTGCCTGGTACCTGAACTGCTTTATCTGAAGCGAGAAACCACTGCTGTCAATGGAATTAATGTTTATTTCCTCTGTATTTACTAATTATGGTGGTTTTGGTTACTAGCAGATACCTTTTCTTTTCTTACTAGCAGATACCTTTTCTTTGTCAAAGTAAATTACTAATAGTATGAAATTGTAGAAAATAAATACAGTGGATTATTTTATAATTTCTTGTGTGACAGAGTAGTTTGTCTTGTTACCTGTCAGTATATATCTATAAGTCAGTTCTATCTGCCCTTCTGAAAGCACTGCCTGACTTTCATGGTCTAGGGTGAAGTGTCCCTGCCCATGGCAGCGGAGTTGGAACTGCATGATCTTAAGGTCCTTTCCAATCCTAACTATTCTATGATTCTGTATAAAATACAGATTTACAGACTGTTTTTTGGCTTTCCTATCCTCATGCTCATTCTTTTTTCTTCCTCTTCCTTTCTTGTGTTCTTTTTTGTTCTCCTTTTTTGTTACCATGTCTTTTCAGTCCCTTCATTGTCCAGGCTGAACATCTCCTTTCTCTTTGGGATTTAATTTCGAGCTTCTTTTCTGCAGCCTACGCCTGAAGAAAGAATATTTGTTTTTCTCTACTCTCTTCTGTGTCAGGTGAGAAAAGGGAGCATCACAATATCGTTCGTAACTTCTATGAAGTGTGACAGGAGGCAGTTCACTTGGTTACACATGACTGATTCTGAACGTATAGCATGCTAATTTATATTTATAAATACCTTTACGGAGGTGATGTTAAGACTGCAGCCCACTGTGTGGGGAGAAGGTGTGAGAAATGTAGCTTGAGAAAGAAGGCCTTGGGGATTCAGCAGCTTTGTATTTGAGAGAGAGCTCACTTGCAAATTATATGGGGATTTATAGGGAAAGTGTCAGTGTGTCAGTCATAATTTGGGAAAGCAAAATAGACTAAATGTTATTTTAATTTGTTTTCTTTTAGACACAGAGCTTGTACGGTTACTGGCATCAGCATGCATGCAAGCAGACAAAGACAAGAATAAACTGAACAACAGGTCATCTTTGCCTTGTTCCAGAAGTAGGCAGTCCTTAAATGTCCCAATATTGCCAGATGACAAAGGAGGTCTAAAGGTAAATGTATTCACTCTTAAAAAATAACCAGTGCATTGTTTCCTGTAATGTGTGAAGCAGAGAAAGTAATTTCAAAGAAGTACTTTGGATCTAATATGTAACTTTTTTTTTTGGTGTGTGTGTGTGTGTTCTGAATTCCTTGTTGACAACACTTTTCTGGGGACAGGTTGCCCAAAGAAGTGGTAAATGCTCCATCCCTGGCAGTGTTCAAGGCCAGGTTGGACAGAGCCTTGGGGGGACGTCATGTAGGGCAAGGTGTCGCTGCCCATGGCAGGGGGGTTGGAACTGGATGATCTTAAGGTCCTCTCCAAGCCAAACTATTATATGATCAAACTCACCTCTCTTTGGACCAGTATGTGGAGAGAGTGCTGCAGTGAGGGGCCTCTCCTGGGTCCTTCCTACTTGTTGTGTGGACATCTGCTCTGTGCTGGGCCAGGACTGTAAACCAGAGATGGTTAGGGTGACTCAGCCAGTATATAAATTTTGTGTCCATATTGGTACAAATGATGGAATATGTGGTCTGCAGAATTGTGGAAATGTAAAAATGAAAGGGAACTCAGGAGACTCACCTGCCTTTACACAGGAGAACAGAATCAACATGCCAAGAATATCCTTGAGGGAAGTTTCTGTTCTCTTTTCCTTATCTGTGGTGAAGAAGATCCCTTGGTCCCATGATCTCTGTCAGCACCCAGTTCCACTGCTTATTGTTTCCTGTGGTCAGGTTTTTTTTTTTGCCCTGATCTAATCTGTATGTCTCTTGCTGCATATTAAGTTGATTGATTATTTCTCAGTGGCCACCTTCAATTTTGTAAGAACTGTATACTTATAGAATTATCATAGTCTCTTCAATAGCTTTTTTTTTTCAGACTAAACAAAAATAATTCAAATTTCTTTATTTGCAGGCTATTTTCCCTAAGTCTCCTACTATTTCTAATTTGTCTTACCTATCAAGGTGAGGGAGCCAAAATGAGTCATGGGGTTCCAACTAGGGTCTCAGTATAACATAGTAGCATACATAAACAACTTGCATAGTTGTGAATTTTATGTTGTTTTCCATAAAATTTGCCTTTTTTTGTAGCAGTGAGACACTGTATCTATATTTAGTTTGTGGTATGTTACAGCTCTTTTTTTCTTCAGTACAGCTGCTTTGCTGCTTATTTCCTTTTCGGTATTTGTACACTTGATTTCTTCTTCTTACGTGTCGGCTTGACCCCACCCGAGTGAATGATGCCATTTTGTTAGTGCTTAAAATTAGAGTATCTAAGGCGCTTACAAAACTGTCCAGATAGATGTCTTCCACAAAGTCCATCCTCCCAATTTGAGGTCAAATTCTTGTTAATTTGCCTCCTAATATGTCAGGGTTTTTTTTTGTGATGCTTTCCCTATATTAATTTTACTTGAGCCATGTTTTGCTCAGTTGGTTGAATGTTACATGAAATAGTGATAAAAGCTTTGTTGAAGTCAAGCTATGTTACAGCTTTTCATCCCTTCTGCCCACTTGACCAGTTACTCTGTCAGAGAGGGATTGATTTGGTGCTATTTATTCCAGAAAACAATGCCGGCTGTCTCTTATTATCTGTGATGACATATTAAGTATCTTCAGTTATGTCCTTTGAAGTCAAGCTTTGTGATCAGTAAATCTACAGGTTTTCCCCTTTTGGATAAGGGTGATTATGTATTTGCCTTTTGCCTGATTTCTGTAACTTCTGCCGTCATCCTAACTTATTTTGAAGATAATTGATATTTGTTCTGAGATCGTGATGTCTATAATTACTCTAGGGTAATTTTTAACAAGTCTTGTCAGGTTTTAATTTGTTTAAGCTCATTTAAATATTCATACTCTGTTATCAAATGCACATATATTCCTCCTTCCTCCTGTTAATGGTATTCATACTAAAATATCTGATCAGAAGTCGTCTGCTTTTGAAGTTATAAAAACCCTTTTCTGTGTCTCCTGTTTGATCACTTTTGTCATTAACTAGTTGACTTTTTATTTTGTTGTGTGCTGGTTCTATTTGTAATTTATGCATAACACAGGACCTTGCTCTTTTACCTACTGATTGTGTAGTGGATAAGCAGGATCTTACTCTTTACCCTTTCACACAGGAACTGTTAATGGGTTTTTTCCTCACCATTCTGTGGACTTGAAAGCAAAGTTGTATCTTTTCCATATGCAAAAATTTGTTTCTTTTCTTTTACTTTCTGTGCTTCTTCAGTAAGCTATATTGTCGATGTCAAGATTAGAGCAGTGTGAATTACCATGTTCAGTTTCTGGTTTAGATTAAAGTTGTTTGTGGGAAGAAATTTCCAGTTCTTCCCCTTAGTTTTTCATTCCTAACATTGTTACAAATGTCTAAGGTATTTCTTAAGTGGCAACACCATTTTTGTGTTCTCTGATGCTACTGCCTTCTCCCACTGCTACTAGATTTAGGCCTTTTGACAGACAATATTTTTACCTGCGGATGCATTTTTGTTTCTTGACTGCTTCAGTCTAGTTTAAAGCCTTTATTGCAGCTTCTGTCTGTGTGTGATGTGGTAGCTTATATGGGGAGGCCAGACTTTCTGCGGTAGCAAACTGGGAACTCCAGAGCTCAGACCACCATTCTTGGAACACCAGAGTACAACATGAACCTCTCCATTATCATTCTTTTTTTTTGCCACAGAGCAATATTGTTTCTATATGATAACATAGTGGCTGTACTTACTCCATTTGGGTTAGTCTGTGGTGTGAGCATATGTTAATGAAACAGAAGCACTGTGAAGAAGAGTAACAAAGATGACAGGAGCTTAGAAGTGATCTTTGTCACAGAAGCAAGCTAGCTTCAGGGAACAAAAACCATGTTTTGCAAGCGGTCTCTTTTGTAAGCTCATTGTACTCTGTATTAAAACTAGATGGATTTTTTTTTCCCTTTCAGTTCCTTTTGGAAGGTGAATAAATGCTAAATGGTGTGGGTTTTATTGCTTTCTTGGAACTATTTGTCTCTTTTGCCTTTTTCCATCAGTTCTTTGTTGTTGAAAGTAATGTAAATATTTTAGTTATGGCTCCAAAGAGATACAAAGGTCTGAGAACTCTGTCCATTACTAGTGTTCCGTGCAGAGTTAAAATCTTTTATGATCATCTGCTGGAAGGATTGATTTACAGGGGGTAAGTTTACAGTTTATACTGTGTCTGCTCTATGATAGTCGGGAAGACATATCAGTAAGCAATTGAAAAGTGTTAAATGCCAAGGAGAAAGGGGAATATGTATGTTGAGAAGGAATGGCCAAGAATAAAGGAGTGTGTATTATCTGGATGGGATATCCCATAAAGCTGCCTTGATGAAGTATCATCACTTTTACACAACTTTGTTATTTTTTTTACAGTGTTCTGGAAAGGGAAGAAGCAGCTTTATACAGAAGATATTTATAATCTGATTGGTTTACAAGACACATACTCTTTAATACAGATTGCATAGGTCTTCTTAATACAGCCTATAGATCTCATATTCTAGAGAAATGTCCTGCTAAATATTTGAAGCATCTTGCACTGTCTGATGATAAAAATGTATAACTTTGTGAATACTTTGATAAATCTTCTTTTGAGCGAAGATAATCCTTTTGTGTAACAGCTTTCATGTATGTGATACCTGTATGGTTCCAGGTTGTAAGTGCAGTAGTGCCCATCACAGGTGATGCTTACCTTCCTTGCTGTTTTCAGTTTACAGCCTTTCCAGTCTGGCAGAGTGAGTTGTCTGTATAGCAGCACTGTATGGACTGTGGATCTGTAGTTTGTCAGAACTCTTCCAGTTTGCCACTGATTTTGCAACTCTTAAGGAGAAGCTTCTTGCAGATCAAATAAGCTTCAATGCACACCTCTGAAAAGCAGAAAATACACATGCCAGGGAATGTGTAAGAATATATGGTAAAATTGGAAGATAATGGGAAGAGTAAATATTTGCAATGTAGCTGTAAAGATTTCCTGTTCAAACTCTCCTAAAATTTTTATTTACCTTAGGTAGTGTGGGAAAAAACTGTAAGGCATTTACCAGATAAAAAAATAAAGAAAAAAAATTATATTGCACATAGAAAGTATGGTGAAGGATTCTGTTGATAATTGCAAACCACTTTAACATTGCTTTTGTAGTTGATAATAAAAATGTCTTGATAGATTTA
Organism: Psittacula echo; assembly: GCF_963264785.1. Classification (NCBI taxonomy): domain Eukaryota; kingdom Metazoa; phylum Chordata; class Aves; order Psittaciformes; family Psittacidae; genus Psittacula; species Psittacula echo. The sequence goes on along the minus strand of NC_137737.1, from coordinate 95,482,236 downwards.
TCACTGCTGTAAGGATTAAGTAATTGTGCTTTTTTTTTCCTCTTTTTTTCTTTTAGTTGGAACTAAATTGTTGTGTCTTCTTATCAATCTAGTCCTGGTGGAGCAGGATGTCCAATCGATTCCGCAAGCTGAAGTTGACTCAGACATTACGCCATGGATTTCCTTCCAATCAGTTTGCACCTTTTCCTGATGAGCCTGAACCTTCATTAAATTCCACCATAAAAGCAGTTTCGCAGAGTGACACAGACACCTCTGGAAACCTTGATGGTGCTGCAGCTCGGATCACAAATAACAAAGCTAGTGGTAAAGCCAGAATTGTCGTGTGGGAAGCAAGCTGTCATGGGCTAGTTAAGATGATACTATTTCTAATCTATTGATTTTGTTTTTATTTAGCTTAATATAATCGAAAAGACGTGTAACATATCTGTAATACATAGAAAGAGAGATGTTTGTACTCCTTATTGTTGATCATGCTAAACACTGAGCATAGCATCATTTAAGCAGGCAGATGCTAACATAACCGTGTTACTGTTCTGTAGCAAGCACTATTAGATTGAACAGTAGAGACAGGTTGTTCAAAGTCTGCTAGTATCTTTGATAAACTAATTTATGTAGTGAAAACCAATTTATTTAAACGAAAAATAATTCTCAGAAGAAAGAAAGACTGGAAAAACCAAAATTGTAAAGCTCATCTATGGAAATTGTAGAGGTCTCCATGCAAAACCCCCCCAGATTGTGATGGGAAATAAGACTATTGGCTTAACTTTAATTTAGGTACATGACAGTGTCACTGGAAATCTTGTTTCTGTGTGCTTCCTGAGAGTAAAGTTGTCGAATGTTTGAAAACAGTAAGTTATCCTTGAGAACAAAAGTAAGAGCGTGTAAACAATAAAGCATCATTTATGTATTTTTCAGGTGTAAACACTGCAAAAGGAGAAAAGGATGATGAATTATTGACAACGATGGTATGTCAGTGTTCTTGGGGTGTTCAGCTCAATTCAGCTCATGAAGCTCCCATGATTTGAATTTTTTTTTTTTAATCTCATATTCAAGTCACCATTAGGAAGAGAGCTATCATTTGTTTATAGTCACTAGACACAAGCTGACAGGCTGTGATACATCAGTAGCTCTTAGACTAGGAAGTACTACAAGAAGTATGGTATGGAAACTGTTCACAAAAAACTAACTTTTTAAAAAAGTTAACCCATACCTCTGTATGGTAGCAATGAATTAGCAAAATAGGCAGAACAGCTGATTAGTTGCTGACATGCAATATGTTGTGAGGAAAGCATGGATGGAACATGGTACCGGTGTAAGTGTGAGAAATCATTAGTAGAGGCAACCATGAAATATTTAGTTAGGGATGTTTATTTGTATTATTCTGTTTCTTCGTTTGTTATGCTGTAACTTTAAATTCCCCCATGGCTTAGTCCCTGGAGATGTCATTAAATTTGGCTGGTTATCCTTTGTGTTCTTTTTTAAGAAGATTGAGCAACTTTTGATGTGACTGACAGAACTCCAGGGAGCCAAATCAGTTATATTGTTTATTTCTCTTTCTGGAGAATGCATGCAGCAGAAACAGGCAGCTATTCACTCTTTCCAGGTGTCCTGTCTTGGAACAGAGAGGACCACCTTGTTATTTCTTTGGAAATTAATTGTTAACATTCCTGTTAAAATCAGTTTGAACCAAGATTCAGCCCGATGAAGGAAGAGGCAGTTTCTGCCACTTAATGAGCATACTGATGGGTGCTGGAATGTCAACTGGAATTGGTTATGTGTTGTACATCTTCACAAATACTACTTTTGTGTCTTGTTTCCATTTTATTTTGTTTAAAAATGCCTACAATTTTGAAGCTGTATCATAAGCTCCCAGTAATCTTTCTTAAGAGGAGGCTCTTTTTTTTTTCCCTTTCTTTGTGTCCGTCACTCAGTTGAGAAGTAGTGCTCCTTTTACCAGACTGCCCAGCGATAAACTGAAAGCAGTGATACCGCCTTTCTTACCACCCTCAAGTTTTGAGCTTTGGAATTCTGACCGAACACGACTCAGCAAAGATGTCAAAGCTGAACAGATGAGAACTGCCTGGCCACAGAGAGCGATCAAGCATGATTTTAACAGCAGTGGTAACTCTGACATAGTAAGCAAACAAAATATGTACAAAAATACTGTGTTATGTCCAGGCCATGCTGGCATGGTGGTGAGCCACACTGTGTTTCTGATTAGAAATTACTTTAAACCTACTGTCTCAAATAGCTTGTCCTTTTGAGTTTTGCTGTGTAGGAAGAATACACATCTTTCTGGAAGGAAAATAAGTGGAACAAAAGTGTTATATGAAATGACTTGTTTGCTGTTAACCAGAATAAAGTCAAGGCCTAACACAAACTGTTAATGTAGCTGCTGGTTCCACCTGTATATTTTAGTTGCCAAAGTAGGTACAGTCATTGGAGTATGGTGGAGAGTGCTCTGATTTGGGAGAAGACTACAGACAGAAGAAAATAAAGTTTCTCATTTTTTTAGCAATTGGGGGGAAGAAAAGAAGTATCGGTGAGGCATAAATATACAGACACAACATTCTGAAAGCTTAGTAATAGATAAATTTGTAGCAATTAGTGCTCAAGTGGACTTGAAGACATACTGCCTTAAAGCTTAAGTACTGTAAAAAGAAAAAAGTTTGAATAAATCCTATTTTTTGTAGAAGGGACTTGTCTGATTCTTCAGTGTTTCTAGTGAAAACGCAAAACAAAACAAAAGAAAATGGCTTGCTTCTATTGAGACAGGAAGCAAAACAAACTCGACCACGTTTACTTTCATGATTACTAGGAGGAAAAGGAGAAGTGCTTGCTCCCCTGAATTTAGACTCTGATAGTCAAGTGTAGAGAAGAGTTTATTTTATTAGTCCATAACTGTATTTCATGTCAGTTCTAGAAAATGGGACAATGAAAACATTTTAGGAGGATTTTTTCTGTCTTCCCTTTTTGAGTGAAAGCTTAATACCAGTTGAGGTAATTTAGGTGTGGACTAAAGTGAAGCATTAGATCACAGGAAGGCAAGTGTTCATCATCCTAAAAAAGGTGATTATAATAACTTACGTGGATAATTGGCACCCATTTATAAAGTGAGGGAAGGAGAGAAACTTGGTAAATCAGAGTTGGAAGAAGTAATTTGAGCAACAGGGTAAGAAACACAAAAAAGCTGAGTTGCAGGAGCTGTATGTCAGATGGTTGGCAGTGGTCTAAAATCAAAAGAATTGGAGAATGTGGATGTGACAGAGATTTTGGCTAGTTTATAGGTAGATCATTAGTTCCTCAGTTAACAATAATCAATAAAATGGTGCAGGGATATGAAAATGCAACTGGAGGAGAGAAGGTTCATGTTGCTTGTTGCAGCATAGTAAGAAACAAGGATATGGATGGTAAGTAGGTGGTAGCTGTTTTGTAAGACAGGAGAGTCAAAACCAGGATTCTCCAGAAGTTTCACATATGACAATTCCCCCCACCCCCTGCAGTATTGTGTATATTGTGTCTCTCAGGTGTCTCTCTCATTTATAGTGATTTTATATTGGCCAAAGGTTAAGGTGAATTAATGCCTTTACTATGGTGTCATTTCTGTTGTTGAATATACATATTCAGAGGGTAAATTTAGGTTAGATATTAGGAAAAAAATCTTTACTGTGAAGGTGGTGAGATGCTGGCACAGATCGCCCAGATAAGCTGTGGCTGCCCCATCCCTGAAGCGTTGAAGGCCAGGTTGGATGGGTCTTTGAGCAACCTGGTCTAGTGAGAGGTGTCCCTGTCCATGGCAGGGGGGTTGGAACAAGATGATCTTTAAGGCGCCTTCCAACCTAAGCCATTCTATGATTCTGTGATTTTATAACTGCATATTCAGTATATTTTTATATGTAAAATAAGACTAATTCTGATAATCCCTGTTCTTCACTGGAAGTTGCAGAACTTACAATAAATAGCAGTTGAAGTTTGATCTTTGTTTTGCTCAATCAAGAAAGATGAAAATTATTTTTCTTTATGTCTTCCAGACATCTGTTAGCAAAGGTACTAGACCAGTCAAATTACCAACATTTGCAAGAAGACCTGCGTCTCCTTCAAATTCCAACAACTTCAACCATTCTCCCCATTCTTCTGGTGGATCCAACAACATTGCGGGAATTAACAGGCATGGAGGAGAGCTGCATAACAGATCAGGTACCTATTTAGTAAGCAATTCATTTGTATCTAATTCAGCTAAAAAATTACTGTTTGTGATGATGAGGGCTCCTACTGCCACGTAAACAAAACTGCTGTAAATTTTTGTTGCATTGGACTTTGTACACCTACCTAGGGGAAGAAAAGCCTCACATCCCTTGCAGAAGTCTCGTAGGTTAGCCTCTGTCTCAGAAAAAGTATTTTGATATTGTTGAGTCCACCCAGGATGGATGAGGTGAATGGTGGATCATTGCAACATACCTTTCACAGAGCTGTCTCTTAACCCATGTAGCTTGGTTTTTTTGTTTAAAAGAAAAATCAGTTTTTAATTAAAATAAAATCTGCAAGCATTGTATCTGGCAGCTGTAAAGACAGTATGGTGAAGCAGCTCATGAAATGTGTATCCAAGAGTATGAAAGTCAGCTTTTTTTGTGTATGTAGACAAGTCTGGCTTCTCTCTTCTCCTGTGACTGGTTTTTGTTCTCTTCCTGAAAGCTGCTGAACAGGCCTAAACCTTACAATTCTCTCTCTCTTACTTCATCCAGTCAGTTTTTAAAAGGAAGTGAGTAGTGGAGTGAATTGAGAATTCACAAACATTTTAAAATTATGGTTTCCTTGACTCTGTTTTTATTTGAATTTTTTTTTTTTTATTTAGGTGGCAGTGCAGATAATGTTTTGTCTCAGATTGCAGCTCAAAGAAGAAAAGCAGCAGGCTTACCTGAACAGAAACCCAACCAGCAGAATAGTCCAGTCCAGACAACTCCTTCATCCACTCTGCCTGATTTGCAGTGTGCTCAAGTTGATGGCAACGGACATGTTGTAAAGGTACAGAAAAATGTAAATTTTTGTGCTTCCAAATTGGCTAATTTTAATAGGTCATGTCTCAGTCCTAGATGGTTGATAAATGTAACTGCAAGACCTCACACAGCCTAAAATGAATGAACACCTATTACACAACTTTTCAGCTCCGCAAACCTTCCTTTTAATTACAAGTCTCCAAAGATCAGACCTGATAATAAAACATGATTTTGGTTTATTATTAATTTCACTCTGTTTAAAAAAACCCAGCAAATGTAATACTTTGGGTAGATAGATCCTCACTGTTACTTTGATTTCCTCTTATTTCTTCCTATGGTCTTGACTGAGTCCTGTATTCTATATTTGTGATTCCTGGGCATTACTTTGAAGTGGCATAGATAGTTTCCCTCCAAAGGCACAACCTGAGTGCTCAACACTCAGATAATTTGTACCGGGATCTGTCAGCCACAGCAATATGTGTGTATCTAGTCTGCTCCAGAAGGCATTATTTTTAAACAGCATGGACATTAAGTTGTCATCACGGTCAGGTTTTCCTCCTGAGTACAAGCGGTATTATCTGTGCTGACTTGCCTATGAATTTCCTGGGATAGCATTGCCCTCATGACCTGCCCATTTTAGTGCATGTTCTTTGAAGTTAAGAACTGCTTTGTACAAAACTTTTTTAAGGATTAAGATTTTAAATATTTAAAATTTGCAGAGACACAAGTTAGAAAGCAACATCATCAGGGAAGATGTGATACACTGTTGTGAAATGTATGGGTTTATTCACCCAGGGAAGCATTGCGTTTCAGAGATCAAGAGAAAGAAGGAACATAATTTGGGGGTTTACTTCACATGTCTGGTATTCTAACAGTGTTAGAATACATGACCAAGAGCAAAATTTCTCAGCTTTTTGATTGTGTAATCTCCAAACAGCTTGTTTTGCTTTGTTTTTTCTTGGCATCCTTTAATGAGATTCTTCTTGAAGTTTTGCCCAAAGAAATAAAAAAGGCCAGAGTATAAAATTACTGCATTTGCTATCTATGTCTTATATGACAACAGTAAGCAAAATGTATATTTAATCAGTAAATATCAATGATAAATTAAGTTACAAAGCTGTCCAGTGATTTAATGGAAATTTCTGGAGGACAAAAATCAGAAAAAGTGAGCAATTACCAATGCCAAAACAATTTCCATGGATAGTCATTTTGTCTCTAATCTATCAGTCCTGATTCTGAAGGGACTAATGGTTGCTTTTCAAAGATGAAATTGGGAGCTAAAATTTACTACTCTGCCCAAAAGCTATGGACTCATACTGATGCTTTGGCACATGATTATCTCTCCTCCCTTTCTGTCCCACATAGCTGCTCCTGGGGCTATAAATGATATGTCTCTTTCTTTCCTGTAGCTGAAACCACTTTATTATCCTTTTCCCTCGTTAAAGTCTCCTCTACTGAACAGTTACCAAATGCGTTTTCGTTCAGAGGTGGTCTGACCAATGTATTTCTGATTAAGTTCTCAGCAGTTACTCTCAGTTTATTTTTATCTTGGAAATAATTTCAGAAAAGCTGCTTGTGTGCCCTCCCCAAATCTTATTTTTCTCCAGTTTCATTAGTTAGCGTATTAAGAGATAGTACCTGTACCACTGAGCTTTGGGCTGCAGCTTTTGAGGCCTGTTGTTACTGCCACTAGGAAGTTTCACTGTTACTCCCACAGTGGAAGACATTAGGGGATAAAAAATAATAATGAGATGCAGTGCTCTGCAGATCATCTTCTAGGAAGGGAGTTCATTGTACTTCTGAAAAGATTTTTGAATAAAAATTATGCCAGTATGTTGGAAAGGCAGCAGCTCTTTCAGTGCTCTTTACTTGGATACCTAGATGAATTTCTGTCTATCCAACAATAACAAAACATGCAATCAGTGTATCACATCTGAGGTGATATTTGGGATGCAGTGGCTGTTGGGAGTACAGAATCATGAGTGGATCTACTCTGGTTGCAAAAGCTTAAACAGACTACTTTGTAATCAACATTACAAATGCTGAAAATTTAATATCCATTGTAGAAGTGCTTGTGCCCTCCCATTAGGATCATGCTGTCTCAACTTGGAAATAACTGATCTAAAAATGCGGCAATATTTATACTAATCAATTTTGTAGAAGTTACCTGTGAGAGGTGGGATTGTACAAGCCTTAAAGGAAAACTCTGTAACAGTTCACAGGGTGATGTATTTTAAATAAGTGCAGACAGTGCACTTGAGAGGGAAGACCATTCTGAATCACAAATGGTTAATGAGAGAATACAGGGATATTTGGGGCAAAAAAGTTGAAATGAGTTCATACTGCTCTTCAGAAACTTCTCAAATTTGTATCATGCTACATTGCTTTTAGTCAATTTAATGCAGGGCTAAGGAGGTAGTGCATTCTGTCACAGGATAGAGTAATAGAAGCATGTTGCCACTCAAATAAGTTTTATCTGTTAATATGCATCTCTTATGTAGAAAATTTCCATTTATGCTATAGCACAGAAGCAAAATTGTACAGAGGCACAAACCACTGCCATTCTCCCTTCTCGTCTCGTTACCCAGCTCAACTTTGTCAGTGTTTTCCTTGTAGCAGCCTGACTGACCAAAGGTACTTTGAGTTATTAATTTAGGAATCGAGGAGAAAATCACCTAACACTTCTTTTTAGGTCACATAATGCCAACATCAAAATTTGTGAAGTGATACATAGATTGAGGAATTTAGAAGATGCAGGACATTAACTTGTTTTGGAAAAGACTGATAAGAAACATATATATATATGTATATATATATGTATATATATATTCTTATTCTTCACTTTAATTCATGTATTTTCTGTGTCTCCAAGTATGTTAAATGTTTGCAGAATATTTAATAAATTTGAATCTTTTGACTCATGTCAAGTTTAAGGTTTGACTGGAAACTTTCATTCCAGTGCAGCAAAGGGTTTAGACGCACAGGGTAGTTTATGCTTGCTACATATTACTGGTTAATCCAGCATGAAGTGCTACTTTAAATTAGCATCTGATGTACACTGATTAATTGAGGCTTTATTTATTTAATTAAATCTCTGAATGAAAAAGACCTGTTTTCAGAGTCAAAGTAATTTCAGCTTTTATAAAAAGAGTAATTGTGCTTGTATATAGTATTGCTTTATAAGAAATAATTTTCTTATTCCAGAATTACAGCCTTAATAAATGTGCTTTTCTTGATGAATTTAAGGGAACAGACTCACCTGGGATAAAGCAGAATTGCTCAAATTATTTCAATATGTATCAAGCAGAAGCTTCTGATTATAACTACATGCTGTGTAGATATTATAGAAAATTTAAATAATATTGAAGCATCATATATAACATATAATTTTATTTATTTTTATTGAAATGAATATATCATTAACTACAGCAAAAACTGGAAATGAACAAAAGACCTCCATCTGGGACTTCATCTACATCTAAAAGCACATCACCAACTCTCACACCTTCCCCGTCACCCTCCCCGTCTCCTAAGGTTCACAATGCAGAGTCCTCTCTCTCTTCTCACAGACAGGCCAAGAGCAATGGTTCCAGCAGTGGTACTATTACAGATGATGGTGAGTCAGTCACTGGAATGACAGGAGATTTATTCATCAAGAGCACAAAGTGTTTAAAGCTCTAACTGTTTTGGTTGGTTCTTTTGGATTTTTTTTGGTTGTTGCTTTGTTTTTTTTTAATAAATGTGGTGAAGCACATCACTACAGGCATACAGTTTTAATTCACAGCATGTCTTAGCTACATGCAAATGAGTTTCAAGAGCTGTATTGCATTTATTTTTTTAAATTGCAAAAGGTAGCTTATTTTGACCTTACTTTTAACTTCAGGTCATAATAAAGGGTAATGATGTCATTACTTTTCCAATAAATTTACTGTCATTTAAGTAAAACTTTTAGGTCTAAATTACAACATTTTATTTTAAAATGTCTTGTTACTGTATTGGAAGCAGAATATCAATTACTTTTTCCTTTTCCTTCAAGTAAACTTAAATTAGAAAATTGCATTGAGTATTACTGTGAAGGAACAGTAAGCAGCAGGGTTCAGAGGTGTGCATGGTTTCTTTTTAGGCAACCACTTGGTGGATCATCAACAGCTTGTCCCTCTTCTGAGAGCCAGTGATGTAGAGAATCATGACCGACGAAACCATGTGAGAATAAAAGGAGGCTCTGAAAGCTTGGAGAAAGGTAATCTTACCCTTCTTCTACGGAGTAGTACAAAAGGAGGTGCTAAATAGGAGTGATATGGAAGAAGAAGAGCTCTGAGAACCTTTGGTTTGTCCAGGGATGTGGGTAGGAATGCAAGATATGAGTAGAGCAAAAGAAAGACATGGTGAAAAAGCCAAGGAGAAACAATATGCTATGCAAAAGTTGTAGAACAGAGACGTTTCTGGTTTTGTTCAAACTTAATGTGTAATACAGACACTGAAAGAGAGAGAGAAGAAAACATGAAAGGCTGACAGCTGAACACATTGTCTCTCTGTGTGAAGTGGTAAATATTATAGTTGTTCATGACAGCAAGACTCTGAGCTCAGACCCTGAATTTTTCTCCCCATATCACAACCTCTAATTTAAGCACACTAGTGTGATGAAAGAAGTCTAACAAAAACAACCTAAAAGAAAAAAAGTTAATAATATATCTGAGATCTAACGAAGTTTTTACTTTCTTCCTGTAAGATGATATTTTTCATCAAACTGCCTGGAGAAGTTCTCATGCTGTTTTTAAAGCTGGTTACCTTTTCCCATAGATCAACCTCAGTTAGGGTACCTAGACTTTTAGCTTGAAACTATGTCAACGTTTACAAATCGTGTTAAGCATGTCAGATTAATTGGCCTTGAGGTAAAAAAATCAAAACCCTGGCAGAAAATAAGACTCAACTAGAATTTTTCACTTCAGTTTTCTGTGAAATCTGCTATGTAAAGAAGGGGGCTTCCAGAGTGGTGCGTGGAAAAGTATGCCCATCTTAAGGTACTGGATGTCTTTTAACAAGCTTAGAGAGTGAGATTCCCTTCCAAATTTCTGCTGATGGTGAAAGAAAAGAGACAGTCAAAAGACAAAGAAGTGAAATAAGTGAAACTTAAATTGTGTCCAGGTTTCATCTTAGCTGGACTTCAGCTATATGTGTTCAAGATGCCTGAATGTCAGGCACTTAAGGAGAAGAGGTTCAGATACACCCTTGTTATTTCAGTGGTTTGAATGGGCAGCTGAGTGGTTGCTTGCTCTACACTGTGCCTCCTGGATCATAACATGGAAACGTGCCATTCAGTTCATGGCCTGCTTGAGGAGTTTTGCTGTCTAACCTGCATGATCTGAGTTGTTCTTAGTGGTTTGGTTTTTCTAAGATACTTCTAATGAGGAAGAAGGGCCAATACAACAAATATTTTGTCCTAGCAAGGTAAGACTTACATGAAAGTAGGTAAGAACACCTTAAACCAATATTTTAATTTCTGATGCAGACTAAATGTGATTGGGTTTTTGTTATCATGTATGCAGAGATCACTAAAATCTTTCCTGATCCATGGAGGGGGTTTTGTTTTATTTTCTATTATTACAGATGAGCTGACTGGCATCCTTAAAAAATTGTCACTTGAGAAGTATCAGCCTATTTTTGAGGAACAAGAGGTATGTCTTTTTTGAAAGATTTATTTTTTAGTTTTAGAAAAAGTAGTGTGTGACACACATTGCATCAGAACTGTGATCCAGAATTTCAAATTTAAGGTTTTACAACCATTTCTGGTTCAGAATGGGCCTCAAAATATGGAACAAGTATTTGTGGCGTTCTTCAGGATACTGCAAATAGCAACCTACAGTTTTGATACAGGTAGACTATATTGCCTCAGACTTCCTCCCCCTCCTCTGTTTTTATACTCTACTTTTTCTGTATATGGCTAAACAGTTATAGGGCACACTTTTATCATCCCTAGAATCACAACTGGAACATCATTTGTAGATGGAGAACAGCAGGTTGTGAGTCACTGAGATGGCTTCTTTTCCTTTTGTATCTGCTATGAATAAGTAACAGGAGAATTGGGGAACCTAAGCATCGTTGTAGATGAGGTGTGCAACAGTGATTTGCCTGAAGGACGCAATGAAAGGAAACATTGCTAAAAATAAGTAAAATTAATTAATTACAATGTTTAAGACAGTATCAGTTGTGAGCAATAATTGTTTGGCCAAAGGAAGAGAGTAGTGAATGGACATACAATAAATTGTCATTGCTTCAGAGTTCAGGATTCAGCACCACGAACACCAGTTATTGAGCAGCATCACAATACACCAAGTTTATTATTGTTCCCCTGCATGATAGGGAAGGGAGGGAGCATTTTATAGAAATGAATATGCTCTGAAGGTTATATCAATATGAAAAGTTTTAGATGTGTTCTTACTACGGCCTCATGGATGTGTTGATATAAGAAAACCTGATATATGAACAAACTCTAGGTTTTCCTTAGGAAACACTGAAAGAGTGCATACAATATTCTGAAATTCAAAAAATACTTGGTGGAGGGGAGAGGGAAGAAAATAAATTAGGGAAATGTTAGGATTATTCAACTAGCTGCTGCTGTAAGTAGAGGAATTTTTGTGGAGAGTGTGTATTTTATATTGATAGAGGTTTTCTGAAAAGAAATGGAAAATAATATTTTAAATATACTATCATAAGTAATTATTAACAGCCAGTTCAAAACGTGACAACGAGTGGTAAAGTAGGTACCATTTGGTGTTGGTAATTCAGTAAAAATCGTGATGTGCACAATATTTAGAGTAAGTCTGTGTGATAAAAAAAGAACACTTAACCTGTAATAGTTAATCTTTGCCTAGGTAAATTTGCCTTGTCTTTTTTTATCCTTTTTACATGCAGGTTGACATGGAAGCCTTTCTTACACTTACTGATGGTGATCTGAAAGAGCTGGGTATTAAAACCGACGGATCAAGGCAGCAAATTTTGGCAGCTATTTCCGAACTGAACGCAGGAAAGGTAGATTTTGAAGTGCTGAACTTAGTAACTTCATTCAAGGCTTGGTTATGTTGTTAATTTAACATACATTTTAATATTCAGTTTCTGATGTTAGTTAGAAAAAACTATTTAATGTTTTCCAAACAAAATATTCAATGTATTTATTTGATTAGTGAAAAATACCTTCCTTTGTGGTACTCCCTGTTCTCTTTCATTAAGTCTTTCTAGTTACTGGAATTTGTACCAAAAGTAACACAAACATTGGAAACACTGCAGTTACTGAATATTGATTTTTCAGTTTTTTGACACTAAAAAGAATCAGCTGGCCACTGTGGTCCAGCTCAAAAATGTAATGTAAAAAGAAAGGTCTCCTTTGTTTTGCCTAGCAGTTCTTGATTTCTCTGTGACTAGGTAAATAACACTTCTGTCATTCCTTACACTTCTATTGCTTTTCAATTTTATATTGACATAAACAGATTTGCTAAGCATGGCATACAGTGAGAAATGTTCTTGTCAGAGGGATTATGGACTGGAGCATCTCTTTAGTTAGGCCTGCTGAAACTTCTCAGCTGCTTTTTCAGTTTTGAGCTCCATTCTCTGGTACTGGAAGCTCAGGTAAACAAAACATAATTTCTCAAAGTTAAGATCAATAGCAGCAAGTGATGAGGCTAAAAATATCAGGGAAGGTGGATGATGCGTTTGATGTGCCATTCTATAAAGCTATGAAGAAAATAATGAAAATATTTACATTGCTGTCTGATAGTTTCAGGAAAAGATTACTGCAAGGTAAGGATTTTATATTATTCCTGGTAGTACACTGTGACTGTCTGAGCGTAGATGCACATATTGACACTTTGTTTTGTGTGAACTCTCAATAAATTCTTTAAACAAGAAATTTAAGAATACCGTATTCTAATCTATTGTGCTTTTACAGGGACGAGAGAGACAGATCTTACAAGAAACTATACACAATTTCCACTCTTCCTTTGAGAGTAGTGTTAGTAACACACGACCTCCAGGTCATTCCCAGTGTAAGTAGCACCTGAAATTAATTGAGAAATGTATGGATACTTTTAATTAATACTGGCTAGAAGACAGGATGTGGCAAACAATCCGGTTAACTGCTTTCAGGGTTAATGATTGATGCATGTCTGTGTCTTTTGCTGAGACTGTACACAAGATTTCAAGGTAAAAAATTAGCTATATCTGTAAGATTTTTATACGCACTTCAGTACTATCTGAAATAAGCAGATTTTTGTTATGTGCTAATAAACACAGAAAATGGATGTAAGTATTGCAAACTATAGTGTACAGTACACTGTAAATTGTATATACGTATATATATATATAGCAGCAGTGGGAGGTGCATTTCTGTATGATTCATAATTTACTTTTGCATACCGTAAAGGAGAGAGTTTTATTTAGTGCGATCAAGTAGATTAAATACATTCAAGGTTTACAATTTGCTGGCTTAGCTAGCCATGTTAATTATGTATTTATGTACGTATGCATTTAGTTATTTTGTATGGGTAATATTTTACTGTGATTGTCTATAGTCGGTTTCTTTGGAATGCATCTATTTCAACTACCAGGGTTAAAGTGCCTCTTAAGCTCCTTCAGTTGCTTACTTTGCAGTTCGCATTCACTCAAAAAAATAATCTAATTTCTTTAGTGGTTTTATTAAATAGTATCTCAGGTATTGTGTGCTTTAGGAGGCCTTAATAAATGACCAAGTCCCAGTTGTTCATTTTCAGTCAGCTGAATGTCACTAGATACGTGAAAGTGGGCACTAACTGTGTCTTGAGGAAAATGGCATGCTGGGGTAGCTAGTCAGTGTGGGCTACTTTCTGTAGTTTGCTTGGCTGAAAGCCACTATCAGGTGTCACTGTGTGCATTGTGCAGCTTACTTCCCATTCTCAGAGTAGTCAGCATGTGTAGGAACTTCTGGATGTCTCTCAGTAACATCCCAGACTTGAAGAGCCTTTTCAGTAAGTACTGCTAGGTGAGCAGAAGCTGCTATTTGGGATTTGCTAACACAGTGCAGTGAACTGGAATTACTTAAGAACTGAAGAGGCATACAGATGTAATGTCTTCAAGCAACTTGCTGAGTTTCCTCCTAGGGCATTTCTTAACCTCATTATGAAAAAAAAGAAATCAACAGGTTTGGAGGTGAAGCTAACTGCCATTTAGCTTAGTTTACTTTCTAATATAAAGTTCATTGAAATGCGTGAAAGAACAAGATGAGCCTCATCACTTGGTATAGACATCCAGCTGCCTCCCCACCTAAACATAACACTTCTCTTATAACAGTTGAAAAGAAAAGAGAACAACCCCAACATCTAGCAGGGACACTGAACAGTGGGGTTTAGATATCAAAAGAATAAGTGTTCTCCAGATACAAGTTAAATGAAAAGTAACTATGCCTATAATGAAAAAAGAATATGATGCTATTCAATCTATAATTCTGTGCAAAAATTCTGGTCTTCCAGTTTCTTTTTACATACGTAAAAGTAAAGAGTATGTTGCATATTGATACATAATTACACATATGTATTTGCAGATACAAGTATTTTAAAAGATGTGACAGAATAAAGTGGAAGAGAGCGAGGAGTTGTTTGTATATTTACTTTCCACTTTTGGATTCAAAATCAAAAATATTGAATGGAAATTAATTATCCAGAGGAGGGAGTTAAAGAGATTGTAGAGTGAGAAGTAAAAATAGGAGCAAAATCAGTATAGACTTGCAGATAAATACTGTACAGGATTCAGGTACTCACTTGCTGGAAAGGTGCACATTGAGAAAGGACTGATTCTGGAAAAGTTTGTTGCAGTAGATGAACTTTTCACATGTGACTTCAACTTTTCATACCTTCTCTGTACAGGAGAGGCCTTAAGGTGAGTAAAGTGAATTAAAGAGTCAATGATTGAGTCTGGTCTAACTGGGAAATGTGGGCCTGTTTCTAGTAGTTCTGAAAGTATTGTCTCTTTAAAGTCTTGTCTTGCTTGTCGCTGTTTTTCAGATTTATTTTCTTTTCTTTTACAGCACCTGGCTGCTCTGTAAAACCACAAGAAGTTGTTTCTCCTAAAAGGTAGCTACTGGAAAAAAAAGAGTTTTTTTCTTGTGGTGAAGTTTGGCATCTGGCTGAGTAAGTCCAAGTGTACAGATGGAAATTTGAAAAGCTAGTCCTAACTACACCTGCATAGGACTTTCTGCAGTAATGTGCTTAAAATTCAAATCCCACAAAGAATCAAAGAAAATAGCAGAGATGGCTTTAATAGTTCAACCTAAGTGTTGAATGGTTCAAGGCATCATTGGTCTGAATTTGAGAAGAACGAAGTCAGAAGAGCAGGAAGAATGAATGACTATGTAAAAAGATCCCTGTTTTCATTCTACTCTTGCCCATAGATGAAAAACCCCATAGGAGGCCGTCCTGGGCACAGTCAAGAAAAACAGAAGCTTGGAAGAAGGCATGAAAACCTTCACAAATTATGAGACATGGAGAAATATGTAAACTGATCACACCCCTATTGACTGGATACAGATAAAGGAGTTCAAATTGAAAACGTAATGGTTTCATGATAAGGAATATGAAGGAAAAGTAATGCTGCATTCTTCATTAACCAAAATACACTTTTATCTATTCAATATTAAGAGATTAGAACAGCAGTAAAAGTAAATATGAAATACCTATTTGTAAAAATAGCACTTTATTTAATGAAATTCATAATCTGTCACCAATATTTAAACGGAAATAGTGTTAAAATATTTTATATTGCTGATCATTTGTTTGTTTGGTTGGTTTTGGGTTTTTTTTTTTGTGAGAATAAAAACGTCTGATATTGGCTGGGTTTTTTGAACAGTGACACTATCAGATCCATAAAATATATTTTTGTAACTTCTGTAATAATTTTGAAAGTGCCAGTTATAGTAATTATGAGTGGAAATAATTTTCTGCTTAATAGGAATTATTGTGCAGGAATTATTGTATGACAATTAAAATACAAGTCCTCAGACTCACAAATGCATAACTTTACCACTGGCTGAAGTCACATACAAGTCAGCAGTACTACTGCAGGTGAAGTCAAGGTCTTAGAGCTCTAATGTGGAAGAGTGATGTCCAGTAATTATTCTGTGCTGAACTAAAGAATTTGCATTTCTCTGTCCTTCTCACTGCACTGGTTTTAGTGGAGTTTAGCAAAAACAAGAAGAGAAGTGAGTGCAGTGATAGAGATCAGATCATCAGCAGTGATGCCCCTGCTGTCCCTCAGGTGCTTCTGGGCATGTGACTTGGTTCTGTAATGGCTTAATTTTTTGGCCATCTGAGATAGAGCTCTGAGTTGCTGGCAGCAAACAGCAGAGCAGCTGAGCTGTACCAGGTTATGCACTTGTGCTGAAACAGAGCTGAACTTGAACATAGGTAGCTAAATCGCTAGGACAAAGAGGAGAAGAGATTACAGGGGTGTATTGCAGAAAAGAAATGCCTATGAAATGATGAGTCAGTCAGATGCTATCAGTGTCCTGAGATCCGTTGAGTTCATGCTATTAACATTTCAGGTGTTAAGCTAACAGCCCTGTCCCTTCCTGAAGAAACGTGGATAGTTAATACACCTCAAAATGCAGC
Organism: Psittacula echo; assembly: GCF_963264785.1. NCBI lineage: Eukaryota > Metazoa > Chordata > Aves > Psittaciformes > Psittacidae > Psittacula > Psittacula echo. Next base: position 95,465,612 of record NC_137737.1, on the reverse strand, counting down.
AGAGACTTAATTGTGGCTTCTTATTAAGACTAAGAGGCAGTTCCTTCTGAGCCAAAACCGCACAGCAACACCTTGGAGCTGTTCTCGGTGTAACCAAGAATAAGTGATCTGGAATGAGCTGAAACATCTTGCCTACTACCTAGTACCTGTGGGCCAGAAGGCAGCACAATTCTGCTGTACAGTTTTGTGCTTTTAATGTAACAGGTGACAATTCAGACATCCAGTTACACTGCAGAGTCCGCTGAAGCTTCCTGATAAGAAAACCTCAAGGTGAGATGGGTTCAGCTACTCCCTTTCAGAGCTTGTGGACCTTACTCTTTGGAAGAAGTACTGACTTGCAATGAATTGAAGGGGTAGGTGTTGTTTTCTCCATTTTTTTTTTGTTTGGGGGGGGGTGTCCTTTTCAATAAGCCATTGAACAGTTCAGTATGAAAAACACCTTGCAAGTTTACAGTTTTGCAAGTTTACACTTTGCAAGTTTGCAAGTTCACAGTCTGAGAGGGTTCAAATTCATACATACCACTGCCCAGAAAATTGTAGGAACCTTAAGGCTATAAGGTAAGGTTAGAGGCATGCTTTATTCCTCTGGCTAAATCTTGTCTTACTTTGCAGAAAATAATTCAAGATTCACAGATTGTGGTCCCATGGGGCAGACATTGGTCTAGGATGGCCTAACTGAAGGCTGTAGTTTCTCTACTTGCTATTTACAAATTCCTAAGCTATATAGTGGCTGAGGATAAATAGTGCTATAAATCTTGAAATGTTAGCCAAAGTGCATCAAAGCATGAGCAGCAAAGAGATTTAAACAGAACACAACAGTGTCAGAGGAGACCTTGCAGTGCACGAGGACAGGCTCTTAGCATTTACATGACAGACAGAAAGGGTTCCTCAGACTGTCCCACCATCAACATTCTTTCATATTTTGTGCTGCATTTATTTCTTAAATGTGGTCTGTTCCTTCTGCCTGATTTAGCTGCTATCCCAATAAAACAGGTTGCTTACTGTGGCTGCTTTTTATGCCTCTGAGAAGAGGTAAGTTTGAGACTGATACCTATGTTTATGTGTCTCTGTGTAAGGGCTGACATGAGCAGCTGTATAAATTCTGCTGTAGGCAGTAGAGGTCATCAGTACTATCACTGGGGCACCAAAAGCCAGAGTCTGACCAGCCTAGACCACAAGCCCGATTCAGTCGTCCAGGTATCCACTGGCATTTGCATTCCTTAAGACATCCAAAGCACACATAAGTCATGCCAGGCATGACAAAATGTGGAGGTTATGAGCAGTTTGTTACAGTCACTTGGGTAAAGAGACCATTCAGAGATGGAGACCGTCATTTGATTGACCTCTCCTGAGACGTGCAAAGATGAAAAGCTGTTTACTGTTAATTTTCTACAAAAAAGTTCCTGATGACTGGAGAAAGGGAAATATAACCCCCATTTTCAAGAAGGGGAGAATGGATGACCCAGAGAATTACAGACCAGTCAGTCTCACCTCTGTGCCTGGCAAACTCTTGGAGCAGATTCTCCTGGAAGGCATGCTAAGGCACATGAAAAACAAGGAGGTGGTTGGTGACAGCCAGCATGGCTTCACTAAGGGGAAATCCTGCCTGACCAATTTGGTGGCCTTCTATGATGGGGCTACGGAACTGATGGACAGGGGTAGAGCAGTTGACGTCATCTACCTGGACTTGTGCAAAGCGATGAACACAGTCCCACAGGACATCCTTGTCTCTAAATTGGAGAGACATCAATTTGAGAGATGGACACTCGGTGGGTAAAGAACTGGCTGCATAGCCGCATGCAAAGGGTTGTGGTCAATGGCTCAATGTCCGACTGGAGACCGGTAACAAGTGGTGTCCCTCAGGGATCGGTGTTGGGACTGGTCTTGTTCAACATCTTTGTCGGTGACATGGACAGTGGGATTGAGTGCGCCCTCAGCAGGTTTGCTGATGACACCAAGCTGTGTGGTTCGGTTGATACGCCGGAGGGAAGGGATGCCATCCAGAGGGACCTCGACAAGCTTGTGAGGTGGGCTGATGCCAACCTGATGAAGTTTAACCATGCCAAGTGCAAGATCCTACACCTGGGTCGGAGCAACCCCAGGCACAGCTACAGGTTGGGCAGAGAAGAGATTCAGAGCAGCCCTGCAGAGAAGGACTTGGGGGTGTTGGTTGATGAAAAAATGAACATGAGCCGGCTTCAGTGTGCGCTCGCAGCCCAGAAAGCCAAGAGTATCCTGGGCTGCATCAAGAGGAGTGTGGCCAGCAGGTTGAAGGAGGTGATCCTGCCCCTCTACTCTGCTCTCGTGAGACCTCAGGAGTATTGTGTACAATTCTGGTGTCCTCAACATAAAAAGGACATGGAACTGTTGGAACAAGTCCAGAGGAGGGCCACGAGGATGATCAGGGGAGTGGAGCACCTCCCGTATGAAGACAGGCTGAGAAAGTTGGGGCTGTTCAGCCTGGAGAAGAGAAGGCTGTATGGAGACCTCATAGCAGCCTCCCAGTATCTGAAGGAGGCTTATAAGGATGCTGGGGATGGACTCTTCATTAGGGACTGTAGTGACAGGAGAAGGGGTAACGGGTTAAAACTTAAACAGGGGAAGTTTAGATTGGATATAAGGAAGAAATTCTTTACTGAGAGGGTGGTGAGGCACTGGAATGTGTTGCCCAAGGAAGCTGTGAATGCTCCATTCCTAGCGGTGTTCAAGGCCAGGCTGGACAAAGCCTTGGGTAGCGTGGTTTAGTTTGAGGAGTCCATGCCCATGGCAGGGGGGTTGGAACTAGGTGATCTTTAAGGTCCTTTCCAACCCTAACTATTCTATGATTCTATGATTCTACATTCTTTAGTTTAAATGAAAATCTTTGTTAGCAAAGTTTTCTTGCCTCATAATGAAAAGTAATACCTTCTGGATTTTGCCAAAGAAGTAAACACTACAAGAAACAGTTCTTGTTCTGACTCAGTCTAGAATTATGGACTTGACTCATCTGTAGTTGTTAACTCTAAGATGCCTTACTTTGCTGAGGAGTAGTTATTTTACAAAAAGCTTCTATAAGGTTCTTTGAATTTAATTTCCCTTTTTTTCTGCACTTTGAGCATTAATCAAGATCAGATTTTAAATAAAGATACTTCAGTAGTTCTTGTGCTTCAGTAAATGCTTCAGAAGCCAAGTAGCTTCTCAAGGGAACAAATTTTGTTTCCAAACTGAAGGGGAACACATGCCAACAGAGTTCCTTAATACCAAGATTATCTTAGTTCGGAATTGCTAGGCTGGTCTGACTTTGACACTAATAGCCTCAAACTTGCCACTTCAAAATTTTCATTTGATTTCAAAGCCCTCTTGGCAGTACAAGGGTACATTTAGTGGGAACAGGCTTTGTCCATTAAACCTGAATCTTCGTATGTTATTTTTAAAGCTCATTTGGAATACTTAATTTTCAGCCTCTCAGAAGTTTGTATTATTGAAATGAGCTGTTAATGCAATGTCCTCCTTCAAGTGTCAGGGCAAAGAACTGTTTCAAAGCAGTTTTTTGTCACTTGTCATTCACAGCATTCCAGTGTGCATTAAAACTTAATAAAGTTAACATGCGGTCATAAAACCAAAAGCAAATAGATTTTGAAGTATGACTGCCATAATCTCAACTTTGCATTTTGTTGCATTCTAATTGGCTTCTAATTCCTCTCAACACAGGTTTGTCTGATCTTAAGAGAAGTGCCATAACATGGCTGTTAGCAGAGTGGCTAGTGCTGTACTGGAGCAGGGTGCTTGATGGGGATAAATGGGTAAATGTGAATGTAGAAAAACAGGCCCATTCAAGACACTTACTTATAAATGGTCTAAAAATATTCTGTGTTCACACGTATACTTGATATGCATCTCTGAGTTCTTGTTTTGAGTAAGCCTGAGTGATTTGTTACACCACAGGATCAGTGGCCTGCAATTAGCTGGAGCAGAAATTTATGTCTTGCTGAGTTGTGGAACAAAATCTCTGCACAGAGAGCAGCCAGCAGAGTGCAATGGCTTTGATACTGTGGGTCTGATTTCAGCTGTTCTCCACAGATTTCTTCATATATTGTTTTTCCAAGTCACTCTCTGCTGTCCTAAGAAGGGGATGGTGGATTAAAAAGTAAATAATAAAAAGTTCAGGATAGAAGCACAGATAGTATTTTTACTAGATTGGGATTACTGGTTTTGTTTCCAGGATCTGCCTCTCCTTTAGGCTGTTTCTTGAATAGTTAGAATTAATATTGAATGCCCTTGGATTCAATTCCCTCTGTAGCTCAGGACTCCAAAGCATGCCACAGTCAAGGCAAAGCTGATTGGCTCTAGTTCCCTGCATTCTCTTTCTTGCCTTTCCTAAAGACAGAGATGTCATAGGCTTCCTTTCAGCCCTCAGGAATGTTGCCCAATTGTTCCAATGTTTCAAAGATATTTTAGAGTGGCCTTGCAATGGCTCCAGACAGCTCCCTCAGTACCTGTGGGTGCATTCCATCACATCCCATGGACTTGTGTATATATCGCGCAACATCTCTTGGAATGCCATGTAAGGATATTCTGTCACCTACATGTCCCCCTCAGACAATACCACGGGTGTTCTGCACACACCTCTGCTAGTCCTTTTCTGTTTTACAGATATCCTCTTGCTTCAAATGTTTGTCTGCTATGTTACAATCATCCCATTATTTCAGTTGCACAGCAATAGTATTCGTGGTTCCCATTCTTTGGACATGCTGTGTTTCTTTTCAGCTTATACAGTGATCCATCAGCTTTGGAGTCATCCTTCTACGTCCTTGGAGAAAGTGAGTGAAATTTCCCAATTCTTTTTTTGTGTTACCAGCATTCAAACAAACTCAGCATCATAATGAAGTGGGTGAGGGTCTGTTTTAAAATGCTGAAACTTCAGTGGGCTCTGAATAATTTAAGGGGGAAAAAAAACCCCAACAACAAAACCACAACAAACTAGTACATACTGAAGATTGTAATACCCTGTATTTCCTAGAACATCCTAATACCATTCCTGGTACTCACAACATTGACAAGTACAAAAAAATGAATTCATTCAAATAAATACACAGTTAGGAAATAAGCTATTAGATGTAGAAACAGAGTAGCAAATCCTGTAATGATATAATATGTCTTCTTAGTGTAGCCACAGGTGTTTTTCTGTGTTTTATCCAGATAACAGACAGTGAAGTCATGCTGACTAGTAGCCAGCCAGCAAACTTGGGTCCAACTCTCAAGGAAGCCAATTGCTCCAGGTGCTGTTTTCCATTCATCAGTAATTATCTGCAGCTTTTCCTTATTTCCTCCACCTGAGGAGAGATGCACATTCTGAAGTATCCCAAAATGCTAACCTTGATAATCAAAGATACTCACAATGTTAATATTGTGAATTTGTTGCTCAGTTTAGAGGACAGTGGTGTTTTCGGATTAGGCAGTGTCCCTTGACAGCTTCTAAATGTGCTAGGTCTTGTGATAGCACTGCTTAAACATAATAATGGTTTTCTACTTGGGGCAAATATGCTTGCTGAGAAGTTCTAACAAAAAAAGAAATGTACCTTTATAGCTTCCAGTAAATAAGTAATAAAGTAAAGAGCCACATGCTGTCCTGATTTGTGCTGGTGTGACTTCACCAAATCCACTGCGGATTTAAGTGCAGGAAACTGACAGAATCTGGGCTGAGGTAATCTAGAAATGGAAGATCCCACTCACCATGTTTTATTGCATCATTTCTGTGCAAGCATGGTGTGTAACAGAGAGACTTGTGTTCTTAGGTTTGTTCTTGGACAAGTAGCTGCAGAATGTGTCTGTCATGTTGCTTTAGATACTGCTTTAATTTGCTGGAGCTCACTGACCTCCTTGTGAGTTGGCATTTACTGTGCCATTGTTTAACACCTTGGAAAGCCCTTCCACTCTCTAATCTGATAAGTAGTAATTTGAATAAAACAAATATTACAAATGTTAATAACGGACTTGCTTTATGTTGCCATTCTTTTGGATCAAAGCAACACAAAGAGCAATTTGTACATAGAGATGGGTGGGCAAAGAGGACAAAAGAAAACTGAAGAAGAAACCCCACCAGAAAAGCCTGATTTGGGTGGATATAGCAACAAAACTAAGCAACTGATTTAGCATGTTCATTATGTGGAAATTAGCCATAGCCTTGTCATGTGTTAGCCATTACGTACATGTGTGTATTTTAAATTAACTTGGGAAAACTCTGCACAAGCACAGCATGACTAACACCTTCATTCTCTCCTGGAGACAACGCACAATATACGAAGGGTCACACAGCTGTTTCACAAAAGCATTCTTGTCTTTCTGCTGCAACTTGCTGCTTTCTCACAGGCAGGAAAAGCCAAAGAAAAAGCAAATACAGGAGCCAGAGCTGATGATAGGATGGTGTGTTGAATTCAGCAGTAGCAGTCGTTTTTCTCCTTCTTAGTAGCTGGTGCAGTGCTGTGTTTTTGACTCTCAGCCTGAGAACAGCGCTGATAACATTGATGGTTTTAGTTGTTGCTCAGTAATGTTTAATCTGACCAAGGACTTTGTGAGTCTCATGCTCTGCCAGGGAGGAGGGGAAGCCAGGACGAAGCAGAGACAGCACACCTGACCCAAACTAACCAAAGAGGTATTCCATATCACAGCACATCATGCCCAGTATATAAACTGGGAGCAGTTACCCAGAAGGGCTAGATCAGGCCGCATCTGGAATATTGTGTCCAGTTCTGGGCCCCTCAGTTCAAGAAGGACAGGGAATTGCTTGAAAGAGTCCAGTGCAGAGCCACAAAGATGATTAGGGGAGTGGAACATCTCCCTTATGAGGAGAGGCTGAGGGAGCTGGGTCTCTTTAGCTTGGAGAAGAGGAGACTGAGGGGTGACCTCATCAATGTTTACAACTATGTAAAGGGTGAGTGTCAGGATGATGGAGCTAGGCTTTTCTCAGTGATGTCCTGTGATAGGACAAGGGGTAATGGGTGTAAACTGGAGCATAAGAGGTTCCATGTGAACATCAGGGAAAATCTTCTTTACTGTGAGAGTGACAGAGCACTGGAACAGGTTGCCCAGGGGGGTTGTGGAGTCTCCTACGTTGGAGACATTCAAGGCCCGGCTGGACAAGTTCCTGTGTGATGTACTCTAGGTTGCCCTGCTCTTGCAGGGGGGTTGGACTAGATGATCTCTTGAGGTCCCTTCCAACCCTTGGGATTCTGTGATTCTGTGGATCGGGCTGGGTATCGGTCAGCGGGTGGTGGGCGGTTGTATTCTCTTCCCTTGTTATTTCCCTGATCATTATTATTATTGGTGGCAGCAGTAGTGATTTGTGTTATACCTTAGTTACTGGACTGTTCTTATCTCAACCCGTGGGAGTTACATTCTTTCGATTCTCCTCCCCATCCCTCTGGGAGCTGGGGGAGGAAGGGGAGGACTGAGTGAGCGGCTGCATAGTTCTGGGTTGCTGGATGGGCTTAAACCACGACAGATGGAAATCCACGTTATGCTGTTTCCACCTTCTATGGATGGTTCCTTGAGTTATGCTGGATTCCTTCTAGTGTACTTCCACACAGACAGAATAAAAAATAGACTTTCCTTTTTCATGTCTTTAAGAGGACTTCTCACCAAGAGACACTGGTGGTTTCTTAGATGGATCAAGGATGATTCAGGAAGGGAGAAAGAGGAGAAGACATTCTTCTGTGCTTTTTGCATTTTCAAATTAAAAATTGCATAGAAAGTTTTAAAATATGACTGACAGCTGTGTAATTACATTTCTATCGAAAAACAGTGGGTTTTTAATAAAACAAAACCCATCCACATTTAGAAATTTCCCATAAAGCCTCCAAATAAAAATTTTTTGCTTTCCATTTCCAACACAAGTATTTTTGCCAGCTTTGCTTTTTTTAGTTCATGTACCTGGTTTTTTCAGCCTGTCATCCTAGATTTTTAACATTCCCCAATGAGCTCGTGTTCCCTGTAAGTGCTTATTATCAGAGCCAAGTGCATGTTACAATGCAGGTAATTCACTTCACCATTGTGTTGCTTTTCTGTTTGTAAATTAGACATGTATATTTCTAATGCAATGAAACCCCAGGCTGAGGTCACTGGATGGAAGGAGCATTTGTTTGTCTCATGGGTTTGAATGGAAGAGTATGTTCTTGGCGATAGTTGTCATGTGATGGATTTGGAGATGAGTATGTGACCAGGAGGAGCACATCCTGAGTTCTGCTTCTGCCTTGAAAACAGACATGCTGTGTGATGTTGAGTAAATCAACTTGCTGCATGAGTTTCCCTTCAGCAACAGTCAGCTATTAATATTTCATCCTTAGCTGATTATGCAGTAACCAACACTGATGACAGAAAACTCCAGGAAGAATTAACATTGGCATTAGTGGTAAACTGCTCTTTGACCTGGCTGTCAGTATTTTCTGTGTGTTGAAATAAGAAAGTAAAACCACTATAAAAACATTTGCAAGTGTGTTGGTGCCCAGACAGGAACACCACCATTGCCCCTGGCTTTGGATCATGCTCCTTTCCAGGATTTGGGATGAAAACTGGGAGAAGAAAGTGGGAAGATTCAGCATGAGTTTACCGACTGCCTGACCAACCTGATTTCCTTCTATGACAAAATGACTAGGTTTGTGAATGCAAGGACAGAAGCTTGAATTTAGAGAGGCTTTTAGCATTGTCTCACAATATTATTATATCCAAGGTGAGATACCACATTTTGGATGAGTGGACAAATAAGTAAAATGTGGAAGATCAAGCTCAGATGTTGGTATTTAATAAATCATGCTCTACCTGGCAGTGAGCAGTAACATCCTAGGCTGTAGTAGCCACAGGCTGAGACGTGTGGTTCTGATTTACCAGCTGGACTTAAACCACGATGACTTTTGAAAAACTTGAGTGTCCTCTGGTCATCTCTTGGTACGCACCCTTACCACGGCACCTCAGTGACAACGGCTGCAATTACTCGCGGCTATTGACAGTCACAGAAATAAACGTTCCCTCCCAAAAGCCTCAAGAAAGAGCACTGCAGCACCCTGGTTATAATGGCCAAAGATTATACGCAATTACGGCCAGAGGAGCCCTCACCGCTCCTCGCGGCGATACCCCCCCCATTCAGGCCCGAGCCCGGCCCCAGGCCACGGCTCGGCCCCTGCTTGGAGGAGCGCAATGACAGCATTCGCCCGCCAGGGGGCGCTGCCGTCGCGGCGTTGGAGCCGCGGCGCCCGCCAGCCGTTACGAGCCGAGGCGGAGGGGGGGCAGCGGACGGGATCCACCGCTTGGGGCTGGCCTAGTCCGTCCGCTGCGCAGCCTGCCGCAGGGAGAGACCGCGTTTGCCAGCGGGGATGGAGCGGTTTAAACACACTGCGTCTGCCAAATACAGTGGCGGAAGCTGATGTGAACGTCTGCTCTGCTCCGAGGGCCGGGAAGGAGGCCGCGGAAGTGTCGCTGGGTTGTGGGTCCCGTGGTCGCCCTGGTGGCTTCAGGTGGTGAGAGAGGCTCATAAAGCGTTTACAACTTACCATTTTGTTGTGCCCTAAATATAGACAGAGAACCATACATGGAAAGGACCTTAAAGATCATCTAGTTCCTGGGAGAGGGTGGCTGAGGAGCCAGTCTGCAGTGGCATTGTCGTGGTTTCAGCTTAATCATAGAATATGACAACCACAGACTGGTTTGGGTTGGAAGGAACCTTAAAGATCACCTTGTTGCAACCCTCCTGGTTCTACAAGACCAGGTTGCTCCAACCCCTGGCCAACCTGGCCTTGAGCATTGCCAGGAATGAGGCAGCCACAGCTTCTCTGGGCAACCTGTTCCATGCTCATGCCACCACCTGAACATTTCTGACTGCTGCTCTCCCATTTAATGCAGTTGCTGCATGAGAACTGATCTAAAGTTGCCCTTGTGCATTCTCTACGATATATTTTTACTGTAGAAATAGGGTACAGAAAGCTCAAGGAAGGGAAATGTAAGAGGAACATCATGTTATCATGTAGGCCCCAAAACACCAGGGTTGTTCTCCATGGCAGTCAGCATCCCTGTTGGAGTGGGAAGCAGTTTAACCCATCTGAATCCTCCAGACTGAGTATCTGTTAGTTTAAGCTATATGAATCAAAAAAATTTACAGTAGTGAAAAATCTCTGATCTGCTTAAATTCTTCTCAATTTAGGTTCAGTGTTGAGTCATCCTTATTTCCTGTCAAATGGTTTTGTGAAGTCACCCAAAATAATGAGATGTCACTTGCCTGGATACATTAATAATTAGAAGGATTTATTGTAGCAGGCATCATGGGAAAGTGTAACTTTCCCATTAGATGTCCTTAATTAGAAAAGAATGTGTCAGATTTCAGATCAGCGTAGGGGAACTACAACTTTCCATTAAAAAGCGAAGGACAAATAATGCAAGTGACAGCCCTTGCAGAAGAACAAAGATTTAAATACTTTATAAATTAAGGGGATTGAAGGTGCTCATTTTCATCACTAAAACTCTATGACCTGTCTTCATCATTAAAAAGATGCAGTCTCCAGACTGAATTAAGCAACATAAAGTGCAAATGCTGTATGTAATCCTGACAATGGAATATTTGTGTAATCAGCAATTACTCCTTTTTATGTCTTTCAGCAATGTCTCCTTAGGGTGGGCCAACTGCTCTGGAAAGTGTTCAGTTATGCTAATAGGAAAATTTTATAGTGACAGTGGTATCTCTTGAACCACAAGAACCGTAGCTAGTACATTTGTTCAGCTGGTGGCAAGATGTGGGGTAGAGAAATGGTCTGACTGAATTTTAGATAAGAATTGGAAGGCTTTGAGGTAATTGTAATGCATTACTGTAAATGTGAGGCATTACTGTAAATCCAAGCAGAATGAGGTGCCTAACTACTTGGGCATGTGTGAAGGGTTAATTTAAGTACCCAGCTTTTGTATCTTCCTTTTGGCTGTGGATAATTCCTCACAGACCCAGGCCAAGGGTTTTACTGCACGGTTCACAGAAGCTAGAGTGTAAGTCTTATGATGCTTATATTTACTTAGAGCCACGAGTGGAACCAGTTTACACTCACATTTTTGCCTGGTGCTAGGTTAACATACAGGCATGTATTTTGTTTATGCAAATCTTAAAATCATGCCATGAATGACATCAAAGCTGGAGTAATTTAAGATACGGAACGTGTGTCCACAGTTTATTCCAGCTTGCAAAGAGATGATGTTCCAAGATGGGGATACTAAAATTTTGCATCGTAACCAGCCTTCTTCCTCTGGTACATTGGATCTACTCATTCCATGTCAGTTACACCTGAAAGTTACTACAAACTAATGCTTTTTCTGCAGCCTCTATGAAATCACTCAGTAACATTGGAACAGTGCCTAACTGACAGGTGGCCACATTATCAAGTTATCAGCTCATTTGCTGCTCTTGATAAGTGTTTCATTAGGGCTGCTTTTGGTAGGAAAGCTGAATTTGTTTCTTCTGGGGAAAGAAAATCCTTTAAGAAGCAGGCTGAGCTGTATACAGCCTTGTTAGATAAGCTATTCACTTTGACTGACCATTTTATGCAGCATTTTGCTTGCAAAATATGTCTGGGTTTTTATGACTGTTTATCTGAAGCATAATTATGAGCACTAGGTTTGGAATTAGAAAAGTGTGAATCTAGTTTGCCAGAGGGCCTGGTGAAGACAGGCACTCAAAACTTGTATAGTTCAGTGGGATTGAAAAATGTGCATGTATTTCACTCAGAAATTAATTAAAACATAAAGTGTAGGTAGAACTTTAGAGACATGTCATAAACGTCCTTTTGAAGTACTATGTAGAAGTCCTTTTTATTGTTAATTTAGTCTTTTTTTCTAAATGGAACCTTTCATCACATATTAAATCCTAAGAGGGCTAGGGAACACAGGGTGTGTTCCTAAGGGATACATAAAAATCACCTTGCTTCTGTAAGTTGTTTGCATCCAGCATTTGTGCTTTTAATGAGCTGAAATGAGAAATGTTGTAAACTAATTTGAACAAACTATAGAGTCTTACAGAAAAATGCCTCAAACATCAATCAGCTCTTGAAAGTTTGTTTGTGAGATACTTCTCTAGGAATCTTTCATCCTAAAAATGACACTTTAAAACTCAGCAGTAGATCTTGACAAGATTCACCGTGAATGCCCAAGAGATAAGCGATGCATTGTTTCACTGTGAAAAGTGTTATAAATATTCCACTTCTGACGCTAGGTCTAAACAAAGCTTACCTGCTCTTGAAAACATAATGAAACTCGACTATTTTACATACTGCTTTGTAAGTGAGATTTCCTGAAACACACCTTTATTTTCAGACCTTCTCTGCAAAGCCTCTGGGGATAAGCAAAGTTCAGTGTGATAAAGAAAATGTTTTATTCAGCTTTAAGAGCTGGAATGCCTGCCTCTGAAGAGCGTTATGTAGGATGGCTACATGTCACACCATCAGTGGAGTTGACTATTCTCTTGTAGTAGTAGTAGTAGTATTTTTAGTTTTATATTAAAATCTGCCTGAAGCCACACATGAGTTCTCAGCTTACTGCTGAGTAAGGATACAAATCAAAATTGACACTTTCCTCAGAAAGACATTTTGAAGGTTAGCTGTCCACTTGGACTCAGTAAAGCCCCTTTGACTTCAGGAAGACTGCTGTGCTGAAGGAGCTCCCAGGCCTGGAGTGCTGTCAAGCACTAAGAGCAAGAGACTTCCAATGTACCAAACAGTAGCTTTTTCAACTTTTTAAATACAGACCAAGTTATGCTAGAAAAAGAGACAAAGAAACAGATTGAAGCCACATGACCTACCATTTGGCTTTTTTTGCAAAGGGGGGTCTTCACTTACCTGAATATAATAATTTTAGGGTTTTTGCGTTTTAAGAATCTGTCTCATGCATTCAGGTTTATGAACCAATGCACCAACACAAATACATGCCCAACTTAATTTTGCCAGTAAAGTCAATGTATTGTGCAGATTATACAATGAAAATGTTGCCCAAACCAAACAGGTGATCTGTCTGTGCCTGCAAAAATTGGAAATTCAGTCATTCAGACAGTTTAAGGCTCCTTGAAATCAAATCTGGTATGTCGAGTCAGGCTTGTTGGTTTTTGTTGGTATACCCTGAACAGCAATCTTGAATATATGTCATTACTTATGGGTAGCCATGTATACTCATGGCCAAAGTAATTGCTCATATACCAAACACCTTCCCATTTACTGAGCTTTCAGGAGCCTCTTTAGGATTAACAGTGGTAAGAATGATAATAAACAAAATCAGCAAAACAGGGCTTATGCATGGAAGATCCTGAGGTACTGAATTCTATCTTCACCTTAGTCTTTATTAGTAAGATCCACCCCAGAGGCCAAGGGACAAGTCTGAGCAAGGAAGACCTCCTTTCTAGAAGAGGATCAGGTTAGAAAGTAGTTAATCAAACTGCACATACATAAATCCATGGGCCCTGATGAGGTGCACCCACAAGTGCTGAGGGAGCTGACGAATGTCATTGCACTCTTGATAATTTTTGAATGATCGTGGTTACTAGAAGTGTCTGAGGACTGGAGGAAAGAAAATTTCACTTCTGTCTCCAAGAAGGGCAAGAAGGAGTACCCGGGTCTCATGGTTTAAGCCCAGCCGGCAACCCAGAACCACACAGCCGTTTACTCACTCCTCCCCTTCCTCCCCTGCTCCTGGAGGGATGGGGGGGAGAATCAAAAGAATGTAACTCCCATGGGTTGAGACAAGAGCAGTCCAGTAACTAAGGTGTAACACAAATCACTGCTGCTACCACCAATAATAATAATGATAAGGGAAATAACGAGGGAAGAGAATACAACCGCTCACCACTCACCGATACCCAGCCTGACCTGAGCAGTGATCTAGCCCTTCCGGGTAACTCCCCCCAGTTTATATACTGGGCATGACGTGCTGTGATATGGAATACCCCTTTGGCTAGTTTGGGTCAGGTGTCCTGTCTCTGCTTCCTCCCAGCTTCCCCTCCTCCCTGGCAGAGCCTGAGACTCAGAAAGTCCTTGGTCAGAGTAAACATTACTGAGCAACAACTAAAACCATCGATGTTATCAGGGTTGTTCTCTGGATGAAAGTCAAAAACACAGCACTGCACCAGCTACTAAGAAGGAGAAAAATGACTGCTACTGCTGAACCCAGGACACCAGCGAACTACAGGTCAGTCAGTCTCACCTCAATCGCTGGGAAGGTGATGGAGCAGCTAATCCTGGAAACAATTTCCAGGCATATGAAGGACAAGAAAGTCGTCAGGAATAGTCAGCATGGATTCACCCAGGGGAGGTCATTCTTGACCACCTTGATAACCTTCTGCAGTGAAGTGAATGGCTTGGTAGGTGAGGGGAGAGCAGTGGATACTGTCTGCCTTATCTTCTAATAAGGCTTTCAACACTGTCTCCCGTAAGATTCTCATGGAGAAGCTGATGAAGTGTAGGTTGGCTGAGCAGGAAGTGAGGTGGACTGAAAACTGTAGAGTCCAGCGAAGTAGTATGAAGGGGATCTCATAAGTATGTACAAATTCCTGACAGGGGGTACAAATAAGATGGAGCCAGGTGGTTCTGGAGTCTCCATCCCTGTAGTTTTTCAGGAGTCATCTTAACACGATTGTTGGCAGCCAGCTTTAGGTGGCCCTGCTTGAGTGGACGGGAGCTGGACGAGATGACCCCTAGAGGTGCCTTCCAACCTCTGCCATGCTTTAATATGTGCATTATGCCATGCTTTCATTTCAGGTATAAAGACAGATTAAATAAATAATTCTAGTCTGTATTTACAACCCAATATCTGAATCACAAAGTGTAAAATTAAAGTGAGGAAAAGAGCTGCAGAGGGTCATGACACTGCAACAAGCAAGGTTGTACTCTCTAAAAATAAACAGTAGTTTTATTATTTCAATTTGGATTTCCTTTGAGTAAGTAAAATGACTAAACAGTATCCAAAACAATAGGGAATGAAACACCTAAATGAGAGATTTATTCATTACCATCAGTTATGGAAGGAGAATAAGCAAGATGTGTAAGAGGCCAGAGGGAAGAGGTAATAATTCCTGGAAAGTGTTTGTGTTGTGTCAGGAATTTTTACCTGTTGTAGGCAGTCAGCAGAGCCACTGCAGATCTTTTCCTGCTGTGCCAACAGGAATGCCCTTACTGCCTACTGACTCAGGATGCTCCACACCAGGATTCTGAACCAATGTGGTGGTAGGGCGGAAGTTTGTGTGTTCATTCCCTCCATTGAAGTCTTGATACTGTTTACAGAGTAATTGTATGTTTTCACAGTGAAGAAGAGGTCTGAAAAATGGTGCCACAGGAAGATTTGTGTAGACATATGGCTACACAATTAGCACAATTAGCTGATGTAGCACTCGAGCTACATCAGTTTGCAATCATCTGCAAAGAGGGCCTCAGACTGTAGGCCATATGAAGTTGTTAGGTGCAGATAGGGGTCAGTCTGAATCCTGTGAGAAGTGAGTTTAAACATCTGTCTCAATTCTGTAGAGCAGGGAATGTAGAAATTAGCTTCCCAAAATGCTGTGGGACAAAACAGGGGCACATGAAAAGGATTTTGCAAGGAAACTGTCTTCCTTTGCACTGATTTGTGAAGTCGATAGCTCCTTGCTCCTCAATGTGCTGGCCAAAAATGGTCTCTATTCAGAGGTAGGGGAAGTTGATGGAAACAGTTAAAATGTGCCCAGGCTCTTTTTATCTGCCTGACTATAAACATCCGTGGATATTAGCACAGTTTGTGTATTATTTTTCCAATTACCATGGAAGTGAGCATTGCTGCAGTATAAGCATTTTCATCCATTTGTCTTTTGAGAAAAACCGAGAAAAATAACCAATACCAGAACATCGAAAACATTGCAAAATCAGTAAGCATTCATTACAGATGATTCAGATGTCCACTTTGACCTACTGTAATGCCGTGAGTAAAGTTCTCAGTATTTTGGCAGGCTTCATTAACCTAGTTTCATTATAATTTTAATCAAATGAGATTTCAGCTGTGTATTTCTAAATTTGATTTTATTATTCTTTTATTTTATTCCTTTTTTATTTTTTTTTTAATATGAATGTGAATGTGACTGGAAGGATTGCAGCTTTTTGGTGTATCCAGTAAATGTGGTCTGAATTGTCTTCATATACAAAACAGCTAAAATATGATTACAAACACAAAGTCACCAAAGCATTTTCTGTACTGGCTATCATTGTGCTTGATGACTGAAGCTTCTGCTTTGCATCCTCCATTTTCTTCAAAGCATAATGCAGTTTCTGTTTTCCTGTTGTTATGATTGTATGAGACAATCCCTAGCTTTAGAAAAGGCAGCAGCAAGTCAGGGCATTAAAATTAAAAGGGAAAAAGTCTACACAAACCACTTAAGCACACTCATTATTATGGCCCTTGCTACCTCAGGCCACTGGAGAACTTATAATTTAGTCAGCATTATACAGTTTGAAGTGTTTTATGTTCTGCATGGGAGCAGGCTGCAATTCAAATATCAGTGGCCATGAAAAATATGCACATACGTTTAGTATGAAAATCTCCAAGGGCATAACGGAAGAGACGGGCACATGTAGCTGCAGTGTGATGCAGAATTTCTGTGAATTAATCATTTGGACATAGTTTATCACCATTTTATATTTTGCCAGAGATGCTTCCTCGCCATTTGTTGGGAAAACTTATTATACATGCACATCTTAGAAAGATAATAAGGCCAAAGCCTTTGATGCTTAAAGGCAACAGGCTTTGTTAGATTCTGTTATGACACAGACAACTTCTCCACTGACAGAGCCATTCAGATAACAAGAGTAATTGCTTATTTTATCGAGTTTAGGGAATTGTGCTCATTCTCCCTTCTTGCCTATTACATCAGCTATTATAACCCATCTTCTATCATAATTTAGGGGGAGTGGAGTATATATGTGCATTTTGAAAGCTTTCTTGAAAGAATAGAATGCTGTATTTACATGTTTCCTTCATTATCCCAAAGTGCAAATGTTTTCATGTATTCCTTCCAAAGAAGCAGGGTGGTGTGCATGTGCATCCGTTTATGTGCCTAGGTGTTTGTGTGTAGTTTACTGTCTGCAGTGGGTAGGGGAGTAAGAAGGGTTCATTTAGTTATTTATTTCTATTCTCTTCTGACTGCAGACAATACCACTGTAATTTGTATTAGCGAAACTACAAACACAGCAATCGCTTCTGACACTTTAAAAGAACTTTATTGACATCTCCAAACATGTGGGGAATTTTAAAGTAGAACTTTTCCATCTGTAAGACTTCATATGATCAAAGGCCTGATAGCAGCACCAGATTACTGAAAGTAAGGCTACAGACCAGATTCCAGCTCTTTTGGAAACAAAAAAACCAAACCAAAACCAAAGCCAAAAGTTTTAAGTTAGATTCAGCCTAATCCTCACAAAACTTTAGAAAACTAGCATTGCAAGGAGAGGAAAAAAAAAAAAAAAAAAGGTTATTTTAAATTTTATATGCCATCCAAAGATTCTAAGAAGTACAAAAGCAAAATGTAAGTGTAGGATTCAGTATCTTAAAATGCCACTGTGCTGTACAGTTTTATTACCTAGAATAACCAGTTCTTCCCACTTCAAATTCTAATTCTGAAGTAGAATTTTTAAAGTATGACCACTCTAGCAAAGTCATGAAATGGTCATAGTCTGAATTCTGAAGTAATACAAGACGATACTGATAACAGAAAGACAACTTTCAAATGGAAGTTGGGAGTTAAATGGAAACCAAAGCGAGTTAATAACTTTTCCAATATATAAAATATAATTTTTCAAAAGTGTAACCAAATACAGAAACCAGTTCTGAGCAAATTCTTTCAGGTATTTTAGGAAAACAGATTTCATTATTTTTACCCCAACAGCACAGTGTACTTTCACACTCCAGAAGCACTGGTGGAGGCTGTGACTCATAAGTGAGAACTTTGTGTTTACTAACATTTGTTTTCCTGGTTTATGTGAATGCCCTGGTAGAGTATCTGAACTCACTCAGCTAGCACCATTGCTATCAGCTGAGTAGATTTGGACACCAGCGTCATATCTCTGATGCTTGTTCTTTTTTTTCCGTATAAAGGTCTTCTCTTCTTAATACATCCACCTTCATGTTTGTCATATTTAAGAGTGAAGCAGATTCTTAGTTTTGCAAGGATCTTTTCATCAACTTTTGAAGTCCTTCCATGAGACTGGTAACGAATGAGAGCTTGCCAGCTACGGAATGAGTATTAATGAATTTTCCACAGCAGACATTCATGCGTTTGTCTTGTGACTTGCTGAGAGTACATAATTGTGTTCTGCACCTCAGTGGAGCAGCTGGTAAAATACGCAGAGTATCTGGATTAATATGGCCTGCTGTAATTTGCTCTGTAAAGAGGCAATTGGCCTAGGCAGAGGCCTGTGCTGGAGTAATGAAAGCACACTTTTTTTTCAGGACACTCTGCATAGCACTGGTTTGTGTAAATAGACCAACTCATTTGGGCCAGCTTATTCATGACTAAACTATGCTACATTATGCTTGGTACTTTGTAATTTCCAACTGCAAGTGACATAACATTTCTGTAGACTTGATATCCTTGGCAAAATTAGACATAGCTGTTGATAACACTTTGTACTGAGATCAGATCATGTTTGATCCAGTTGCTTTTTGACAACACTGAAATATTCTCTGGCTGTGTCACATTCTGCATTACATTGCTGGCTCCCAAGCTTCATGTACTAGGGTGTTTAGTTGTTGAAGTCCTACACATAAATGGCATCAGTAGCTTTTTAGGTTTGCTAAGAGTTAGTCATGGCTTCTGTGTCAGGATGTCGCTCTATAGCAGAGCTACTTCAGGATTGTCTGAAGTGTTGGTGGTGCTTTATTGCAGGTACTGTTGAGTTGCCTGAGGTTACTTGGAGCACTTGCTTCACTATTTAACCTTCTCAACATTCTCCTGCTTCCCACTTCCCACTCAAGTCCACCTTCCCTTCTTCTTTCATGTTTCTTTCGATACATACTGCTTCCTGCTTGTTTTTACTGCTGGTAGTGAGACTAAATGAGCAGCAGTTAAGTGCTGATTCAAGTATCAAGCAGTGTAGGACTTGCCAGGGCTGACGTTTCCCAGGACAAGGTCAGGGAGAACTGGATAGAATTTTTGATGGGAATCCCAGGAGGGTATTTCCCTTCACAGTGCCTACTGGTGTTCCGGGGCACTCATAGCCCATGCGCTTTCTCATACTTTTCTTCTTAGACACAACATCCAGTGAGTATATTTTGAACAGCAATCTTGGAGAATTTATTAATGTTTCCATATTGCCACATCCTTTCCAGTTTGTATCACTTGTAGCCTCCTTGTTGGGGAGGCTCTTTCAGGTCATTTGTCTGGCCTTTGCTGCCCAGTTTCCCATTGTTCATTTGTTCCCTGTTGGTAGGCTGAGCTCTAAACATATTTTTATGCCTTCTAGTACAAGCTTGGCATTGTATGTTGCTGTTCCTTCTTGCTCTAAATTAACTAACTGCTACTCTATAGATCTCTGAAAAATGGAAAATCCATGTCACTTCTGTAGTTAAGTGTAAAGACTGTAGTCTAACAGAGCACAAGGCCTAATAGAGGAGAAAGCCTGTGGCCTAACTCTATTACTTAATCGAGGTTATATATATTAATAACAGAAACAGCAAAGGTAGCAGAAATTGCAAGTAGGGACAGGCAAGATCAAAATGGCTCTGGCAAAAGTTATTTTAGTCAAGTGAGTTGGTTTTTTTTTTTTTTTTTAATTTATTGCTTGGGACAAAGTATGAACGCAAGCTAAAATTGCTACAGCAAATAACCCCAGAGCGTGGCGAGTTATACTTAGCTGGCATTAAGGTAATGTCATGTAGAAGCAGAATATTTGTGGTTAGCTAAAGTGACAAAAATACATCTGCACTGATATTAATCCTGCATTAATCTTGTAAAGAGATGGGATTTTGAGAAATAGAGGTCCTTGGAAGGAATCTACCTGCTTCCTCTGCATAGACCAGTTTTCTCTTTTTAGGCATTAACTGAACTTGTTATTCTGATTTTGTTATTGATAACCTGCCTAAGTAGAGAGCTAAGCTTTACTGCTCACTTATCTGTGAGTTTTATGAGTTTATTTGAAATCCTCATAACAGCCCTTAAATTTTACTGACCATTAGAGGTCCCAGTTTGAGAGTTTTACTGATGTTTTAATAACTGGTTAGTGATTCAGGATATGTTTTTAAAGATGCAGCTGCTGGCTAAATACTTTTCAATGGCAATGTGAAAATCTGAATGGATATAATGTGATTTCAGAAAACAGTCCTAACTCAGGAGAGGATGAAATGTATCCTTTGAGATATGTGAGTACATAGACAGCAGTTGAATGCTTCAAAATTTAGTGTATATATTTTATTAACAGATCCTGGCTTGAAAGAGAGCACTGCAGGTAGTATAATTCCATTCTGCAGGGGGCAGTAGTATATATATGTGTCTAATGCATAAACATGAACAAAATTAGTATTACTCAGTATGAAGTCACTTTTATTCAAAAAAAAGGTGGTAAGTTGTGTACTAAGCTGTTATTCCATATGGCTACAAAATTTGGTTTTACTGAGGTATAAACAGGAAAATGCTAATATTTGAAATAATTTGCTAATAATAATAATAGGCTAAATTGAATCTGTGAGAAGTCAATCAGCCTGTGCCATTGTTGCAGTGCTGTCATCTGTTACAAAAATTACATTGGAATTAGCAAGCTTTAATGTTTCTTTTGTTGGTATAGGAGAGGTGTAATAACCTGACCTTGAGAAGGGGCCTTATATATTTGAAACAGAATAGCAACTCTCGTGTTTTTACCCTCTACTAAAGGGTTAATAGGATGCCATTTTGTTGTCATCTCTCAGCATTTGTTTTAGTTCTTTATTTCCCTGGGAAGTGCTTAGGTGAGAAATGTTGGTAGTGAAATGGAGACAGCTCAGGTAGGTCTAGAAACCCTTGAGCTCACATTACTGGACATCAACCTTTCTAACTAAATAACTACTGAGCAGTGTTTGCACTCAGTGGAATATTTTCCAATAGTAAAAGGGGAGGAATCATGATCTTCAAGGTATTTATAGCTTTGGCCAGCATCCTTTTTCAGTTTTGCAGTTTCCACTCATGCCACTGTGCCTTTGGGTTTTTTTTTCCCTCCAGACAAACACACTCTGCAGTGTTTAAAAACTGACTGCACCATCGTTCTTTGAAATACCAGTGGCTGTTTGCTTCAGATCTTTTATTTTCTGTATTACTGGGTTCGTGGTTATTGTGTTACTGGATTACAAAAACAGGCCGGTGATGAATACCAGGGTGTTCATGACTTTTCCCTCCAGGGAAATACAATGCTGAAATGTGATTTCCTTTTAGTGAAGCAAATGTTGCACGCCTCTGTTGAGTTTTCAAAGGGAAATTACAAAGTTTTCAAAGGGAAATTACAAAGCAATTTTGGGACTTCTCATGCCTACACTGTCATTTTAAAAATTGTAGCATGGGTATCCAGCATGGATGTTCAAATTTTATCTCAGATATCAGTCCTCATGGAATTAAAGTATTGCAGAGGGAAATGTTATTTGATTTGGAGCATGTGCCTTAGATTGTATCCTCTATAGTTTCAGTGAGGTAACTGGTGAAAGGATATTGCATAGCCAACTATTTTCACATGACTTCCCCTGCAGTTTCAGCTGTGGTGGAATGAAACAGCAGTTGAGGTGGGGGGATTTTCAAGGTGATTCATGCTTTAGCAGGATAAGAGCATATTTTAGATAGCTGTACTAAAAGAAAAATCTACAGGGTTTTTTTTATGTGTTGGTGCTGTTACTGCCACTTTCTGACCGACTAGAGATACTAATATTTGCTTGTGCTTCACCTTTCTGAAGTAATCTAATTGTTTTCTGAGTTAGTTTATGGGCTGTTCATTAGCATCTTCATTTGATTTTCACTCACAATGCTATCTAGCATAGTGAATGCATACTCCAGTTTGTTTCTATTTTGGGTTGTTTCCATTAAATAATACAGAAATTCCGGTCAGTGCTATGAATCTACCACTGATTTTGAATTAGGTTTCTTTAAAAATGGAGGAAAGGAGAAACTAGGTTATTCCAGGTTGTTTGAAGAAACATTTTAAACCCAGCAGATATCACAGGAAAAGCAAGGATACTGTGGTAAAAATGATCATATGTAGACAGTTATTTGGACTGCTCTATTCTCCTTTTTTTTTTTAATGTGGGTTTGGGTACTTGCCTACTAGTCACCTACTTCTCCACAAGGCAAGGAAGAGCATTTTTCTGTTGCCCATGTAAGCCACAGATGCAGAAGAGAATGGTGAATGGCTTTGCCTTAGCCTTGGTTAATAGATAGAGCAAATGGCTTTCTTCTCATGGATTTATTCCTTGTTAATCAGGCAAGGAGAGATACTAAGAATTAACAATCAGATATGTCTGCAAATTGACCAAGTCTTCTGGAGGGACCATCCATTTAGGAATTATTCATATTCCTTAACCTCAGTGTCACTACAGGACGACCCATCAAGTTGTCACTGGTGTTGGTCTTGCAAAAGAAACACTTACTTGAAAACTGGAGGAAGTACCTTCATATCTACATGGCTAGCAACCAATTTTAAGACTGTTGATGTTTTTTCCTGTTGTTGATCAGCCTGAGCTAGATTTAAGTTGCACATTTAATATAGGCATCACAAAGGAATTTGAAAACTGTGTCTTGATACCAGCGGATATTAGAAGTAAAAATAGAATTGGCAGTTTGGTCTTACTGCACTTTGTTTATAACATAATATCCTAAGTGGGTCATGGTATGATACATCATAATACAATTGCAATAAGATACAGTGCAACATTAGCATCTTCAAATTTTCTTGTTAAAACATATTAATATTACACGGACTGTGTCTTTTATTTTGTGTTGCAGAGTGTTTAGGTGTAGGCAAACACATTGAAATCAGAGGAACTTGCAAGGAAAGTAAGAAAAGTATAAAGGAGTATTGTTAAAAAACAAGCTACAGTAGCTTTAGAGTAGATGGCTTACTTGGAGGTCCAGGTTGCACAGCAGTTAAAGTTTTCTTGCTCATAGAATCATAGATAGGATCACAGAATCATAGAATCATAGATAGAATCAAAGAACAGTTAGGGTTGGAAAGGACCTTAAGATCATCTAGTTCCAACCCCCCTGCCATGGGCAGGAACGCCTAAGCATTGCTGTTTTATTTGTGTTTAGAGGTGCTGATTTATGCTTTTTATAAAATGTATTATTTTTCAGGGTGATTGGGGGAATTCTGATACATTCCAAGTGCTAACTGCGTGCCACTGGAGGCTGGATGCAGCATAAACCTTTCGCAGCCATCTCATTACTAGAGTGTTTTATGTGAGAGTGAAGCAGAGCATGTAAGCCAGAAAAAATTCTATTGACTTTAGTGAATATTGGCTTATGCACAGAGAAGTTTGCTGTAAAAAACAGAGTCAATAGAGAGAAGACAATAGGGAAAAACTGGGAATGAGAGTTTTGCCGCAACTTCCCTACTCCAGACATATGAAAAGCCCATGCAATGCTGACCTCTCCCTGCATATGATCCATTAAGGTTTGAGGTAAAAGCCTTAGCTGAGAAGCTGCAGGTCCAGCCTGCAGTCACTGTGTAGCTAAAAAGAGATGTGTTTTTCTCAGAGCTGTCAAAGCTATTGCTGTTCATAAGCAGTAAATTTATACAAATTAATTTTAAGAGATGGAAGAAGTTGAGTTTGCTCACAGGTAATACATTTGGACTTCAACAATGTGAAAAATTTAAGAGCAAATGAAAAGAAAGTGAGAGAGAGAGCAAGCTGTATTTTTTCCTTATATTTAATGAAGCACTATGAATTTCTGGCTCTTTGGGAAAGGTGTATTACTAAGAGTCATTAATGGAACCTAGGCTTAAAATACACTCAGCTGAATTGCTGACTGAAGAAATGTCTATGTAATACTTAATGTTTTCCTTTTTGTGAATATTTTAGAATCTTTAAAAAAATTTTTGAAGAAAAAAAGAAATCAGTGTTACACTTCTTACCATTTGCTTTAAAAAGGATTTTCCACTTGCTCATTTCCAGAAGGTCATCTCTGAGATGTACAAGCTAGCCCTTCATTTAGGTCTCCTCTTACATTCATATTTAACTTTCTTTCATTCTGTGGCCTTTATTAGCTGAGCTCAAGGAGCTTGTAGCACATTTTAAACAGCAACACTGGGAGGATGTAAATGCAGAATAATGTATCAGGACTCAAATTTGCATGGTCAAATGTCAAAAAAATTAGGCCTTCTCCAGAACCATGTCAAGAGAAATAACATAAGTGGCCAGCTCAACAGCAGGCATGCCATTATCAGTTAGTTCAACCTGTCATCACTGACTGGGAGTGGAAGCAGTGGTCATTAGGTTTAACTCTGCTGGGGAAGGTTGCGCTTCTTTTTATTTTATTATATATATTTTACTGCATCTGACAGTATTTCACAGAGCACCACAATGTTATGGTTCCCTCCTTGACAGGGGAAGGGGGGGAGATGCAGGTGAGGGAGCAGAGAACACTTGCAGTCATCTGTTGTCACCTGGAGGAGGCAGGAATTGCATTGCCTATCGGATAAATACTCATTTAGAGTAATCACTTTATTTCAGCCCTGTAATGACATTAACAAGCTTGGAATACAGGGAATTACATGAGTCAGAACAAATAATTGAATATTGCACT
Source organism: Psittacula echo (assembly GCF_963264785.1). Classification (NCBI taxonomy): domain Eukaryota; kingdom Metazoa; phylum Chordata; class Aves; order Psittaciformes; family Psittacidae; genus Psittacula; species Psittacula echo. Next base: position 95,440,855 of record NC_137737.1, on the reverse strand, counting down.
GCTGGGGAATGCAGCACAAGTCTGTCTTAATGTCATGCCATCTCTGAAGCCAGCAGTAGCATGCAATTAGATGATAAGCTAAAACAGCATATAATTGGCAGTACTAGTATGAAAAACATACTATTAATTGTTAAATTCTTACCTGCTTGTAACTTTCATGAAGTAAAAGTATCTTGCATATCTTATTAAACAAAAATAGCCAGAAGAAACATTTCAGTAAGTTTTTAAGAAAATAAGAATTGCTAGCAAAGCAGAGGGAAAGAACCGTAGTTCACAATGTAGAATTATAGAACCAACTAGGTCGGAAAAGACCTCCAAGGTCATCAAGCCCAACCTACCCCAGGACTTCTAAGACCATCACTAGACCATGCCACTGAGGGCCTCATCTACACGGTTTGTGAATGCTTCCAGGGGCGGTGAGTCCACCACTGCCTGGGCAGCCTGTTCCAATGCCTGAGCACCCTCTCAATGAAGAAATTTTTTCTAATATCCAGTCTAAACCTCCCCAGCTTGAGGCTGTTACCTCTTGTCCTATCACTTGTTACTTGGGAGAAGAGACCAACCCCCACCTCACTACAATCTCCTTTCAGGTAGTTGTAGAGAGCAATAAGGTCCCCCTTGAGCCTTCTCCAGACTAAACAACTCCAGTCCACTCAGCTGTCCCTCATATGACTCAACTTCAACATGAAAAAACTACAAGACATATTTGGGTAATTTTTTTTTCTTTTAAACGTTTGATTGTGAGAAGGATGAGAACGATTTAGCATAGAAAATGCCATCGTAGTTCATATCCAAAGAGAAAAGTCTTCATTTGTTCTTTTTAATTCAGTACCTTTGGTCAGTCCACTGGTTTTTCTGCAGATATTGTTGCCCCACAAAGTGTGTTTCACAGCTCTTAGTGTTTTTTTCAGTCACTTATTGTTCTTGGGATGATGTTAAAGGTCTTTTCCAATCTAGTTGATTCTATGATTCTATGATGTGGTTAATAATGCAAAAGCCTATACACATAAATTTGCCAAAGTGTCCAAAACTACTCTGGTCTTAGGTAAACAAGGAATCTTAAAGTGATTGATTAACACAACACTTCGTAATCTGTCTGATTTATCACCAAACTCTAGGTTTAATTTTTGCCACATTCTTACAACATCCCAAGTCAGTATAATTTGGCAGGTTCCATCATTTTAAGCATCAACTAAACTGACTCAGTGCATCAAATTATACACTTCGTGGTAGAATATTAAAATGATTCAGTTGCGTATATTGTATACTTCAAATGATTTGATAGCAGTTACCACAGATAGCACAATTCCTGAAGTGTGTGTCAATTTAGGTAAAGACTAATGTTGAACAGATAGAATGTAAATGCAGAAGCAGCATCGTCTCCATCACCTACCTAGCTTACCTCTAAAAATCACAGTCTTATCCAACAGATAATACATTAGATTTGCAACACTTGAACTAAGCAAAGTGGACAGCTTCTCACATTTATTATAAAGATAAAAAGATCAGGCCATCTTAAAACTTAAATCCTGTTATGGATCTTTGGCCATTGATTTCAGCAGTGTTGGAGCTTCCTTATAGTTAAAACCAAAAATTGGCTCTGCAGCTGCTTTTTTCTTTTTCTCACCAGCCTATCATCAGGGCACCACTGACCCTTCCTGTTGAGACTTGAGCAAAAGTCTTTGCTATAGGAGCATGGTAGGCCTGGAAAATAGCTCCTTTTTCTAGAGGAGGCTTGTGGGGAAGCCCAGGCCCTATGCAGTAGTTCAAGCTGTCAGGAAGGGATTTTTCTTTGAAAGGAGAGAGGAATCCAAGCTGACAGAGAATTGTGGGTTCTGATTTGTGAAGCTTTGTGTGGCTAGCTGAGTCTCAGAGATCTGAGACTTGTCATGTTGAACACCTATTTCTGTTTTCTTAACAGAATAGAATGACCCCACCTCTTGCTTTCCTGCAGATAAAGCACTCTGGGTGATCATACTTCAGATTATCTCTGGCATTTGGAAAACATGACCCATGTGTTTGACAAGTTGGCTGGAAGAAAAGCTGGCTGTAAAGTATCAAGCGCAAGCTTTAGATTAGAAGGTCAGGTGAAATATCTACTAGAACGGGATGCAGTTGATCCCTGAATGGAATCCAGGTATGCCACTCTGGTAATGGGGTAGGTTTGAAATATATGAAGTTTTTTAAAAAGGAAATATTTGGTGCATTGCTACTAATTAATAACACAATTTTAATAACATTTACATTATTATTCCTGCTCAACAGATGGCATACTCTCAAATACTTCCATTTATTCTAGCATTAAGAATACTAGCAATTAAGAGACCTCATGTCTCTTGATTTTAATAATGATACTGCAATTACAGAATGTATTCACAATTGACCTACTTAACAAAATTTAACTTACTAAAACAATATTAACACTTAAAAACATTGCAATTACTATAGGCAATCTAAACATTTATATTAACTTGCTATAATTCTCTACCTGCTCATATGTGTATTTATTTCAAGAAGGCAACATCTCTAATTATATTAGTATTATCCATGCTTGTGCCAGGATTTTATATTCTTATGCTGGTTCAGTCATTTTACCTTGGAACTGTACTAGCACCCCTGAAGGGGCAAATAAAAATGTTAACTTATGCCAGAGTAGGAATTTGCAGATAATATTTATAAAACCCCACAAAAATATTAGGAGGTACCTACTGAAGAAAGGTGAATGTAAATGACTGGTTTCCATGTCACTTGCTAAGTATTTGTTGGGTTTCTGAGTATACTCACTCCCCACAGTGGGTTTGGCAGCCTGAGCTCCAGGTCAGTGCTGATTTGGCCCAGCTGCAGGGCCTTGGATCCAACTGCTGTGAAAGAAGTTGTCTGTAAAAAAGAGCTGTAAGAAGTTTTACTGGGGTTTGTTCCTGATTTGCTTGAGTGCTCTTTTTAAGCTCAGACCCTTGCTCATTGCTGCTGCCTGACTTTTATTGCACCTATGCCTGTGGTTGGACACATACGCCCTCAGCCAGACACTGACTTACAGACTTAACTGCCTGGTTTGGTTGTGGAGCTGCTTCTGCATTACAGATTTGTCCAGTCCTGGACTCCTGCTTCCATTTGCTGCCACCTGACCTGTTTTGCTCTTCTTTTTTTGGTACTGTGGGTCTGTGCCCCTATTGATGAAGCCTGTGCCTGCCTTGCTGGATGGTTTTTCTTCCCTTAGGAACAGCCAGCCCTTGCTGCTCCCTGTTGGTTGTTTTGGACCTTGAGTCCTGAGCCAAGCACTGTAGAGCCTGGCCGTTGGGCCAGGTACAAAACCTGTCCCACACCTTGCAGTTTGCACTCAGGATTCTAACAGCATTCTTAAATCCTTAACAAAGCAGATAACTTTGACAGCAATGCAAGTTTGAAAATTACTTCAAAAAGGCCAGCTAATGCCTTTCCATTCATTTATATGTATCCTGTCCCTTACAGATAGCAGTATCACTTTTGTTTCTTTTTATAAAAGCTTTAATGACTGGGACTGTAGCATCTCAGTTCTTAAAATCTCACCTGAGAGCTAACCTGAGTGTCTTCTTCTATCATTGAAGCTGATAGGTTTTTGTTTCCCTCCTGCTGAATATGAAAGAATATTTCTAATTTTATGTTTTACTACAAATCTTACAATGCTTTTAGAGATTCTCCTCAAGGCTGGACAAACGTAATTCCTTCCACCCATCTTCACAGGCCGTGTTGTCTAAACCTGTCACCATTCTTCTGAGCACTTCTCTCAGTTCTCTGCTTTCTTGAAGTATGGTGCTGGGAACTGGACCCTGTGTTCCCAGGCTGACTGAACACAGAGTAGAAAGACCTTTATCACTTTGGTCATGTATATGACAGTCCTACCATTATATGCTAAATATTTTCCTTTCACAGCAGCAACATCACAATGTTGAGTCTGTCAATTTATGGACCTGTATGCTCTAGTTATGCTGTTATTCTTTATATCATATTATGAACTCCACTTCTTCAAGCTGCAGAATCTTCTTTGCATTTGACTATTGAATGTCATCCTGACTTATTAGATTAATTTTAATACCGCTTCTATCTTTGGTGTGAGGCCTTCAGATCAGTGTCATCTGCAAACTAGTAATTTATTTTCTTTATTCTGCCATTCAAGTTTTAAATTAATATGTTGAATTAAATTAATGTGTGTATAGAGTTTGGTTGACAACTAAATCATGTTCTACTCCAATTGAATTGTATTCCAAATCTTACCCTTGTATTCCTTAATGTGCACATTTTTGGTCACACTTTTGTAACTTAATCTCACTAATTTTGTTTGTTCATTTACAAGACTATCATAAGAGAAATAACAAGTTTTGAAAAAATGAGTTCGTCACAGACGCTGTTTCACTCTTTCCATTATGCCAGTTGTGCTATCAAAGAAGGTAAGTCGCTTGAGTTGATGCTGCAGGTTCTTGATGTATTCGCAAAGTCTTCGGCTTCTATGTGCTTAAATGCTGACTGCTTAATATGTAGTTCTATGGTCTTGAAATTGAGCTGCTTTGCAATTCCCTTCATCTTCCTTTTGCTTCCTTATAGGTACTCTGTTTCACTTTTGCTACTTTACCAATCTCTCAAAGTTCTCAAAAATTAGCAGTTTAGAGATCACACTGGCTCTAAATGTGCAGGGGACTGATTCCTCACCAGGGAAGCTAGTTTTTCACTAGGCAGTGAGAGGTAAGATGGCAGGAATATGCTGAGGTGTCAGCAATAAGGTACCAATTCTGAGCTAAGAAATCATTGCCAGACACATTTTTGTGGTAGATGAAGCACAGCAGCCATGCTGAGACTGAGACAGCAAGGAAGGAGAGGCGAGAAGTCCTCCCTGCAGATGTCAGAAATGGTGCTAAATTTCTCAAATACAGCTTCTCACTTTGTTGTTGTTGGGTTTTGGTTGGTTGGTTGGGTTTTTTTGTGGGTCTGGTATTCTGTCTTTGATGAGCATTAATTGTATAGTTTTGCAAATGACTAATGTTACTATGAAGAGGTAGACCATACTCCCTTTAGGGGAACTGAAGAGAAGATTCCTGGAGAGGGAATTAATCTTTCCTCCCTCCTTTTGTTTTGATGTTTTTTCAGAGGAGAGGCCACCTACTTGTGTAGTTGTTCAATATTCTGATTTCCTGCTATTTCTCCACCTCTCCCCTGCAGTAAGCAACCAGAGCAGCTTTGCTTCCTGCTTATCCTCTGATAATTCAGCATTCAGTGGACTAATAATATGGGTATTGAGGAAGCCTGGAACAGAAAGTCTGCTTGCTGACAAAGCATATATAAGCTTTAGCTTGGTACTTACAGACAGATGTGTATAGCAGCTGGATCTGAAAGAAGATTTGGAGTGCTCAGCACTTGGTTGAAGGCTGCATCCATATATGGTTTTCATGTCTGGATGAGCAGCATTTTGTGCTGTCAAATACTGCATGGGGGAGAGAGGGAGGTATTATGGCAACATTTGGTGCTTAGCTGTGAGAAGGCACCGATGCCAGAAAATATTTCAACATCAAGAATAGCTGCATTTCTGTACAGGCTTGAATAGGATCCAGGGGGTCAAAACATCAGATTCTTGTTTTCACTGCGACTTGTGTAATAGTGGACATCAACATAGGACCAGAGGAATCTTAAATTTATAAATTAAACTTTCTTTTTATTGGGAGTGACCTGTACAATCTAGTGTTAGGCATGATTCATTATGAATCTGCTCTGGCTATTCAGCTGTTGGTTATGATAGATTACTTCTTAAAGAGAAGAAGCTTTTGTTCTGCCCATGGCAGGGGGGTTGGAACTAGATGATCTTAAGGTCCTTTCCAACCCTAACTATTCTATGATTCTATGGTTCTATGATTCTACAGCTTTTCTTTACTGTAAAGTTTCTGTACCCTCACGAAAAGAAGTAGCTTGACTCATCACATGCCATGCCACATCCATCACATGCAGTTGTGAAGTTTTCTACAAGAATGTCAACATTTTAAATTAAAGGTAAGTCATCTTAGAGTGCTGTTACAGGTGGAAAAGCCGAGTTTTCTTAAGTTCTCTTTGTCACGGAAGGAAGTGGCAGTAGCATCTTTTCCTTCTTTTTTCAGGTTGGGAGTAAAACCACCATTTCTTTATAACTCCCCAGGTAGTCTCAAATTATAATTGTTCAGCAGATAGCTCTGTCCACCAACACAGTGGGGGACTGGGGATGTGACCACAGGCCCAGTTCCCCTTGTAACCTTGTGATGTATCATTACAATGGAGACTTGCAGAGTGATTCTGCCTGTCTGTATCCCCAGGCAGTAAGATGGAGGTCAGGAGAGTGTGCCATCATTCATTGAACTCTGCCTGGCGTTAGGAATGCTGTGGCAGCTGGCTGCCCCTGCAGGAAGGAGTTTTATGGATCAATTTTGCTATGAAATTATGAGGATTAGAAGAATAAAAGGAAAAAGAGGTTGAGGACAAGAAATCTTAAATGACGAGAATTGGGTGATCCCTGGATGAAAACAGAGCTGCTATAGGACTCATGGGAAAAGTCATATCTACTATGCTTAATAATGTTTCACCCAGTATTTGTCTTTCTTGTTGAAATAATAAAAATACTCCCAATAAAAGTAGTTTCCAGCTGGGAAAGAGGAATAACACATTTGTATGTTTATAGTATGTCAGCAAAGTGTATCAACTTAAAACCCCCCAAACCCAGTTCTGTAATAGAAACAATATACATATAATGAATATGGAGCTCTTTGTGCTCACAGGAACTGAGGATATGTTTCTAAATAAGAGCTGGAATTTTCATGGAAATGGCATTTTTTTAATATTTTTTATATCAGTGTCAGACTGGCAAAGAGCTGGTGAGATGAGAAACCCTGCTGACGAATTTGCCCAGACAGATGTTTAAGAAGAAGATATTTCAAAGACATCTGCATCTGTATGGCATTCTGAGGTTGTTTAGGGCTGTTCAGCCTGCTGGTTCAAAGGAGGCTGACAAGGCAGCTAAGTACAACATTTGGCTTACATGCTCTTCTATTTTTCCTCAACTTATAGTTTATTTTTAAAATTTTTCTGACCTTGGGAAGACTCAGGAGAAGGGATTTTAGATGTTGCAATCGTCATTCTATCAGGTTGAGTAAACTAGTGTGTATTCCTGCAAATGTCTTTGATATGTTATCATTTAAAAACCTGTATATAAATATTTTTCATGTCTATACATTAACATAGTTGCTGCTTCCTCCACTTCACAAATTTATGGAAAAACATAAGCCAGCTTTCTTCCTTTCTCGATTCCTGTAAGCAGAAGATTTTCATAAAACATACAGTACTAAACCCCCTGCTATTAAGTTGCTACCTGTAGATTCTAAAGAGACGCAATATTTTTCATGTTAATAATTTCATTAAGTATGTTTTCATCCTCTTCTTTGGTTTAGTTTAGTATAGTTTTATAGAGCATCAAAGCTGCTGATATGTGAGTCATGGTCTGTTTTGCATAAATTATCTCTGGCATTAGAAATTTTATTCTATGACAGTGTTAACTATCAGTCCCAGGTTGGTTAATGATTTGAAGTAGGAACTCCAACACATGGGCATAGAGTTCAGGTAAAAGCTCTTCAGACATACTGATTTTATTTAGCCTAAAGTCCAGACCATTATTAAACTTGATTAAAAGTCAGCAAACCATTCCTGCTGTTCAGTCCTACTGATTTCAGAGTATTTGTGTAATGATTTGTCCCTTTTGAGATCCCCATGTTAACCTAGAATCCATGTTTGCAGATTGTAATCCTTTGTACTGTACTGGCCTGAGTAATCAGATTACAATACGCCAGCTTTAAAGAGATTTGATGTTTGAAGCTGAACAAATTTGAGACCAGAATTTGAGACCAAATTTCTTGTTAATATTTTTCCATTGACTTGTTGAACAGTTGTTGTAGACAAGATATTGTTATGGTAGTCACGGAAGGAATGCACCTTAAGAATTGTGCAGCCTGAAAATGTTTTCTGTTAAAAATAGATTTTTTTTTCCATTTGTTTCCCATACGTTCTGATGTAGAAGTGCTGTTTGGGGACATCTCTAATAGCTGTAGGGTCCTTCAAGTTATAGCTTGTGACAGGCACACAGGTACAGATTCCCAAAGAATGGATTGCAGTGAGCATCAAACACCCTGAATGTTTAGTAATATCTTCTGAGTGCACAAAATCAGAAGTTAATATTGGTACAAGAAGGTCTTCCTTCCACTGCCCTTGTGGTTCCAAACAGAATTAGGACATCCAGAATTTTTTAAACCTTGATAGAACTGCTACTACACTACAGATAAGTTCATATCAATAATTGCAATAGGGCCAGGGTTTTAGTCCCTTAAACTGCATACTATTCATTTCATATTGCTGCAGAAAGAAAAAAAAAAAAAGGAGTTTCAAATCCCCCAGTCCTCCAAATTTGTGTTAAATGTTTGAGAGAATGTGTAAAAAAACCCAACTATTTATCACTGATAAACTGAAAGCACAATTTTTTGTTAAGGGTCCATTGGAAAATGAAACCTTATGTAAGTGGTAATGAGATTTTTTAATTAGTTTTGAAAGCACATAAAGCATATTTCTGTGTTTTTATGATTCAAAGTATAGTCCTTTGGGGATACTGCCTTCTCTGTGGCTCTTGTGGTTGCTTTCACTGCAGATATGGAGGCTGAGAAATACCAGCTTCCTGCTACGTACAGTTCAGTCTTTCTCATTAGAATATGAGACCTTTTCAGGCTGTTATGCTGAAGAAAATGAGGGACTTTTACCCATGAGTAGCTTTAGAATGATCTCCGGTTTTTCAGAAATTAGTTTCTCATCAACTCTATTAATAATGAATTATTCTATTTCACAACAGCTGTAGTTTTCCAAGTTAGCATTAAAATGATCCTTACATTGCCTTTCTACAGTTTTGTTCAGCTGATTAACTCTAACTGGTTTATCACTGTGCCATCCATTTAAATTAACAATCTGCAAAGAAAGCAGATAAAGTGCTTCACATGTCCCATTACTGGGGTAGTAATAGTTACTCAATTAGGCACAGCTTCTTCAGTTTCCAATCTGTTCTTTAATGATCAACACAAGGCATTAGTTTAAAATATTATTACCAAAAAAATCTATTTAAAGAGATATTTTTAGCAGGTAAAAACATTATTAATGGTGAGAAAAACATGTTGTTTTACTTACTAAACATCTGTACTACAATTGCTATCATATCTGTGAAGCAGTACAGTGTTACAGATTTTCTAATCGTGACCTCTATTTTCAAGAGTATAACCTCATCGATTATCCATTGACTTTCACTGAGACGAATGAGGAACATTTCTTAACACTTTTTCACAGCACATGGATGGGGGTAGGAGTGGGGAGTTGAGGATAGGGCTGTTCCCTGTTTTGCTATAAAGTTTATCTAGCATTTGATATGTTCTGAGAACTCCTGTGAAATAATGATAATAATTAATCTTTAACAGTTATTTAAGCAGCTGCTGTGTTAGCAATCTGATAACAAAATTGGTCATAGGGAACATACCTCAGAACAGGGAGACATTAAAAAGACAGTTTGATGACATACTGTTCTTAAGCATTAACATTTTTACACACTGGAGAAAAATAAAATGGAACATGCTGACAATCTTTCTGTCTCAGGAGCACTACTACAGAGCTGTATTTATACCCTAATACACTTCTAGTATATTCAGGGCTGCATTAGCAAAATGGCAGCTCTGACTTGGAGAAATACTAGCGTATTCTGTCTCTAAAATGTGAAAAGCATGACTCATTAATGATTTTAACATTTAAAAAGTGGAACTATGCTCCATTTTTACCACTGTGTCGATGCTGCAACCATAGGAAATAAAAAGTGCTGGTACTTCCTACATACATGCTACTAGGTTTCCGAAGCTGAGTGCTTCTGTGAAGATTGATTAAACATCATACTAATTCTGCACAATCAGCATGTTACACAGTTTTTGTAGGTGGGTAAGCCAAAGCGTGGAGAATCTGCTTTGCCCAACATTACACAACTAAGTTGATACCCTTGAAAACACCAGAAAAAGAGTGAAGTAAGGAAAAAGTATGTGGAAGGATGAGATTAAAAAAAGATAAAAATTTGCCACAGCAACTGATAACTGGAAAAAAAATTTGTGGTTTATTGAAACTAAAACATACAATGAAATTTTGTGATGAAATGAAAGGAAGAAAAGGTTAAAACTCCCTTGAAAAGACATATCATTAGATCAAATTTGCTTTTGAATTTATCTCTCTGTTGCATCCTTGCAGATATATTTTCAAAGTATGTTCTTTTCATCAAGCACTCCTTAATACTTTTGCTATAAAATGATTGACACCATCATTATTCAGGATTAAAATAAAACTGTGCTTGTCAATATTAATGAACAAAGTACACTCTGTGATGCAGTATCCTTGACTTTTTTTAATCCTGTTTGTTTATTTACACACTAATTGCAAAAATTGATAATCCATATGAGGTCACCTAGGTCCATGCAAATGAGTTTTTACTGTATGTTCTGATACTGTAAATATTTATTTAGCTGTCCAAGGTATTGGAACAAATCTCTATAATTTTTCTGTTAAGGGCAGATTTCTCTCTACGAGCTTCCTCAAGGGGAAAAGACAATAAAGCAAGAGTTATTTGGGGAAAGATTCTTTTTAATGTTAACATGCAATATTATATATATTTTCTATAATTATAAAAATGTATAATAAGATTGCATACTATTACCCACATATATCATGGTATAATATTCCATGATATAACCAGGTTTATTTTGTATGTTCAGTGAATTGACAATTCCCAACCAAGTTGCAGCCACCTTGAAGTTTTTGGGGAAATGCATGAAAATGTAATTCAGAATATTTCTAGATTCTCTACTGGCTCATTTATTAGGTGCTATAGACAACCATTTTTACAATAGACCAATGTAGATAAAGTCTCAAACATTGAGGAATATAACTTTTTTATCACCAAGTTTCAAGTGTCATATATATTTGATGAACATACATTGATAATGGCAGATATTATTATTTTAATAATAAATAATGGCTTACAAAAGTCATTAAGCTTTTGTTGTGCTTTTTGTCCACATTTTTATCTTGACGGGATGGAGTTCTATAGGAGATTTAGGAATACCAAGGCTTCTGTAACCTGACTGATAATTATCCTTAACATTTCTGTTACAAATGTGCAAGGTAAGTCATACTATGTGGTTTATATTAAAATATGTCTATAAACGTCAAATGTTTATTCTTTCTGAAACATTTCAGGCTTTATAACTTTAATATGTTAATAGTTTAACTATGCAGAATGAAATTGGCTTGGACTTATGTTTGTCTCTGTGTATACTCAGAAATTAATCCTTGAAGAAACTAGTTTTCCTGTTAAAAAGAGTTGTCACATCTTCTTTCATTTAGGAGAGAGTTTCAGTCGGCTTCAGTCTCTTTTTATTAAATATCAGATGAAGTTGCAAAAATGATCCAATGTAAGTATTTCTAAGATTGTTTATTGTAAGTTATTAAGTTTATAAAAGGGGCTTCACTGCATCTGCATTAAAATATTTCAATTGCATGTATGTATGCTGAGTATCTGCATTCATACACACTAGTGTGCTCTCGTTCTGTAAAGTAAAGGCTGCAGATCTCTAAGTGCCAAGATATTCCCTCTAGTTTTAAAGAAACAGTGTGTGTGTGAACTCAGATTTGCTCAGTGGTAGGCACATAAACAATCAGGCAAACATTAGCATTTGTGAATATCTTCCTTAACCTCTAAATATTGCGGAATTGTTTATGATTATTTTTTGGTTCAGTTGTTGCTAGTAATGGTAATTGTCTTCTTCCCCTTGGCTACTAAAATGTATTCTGAGGGCCAAATATACACCATGTTTTCTCTCGTTACAGCTTTAAAATGTCAGGTGTAATGTTCTTGACATTTTAAGTTCCATATTCAGTGTACTTAATTTATGTTGTTGACACATATTGGATTCAAGTGCCTGTCTTTAACAAAAATAGCTTCCAGATCCTCCAGCCATTTTCAGCGGTAATTATCTATATGTTGTCTAGTCCTGAAAAGACATGGAATCTATACTACCAGGATTGATGTCATGCCTCTTGATCATGCAACCTAATATAAAGCAACACAACTTTATAATATTGACATCATTATAAGCTTGATACATAAAGTAGATCTTCTTTGCCTTCCTCCCCTGAGATTACCAGGGAAAACAATGGAAAAAAACTTTCTGCTAAAATCTGGTGGAGAGAAGGGGAATAAATGAACAAATAGGCATCAGTAACATATTGATACACTGTACTTTTTCAGGAGGAGTGAAGTCACCATCTTACATGTTTCTTCTGCTCATTTTGTTGCCTTTCCTGGGGAAGATTTTAATTTTATAACTTGAGGTACCACAGGATGATAGTTGCAGGGATGAGACGGTAGACATTTCTTTTGCAATCTCAGTAATACTATGATTTGTTAGCTTTGGTTCATTCCCTGCTAAAGGGACTTCTTGAGCTGGAGGTCTGACATTCGTGTTAACTCTGATCCACAGAATCTTGTGTTGATCTTTGTGTGTTTCATGCTGTACTTGACCAGAGGTAAGTTTTGGGGGTTACCCTTACTGCTCACTTTTCTTGCAGACATAAGGAAGTTCCGTGAGAACGGTCTTAGACTCATACATTGACCTTTTCCTCCCCCAAGTCCAAGCAGCAGTCAAAGTCTCTTTTCTGAAGCTTTTAAGTTAAATTCTTGAAAATGGTAGTGTGCATAGGCTTCAAATCCTCACCTCCACTATTTCATTATTTAGCAATGTCTTAGGTCTGACATAAAGAATTTTGCTTCTTATGTGCAAAGGTCAGAGCTGTTCAGACTAATTTCTAACATGTAATTAATTCCATGAATTCTGTTTGCAAATTGCTGAGTGCAAGTTGCTTGGTTTTGGATATGCTTTGTTACATGGACAATTTTATATGAATATAAAATTTTATATGAAATGTTGAAGTACTTGCTTCATCTGTTTCATTCCTCATGCTGAGTGAGTGACCACCTCAGCTGCCTAGGACTGAGTTTGTTCCCTGACTGAATGACTGAAACTTTCAAAATGCAATAAGAAATGAATAATATATGATAAATGCTCATGTTTACACATGGCTAGGCTGGTTTGCATGCAAATATTGGAATTCAGATTGTTCTCAGTGTTTTAGAATATCTCTAGGAGTGGCCTGAGAACAGGAACATTCATTTTAAGCATTCATATCACATCACTGTTAAGTGTAAGTGCACTATCTGTGCACCAGACCTTTTGTGGTCCTGCATGTTTTAATGGGCTCTTCTTTCCTGCCATTGGAGATCCATATCCTCCGTTGCTCAACCCAGTTAATAAAATTGCCTTCAGTTTTGTTTCATAGTAAGAGATGGTAGAAGTGCTGTGCTGCTACTTGAATATACAGGGGTGATGGCAGCACCGGAGATCAGGTGGCACCATGACTCTTGGCTAGTGAGCTCAAAGTGGTATGTTATGTTACGTTGTCTTCTAGAAAAGCATCTCTTTTGCATAACCTCAAGGGAGAAAACTGATTGATGAAATGGCAGTAATGAATTGAATTTTTCTGCACCTTGAAATAGATACATGCATATATATAAATACGTATTCATATATATACTCATACATATATAAACAGTACATATACACATACATATGTATGGGTGTGTGTGTATATATCTCATGGTGGAGAAGACTAAGAGACAGCTATGGCTCAGCTTTCAGAAGTAATTTGGAATTCTTTACCCTCCATGTAAATATCTAAGTGCAGTCTCGTGAGTACAGTGTTTCTTCCCTAGGTGTCCATCCCTGATGGTCATTGTAATGGGCTTCTGGGGTTATAATGGTTGCAAGGCATGTCAAGGAAGGTACACAGTGCCTTCCCCAAGGTTTCTGCAGTGTGAAGATGTTCCTTAAGATGATATAGTTCCTGATGTCTTCATTATAAGTGGGTATTTTTGAGGTTTGAGCTGACCTTCAAGAACCTGCCCTAGAAATGCTTAATTAGCTGCAAGTTTGCAATTGTTTTGTCCTGGTATGAATTCTCCTAGCTCATCACTAAGTCTTAAATCTGCAAGGGAAGCTTATAGCAAGTTAAAGAATTTCTCAACCAGTCTGGACCTAATTACATGCTTCTGTATTTGTTCAGGTTAGACCAGAAATCCAGCTCAAGAAAATGAGAAAAAACTGTATGGTAAAGAATATCAGAGATTTCAAAATTCTGCCTCAGTAGTGTAGCCTTTGCCTTCAGAAGCCAGGTACAATAATGTCTATGAAAGCTGCTTCATCTTTTATAAAGGAGACTTCACCCCCTCAAGTTGAGGGAAGTAATTTTTCCCTGCATGTTCTACATTTTTTGACATTGAGATGTTTTTTAAATTGCAAAAGGTAACTAAGTCTACTCAGAACATTGGCATGGCACATGGGATTCCTATGGCCTTACCATCTCTCTTTATGAAAAAATTTACATGATGCTTTACATTATACATAGTTGTGTATGCATAGTGCCAAATAACACCTTTAATTATATCAGCATAAAGAGGGCTACAACAGCTATCAAGCATCGCATCAAAAGTTTTTACCATCATGCACATTCCTATCACAGCTAGCTGTTGACTTCTTGGACTGTTTTTCTGTAGTACAATATATCTATATTCCATATGCAAATTCCACTGTGAGTGATTTGCCTGTTTTGTAAGCTAGACTGAACCTGTAACATGTGGGATTGAGTTAAAAATGACAAGCGGACAAGCACAAGGCACATTATCTTGACAAACTTAGGCTCCGAAAATTAGCCTATGCCTGAATTATTAAAATAACAAGGAATATTTCACTCAGCTGTGGAGCAATGCTCCTAATTGTCCACTTTAGCCAACTTCTTTCAGACTTCACGATAGGTCAATTTACGGTAGCAGCTTGCAAATTCCTGAACTCCCATTAGAGAAAAGTGCAACAGCAGTCCAACACACCCTCATTTATTTTAATAACCTGCCAAGCAGACATGAAAATGTTAAAGTTGGAAAGCTATAACATGACAGGAACCTGACTTGTCACAGCCACATTATAATCTAGTTAAACTACTTTCTTTCTGCCTTTCATGTCTTTTCAGGTAAGCGGAAAACTAATTGTCAAATTACTAATTTTGTTGGCATTAATATCAATACTGAGGCTAGAGAAGCATGAACAGATAGGCCTGTGGTTTTCCTTTATATTGTGCTTGGATGCTGAAAGGCATTCTGAAAATATAGAAGGATAAAATCGGAGCCCAGCCTTTCTATCAACACTGACCTATTTATTTTAAGAGGCATTGAAGCTCTATAAAAAGGCTAGTTAAAGTCTCTGGGTTCTTTTATTATTATTTAATGCTTGGAAATCTTGTTTACTTCAATCTTGTTTCCTTTGTGCATAATAGTGTACCTGATGTAACGGGGCCAGTATTCACATCTAAAGTATTAATGACAGTCTGATCTTGCAGGAGAATACAAGGAACTGCACTACCAAGAAAAAAAAATCTTCAACAATGTCAGGGTCACACTATCTTTCAAAATCAACTGTAAGTAGGTCATGCTTCCACTGCAGGCAGGGTCAAGAACATTACTGCAGAAAGTGCTTGGGATGGTTGAGGAGCATGTTGAGAGCCAGGGGCAGCTCAGGTGAGTGAAAGGAGGACCTAATTGTGATGAACATGGAGATATGAATCCAGCTGCAGTATGCTAGACCCTTACACCTACAGGGGGCTACTTGCCCTACTTGACATGAAGGGTCCCGGATGCTTTCTCATGGCAGGACTGAACCTGTCACTTATGTTTTCAATCCAGTTTTCTTATTGATGGTTTTCAGTTTGGTTTTTGTTTTATTTTTTGAGGGGAGTTGTTTGCTTGCTTGCTTGCTTGCTTCTTTGTTTTTCTTGCCCACTTGATGATAACCTTTCTGGGGAATGGGTCTTGACTTCATAAGTGTTTGCACAGATCTTTCTGGCCATCATGGCACAGATAGCTTAGTAGGATTAATAGGTCTTCCACAAAAGAAGTGAGATGCCTTAATAAGAAGCACAGCCTTTCCCAGAACTACATGGATGCTTTTACTACCAAGCTTTGTCTCTATTTCATCTGGAACAGACCTCTTACACTGGATCTAGGGTACAATAGCAGGTCTTATTAACTGTGGCTTTGCAGGGAGCTAAGTGTTCAGGTTGTAGAAACATAATACTGTTTCTTGTACAATTTGAGACAGCAGTTATTTTCTATTGCCTTTTACCTGTTTTTTTTTTCTCTGCTGCAAAGAAACATACAGAAGCCCATTCCCACAGCCTCTTAGCATGTCAGTTCTGTCCCAGCTGGAACATGAAAATGTAGCACTATTGCAATGACCAGGAAAAGGAGATGAGAAGGGAAGTAGGTCTGCTGGAGCACAGGCAGGGAAGGGCGAGCTAAGTGATAGAGTTTCTGTTCCCAGAAGATAATAAGGACCATGTGCAAACTTAGGATGGTATATGAGGCAGCTAAGGGTATAAGAGCAGTCAATCAGCACTGAGACTGGATCTCACAAATAACTAATTTTCTTATGTTTCTGACAGAGCAGGGAAGGTTTCTGTAGTCCCCTGAGAACTGAGTCACCTGGGAGCGGATCTTACAAGGCTCCACTCCAAGTAGGATGGTAGCTACTTTGAGATGTTAAACTGGCTTTTGAGAAAACTCAGATTCCCAGAAAGACTGATGGCTTGAGTTAGATGGAATTTTTGTTAAATCATTTTCCTGCCTAATTAAATTTTTTTGAATAGTTAGAAATTAATAGAAATACAATGACTCTGTGTCAGTGACACTGCTTTTGTGTTCCCATGTGTATGTGTGACATGTACTCTCCTCTACATAGTTCTTCCTGTCAGCAATCTAAAAAGTACTTGTAAATGTGCTTTTTACTTTTTCCATTGTCTGTTTTAAAAATGTCTCCATTTTGGGAGACAAGAAGACAGCCGTGAATGTTTAACTTGCCATTAGCATCTATATTTTATGTTTGAAACATTTAAAAGCTTCTGTTTTAAATAAAGATAAACACATCCCCAAACAGCTGTGCAATGCATGACACAGAACAATTGAGTAAGCATCAAAGTGCTTAATAGATAGAACAGTGCTGGATGTGGTAAAATAAACAGGACTTAATCCCTTTATAACTTGAGTAAATAAATACAGCTTTAATTCAGATACAGTTTTGCCTTTAGGTTGCTCTGTTCTGTTAACACCTATCTGTCAGCAGTAATACCATGTAAATGAGCCACTCTGAGCCTTTCCCCTTGCATCTTGTTTAATCCTCTTCCATTCTTCTAATCATCCTACACACAGAGGTCAATATCTATTTTCATCTGGCAAGATAGGATCTCCTAAGGAATTAAAGACGGTTTCCACTTAGCTCCACAGTAGGCAAAGGCTGGGCTGTGATCTAGGGCTTTAGGGACTTCTCATAATGCGCTGGTGCTCGCTAGATCGAAGAATTGAGTTCTGGCTACTGGATTTTTAATCCTCCTGTGGCTGATGTTGGGAGCTCCAGTGATTTAAGATCTTTGATTACTCAGAGCTTGGTCCTTTGATTGAGTGAACTTCTGAAGACAGCGTGTGACTGATTTCGAGTTAGTGGTTTTAAGTAACTACTGGAAAAAATAGATAGGAAAAGCCCTGTGATTAAGATGCACCGTCTCTCTTTTTAATTGACTTTCTGAAGCTATCTGATGCTTTACTCTCTATACACAAAAGAAAAACTGTATTTATTCTAATGAAGAACTCAAATGTCACAATATTTGTCTGCACTTGTTTGCAGTGACATGTCTGTTAAAACTGTAGACATTAAAGGATATATTTTAAAAACATATTTCTCACAGGGCATGTACTAGAAGTAGCGGCAAATGGAGCCTTAATGCACAGGGCTAAGTTAGGCAGTTGATATAATTTCAGCTTGCAATACA
Source organism: Psittacula echo (assembly GCF_963264785.1). NCBI lineage: Eukaryota > Metazoa > Chordata > Aves > Psittaciformes > Psittacidae > Psittacula > Psittacula echo. Next base: position 95,422,822 of record NC_137737.1, on the reverse strand, counting down.
TGTTCAGATACTATATATTTGCCAGCAGAAGAACTGTACATGCACAAAGGCAGGTAGGAGTCATGGAAAGCTGTTTACGTTGGCAATTTGAAGTATTAGCAGTTTGGGAAACTGAAAATAGATGGTTTGATGCATCTAACCATATTCCTGCAGAAATGTTGAATGGCAGTCATCTGAAGCAGGTGAAACTTCTCTGCTGAGAAATGTTCCAATAACATTTGCCTTTTTTATAAATAAACCGGCTTTTTTGTAAAATTCAATTTTAGTGCGGTTACCTTGTTTTAATGTGGTCCTCAAGAAAAAGATAGTGCAGATGTTAGCTATTTATATCTTAGATGCCTGTTAAAAGCAACAATAACCTTCTTGTTCAAAAGGTGAGATAAAGTATTTTACTGTATAGTTACTGTTTCAGTGGAAGCATTGCAGGAACTGCTTGTGTCTCTTGTTTGAAGGTGCAGCATCCGTACCTTGGGAAATAAAAAAGGACGGACAAGAAAACTGGCTTGGAAAAAAAGAGTGAATATGTTTATCTAATGGGTGAGCTTCAGGATTCTTAGGAGGTGTTAGTGAACTATGGAGTGGTCCTACATTTAGTTTCGTGTTCTCAGTAAGATTTTAAGTATAAAGGAAGTGAAAAAGACTGTCTCCGACAGATTTGTATCAACGTCATTCAGCATTTAGGTTCACATTTAAGCAAGCTGGAACTCTGGTCACTCTCTTGGAAAAGAAAGGGAAAAATCTGGGAAGTATGTTACCTCTCCAGTGAAGGGCTTGGCCATGAAAGAACAGAGTGCACATAGACTTCTCCAGGATACTGTACATCACTTGTTTTCCTGAAAGTGGAACCCTGCAGATGCATGGAGCAGCTATGCAAGTGCAGTTCTTTGAGTCTGCGGTATAAAATCCCATAAACTAAAGCTTGACCTTACCAAAGCTGTTTAATTTTGACATTAGGATTGTGAACTATCACTTTGGAGCAACCACGCATATTCCTTTAATGATAAAGCTAGGGCTTCAGAAGTAGCACAGTGGGTGGGAACTGTACCCTTTTGTTAGTTAGGAGCTGAGTTTTCCTTCTCCTGTCTTACTTGCCTTTTAATTGTCAGGTTCAGAAAGCCTCGCAGAAGGATGCCACTTTTGCTCAGTCAGTCATAGGGTATTACCCATGTTTCAGGACAGCCACAGCTGGGTATGTAATTTCATTCTGTTTCTTAGACTTCTCTGCAAAGACCATATTATTAGGATCTTTTGCTTTACAGCAATGCAGACATTTCAGGTATGCAACATGAACAGCTGGTTGCTTAAAAAAGTAAAAATGACACTGCATTTCTTTACTGACCTTTGATGAAGGTTTTTTTTTTGTTGTTTTTTTTTTTTTTTTTTTTTTTTTTGTATGTATTTATATAGGAAATGTTCTGTTTTGTATATCTATAAATCACTTGTGTGCACATCCTCTGACTCCCATATATGTGTTTACAGGAGTTTGGAAGCTTCAGGAACTATGACAATGATTATAATTTCTCATTTAGTGAAATGCAGTCTTGCTTGTCTTCTCCAGTGAGTTTCTGGTGTACTCCCTTCACCCATTTTGTCTGCTCAGAACAAAATGTCAGGGTTTCCTCCATTTTTCACTCCCTTGTTGCTTTTGCTTTGTGCAGTCTCTGTTAGCTTACTGTTTTGGGTGCCTGTCTAACAGTAGTTTTATGTCTTTCCCACAGTTTGCTTTCACAAGCTAATGTTTGCAGTCCTCCTAGATTTCAGCTTTTGCATGGGAGCTGCACCAAAAGGAGAATGGAAGAGTTTAATGCTGATACCCTTTTGTTCTATGTGAACATCCTCTGTAATCTTCTGAAGCAGGTTTTAGGGAATACACAACTTTGCTTTTGCACTTGAAACTGGGCTGCGTGAATATGCTAATAAACATATGAGTTTGGGAATCTCATTCATATAGTGTAGACTGTTCTGCTGCATTTCTGATGGGCACATTCTGGGTCATTTGGGCGTGCTTTTTTGTGTGCCCATGATATGGCAAATCTGCATAACCAAATACTGAACAGTATAAAACTCCATGTATAATCATGCATTAGTTTTATTAAAGGTGGGCTGGGACTGGAATGAGGAGTAATTAGAAAAAGTAAAAAGCATAATTAGGAACATATATTTCCTCTCACAGCTTTCTTTTTCTCTGGATTCTTTTTCCTGGTGCCCTAATTAATTCCCATCTTTTAAAATTCACTTTAATTTTAATTTAACTCTGCCTGGGCATGCAAGTGTTTTCTTTTTTTTTAATTTTTTTTCCCAAAGATTGGTTGACAGCAATTTTGAAACTGCCACAGTGCTAATCAAAACCTTGAATATATGTGTTTATGAAGCCTGAAACACTCCACACTGCTGCAAAATCCTGGGTCTTGTGTTTTGAATAAGTTTTTTTAACAGCTAATGTAGAATCATTATAACTTGCCTTTCCTCAGGCTTGATATCCAGCTCTCTCTTTCACACTTTATTTATCACTGAATTTAGAGCTTGTATTGACAACACGATAAAGAGAAGACCTCCCAGGCAATGATACCTATTCTGTCTAGCCAGTGTCATTTTACACATTGCCTTTTGTGCTTGGCAGAACTGGGCAGAGTTGGCCCTTACTGAAGTGCAGCATAGTTTGACTTACAGTCCCTGTGGGTATCTGGGGAATTCATGTTACAGATACAGTTGTCATATTTTACTGTCTCTGGACTGACTGACTCTACTGGAACTGTGTTATGAGGAAAGTTTTACTTTATGCTTAAAAAATGAATATTGGTAGCATAAGGCATTGATTGCTCTGTGCATCAGACTTGGGTCCTGCTTTCTAGTTTGCAAATTTTCTACGGACCGGAGTATTTCCAGACTCTTAAGAAAGGTATGGCTGGAGGCTAAGGCAAGTATCTGCCGCTAAGCCACGATTGTAAAGGCAAGGTAGGATAACAGTCCTTGCATTCAGCTGCAATATGGCTGTATTTCTGTTTCTAACCCTGTATTAGTCAGTTTTCCTGTAAAGCGGAGAAAACTATATGGAGGCAAGGTGAAGATTCTGCATCCCTTTCTTTATGGCAATCAGTAAAAATTAACTGTGGAAAACTGTATGATATATCCTGCAGCAAGCACACTACCAGTCCTGGTCAGAACATCTAGAGCAGGTCTTGCTGCTTCTCATCGTCACGACAGCATTGTGGTACCTCTTTGTAAGTATAGTTCATTTAATACAGAATACTTTGTGTGATAATAACTGAAAAATGAGCTCATTTTCTCATTCTGTTTCTTATTGTCATAAAAATTCTGAAAGATTATTGTATTTAAAGAGTGATCAAAAATAGGAAATATTATCCTTGTTTAGTGTAAGTATTCTTGTACTAAATTGTGTGACAATTGGAAGTTTGTCTTTGTTGAGTTGGTTATTGCTACCAGCAATAATTCTTGCAGAAACAAAATCAGAATTTAAACAGTTTGGCTGAAAGATTTTTCCTTTCTTAGACACTCAACCTGATTCCTTAGCATTAACATTGTAATTGTTAGTTCTCTCAGCCACCATGAAACTTAGGCCCTATTTCGCTGCTAGACAAGGTGCTGGCTTTTCAGTGCCTGAGACCTTTTTGAATGTGGTGCAGTATCTGTCAGACTCAGCCACCTCATCTGTGGGCCTGAATATCCAGTGTAAATCTTTTAGCGTGAGTGCTTTTGCTCTGTCTGAATGGCTATGTTTTCATCCTCATCAAGGTCAGCAAGACTGTCCAGAGGGAAAGGCAGAAAAACAGCATAGTGACAAGAGTTAGCAGAGCTCAGTATGAATTGATTGGTGAAGGATGATTTTAAAATATCTCAGCTGCTGTAAAACCAACTACTAAAAACCCCAGCATCTCCTCCAGTTGATGATAAGGATGATGTGACTCTTGCCTTTCCATCCCCCACCCTATGCACATTCTTCCTATGTGTTCAGAATGTATGTATTTCTTAAGTCCCTGCCTGCATCACTCCTCTGTCACAGTAATTTTCATGGGAAAATTTGCTATCCATCAATTTGTGAGCTGTTGGACTTTTTAGGAATACATCATAAGCATATCAGGGTATAGAGGAGAGAGGTGAAAATGCATTTAGCTATGGAGGGCAAAAAGCAGATATCAATGCTACATTTTTCCCTTCCCTATGCAGAAACCTTTCTAGCAAAATTATTAAAAGGTGCTAACATGGTTATTCTTAAGTAACTGCTTTTACCACGTGTGTTCAGTCTTGGATAGAGTGGTTATTGCTTACACTTCATATTTTAATATGAATATTTGCACAAGAAATAGTGTCTGGTGATAGTAACTGCATGCTGTGGCAGTGATTGTGCCTAATTGCAGACAGGAGGTATCCATAGGTCCATCCACATTTAAAAGCTGCTCGATTGGATCCCTTCCACTCATAGAAGTAGAGTGGATCATCAGATTTTGTCTTCTTTTTACTTCAAAGGAACCTTTATCAGTCCCTGATCACTTTGCACCCTTTCAAATAGAAAAAATATAGTAGTTTAAATATAAAAATATGAATTTTCTTTTCCCCACTTTTGAATTATTGGTAGTACTTGTAATAAAAGTGCCCTGATTAAAAAGTGCTAGGCTCCATATAACATGTGATATAAATACTCTTGTCTACAAGTGCTTGTAAGGTAATTTTATGACAAGTACAATAGATTAAAACCAGCTAAATAAAGGATGGGAAGGTGGTAGGACAGCATAATGATCTTGTTTTGCATGAAAACCAGTATTATTAGTTACTCACACTCTGAGACAGACTATAGTTCCAAAAAAAGAATAAGTGTAAAATAAGACGGAAGGTGGTAATTTATTTTTCCTGAGTAGGACTTTCTTATCAGTGAGCAGACATTGGAGGCTCTCTTTTCCTCTTGATGGGTATCAGAGTGCAAAAGGTCTAGCTAATAAAATTCTTTAATGATCTAAAGGTAACTTTGGGAAGTAAAGGATATCAGATATTGGAGGCTGAATGAACTATCGCTCTCTGTATAGTAGCAGTGGCTTACCCTATTGACAGTGAAAAAAATGAGCAATATTTGAGGCAGATTGACAATTTATTTGGCTTAGTAAATTGGATTTAAACAGCAGGTGGAACGGAAAGAATGGAGCAGTGGGAACCACTGTGATTTTCATCTTTTCTCAATGAATTTTTTCCTGTTAGTGTTCTTGGAGGAAAAAAAGAAATAAATCCTGACATTGTTATTAATCATAATTATTATTGCGGTGGTTAAGGGTCAGTCAAATATTGATCCCCATTTTGTTAAGCATTGTACAAACGCAGAGCTGACAATCTAACTAGACAAGTTGCAAATAATGTATAGCATAGGTGGAGTAATCTGGTCATAGCAGGACTCATCTTGTCAATTCTACAATTAATTTTAGTAAGAGATGAATCATTTGAAAAGAGAAGCAAAAGGAAGTTGGTCAGGAGTGATTGAAGGGCAGTAATTGGAAGAACATGGAAAAAGCTAAGTATGTGTTGGAGTCACAGAGCTGTTTACAAAGTAAGAACTGCATTTTCATTAAGAGACATTCAGCTACTGCGCAGTCTCCTCTCTCCTCCAAAACAGAAAGTCATAGTCTCCTGAATGGCATTAAATGTGTTCAGAACCTAATTCAAATGTACATTTCTCGAAAGCAACATACTTTTTTGTGTTTCCAGCTTGCAAGCAACTTGATTTCACCGATTTTTGCATTATCACATGATAACACCCAGAAAAGTTGAAGTGAACCTAGGGCTGATCACAGCTTTTCAGCTATTCTCCACCCTGTTCTTATTTCCTGCAATAACAGCATGAACCAGTTTCTAATTTTCCAGATAAGTTCTTTTGTATCACTGACACTTTCTACCCCTTCAGAGTCAGGCATGCTAGACCGCCTCTACAAAGTCTTCTCAGTTTCTGTTGTGGCCAGGAATTGGATGTGGTTGCAGGGCCTTGTACTCTTTATTCATTGTGAAAGTGCTAGTACTCCTGTATGTGGGCCACTTCTTCAGAACCCTCTGTCTAAGCAGTTCTGCATAACGGAGACCTGCGTCACTACTACTGGAGAGGAAATCCTCAATGTCCCAGTTGCTGTTAGACACCTCCCATTGCTTCCACTGGTTTTCCAGTACTGTTACTGCATTAATGTGCAGGAACAGTTTGGCTGGACAGGTTGTGAAATACCCATCCTCAGAGAGCTTCAAAATGTGATTGGACAAGCCCTAGGCAATCTGATCTAGCTTTGATGTTAAGTATGCCTTGAGCCATATGTTCAACTGAATGGCCTCCCATGGCCCCTTCGTACCTAAATTATTCTGTCAGTACATCAGTAAATTCTCTTGGCAAAAGTTTTAATTTGATCATCTTTTAAGTGCTAAAGAAGGGATGGAAAAGGTGGGGACTGAGTTGCCTCCAAATGATACCACAGATCTTCCAAAACTGTGTTTGGATCAACTGTGACTGCTCCAGAAAGCTTGTCACTAATGTTAGAGGCTTTTTTGATTAAGTTTTATGGATTTAGTTTTTCTTGTCCATGGAGTCTAAAACAGCTGGTGCACAATTCTTCATTACAAATGATGTTTTATTTAAGGACTCAGGTGGGTTAAAGAAGTTCTTAACAGACCTTAATTTTATGCAATCTATTTCATGGGACCTTTACTAGCCATTTCTATATGCCTTTTTCAGAGTTTCAGGAAAAAATTTTAGATTTTTAGAATTCTACATTTCTAGCTACCAATAAGTAGTGTTTTGGCACAAAACCAGATGATAACCTTGCATTGGATATATATTTGTAAAAAACCCCTGTCTTAATTCTTTCCTTCTCTGAAATAAACCAGAACAACATTTGTGGTTTTAACTGATATAGCTTCAGGTCCATTCACAATGCAGCAAAATCTGATCAAAATCTGATCAAAGCTCTTCTCTGTTTTAACCTATTTATGCCTTTCAAACCTGGCTTTTTTATGTAATTATAAAATACATGAGAATATGTTTTATGCATGCAAGATGTTGGATGGTTGTTTGGGGTTTTTTTCAGTCTCGTTAAGGAAATGTAGACCAGACACAGGCACTTTTTGGTGGTGCCCAGTGGTAGGACCAAAGGCAATGGGCATAAACTGAAATACAGGAGGTTCATTCTGTTTTGTTTTATTCTATTACATTCCGTTCCATTCTGAAGTTCAAGAGTGGTTGCAGAAGATTGGACATCAGACTTCTTGAAGTCCTTTCTAACCTGAGTTGTCCAAAGAACCTATTCTCCTATCTGAAGAATGCCTTACACAGTGGACAATCCCAAATATGCAATATCCTTTTGAATAAGGATTTAAGATTCACCTAAAATTTCATCAAGAATATTAATGGTGATCTGAGTTTACCAAAAGGTTGATTCCTTCAGTAGGAACTTGACTAAAGTTCTATCTTGTGTTTTTTATATGTGCTCTATGTGAATGTTTTTGCTATGTGTATCTTTTCTTCTAAGGAAGATGAAGAGACTAAAAAACATTAATGCCTTGACAAAGGTAAATTACTTTTCTTCCCCTTCCTGTTTGACTCAATGACTTTTCACATTCAAATGGGCCTGTGACATCTGCAGTTTCACTTGCCCAGTTTAGTTTTGACTCTTAGGCTTCTCAGCAATGAGTGATACTATAAATTTTTAACTTACTTAGCAGTTTCTATAAGCAAAATAATTATGAGGTACAAAAAAGACATGGATTTTGACTGAGCTCATTGTTAGGTCCATCTGCAAATTCCCTAATTTATTGGTACTTATTTGCACTGAGAAAGCTGAAAAGGCAAGTTTAAATTTTGTGTTTCTGTAAAAATCATGTAATATGCAAGTATGCATTTGGCAGTTCTCATTAAAACATTTTCTGAAGATGCACTAAAAATGCCTAGTTTTGGTATGATCAAATTCTTTTCTTGAATAATGAGCTGAAGGGTCAAAGTGGTGTGAAAGCAACTACAAAAATGAGAGAATGACAACTTCAGCAAATGCTGTCTCTCGCTTCCTGTTAAGATGTACATTACCTGATGTCAGCACTGATTGGTCTAATAGCTGAAGCTTAGTCAGCAGGGATCTTTTGGATTATCAGAAACGGAAGGAATACAGGAGGAATGTACTCTTTTTCAGGATCTGGATCACTTCCTTTTAGCTTTTCACACAAAATCAGGCCATAGTTATAGCAGTGAGTGGCAGAATAATTCTAGGGGTCAAGCTTCAATGAAGGAGGGTAGCAAGTGGGATACAAGTTGTTCAGAGGCTTGTGAATAGATGGGAATGACATGCTGGTTTTTTTTTTTTTGTAGATCTACAGAGATCATGGGCTTCTACTTATTGAGGAGATACTGAGTCATGCAAAAGGTGTTTTTAAAAGCACTGATAAGTACCACGAAGTTTCACAGTGAGGTGTCTAATTTTTTATTTGACCACCAAAGTGAGTGAAATTGTTTATCTTAATGACAAACAAATAGAAACTTTGAGCAGAACTGGGCTTCAACTACACTTCTTAAAACAGGCAATTTTATTTTATCTTAGTGTACTAGGCACTAAATGATTATACATTATTGATCTGTGTAGCCAGCTTTCAAGATTGCTATTAATAAAGCAAAGTCTTCCCATTGAACCATTTTTTTTGAAGAGAGCATGGTTTTGGTCTTTTTAGTGAACTAGAAGCAAATTCTGAATTTGCTTTCTTATCATGTCCGTACTCTGGCTCTGTAATAGGTTATTATATGTTTCAAGTTCTTGAGGTTTTGGATATGGTAAGAAAAAATGTAATTGTCATTTCTGGGGTATACGGTAGGTAGTTTACTTTGTAAAAAGCCAATAACAGCTTTTTTCTTCTCCCTCCAAAAATATAGGTGACAGGTTATTTATAAAAACACATCTTAAGCGAGTAATTCAAACCTCAAATTTTTATATTCTTTAAGTGTCATTTTTTCCTAAAGGCTGTTATCAAAATAATCTAAATCACTTTCTTTATATTAATCAAAGAATTACAGCACTTAAATTTGTAGTTGTCACTCACATAGTTTGTGCCTAAAGCATTTTGAAATTGTTTTGTGTGGTCTTTTCAATCACTGTGGTTTCTTTCTTAAGACATTGTGTCATGGTTTAAGCACACATTGTCAACATGCACAAAGAATGGGATCACAATTGTAATGAATTTCATTCCTTTGGGACTTTGAAGGTGAGGTGTAATCTGATTTCCAAGGGTTTTAACAAAATAGTCATTGTTTCATGAATTTGAACATTAAGCACAGTCAACAACTACTCAGTCATGGAACATCTTTTCCAGCAAATTGAAAAATAATAAAACCAAGAGTTTCCTACTCAGTTCAACAAAACTTAATGAAATCTGTAAATGAGCACCTTCAAGAAGTAGTTTCTAGTTTTCATATTGAAAGTTCAAAAAACAGTTAATAGCTCATCATTACTTTGGCATTTTATATTATAGCAAAATTCGTAAAACACCAGATGCATTGTGACTTTAGATTAGATTTTTCATAGTATTATTATTACTAGGAATTTTTTTTTTTACATTGTAGAAACTTGGAAAAGCAGAATACTGCTATAATAAAGAAGACATAAGCTTCTTGAAATAGGTATTTTTGCCTGTAAGTAAAAGGGATTGAGAGAAAACATGAATAGCTCAATGACTGACTGAATAGATGCATTTGATTATTGGACAGTTATGCATAAAATAAATGTGAAAATAATATCTCCAATACAGGCTAATGTAAACAGTATAATAATTTTAAGTAGACTCATCAATTAACTGGATATTGTTGAGGTCTACCATATTTATCTTTGATTATGTATCTTCTTAAGCAGCTCAAATTCAACAAACAGGATTAATCTAAAGACTTATGGCATAAATAAATACAAAATTTAACACAGCATCTTGGGTATATTTGTGGGTTGATATAGACTTTTTAATTTACTCTCAGTTTGTGAATTAAACTGTAAAGGACAAAAGAGGAATATTAATTATTACATATTAATAAAATATTATTTCAGGTCCCATATAAAAAGTTTATTATACATTTTCACACTTTGCTTAGCTCACTAGAGTTATTACAGTTAACAGAGACATAATTCCCAATAGAAATAGTAATTGCTAATATTTAGCACTTAGTGTGGTATGTTTTTTTAGAGCACAATAAATATAAGTAAGTTGAAGTTGGTCACCCTTTGTGTAGTCACTCACATCGAGGGTATTTATCTGTGACAAGTAATCTCCTTAAATTGCACTGAATTAATTTAAAAATAAGCAATAAAATCAACAGTGGTAGAAAAAACCCAAGAAGGAATTATGTTTGGATTTGGACAAGAACATCGAAAGAAAGAAAAATATAAGTGAAGGAAATAAATGTGTTCTTTTTTTCTTCATTTTATTCAAAGAACAGCCAGAACTCTTGGGTAATTTTCTCCACCTTTTTGACAGCCCTGACAGAACTGAATGTTGTGCTTTGATGCCTTTTTTTTTAATCAGTAGGACAGCAACTAAGAATTTTACCCATGACAGCCAAAGAGTCAGAACCAGACAAGAAAGATAAATTTCCTCTGGTTACTTTTATAAACTTAGAGGCAACTCTGCAAGTCTTTCTTTAAAAACTTTATTTATTTTCATTTGTTGATAATGAAATAAATGTAGATTAGAATAATGAAAAATAAAATTCTTAGTAATTTACACATCTGTTTTCATTCTGAGAATAATGAGATACTGAAGCTAATAAATTACCTTGTTTAAAGGGCTAAGTTTGGAAACCCTTTAGCATATTAGTGAAGAGGTGGGGCAGTTCCATTTCTCAACTCTGACTCACATCACAATCAAGATATTAATAATAGCATCTTTTAAAATAAATTATATTATTTGCTATTTCTTCTCGGTTTGGTAGCTCATTTGAATTTCTCTAACAAGCTGATCTTGCTTTTTTTCTTGATTTCTCCTTTTTGTTTCTTTAATGATGTCTTTGATATCTCTGGATGCTGTTGCAGGGAGAGGGAAAGTAAGAGAGAAAATATGGAAGTGAATACATTCACTAAGTAAGAAAACAGAATTTGGCAAGCAGTTGAATTAACTGTGTTTAGTAGGTGGCTTGCATCATGTTATCCTCTTCCCAGACACAATCCTGTACTAGTGTATTTTAAGGAAAATATCTGAAATCACACAAAGAATTGAGAGATCAATAAACGAGCTTAGTTGCTCAAGCAGCAAAAATCAACTCTGTGGTGTCTTGTTTTCTAAGTGAGGTTTGTGGAATTACACTGTAATTATGGACAAAGTATGCAAAAAATTAACCTCCATGAAGGACAACAAATAGGCAGTTGTATATCTTTTCTTTAATAATCAGTACTAAATTCCATTCTGTAATGAAATTTTCAAACAAAGGTTATCACTTAGTACAGTTATCTACCCAGTAAATAGTTATTTTTCTTCCTATATATATTTTATTACTATTATTATGTATTATGTATATAGTGTTCATCTTCATCCTTTGTGTGTTTGATTACAGTATTTACTCTGATATGAAGCACAGACCTTTCCTGTCATGAGTGGAACAGATATGCTAAGGAGGGCAGAGGCCAGTTTGTTCTGAATTTTTTTTCCAGTAAATTGAGAATGCATCTGTACCACCAGTGACAAAAGAGAATGCATGGTCACAAAAAAAGTCTGGATCTCAGACCTGTTGTGTTCAGTAAGAGACTATCCAGTGGCCAGGATTCAGTGAACTACAATGAGATTTGCATCATTATCTTTCAAATTATACATCCTCTAGAAGCAACATACAGGAAGGTTAAAGATGCCTCACTCAGTTTAGGTATGTGTCACACCTATTTGTGAATGTAAGATAACAGCTACTAAGTGACTGTTGTGGGTTTGATGGATTCTGGATATTTTCATAGAAGACAGATGTCAAAACTAGCATCACTTACTGGATCACCTTACAGTAGACTACGTATGAAATGATAGAGGTTCTAGTCCTTAGGCTGCATATAAAAGGTTTGCTCAGCTTTTTTAAGAAGATGTTATCCTTCTCCCTAGATTTATTTTACAGAATTGTCCTGTGACCTGACATGCCCAGGAAAAGGAAACACTGACTATTCTTACCTCTATGCCAGGCAAATATCTGCATCTGCTAGGTAAAATTGAAATACTGTATACACAGCACTATCACTCTTGAACCGTTATAGTTCGTATGGAGTGTGAGAATATGAAAATAATCAGAATGAACCCTAGGGGTGAGATATGCAGAGATGCACCTAGTTTGAAGTTCTGGATGATGTGTGAAGAATGGCTGCAAGACTGCTGTGTACCAACAGGAGATGGTTAGTTCATGGCTGGTTGCAGAAAATTAGAGAACAGTATTAGCATCACTGAAACCCTGCTAGGCTTAGAATCATAGAATCATAGAATAGTTAGGGTTGGAAAGGACCTTAAGATCATCTAGTTCCAACCCCCCTGCCATGGGCTTCTGTGTCTTTCGATGTGGCACCAAAAAGGGAAGGGGACAGATAAATTTAATGTTTAAATTTTAGAGTGTGCTATGGCTCTGAGAGTATCGAAAGCTAACATAAGGCTCATGTGGATGAGGAAGTTCCCTACTCCCATACAGACAGTACTGTATGCACTGTGTATGGTATCCTACAGCCACAGGGTCAGAGGCTTTAATCTCCTCATCAGGCTCAATCTTACTCCCTGTCACACTTACACAGCTGCTGCAAACACCAGGAAAAAATGGTGGCCCCGTGTGAGGGACGCAACTAGCAGTTGGGTAGAGGGTGGTGTCTAAGCCCTCAGTGCCTCCTGTCTAGTGCTGTTTTTTCTTCTGAGAAACATCTATCCATTTAACCTGATGGAAGTAAAAATGTGACAGTGGATAAGGTTCATAGTTATAGGCAAACATTTCACATATTTAAAGAAGTGGACAAACTGTAGTCATCATAATGTTTTAAAAGTCTTAGTAGGCTTGTTGCTTGTGATTTTAGAAAACTTACTCAACTTAAACTCCAAAAGGATTTTAACAGAATAAAATGTTCAGAAGTAGCAATTCTTAGTATTTAGAATATAAGTGGCCTGCTCAAGCCAGTGCATCAATGAAAAAGAAAAGCCAAGCTTGCCTTTTAGAGTTCTTTAAACAGAAAGACTTATTTTGATTGCAACAAAAACACCCATAAATCTATGCACATATCTATTGATCTTTCCTTCCTCTTAAAAATGACTCTGTCCCAGTGAGTTGGCATATTTCATAAACAAACCAACAAATTATTGATCTATCGTATACTCTAAAAATCCTGTGAAGAATCTAGGTTGCTTTTAAGTTCATGCTGTACCTGAGGGAATGAGAAACTCCAAAATGAAAAATAGATATTTAAAAAAAAAGCACAAATAATAGAAGATGTAAGCTATTTTTACTTCTGCTCAATCTTTCATTGTAATTCATTCTCTGTTCATCAAAACTATTCTTTATGAGATAATATATAATGTAATTTGGCAATATGATTCTTTGTGGTGGCTATTAGTTATTAACTAGTTATATAGGCCTGCAAATATCTCTTTCCTTTTTGTCAAATGCCATGATAGTGCATATTCTCTTAAGTAGGAATCATACAAAATTAAGACAGCCTAGCATCTTGTTGCTGAAAGCAACGTTATATTCAGTTTGTATTAGAGATGGACTCTAGTCACATCCTTTTAAAAAGGAAATGATGAAGTAGATTGCAGATGTTTATTAGTACTAAGTTAGTGAACAATGCTATGAAATGTGAGAGCCAGGTAGCTTTTCAGTTAGTTATTCAACCTATCTTCCTTAGACTGTTTTGAAGAGCTCACATGAAGATAGGCTGAGAAAGCTGGGGCTGTTCAGCCTGGAGAAAAGAAGGCTGCGTGGAGATCTCATAGCAGCCTTCCAGTATCTGAAGGGGGGCTACAGGGATGCTGGGGAGGGACTATTCATTAGGGACTGTAGTGACAGGACAAGGGGTAACGGGTTCAAACTTAAACAGGGGAAGTTTAGATTGGATATAAGGAAGAAATTCTTTACTGTTAGGGTGGTGAGGCACTGGAATGGGTTGCCCAGGGAGGTTGTGAGTGCTCCATCCTTGGCAGTGTTCAAGGCCAGGCTGGACAGAGCCTTGGGTAGCATGTTTTAGTGTGAGGTGTCCCTGCCTATGGCAGGGGGATTGGAACTAGATGATCTTAAGGACCTTTCCAACCCTAGCTATTCTATGATTCTATGATATACAGAATCACCAAGAGCTTAACTGTGAATGACTTCCCAGTGAGGAATGGCAGTAGGCTAACATTGCCTTTTGGGAAGGACAGGGAATTAATAATATTAGTTAGTGATAAAAATAAACCAGTGTTAGTGGCTATTTATTCAGACACTGATCCATTATCTACAAAGATGCAACTCCTCCATTAAAGTGTAGTAGCAGGGCTGCAGAAGCTAGGTCTATTTTTGCAAAACACCTCCCTTGAAGTAGCTGAAATTCCTGTACTGAGGCAAATATAAAAAAAAAATCTTGGACACCTTGGTGCAAAACTGTCTGAAAAAGACTTTCCTCTCAGCAGCTGTCCAATACTGGAGATTCTTTCCAGTTTGACCTGAAAGTTTCTCATGTTCCTGCTTTTGTCATTTTGTCCTTTCCCTTTTGTACTTGCTCCCACCTGCACAGGTAAATATCATCCTCTGATAGGGCAGGAAACAGTAACTCCATGAACAGCACTTAAATCCGCTGTTCGATCTTTAATAGTAGGCATGTTATAAAGTCGCCTGTACACACTGACAGGGTTTGGCATGAACTAGGTGTGTGAATCACCTGGTCCTACCTGAGAAATGGCACAGCTTCAATGAGAAGAGCAGAAACTGCATACAGTTACTTTCTGCCCCCTATTTCTTTAATTTCTTGCTTTGGAATTTCAAGCAAGCAGTGCCTTACTTTTAAGGCTTTTCTTCTATTTTGTCAATTATGTGAATAAGAGGAAGGTTGAAAAGATCAATCAAACCTTTGCAGAACAATGTAGGATTTGATTAAAGATGTTTTCAACCATAAGTGTAAAGAAACCTTAAGCAGAGCACAGGATCCCTATGCTAACCAAAAAAGAAAAAAAAAATTAGAAAAATAAACGCTTCTTTGTACTGCTCTAACAGGACACTGAACTACCTGAAATACAGATCATGGAGCTGATCCATGAGATAGTAATTGGTAGATCTTTTTTCCTCACTCACCACAGTAGAGTAGAGCTGTGCAAAGGAAGAAGCCTTTGGGGCTAATGGCCGTGTGAAATGTGAATGTTTACTCTGAGCGCCCTCTGTATTTTACTGCAGAGATCGAGTGAATACTATGAGTAGGGGAAAAGCCAGCTCCTCTGACTGCAACTTTAAAGGTCAAGGGCCTTAACTGAGTTTTCTGAATTATCATTTGAGTTTGCCAGCCTGTGTATTGAAAGGAATCTGCAGCCTTTGTGGAGCTTCACTTTACTATACTGCTACTGAGGGGACTTTAGAGAGGAGTTTCTGAGCTGTGATGTGGAACTGGGAAAAAAAAATTGTCTTTTTCTGAGCTTACAGTAAGGCCCAGCTGAACTTTTCAGAGAACTGTGGTGGAAAACTTCCTTCAAGCTGGATACAGATTCATTTATTGAAGCAATATGAGGAGAGAAGCGTAAGGATTTTCCTCACTTGTTTGAGTGAGGGGAAAAAGTCTCAGCACAACAAACAGGGAGAAGTGATATTAGTATTCACTGCATCAGAGGGATATCAAAATGACTCAAACTGAGCTGCTGCTCTGAAGGCTACTTTATATTCTCAACCCACCTGGTCTAAGATTAAGGCTTCCCAAATAGGAATGTTTTATACTCATAGGCTTAACATACTTTATTCTTGCTCTGACTTCTTTAAAAAAAGGATCTTAACTTGAAATAACCTGTGAAGCTATGATTACTACTACCATTGAAATTCAGAAAGATACTTTTGAAATGTATTTGTTGAGCAAATGTTGCATACTCAACGTGCTGACTATATAAAGATAATTGTACTATATTTATTTAACATGGTTATTTTATTTACTATTGTCATATTGGTTTTATGGGACACAATACTTTGAATGGTTAGTTCAGTGCTCCACACACTGTATGATAATGATATAAAGCTAAGCCTAATTATTGTTTAGGCTTTTTGATTGGTAAATAGGATGTGAATATATCATAACTTTGATGGTAAATATAAAAGTAATGCATCAGTCTTCAAAAGCGAAAGAAGACTTATTTGAACACAGAAAATTTGAGGGTAACAGATACTTCAAAATACAGAAACATCAAATGTTCCTGATATTTTTTCTGAATGAGATGGTCAGAAAGTGTATACTACTTTTTGCTTAATTATTTTTGAGGAGAAATGTTGGATTTTCCAGAAAGGTGAACAAGGTATTTTTCATGACCAAGTTTACAATGACTGAGAAATAGTTGTGTAATTCCTCACAAAAGACTTTCAGATGCAAAAAAATACAAACATAAATCATAAAAGTAATTCTTATACAGTTAAGAATACACTTATTAAAACAGTGTTGCTGCTAAAAAAATCCTAAGATATATGCTACCAGTCACTCTCACAGAGGAGCTATGTGTAAGTGCAGTTTAGTGAGTATATAAAGCAATGTTTAAGAAAGAGAAGAATCTGTGTATTTTCAACAAAATGCAGTTCCTTGTTTAGCTGAAGAAATAAGAATTACCTTGGTTGGAATGTGTTTCTCTATTGCTGCTAATACTTCAGAACAACTGCAATATGTAATGTTTCCAAATATACATAAGAATAATTCACCCTTTTTTTAGACAACAATCAAATGGCATTGGAAATATTTGATAAAATAATAAGTTTAAGTAAATTTAGAGAGTTTTGGGCAGTTTTTCATTATTTAGTGCCTACCATGCTACTGTTAATTTTGGAGGATATCAGTTTGTGCTAAATAATGGAAGTGATTTGCTTCTAGCTAATTTCTTAGCTTATATGGTGTGTAATGGAACAATATATATGATTAGTTATCATTTGATCATGTAGAAAACATAGTATTAGTTTTCAGTTACATTGTATTGTAACTTGTTTTATAATTGCTGAAACAAACTTAAATTTCCTAACCTTAATTATATGGAAGTGTTATCTTTATGATCTTGACAGATTTTTGATTAATTTCTAGCTGTGAAAGTTCAATATCAAATGTTAGATGAGACTGAGATTTTTCAGTTCTCTGACATGAAGAAATGGGAATGATGGATTCACGTCTGGTGCCTGAATACTAATTATTTATTTTTCAAGAGTATGTTAAAACATAAGCCTGGAAAAATGTAAATTCTCTCTATTTAATTATATACACTTGCGCTCAAATATGTGACTTCACTTTTTGATTTGTCAAACAAAACTAGCCTTACCTGATCCAGTCAGCTTTTGAAAAAAACCAAACCCAAACCATCAAGCATTTTTGAAGGCTCAGTAATGAAAAAGACAGGTTATAGAGTGTTTGTCAGGAATACTGTAGTGAGATGCTTAGTAGAGCATGCATACAGCTTCAGAAGTGTTGTGTTAGGAAACAGCATTTCAGTCTTCAAATCTTGAGTATCTTAATCACTTAAAACCTGTGGAATTTGTGTTCACTCTAATACAACAGTAAGAATAATATTCCCTTGAGTAAACAGGTTTGCAGAAATCTGATAAACATGGATTCTATAGAGACTGTTTAAATTTAAATTTTGTTTGACTTATACATGACTAAAGTTTTACGAATTGATTTACAGCACCTCTTTGCATGGAACTGTATTAAGCAGGTATTTAAATTTGTAATACTTACTTGTATGTCTGAACTAAAAGACAATAAATATGTGCTAATGCATACACACACACGTCTACTTGAAAAACATGATAAACTAAATGGTGCGCCCAAAAATATTCCTTGAAAGAAACTTTTCAAGAAAAGTAGTTTTCTTCTTTGGATTCTCTTGATCAGACACTTTTTGGGGGCATGAGAAGCAGGTGTTTTAGCCTGTTTTAACCTGTTGTAGGTGTCATACCTGCAAGTCTGGGGCTTCCTCAGGTAGCCAGTGTTGTCCTGTGTAGTGGATTGACCCTGGTTGGGTGCAAGATGCCCACCCTTCACATACTGTCACTCCCCTCTCCAGCTGCTGTTTGTTGTGCAGTGTTGACTGCTCACCCCTTCCTTCTTAAATACATTTTCCCAGAGACGCTACCATCATCGTGATGGGCTCAGCCTTTGCAAACAAAGGCCTATCTTGGAACCAGCTGGCATTGGCTCTATTTGACACAGGGCAATCTTCTGGCAGCTTCTCAAAGAAGCCACTCCTGTAGCCTGTCTGCTACCAAAACCCTGCCACAAGAACCCAATACACTATGGAAAGCATTTTAACATTGTAGCAGATGTTATGATTTGTGCAGCATGTACACATACAGATGCAAGTATAAATTCATACCCTTGTACCCACTTATTGAAAGATGACATTTGGATTTCCATGTAGTTAGTTTCCAATGAAATTACAGTAATAATTGTTGTCTCCATATTTCACAACTGATAGGTATTAATAAACTGAGTAATAATATTGTTCAGAAGCCAGTGCCTCCTTCTGTTGCCAGTCTTTTGAATATGAATGTAGTTTTTTTCCATGTTGCAGTTCTTTCATATATGTCAGTGGTGACCAAAACTTCAGCCTGGTTTTCTACTGCATAGTAAAGAAATTAAACTAAGCATGAACGTAGTAGTTCAGTACCAAGTGATTAGTCTTAGAGGAAAACTACATATATATAAGTTAGATCCATTCATTTAATAGATCAGAATGATTCACCCCTGGAAGAATAGTGAAAAGGCAGCAGAAGGAAGCTCCTCACAAGATTATCCTGTTGAAAAAAATTTCTGTACATGGGATTATCTGTAATGAGATTAACCACTGGGAGATCAAATTCTGAATAAATGCTTCAGGGAGACAAAATGCCCACTGAAACAAAAGAGAAATGGGAGGGAAAAGCTACAGAATTTAAGATAAAACCTGGTCCTGAAAGTCTAGTTCTTCAGGCAGCAATAATAGGAAGAAGACTGATTGGCAAACATTCAAGAGACCAATGTTAGGAAAAATGTTTCTAATGAATGGAGCAATGTGGAAATGTGATAAAAGCTGGGCACTGGTTCTTCTGCATCAATGGGTGGCTGAGAATTCTCATGTGAGCAGCAAAATGATGCTGCAAACAATCACAATATGCTTTACATTTTGTCTATGATTACAGAGATCAGCTTACACAGGAGCCCAGAATGGAGGACAAAGCTGCAAGACATTCTACAAAGAATGGGCAATACTTATTCTTAAAATCACCCAGAAGGTTTCAGAGAGAGATATTTGGCAAATTATTAGTGCTTCTAGTAACTAGTCAATAAACAAATATCTGAACATCTTTTCACTGGTGCCACATTTAAACAAAACAGAAAGTGGTTTTGGGGGATGGAGCTATTGGTATATTGTAAAAACACAGGGAAAGGAATTGTCACTACATCTAAACTTAGGTAAAAATCAGTATCTAAATTTTCCAGAAGTTTCACTCCAACCCAGTATTTTGGCATTTCTAATTCTCAACAGATGCTGCCAGTGGGTAAGTTTATATTTTTGAGGCATAACCCAAAGCAGAGGTAGAGATTGTACATTTCCAGATTCCAGAGATTGTACATGTACAGATTCCAGAAGTGCAACTGTAGCTTTGCCACTCAAACCTTGGCCATTCTGCATATCTTTTCCTGCTCTTGAGGCAGTAACTCCTGTGTGGCATACTTGCTTTGCAGTGACTTTGGCATATCTAGTAGAGAGCGCTGAAGGCTAGGTTTAGAAAAGCCATGGAAGACTACTGTGTCTATGCAGAACACTATTGTGTTCACAGATATATTTACACTTCCACAAGTTGCAAGATATGAGACTTCTGTTTAAGCGATAAATTGAGGAAAAACTGGATTGGAATCCAGGTCTGGCCTGGAGTGCTTACCCTGCCCTGTCTCCATTATCCATTACTCACTCTAGTAAAATGTATGGACACACAGCTGCAGTTTGTGGTGTGCCCCTTTGCTGAAATGTCCTTAGCTATTCTGTATGCCACATATAGGAAGGGACATGATGTGTCTGATTTGTGTGGCAAGATTTTGACAGCGGGTGGGCTACCAGGGTGGCTTCTGAGAGAAGCTGTAGAAGATTCCCTCATGTCAGATAGAACCAATGACAGCTGTTTCCAAGATGGGCCCACCACTGGCCAAGGCCAAGCCCATCAGAGATGATGGTAGTGCCTCTGGGATAACATAGTTAAGAAAAGGAAAAAAAAAAAATCTGTGGAAAGCACAGAATAATGGCCTGAAATGTAAACCACACAGCTGGATATAAATCTTAACTGTGGTCTGCAAGATACAAAGGTATAACTAAGTATGTACAGAACATTCTTTAAGCAAGTATTTTATGTGTCTTGGTGTGTGAAAATATGAGTTTAAAGCTCTGAGCAGTCTGAATCTGCTTTCTTGTCTGAGTTATCCAAAGTATATGGGAAATGGAGAGTTAGTCAAATGCCATAAAGCATGTACAACTTACCAAAGAATAAGGCCAATTTTTGTAAACAGAGTTTTAATTATTTTTAATTAGGAGATGTCTTAGATTTGATTGGAACTTAATGGAGCTTGTCAAATACTTGAAAAGATATTCTGCAAATAAATTATTCAAAGGATATTGCCATTATACATGAATTCATTTATTCAGTGAATAATATTCAGGCAGCTACAGAATTGGTCAAATGCTGCTAAAAGCCATTTGCTGAAGGATGGTTTTGATGAATAACAGCACTACTGTCTGAGTAACACATTTGACAAAAACTACCTGAGCGGTTCTATTTTTATCAGGTTAGGGATTTTGAAGTCTTGCAATTGAGCAGCCACAGAAACTCCAGGAACACAAGACCCATGGGAAACTCAGTTATTTGAGTAGTTCTTGCTACTACAGTGAACTAGGGAACGGTGAATGTTTTGCAGTAGTTCACATTCTATTAGTAGCTTCTGAAAATTAAGCTTACAGGTCTGCTACTCCAGAGATTAATCATGTGATTGTTTTGCCTATTTAGTGTAATGCTTAGTAGACGATTTGTTCTCTGGTCTTTCTTTTTCTTCATAACCTGGCTAAACCCTCCAAGAGATTCAGAACTTCTGCCGTCCATCCAGCAGCTCCAAGAAGGCAGTGGAAGCTACTGAATTCTTCATGACTGTTGAAAAGCAAGGCCATCTCTAGTTGTTTCGGTTCAGACTCATCATGGAACTGACTTCAGGGTCTCAAAAAGAAGTGTTACAGATGTGGAGGAGTTGGGACAAGCTGCACTGACCTGCTAAATTCAGAGACAGTGAGGAGCAGGCATCAAAGAGAGACACTGTCCCTCCAAAACAGGATTTACATGATTTAGCCCCAGAGCGCAAAGCTTTGAGTGTCATTCTCTACACTATTTGTGGACATGAGGTAAACTGTTGCATTCAGAGCAGCAGCAAGGTTAACTAATCCAAGCCAGTTCAGGTTGTGATTGCCTGGCTATTCAGCCCTGTGCTTTTGTTTAATTTAGAAGGCCAGGACTCCTCATGTTGCACTTCCTACTCTGAAATGAACATTTGTCCTTGCCCAGTCTTTAGAGAGAGACTGATTGCACTTAGTGTGTTTGAGTGATACTGCACAGTCCATTTGAACTATGGTCAGAGCTTATGGACATAACTGAGGAAATTGGATTTAAAATACAATATAAAATAGGTATAATAAAAGCCAGCTGGGAAGTATGGTACTTACACATGAATCTATGCTTTGCTGGACTCCAGCTCCCTGGGCTGTCCTCTTGTTACATGCAGTGTTTTATAGCTGAAGCCTTATGGACCTATGTCATTAAACCTTAAGCATGTCAAGAAGAACTATACTCAGAAGTTGGGCCTATAGACAAACCTTTACAGGCTATGTCAATCTTAACCATTGAATTAGTCCCGCATAATAGGAACAGCCTTCCAGGGCTAAAAGATCCAAAATCCCTTCTATATACATTTCAGTGGAATTTACTTTTGGCTAGTTCTAATTTGCTCCCATGGTCTGAATGCCTGATTTCATCTGATGTGCATTAGGTATGTTGCAGAGGAGTGTCTTCCAGTTTAATTTCATCCAAATAGACGCTCTGAGACTGCTACACAATGCAAATGAAAACACTGTTACTTGGATGGATTGAGAGATTTGCTTCAGTTGAATAAAATGCTAAGATAGACATACTCCTTATTGCTCAAGGAAGTAGGCTTGCTGTGTGCTGGATTTTAGATAATCATGGAACCAAATTAGATTTTTATTATACTTTCTTATTAAAAAAGCAGTGAGAAAAGCAGCTACAATTTACTGAATTCTACCCTTCAGATTTCTTTGAATGAGCTTTCACTGGTGAGTGGGTTGAGCAGAGTGAAGTGAGGTGTTTAGGATTTGAGAAATA
Source organism: Psittacula echo (assembly GCF_963264785.1). Taxonomy (NCBI): domain Eukaryota; kingdom Metazoa; phylum Chordata; class Aves; order Psittaciformes; family Psittacidae; genus Psittacula; species Psittacula echo. The sequence goes on along the minus strand of NC_137737.1, from coordinate 95,400,264 downwards.
TATTTATTCCACAATTAATTAAATCTGGAATTACAGATGTTTATTAGTGTTTGTCAGTCTCACAGCGTTGCATATACTGTTAACCACTGTGTTAAAATTAGCATCTCTTCTGAGCTGCAAAATTGTGTTATTAGGCTCAGTTACAGTACCGAAATAAATATATAATTTAAATCCTCATTCCTGCAACTATACATGTATTTTTTTTTTTTTCACTATCTATGAGAAAATCCCGAATGGTATGATGAGCAAAGACCTTTAAATCTGCACTCCCTCCGGAGTATAACAGTTTTACTGTAATTGCATCCATGAGTGAGAAATATTATGGGTCAAAAGCAGGCTTAGGAGGCCCTCAAGTCTGACCTAATTATCTACCGTACATTTCCACTCTTCTCCAGATACAGTTCTATATCTGGAGGCCAATTAATTTTCATGCTATGTACAGTGAAGCATATTTTTGTGTCTCTTGTAGTCACTTGGGACTTAATAATAATATACTATTTCAGTATAATAACAAAACACAATTGAGATATTGTGATTTAGTAATATAATAGAGCTCAACATCACAGCTAACTACTATATGAACTACACCAGAAACATACAGCTGTGTGCCTAACATTTTAGACAGAATTTGGGGTGAAGAACACTAAAACAGGGGAATTTTAGATTGGATATAAGGAAGAAATTCTTTACTGTGAGAGTGGTGAGGCACTGGAATGGGTTGCCCAGGGAGGTTGTGAATGCTCCATCCTTGGCAGTGTTCAAGGCCAGGTTGGATGAGGCCTTGGGTGTCATGGTTTAGTGTGAGGTGTCCCTGCCCATGGGAGGGGGGTTGGAACTAGATGATCTCAAGGTCCTTTCCAACCCTAACTATTCTATGATTCTATGAAAAGACAATCCTCTTCATCTCCAATCTACTTGTCTCCATTTTGTCTGTGTTCTGTGTAACACAATGGCTATCCTGCAATGTGTGAACACTCACGTCAGGACTCAATCTGATCTAAATGCCCCAGAAAACCATTATTTAACTGTTTTTGTGATTATTCTGCTGTGTAACTTTGAGGCATTTAAACCTTCTATGCCTCTGTTTCCTGATGTCAACATTCAATTCTGTTCTTACAATGCTTTGACATTCCACTGTGGACTACCAATGTAAATCATCAGTAAATCATCCTAGTTATTCCCCTCTGTATTATAAAATAGGGATCCTTCTCAGTGCATCACCTTCTAACATGAAGCTGTTTCCTTTCCTCTGCCAGTGGAATGGGTTCAAGAGGGCGTACACAATGCTGCTCACTAGGAGTGGGTCATTCCACTTCTGTGCTGGAGCATGTAAGACCTGAGAACCAGAAAAATAATGCTTTAGTGACAGTACTGAAAAAAAACAAAAGAAAAAGAAAGCAACAACCACCACAAATTAAGGAGAGAACAGGGGCAATCACGTTTAAAAGAGACAGAAAAAGACGTGATGACACAGAAATAAAACCAGGAGGTGTAATTTCTAAGGCACCAAACATTGGACTGGTGCTATGCCATCAGCAGATAGTTCCAAAAAACCTATGTAAAGCTTGTTCAAATGCACTTTATATTCACTATTGTCTGCCTTGCCGGCTGTGATGACCTCATGCTGTCTAAAGTAAAACATACAGTTTCTTAATGTTCAGCCTGTACAGCGTGTCCCCTTTTACATGCATCTTAGACTGGCATCACAATTGCTCACTATTATTTTAAAATTCTGTGAAGAACAGTGCGATGAATGGTTGAACTCTTTATTTTGCTTGCTGGATACACACTGTGTTCTCTGCTTTGTTAACAAGCCTGTAGCTGGGCAGAGCACATTGTGCTCAGGATCATGAAAGCTGTATAGATGGAGGGGGGATTGTGCCTTTCCTTGAGAATAATCTTGTTGTGCAGCTGGGAGAGGTATCTGGGCTGTGGGGTGGTGCAGCTAAGGATGGCTGGAGGTGAGCTGGATTTTTGTAGTGTGGGTTTTGGATGAAAGGTGGATATGCATCCAAACCTTGAGGTGATGGAGATGATAAGAGGCTGCTGTAGAACTCCAGAGGGTGCTGTAAGGTTTGTGCGTGTTAGGAGTTTGTTATTAGCTTGAACATCAGGACAAAAGGGAAGGGCATCCCTGCAAGGAAGAGTAGGTGAATGTTTCCAAACCTCTAGTTTCAAGCTGCCTTATTCAGCAGCCCTGAGTTTTACCTTAGAGCTTGTGCTATATTAAGCCTACCTTTAGCGTATGGGACCTTCCTGGCATCTTTGCTGTGGAAAGGAGGTTTCTTCTCTGAGTGCTGTATTGGGTGCTGTTGCAGATTGGTCTAATTCTGCATGCAGTCCTTGGGGTGCTTTGGGGCCAGATTACGTGGCATTGTGGGACTTTGTTTAGTAGGGGACAACTTGGTTATTTTAATGCTGGCTAAACTTTTAGGTGTTATATTTGTTTCTCTTGAATAAAGCTGTTATCAGTTGTTTTACCACATCTATTTCTGGTTTTTTTACATTTGCTGAAAGACACAAAATAGCGAGTGGATGTTTTTGTGAAAACACTGATGAGCCACTTCTCCCTAGTGCTGTAGGTGGCAATATTACAGAGAGATTTTGATGTTTCTTTTGATTTTCTACTTCTTAGTGCCCATAGAGAAGTCATTGGTAAAGAATTAAAAACTAAACAAATGATTATACGGAAAAAGATTCTTCCTATACTGCATGGGCCTGTAATCTCTGTGGGAGAAAAAAAGAACAGGCTTCTACAGCCAAAAGCTCAAGAGGAGGTGGCTGCTGAACTGAGTCAAACACTGCCTGGAGAGTGAGAGATTGGAAACACGAAGGTGACAGCCCTTCACCTAGAAGTCTTTATTTCAGCTATTTCAAGCCTAGTGAAAAAACAATAAAATTGGTGACAGCTGAGAAAATAGTGACCGATGTTAAGCTGTCAGAGATTTGCTAAAGTATAAGTAATACTCAGAAATTTGGGAGAGAATGTTGTAAGAACTTCAGGATGCCCAAAGCAGTGTATATGTAGCGCTGGCAAGACTGAAGCACCAGGATTGCTGACATATTGTTTTCTTGCTAATCAGAATGAGTAACTCAACTGAAAACAGCCAAGTTCAGCTGAAAAATAAGGCACACATCATAAACGGTGAAATGAAGTAAGCTGATGAGTGATGCAGTCTCAGTCTTCAAGTCTGACCACCTTCTGGAGGAAGATGTGCTGTACATGAATGTAAGCTTCTATCCAGAGTGAGACATATCTGAGTAAAATATAATACTTCTTGTTAGACTGAGCTTTCTGCTGGTTTCTTCTGACCTTAATATGTGTAAGTTCTCACCTTTTTGACTGTATTGGTGTGGGTGCCCAGGTGCTGGACCTGCAGTGTTGCAAGGGCCTCTGTGAGGGGAGGCTGGGGCTGCCCCATGCCAGGCACAGATGGTTCCAGCTGGGTCCAGCTGCATTCAATGGATGCACTGCAGGGCATGGCTTGAGCCCCACAGTCAAGGTGGTGGTTACTCCGAGACCAGAGCTTGGTTAAGAAAGGGTGGAAAACACCACACAGGCAGGTTCCTGAAGGACTGCAGCCCATGTGGAGAGCCCATGATGGGAAAGTGGGAAAGTGTGAGGGAGAAGGAGCGGTAGAGAGGAGCTACTGTGTACTGCCCATTCAGCCCCTCCTCCCTCACTGCCGCTGCACCGCTCTGGGGATGGAGGGGTGTAGATGAGTCTGGGGTGAAGGACTTCATGCTGCACATGGGAAAGGGAGTGGGAGGGGGGGGGGTTCTCACCACCTGAATCTGTTTAATTCGCCATAAAGTAAATGAATTTTCCCCAAGTCGAGTCTGTTTTTCTCACAACAGGAGCTGGTAAGCAATCTCCCTGTCTTTATCCAGCCAGGGAGATTTCTCATCCTGTTTTCTCTCCCTGCCCCATTGAGGAGGGGGTGTGAGTGAGCAGCTGAGTGGGTATTTGGCTGTTTCTCACAGCTGACCCAAACATTGACACATAGCAGGTGAAAAGTCTGAGTATGCGACATGAACCTAGGGTATACTTTTAAGCTGTAATCTTTGCTGCAAAAACAGTGTGCATAGAATGCTTACTTTGGTCAGATTTCCTCTAAATTTGAGACACATATATATATATCACTTAATTAAACAGGATAAAAAATTATATTGAAATTTTAGGTTCAAGGAGAAGTAATTTAGGCAGACATCCTGATAGAAGACTTGGGTAATTCTGAAACTGGCACAAAACAGGAAAAGTCTTAAGTTTTCCTGTAAGACAATGCCAGAAAAAACAGTGCTGTGACTATAACAAGAGTGGCTGGAGAACATGATACTGCAGGTCAGCATGTGTCTATTTCCATGTAGGTAGTATAACTACAGTCTGTAAACAAGATAGAAGAATTTAATTGAGAAATTGAAATGACAAATGAGAAATGGTCCTGCCTGTATGATGAGAAGAAAATCACATAAATTTGAACCTATGTACATGTGTGGCTTTTATTATTCCACTGTCTCTTTGGAACAGGTATTAATCCACATTTCTATTATGTTTTATCCAGGTAGAACCAAAAGAGCAATGCAACATGGGGAAATCAGAGAAGAAAGCCTAACCAGAACACAGCTTAATTGGTAGATTAGTGATCTTGCAACTACCAGTCAACTATAACAAAAAAATACAAACCCACAACAAAACAACAAAGCAACAAACATTCAAGAGACGTTTGAGTGGGATTTGATTGGTTAAAGTTAAGGTTAAGTTTTGTTCATTAAATCTATACGGCTTTTCTGATAACTGGCCACAAAAGCGCTTGTGACATGATGTGTTCTGCTCTCTGTCCACCTCCTGGACATTGCAAGCAGCTGAGGAAAACCTTGCCTGGGTATGCCTGGCAGCATACTAACCATACAAAGCTTTCCAGAGTCCTTAGGGAAATAGGTTTCTGTGTGTTTTAGAGGATGGCCTTCTGCTTTGCCTAGGGCTTCATGTCTGGGGGTGCTATCTAGAGAGATGGTGAATCCGGAACTGAAGGAAGAGCTTCTTTCAAATGACAGTCTGGATGTACTTGTGGGCACCAGATTTTCATCTGTCAGGGCTGGACCTGTGAACTCTGCAGTAGTTCTGAACAGTAAGCAGTATTGGGTATGTGATATTAAAGGTTATGGACCTATACAGTGCATTATGTTCCACGCACAGCCATTCAATTTTGTCAGGTTAGGCACTGTAAGACATCTTCTACACTCAGTGCCTATTATAAATTTATTTTGAGTTTTGGGGCCCCTAAAATATAACAGTAATATGCTGTCCAGTTGATATACATGTGCTGCAGAAACTGTAGCAAAAGACATTAATGGATATTGGAAAAAGCAGGGGAAATGGAAGATGGGATTCCAGGTGCTGGAAACAATATTAAATACAAAAAAAATACTACTGTGGACGTACGGAAATTTTGCCTCTGGAGATATGGTGTGCTTCTAGGGCATATGACCAGTCCCCAGTTTTCACAAGTGCTAAAATCTTGCAAATTTTTGACATTATCCCTGTCAAACCTCAGTGGTCTTTGAGAAAGAGAATTCTTTATGGCACTGTAGCTCTTAGCAAAGGGATAAAACAGAAATGTTCAAACACCCTTGAGTACCTGTCTCAAGATAATGGAGATTAAACTATCATTTAATCTCTGCTCTGGTGAGACTAAAGGCCTGAGAAAGAATTTTTGTTTAAAGCAAAATTGGTGAATTTGGACTTTTGTTCATTTTCTGTGAGGACAAAATGTTTCCAGTGCTGTTGTGAAAAATAGCTCACACATTTTGAAACAAACAGAAAAAATCAAGACAGCTGCAGATACAAAGTCTAGTTGAAATGAAACTGGTCTAATCTAGTAATGCTAAAAGGAGTAGTTTAAAAAGCAGTATCTCAGGATTCAGGAGCACAAATGTAGTCTTCATGACCCTTGTGTTTGTTAAAAACGGTTTCTTTTCCCCTTCACCTTCTATTTAAATATTATAGCTTTCTGACTTACCACTTTCTTGTGTCTGTGTAGGTGACTTTCGTTGTCAGGTTGTGCCCTGCAGTCAGGTGTCGCTGAACTAACTTGAAACCCAAGGAGCCAGGTTTTTACTGTTACATTAACCAGAACCCAGCTTCCTACAGAGAGCTTCTCAGTTGCAACCTTTTTTGGTTTTGAGTATTTTTTTCCCAGCTCTCATAAAGTAACCAAGTACAGTCTTTATTAAAACTCCTCCATGTGGGCACTATGACAACATACATGCATCAGTATCAATGTGCTGAAACCTTCTGATATAATGGTAATAGTTATGTAGATTTCCCCAGTTGTACCCAAGGACAAAGATCACAGGCTGTGGAAATCTGTAGTACTTTGTGGCTGACGAGCTACTTGGTTATATTCTTTAATTGCTAACTGTGACAAGCGGTAGCAGATATTGTCATATAATGAAGAAATTGGTAATTACTGAACAGCAATAGTTGCACTGTAGTGGCTGGTGCTTGTAAAACCCTACAGCTCTTGTCTGATTGATGGCTTCCAGCTCACTGTGTACCTGGCTGCTAAAAGTTCACGTGCGAAGGCATCCAGCTCATGGTCCTCCCGCAACACAGCTGTTTCTCCTTTGCCAAGTGTAGCTAGGGAAAGGATACATGAGAGTGCACGTAGTGGGTGGTTGTCACCAGTAGAATGTGAAAGGGGCTATAGATTAAGAGATGAAGGGGACTGAGAGACCGTCAAGTCATGCAGGACGTGTACTTGCTGAAGTGCTCTGCATCACAATTTCCTCCCTGACCTTCTGTGTGGCCAGGTCAGGTATTTATGGCAGATGATTTGAGGAGATGCATTGTTTGGCTTGTTTCTTTTGCCTGTCGTGTGGGCATCAACTTCTAAAAACCCTGTTGAAGCTAAACTCATTTTAAATCCATCTCCATGCAATGACAGCCTGCCACTGAGGAGGATTTTTAAAGCTCTGTTCACCCTGTATGCATTACAGGTACGGTAGAATACATAACATAGTGCTTTCTGACCCCCTTCCTCCCCATAATGACTGTAAGGACATGCATGCATGTGTGGTGCAGAACAGCCGCTGAATAGTTGAACCCGCTGGACTGCCCTTGTACTCCTCGGGCTCCTTTCTTCCTAACCTGCTCTTAATTTAAAGCTCTTCATGGCTCAGTCAACCTTTTCTAAGTATGGGAGCTGTCAAAAGAACATATCCTCCTCTGCAGGATTTGTAAAGCTCTGCAGAGTATCTGCAGTGTGTGTATGCTGGTGTGTGGACACATCCTCCCATGCTGGCATGTTATGTGCTAGTCAATGAAAATGTATTATAACAAAAAGTGAGCAAATGTATTTTAATGTGGTAATTATAGGAGGTCCTCAGTTACCAAAGTTATTTCTTCTAAAATCTGTCTTTACATGCTCTACTTCTCTTTGAAGGAGAGTATGAGTAAGGCACATCTATGAGATTCTAATTGTAAGAGTTTATTATTTGTAACTGAAATATTAAAAACATTGGTGGGCTATTTCAGGGAATTTTACTTAAGTAAAGATTGATGTTTTGGCTTTTTTTTTTTTTTTTTTTCTTTTCTGAAAGCTTTTCAGGCTTTTCTAGTGTATTCTTTTCTTTGATCTTCTTTTGTAATAACATGATAGTCTCACATTTCAATAGAGAAACTGGAACTAAAGTATACATGAAAAAGTCCATAACAGCTCTCTTGCTGTTTATTTCAACAATCTTAATTAAAGAAAAACCTAATCCTACAACAGACTTGTGATTTGCCTTTTCTTTGAAGCACAATTAGTTTCCATTCATATCCCTTGATGTCAGTGAGGGAGAACTATTGGTGGGCACATCAGTGCTGAGGGGTTCAATTAATTTTGTTTTTTTCCCTGAAATGTATCTCACAATAAACCATGCACACAACGCACGTGCACACACACACATATGAAATAAGCCCTGTGTTCATTCTGCCTGCAAAGCCATGTCTAAGTCTCTCTTGGCTGCTAGCCAAGGTCTCTAAAAACCCATTAAGGCTATTAGAGAAATTATTTCTCTTCCTTTGTGAGGTGGGTAAATTTCACAGTTATCATTGCAGGAGGAAATGAATTGGGAATATATCTGTCTGGGGATGGTTGGCCCTTCGGTGGGAATTGAGCCAACTCAATGTAAAACAGCAGCTGTGTGTGTCAGCGCACGCACTTACAGGAGAGAGTCAGTGGATGGCACTGTAATATAACTATTGTGCCAAAAAATATCTTGCAAAAAATTGTAAGTGCTGTCTGGTATTTGTGAGTAAATTCATATCTTCTTGCAATTACAGGCTTTATTGGAAATCAGCTTTTGCTTTAAAATTATATGTAAACCAATATTTCCCATGTGGTGTGTTTTCCAGATAAAGGAGAACTAAGCAATTCACTAGTCTGCATCAGAAACAGCATAGCCAGCAGGGCCAGGGCAGTGACCATCCTCCTGTACTGGGCACTGGTGAGGCCGCACCTCGAACACTGTGTTCAGTTCTGGACCGCTCACTAACGGGTTATTTAGTCTAGAGAAGAGAAAGCCCAGGAGGCACCTTATCTGAAAGGAGGTTGTGGTGAGGTGGGGATCAGTCTCTTCTCCCAAGTAACAAGTGATGGGACAACAGCCTCAAACTGTGCCAGGGGAGGTTTAAATTGGATAATAGGAAAAATTTCTTCACAGAGAGGGAGCTCAGGCATTGGAACAGGCTGCCCAGGAGTCACTGTCCTTGGAAGCGTTCAAAATCTGTGTAGATGAGACCTTTAGTGATATGGTTTAGTGGTGGCCTTGGCAGTCCTGGGGTAACGGTTTGACCTGATGATCTTAAAGATCTTTTCCAGCTTAGTTGATTCTGTGATTCCCAAAATGGTGCAGCAGCATCATGTATGGCATTGTATGTTGACCTTGTCAGACTATAATAGCAATATAAAAACATACAGTACAAATTCAGGAGTTTTGCAATGATGGCTGGACGTGGCCTGTGTCCTCTTTTATGGTTCTCAGTTTTTGCATTTGGAATCACCCATTCAGAGGAAGTTATTGGTCGGCAAGGAACTCGGAAGCAGCAGAATTTGTTTCTGATTTGTGTGCTTTGGTAAGTACAATTTACGCCGTCTGCCATGTCAAAGTTCACAAGAGAATAGAATTGCTTTTCTTGGTTTTAAAATCTCACTTTTCAAATACTGTGCAACTTGGTGTTTCTGGAACCCACATGTAAAACATGCAGTGGAACAGGTACAGAAACACAAGTGTGAGTAAGCTTTGTACTTAGTCACGCAAAAGGTTTTTATCTATCAAGTGAAACAAGCAAGATATATTTCCCAACTTCTAGCTGTGTTTCCTTACCCACATCATATACTCTTTCCGAGAGAGCTTGTTTATTTATTCCCTCATTTAAAGGCCCCCCTTTAAATCCTGGCCTTCTGTCTTCATCTGTTTTTCTTCCTGGTTGCTAGCGACTAGCAACAGTCTGTGCAGAACTTTTTTACTGGTCTGCTTTTAGGTACTGCTGGTGACAGAATTATGCAGACCCTCTGAAGTTATACCCTGTGTACCCTCTGATCCTGTGAAATTTTCAGACCTTAAGATTACGGTTTCTCAGAGGGTCTTGCATGTTTTCCAAGCTTCTCTTATAGATCCACAATGGCACAGGACTCAAAGGAGTAGGACTAAGGCAACTGAAGTGAAGCCCTCACATTACATTTTAAAATGTAAATGCACATGGGTCTTTCCAAAGAGTGCATACTCTTTGTAAGCTTTGTTATAGAACTACGTGGTTTATCTAGGTCTGATAGCAAGATATTATCCCAGTATGAAGCCTCTCTTTTTCTCCAGAAGGCTAGATATAATAGCTGGAAGAAATGAAATTAAATGTGTGAACCACTTAAAAAAAAAAAAGCAGCCAAAAGTATGGCTTGTGCAGTTACTAAGGTAATACTTGGTATGATATTTGCCCTGAATATCTGTCTTTTTTCCCTGCTTCTGTTCTCTCCGTTGTTGAACTCATTCAAAAAAGTTTTCTGTAAAATTCATATACCCTTTTTCATAGAATATTTGATTATTTGCACTTATGTTCTCTCCAAGGTTCACTGATCTATTAAAGTGCAGGCTGTTTTTTCAACTTATACTTTGAAGGGATGTAATAAAACAGTCATAACTTCAAATGAAGTAAGTCATGATGCCATAATGATGTATATCCAAAAGTTTGGAGGAGTTTTAAGTATGACTCTGCTGAATTTCTAACTAAACCAACAGCTTGCTTAAAAATGGGTTAACTGGCCAGATGATGAGAGGGTAGAACTGCTTACCATATCTTTTAAAAAGGTTCTAGAGGCGTTCTGTGGGACTACTTGTTGATAAACCTCACTGGGTACTTAGCTAAAATAACAATGAAGTAGAAAAAGGAGTTGGAAGATCATAGAATCATAGAATCATAGAATCATAGAATAGTTAGGGTTGGAAAGGACCTTGAGATCATCTAGTTCCAACCCCCCTCCCATGGGCAGGGACACCCCACACTAAACCATGTCACCCAAGGCCTCATCCAAACTGGCCTTGAACACTGCCAAGGATGGAGCATTCACAACCTCCCTGGGCAACTCATTCCAGCGCCTCACCACCCTCTCAGTAAAGAATTTCTTCCTTATATCCAATCTAAACTTCCCCTGCTTACGTTTTAACCCCTTACCCCTTGTCCTGTCACTATAATAATCTATAGCTAATCATATAGTTCTGCAAAGTAAACTTTGGCCTGCTAATGTCATAAAATTCTGTGAATGTGTCAGCAAATAAGTAGAGGGGATGTTAGGTGTATCTTTCAAAAGGCTTCGGACAGGGTCATAGGTGAGAGAATAATCAGCACTACTCCCAGAGTTTTCTCTTAACCCGTATACTACCTAATTTTGTTCCTTCTAAATTCTTCAGTATGAAAATCAAGAAATTGAATGAGAAGAGTTTGCAAAAAAGAAAAGAAATTCTAACCCACCGCCAATCTAGAAGCTCACGAATTAAAGCTCGTGGTCATGAATCAGTCTATCTCAGAAATGGACCTCAGGAGAAACAGAATTGTTATTATGTCTTAATATGTCATGATTTGTAAACTATCGGATGATTCCGTGACTAGCCATGCATGGTTTTTTGAAGGCTGTGGATTGATAATATGTTTCCTAAAAGAAATCAAGTAGCCGTGAGGCAATGTAATATCATGGATCAAAAAGTAGCTGAGAGGCAGGAGACAAAGCAGGAACAAATGGTCCATTTTCATCATGACAAAAGGTTAATAGCCACAAATTTCTGTACGGGGTCTGTTGTGTAGTGTATTTATTAGGTATCTGGACACAGGAAGGAGAAATCAAGCAGCAACACTATGTTTTTGGTAGATAACCTCTTTGTAGGTTACTTGTTAATCAAGTCCAGAGAAGCCTTAAGGAATTTCACATGGACTCAGTCAGACGAGGTGATTGTAAGCTACATTCTTTTTGAAGAAATATAGAAAAAAAATAAAAATAATTGCATACGCAGTCATTGTACCGGCCAGCAGTAGGGTGTTACATCAAATTTATTGGGCATTAATGGAAAGTCCATCCTGGAAAGAAAATACTGTAGAATTGGACAGGCACAGATGAAAGTAGAAAGGGTAGTAACATAAAAGTATCTGAGAATGGAGTGATAAAGCATGTGTGTTAAAAAAAAGCCAAGGAAGAAAAAAGTAATGCAGCAGAGAACAAAGGTCAGGAGACTGGTTTTCCTTGTCTCTTAGAGAAGAAAGAAGCATTTAAACAAAAGGTAACCATATAAACTGTGGAACTCATTGAATCTGGATGAAGGTGAAATCAAGAATTTTGCAAGCTTCAAAGAAGGAAGAGGAATTTATATGGATAACAAGAATATCCAGAGTTATGATAGTAATGCTAAAAAAAGAGTATTTGAAGGGATAAAAATCCCCATGCATCAGGATTTAAGGGAATCTATAACTAAAAGGATTATGATGAGACCTTCAAGGGAGACAGATTATCCTGCATCTGTGGGGGTTTCTTGTACCTTTCACCAAAGCATTTGCTGCTGGTTACTGCTGGACACAGTGTATAAGGCCTAGCTGGTAACAAGTTTGAGCAAGAAAAGAAAATGCACATATCTGAAAAACACTTAGTGTGCATCGCTTGTGTTTGTACCCACTTACAGTAGGCTTTGCCTTCTGTTTAGTTGCATCATCATATTGTCCTAGCTCAGGCTCATGTTTCCGATGATATAAGTTTGGAATCATTGCAATGAAGAAGTTGCGAGAGCTAGTGGGCACCACACATGTTCTGAGAAACCACTAACATGATATCCAGCCAGAGGGAAGATCCTCAGTCTTTCCCTAATTCTCCAGCTGTAAAATGGAAACCAGTAATGTTTATTTCTCAAGAGGAATTATCAAGGGGCATTAATTGACTCTTTGAAAGGTATCATGAAGTGCTATTTATATGGCATACATCATGAAGTACCATTATGTCCTGACCATTGTGTCCTGACTTCTTTCCTAGGACTGTGTTTTGATTGAATTAATTTTTCAGATGTACTGAGCAAAACCCTTTTAAGAAAGGGGAGAGAAATGTGTGCTGCTTCTTTCAATACAGGAGTACAAATTGTAGGGGCAAATATTTCTAGTTATACACATGGTGGCTGTGTCCAGCCCACACATTTTAGAACAGTTTAGCTTTGGGTAGCTTCCAGGTTTGCAGTTTCTTCTCAGAATCTTAAAGGAAGACAAGTTCAACCTCAAAAGCCAGTATCTAAAGCATGTTCCAAAGAAAAAGAGATCTACCTTTATATTTGATTAATTGTTTTTTTCTGACTGCAAAATATATCTGTCAGAATTCTGCGGCTGTGCCCATGTTTCTATCATAAAATATATTTCAATTTTATTGCTACTTCATTTTTCAGTGATCCTTTTTTTTTGTATCTTCATTTTTTAAGAGTATTTTTTCATAGTTCCTGATATTTTTTTTTTTCATTGAACTTTAATATCTTTGACTTAAATATTAAGACTTCTGTATTTCAAGGACTTCATTTGGCCCATGTGTCGGGAAGACATGAGCATGATTTTGGCTGCAAAATTGTAAGAAATTTTTTAAATTCCATGTAAGAGCTAAACAATGGTGCAACCATTTATTGCATCACATCTTTATGCAACCATTCAAGAAAGTAAGTTAGTACTGATCAGGTAAATTTTCCATTTCCTGGATTTCCTGAGGCTTTGTAATGTTTACAGCTACTGTGTGGTGAGAATTAATTGTTAAGGCATCACACCTAATGCACAAGGTAATTAAGCTTTTCATTAAGAATGGATAACATTTCATCCCTATGGCATAAGATCTACAGATACTGTAGCATTCTGTGAATGCATCTAAACTCTCTGGGTTTTAAGTGTGCTTTTTCGTCTTATCCTCTTTGAGATTTCATGGTTCAGATGCTCAGTATTAACCATTGTTAACTTTGTCAGATTTCATTTTTAATTTTCTTCTTCCAAGAACCACAAAGTTTTCTAGTTGAAACATAGATCTGCTGCCTTCTTTTTGTTTAGATCAAACAGTATTTTTTATCAACTTGTGTAAGCGTGTTTTCAGATTCTTTTTGTGAATTGATTGGTAATTTAACTGCCTTGTCTGGGAAGCAGTAGTGAAGTTTCGCAAATCATTTTGCAGAGCTTCTACAAAGAATTAAGGAAGTTCAGCTTCTATGAAACTGTTTTACAATGGTAAAATTGGTAAAATCAGGATTTGTTTCACTTTTAAATTCATTTTGGCTCAGTGGTAAATTCAGGTATTGCAGTCTGCCTGGCAATTTCTTTAAAAATTTAAAATTATGGTCTATCAACTGTTTCACTGGGGTATATGACCTCTAATCTTTATTAAAATTGGGTTGAACTCAGTCAGTAGTTGGTGGTAAGATTTTAGGGTTATGCAGACTTATTTGCAGCCACTTCTGCTATAGCTTAAACAACAAGTATTACTTATTGCTAAAAATAACCTTTGGAAATACTTGACTGCTTTTGAGAAAACTTGTTCAAACTTCTCATCTCTTTCTAGGTCTTTCATGGTTTTGATGAAGCCAGATAATATGTCACTAGATTATGTTGAAAAATGCCAGAACAATTTCACCAAAATTGAAGCAACCTCAGAATTTTTACCTTTAGCCTGATATAAAATGGAGCAACTTTTATCTGATTTTTTTTCCCATTTGTGAAAAATACTGTAGACTGATAAAATGGCAACATCAAAATTATGCAGACTTAACATGTTCTTTTCTCATCCTTATCTTTCTTCTTGAAATGAAATCTATGACATCTGTGATTTAATCTCTTCCTTTTTTTTTCTTTTTACTGCTCTGCAATTTCAGAACCTTTTGCAGTTTTAGGAAACTGCGGAATAACAATATCAATAATGAGTAAAAATACCTGTTTCTCGTTTTTTAGTCTATTTTGAATAGGCAAAAAAGAAGGAGGAAAAGAATGCCAAACTTCATATTTTTTCTTCTGTCTGTGACATAATTTCAGTTTGAATCTTTGTTAGTAGCTAGTTTAATGTACCATTTGAAAAGCTGACAATATTACACTAGTAAAATAAGAAAAAAACCTCTGAAGACCATTTCTGTTGCAAAGCATTGACGCCATATCAACAATGGTCTTCTTTGAAGGACAGGTATTGAGCAGTAGGTACTGCTATCCCATATTCCCCTTGAACATTCCCAGTGCTATGTGCAGTCTCTCTTGTGTCATCTGTGTGAAAGATAGTCTATTTCCCATGTAATTCTTGTAAAAATATGCTCCCCTAGCAGCGAAGTCATAATCATCTCATAGTGTAGTCCTTTGACTGTTAGTTGACCTCATTGTAGTTAACCCCTTCTCTGGAAGAAAATTTAAATAACTTTCATGCAGCAGCTTTTCTTAAATATATTTATAGATCATGTAAGTAATACCTAAACTGATATAATTGAGAGCCAAAGGGAAAACAGTATGGAACCACTTCCCTAAAACCAAAGGTTAGATAAGGAATGACAGCTCTTTTAAGCTTAAAATATGTGGGAGGATGGGGATGTAGAAAGTGACATACAGTGTGTGGATCTCACGTTAAAATATGTGTCTGACAGTAAACAGTAATTACTTACTGTTTCATACAGCGCATATCCTGGTTTATAAAGTTAGAGTTTGAAGAAACCTACAGTACAAACCCTGTCATGATTATCCTTGCTGGGACCATGTTCTTATTCTTGGTGCAACCTTGTGATGAGAAGGGCTGGTTTATTTCAATAAAGATGTGCATATCTCTGTTCCCTCAGAGAGGCCAGCTCACCTGTCAGTTACAAAAACATCTGCTTCACTAAACACCAGCTTTGAGCATATACTAGCTTGGAAAAAGCACAGCTACTAGAGAAAATGCAGGTCAGAAATGCCCCCAGAGATGCCAATACAATAGTACTTCTCTTGGCAGACACTTGTCTTGAATATAACCTTCCAACTGTTCTGTGATCCTGGCCCTTGTGGAGTCCAGGAGCTCTGGGCATCTTGAAAGAACTGGAAGTCCTTTAACCTGACTTCATTGTACACACTGCTGTCATGCCTGTTTTCCCATGCTGATGGATGATGACTTTTGGCACATGTAGTAATCCTAACTAGTGTTGTACAGTTCGGTCCTGTCCTCGTTGCTCCTGAAGTAAGTGCCAGATTACCTGTGTCACTTTGCTGTTTCTCCCTTAAGTTTCTCTCTCATGATTCTCCTTGACTTTGGCAATTTATAAATAAATAAACAAATAAGTTAAATTCCTGTATTATCACTTTCTTCTTCCTCAGTACCCGAAGTTCTCCTGTCTGTGATTGACTGAAAGTAAAACATTTTCTATGTGTGTTCTTTTTAATCAACACCATGTGTTTAGGTTGATAATAATAACAAAACTAACTGCAGTTTTCCTGGTTTGGAATAACATTAATGATTCACAGCAGAAAGAACAAACACATACTTCAGGCTCTTAGTGTTGTTAACAACTAAAATACCTTATTCAGAACAAGCCCAAGGTTCTGTACGGGATGAGTAGTCCAGCTTTTGTCCTATCTCTGCTTCCCATCTTTCTCACCCGGGAGCTGTTGTTCATTGTTCCTTGCTGTAAGGAGAACCATCTTTTTAGCTGACTTCATCCCCCCAGTGGAAACAAACAAATTTAAAAGGGTCTCCAAAATCAACATGGAGACTGCTTGGAAGAAAACAGTCAAAGGGAAAGTCTATTGTAAATCCCGAGCTATTTTTACTGTTATGAACATGTCTAAATCATGTCATGGGGAATGTCATGGGGAATGACATTAGTTATGCATTGCTGGTATCAAATGAGTTGAGTGCAGACCAGACCCCGTCAGTAGGACTAACCAGCTTGCCTAGTGAGGCATAGTAATACTTCTGCTATGCTTATGGGGCAGTGCTTTCTTTTATTACACCAGATAGATATAAAAAAAATTGGAGCTTGTTCATTGCTTTCTAACATGCGCCCAATTGTGCTGTGTGGACATGGTTTTCATCACCTTGGAAATGTGGACTTTCCTGAACCGCATCTCTTCTCCTTCCATATAAATATATTTTCTATTACTGCCCACGGCCTCTTCTGTTACGTGCAAAATTTCCCTGAGTTGCCTGTGATTTTTCTTGAGGTGTGGTGCTTCAATCATAAAACCATAAACTAAATGAGACCCTTATTTACAATGGAAAACAGATTAGAATATTTTCATCTGCCTTGCTGAGAAGTCAAAGGGAGATTAAAAAGGCAGTGGCCTAAATTTACGTTATTTGTATTTCTGTGAGTCAAACCTCAACCATGTAAAACAGCCAGTAGGCCTGTATTAATGGGGGAGGCCAAGAGAAGTGAGTCACAAAGGGTTGTTGCCCTTAGGACATAGTGCTTTATGATAATGTGATGAAGAATAATTACCAAATGTGAAATACGTATTGTCAAACATAAGAGCAAGCTATTCCTTACTGAAAGTGAGGATGTGAGAAAGAGAGTGAATGCCAGGCAGCCAGGGGTAGGTTTCTAAAGGGACCTTCACTAAAACTGAGTGTAGAGGCACTGAATCAGCCCTCAGTTTTCACAGGTTAAGACAGATAAGTGGAGTGGAGTAAGCTTGTATTGTTTGTACTGAAGCCAGATCTTAAAGCTTACTGCAGAGATTATACATTTATATTTATGGCAGATTTAATGGTAGCGTTTCTGATGATGACCATTGTTATGATAAAGCCCAATGAATGGTAGTGATGACAAAAGTGTAAGACTTCACCAAAGTATATAAAAAGATGATGCAGAAATGGAATAGGAACAATTACACACATGTTATTGATATTGGTTATTTCTGACAAAATACATCAGTTCTTCCATTTTCTTCTTCAAAGTGTGTTAGGATTCTTTTTCAAAAGCTTTTTTTGTGGCCATTGTGTGTGATGTTGTCAGCATTAATATTGTGTTTATGACATTCAGGGTGGGACACAGAGCCTGAACAGTCCTCTGGCATCTTTTCTATTCATACTTGTGTGGTGCCAGGCAGCACTATAGTCTCCATGGTTCTTCAGTCAAAACAGTACCCTTCTTCAAGGTGGCGAGTAACTGGATTAAAGCACAGGACATATATTGTGGCTTTGGTTAAAGGGCATATACATAGGTGTAACCTCAAATATATAGCCAACTGGATTGAGATCAGCGATATTATTTTCATGCTTCAATTTATGCAATGAAGTGTTTACTGGATCAAGCCTTTATTATGGGTATATGTACAAATTCTGAGTGAAATCTGCCAGTAAAACCTCAGGTAAGAGGTATAGCTCAAAAAAAACCCATGTCCAGCTAAGTTGTGTGAAGGTCATCAACCAAAATGTACTTGTGACAATGAGGTACAATTAATTTGCAATTAATTCTCTGTCTTGGGAGAGAACAGTGATTTGGCAGTGAATATAACCAACTATAGATGAAAACTGTTGGCTAATTTGTCAAGTGTATTTTACTTCTTCGTTTGCCGAATACCATACCTGTGAAATAACTTCCCCTTGAGGTATTATCTGGTTTAGATATTATATTGTTGGTATCCTCCCAGCTCTCAAAGCTGTTACATGTGTGCCTCATGTTCTATAATAGCTGTATCTACATGCTGCTACTGCATTGTAGGGTGGAGTTGTTGGCCCGTTTTAAGACAGAGAGCTGGTGTTCAGATCAGCTTTGTCAAGGTCAAATAGGAAATTTCTGGCAGAGAAGACCACTGATTCTATGCTTCAGAAGTATATTCAAAGTACTGCTTTCTGTGCCTCTTTGCCTATCTGGCAAATAAATGTCATCAGGAAATCACTACGAAGAGCCTCTTTTTGTTGTTAAGCTAAATAGCTTCACACTGGCCCTGATGAAAATTAAATATCTTACAAGATTTTCCATGTCACTGAAGGAATCATTTGAAGAGTTTTGGCATCTTACCACTAAAGAAAAATGCACAAATATATATCAGTACTTTTAAAATCTATTTATCGGTAATCTTGGGTTGCCCAGATGTATGGATCCCAGGCTAGACAAGCAAAGTAATGGAACAATCAAAGTAAAAATACATTTCTGAAAAATACTGCCTTTTTACAAAGAAGAGGTAGAAATATTTGGTGTAAAGAAATAGGAATAAGTCTTAAACTTGTACTTCATATTTTGTATAGTATAAGCAAAATCAACAAATGAGATTTTAAAAGACTGTATCAAATATACACATCTTTTGTCCCGCTCACTTTTCTTTCCTTTTTTCCTTTACAAATCATAACTACGTGATTTGAAGCTAAAAGGTTAAGCCATAGAGAGTGAAACATTTTCCTTCTTTTCTCTTGAATTTTGTAATGGTTAAAAAATGAGGGGAGGGTAAATAATTGGCTAGATCTAGTCTTCACCTGACTCTGGGGTATAGATCTATTTCTAGATCCATGTTGTAGTTACAGTATTTAATTTTGGTTCTTCTCAGTTGAATGGAATATCGAGCTTTTCTGTTTTGAAGTCTTCCAAATGTTACCGTACAGCTGAGAGAGGTAGATGTTGAATAAAATCATCAGGAATCATAAAATTCTTTCCACAAACCTCTTCCTCTAAAAGGAAAAGTGGTAAAGCAAAAGCTGTAGTATATGTTTTGATCTGAAACCATCTCTCTCTCAATTTGCCCTTAGGCCAATGTTAATTGCTGAAAAGCCAAATGGTATGAGCAGGTTTTGAGAATACAGAACTGCTGCTGAAAAAAAAATGCAATAAGAAAACAAGATAAATACCCACTGCTAAGAAATGATGATTCTGTAGATTTCCTCAGTCAAGCAATATTTATCAGGTGCATTGATTTAACTAGCGGCTATTGGCAGTTACAAATGGATGATGACAGGAAACAAAAAACCACCTTCATTTGCCATAAGGGGGCTTTTCATTTTAATGTAATGCCTCTTGGAATTACCAGTGTCCCGACTACATTTCAAAGATTAATGAACATCATCCTGTCAGGTTTAATATATCATACTTCTGTAGTACACTTGGACAAGATGCCGTTCTCATAGATTCCTGGAGTTTTCAACAATGCTTATGAGATTTTTTTTAGACATAAGTTCTGAGAGGAACTAAATGTTTAGCAGTTTAAAAGAGAGCTTTCATTCTAATCTGGATACACAGTAAATAGAATAAAATTAGTTTTTATCTCTAGAAAACAAAAGCATATTAAAATGCTGCAGGAACATGCAGAAAGTTGCATATAGCTGTGTTCTGTTATCCTGGAAGTAGTACTCTTGTGTAACTGGAAGGAAGGAAAAAAAAACATTATTCTCAGACATCAGAAATTATTTGACAACTTCTTGAAGTCTCATGGGTCTCTTACAAAAGTGAGATTAAACCAGGAAAACTTGTTCTTCCTTTTCTGTAATTTGAAGAATACAGCACAGTAGTTTCAAAACCTGATATTAAAGCTGATATTAATAAACAAATTTAAATTGGGAATTTCATATTACAAACTTATAATGATTTAGGCTTAAAATTATTTTGTTTCAATGAGTTTACTCCATGTCCCATGAGCTCAGAAAGCACACAACCACAATTTTCTGATATGAAGCACACTATATACTATGATGAAATAGTATCAAACATGCCTTCCTACATGAGAATAGAGAAACAAAAAAGAGAATAATTTTCTTTTTCTTGAATAATAGCCTTATAATAACTTTGAACAATAACCTTGAATAATAGCTGAAATATCATTAACCATAACTTATTTTTTGACACATTTGAAAGCATATTCTAAAATGATAAAAATTAAATCAACAGTATTTGTTACACTTCATGAGCAAATTTTTTTGTTTCTTCTTTTACACTAGGGAATGTCTTCATTTCTGAAGTGAAATGGAAAGATTTTTCCTGACCTCTTATGTCTCACAGGTCTTCTTCATAAATGCCGTATTGAATAGTAAAAATTTGTTTTACCAGTGGAATTCCTTGCAGCGTACACAAAATTTGATCTTCGAAGAACACTTTCCAGTGGATGGATATACATGCTATATATGTGTTAATTTGATGAATGTGTGATTTAGCAATTTTGTATAGAGTGTTCTATTAGCTTCCTGTAGTGCATAAACAAAATATTCTATGGAAAAAGAGAAATGCATATGCAACTCGATGTAAAACATGTAAAATTTTAGTATAAAAAAGTTAAATCAGAAAACTTGTTTATCACATGTCAGTAATTTTTTTTAAGCCTAAAATTGTTTGGGCTTTGTTTTGTTTTGTTAGAATTAATATTGTGCCAAAAGTACACAAAAATAATCTGTGATAAGAACATCTAATGCAGCTGAAATTAAGCAGTCTGCTGTATTTCACTTCAAAATTCTTGAGACCGTCAGCTTCTTCTGAGTTTTGAAATCTGTAAGGAAATACTGGTGTTTACAAAAACACCTGGCAGATAATTCTTACCCTGAACAAGCTGTTTTGTGAGCTGTTTGAGAAAAAAACCTTTGCATCTTTTGGCTACAGAATTCTGTCTTAAATAAGCAGCAATGCAAACTGCAATAAGACTGACCTACAGCTGTGCAGGGTGGCTAGCACACAGCACTACTTACCTTTTCTGGGTGCAAACCCACTTGATCCTTATTCGTCTTTACCATCACTAATTTTTAGGAAGGCTTTTTAGAATTTTTGCATTTTTCACATTGAATTCCACTTCCAGGTTGGCTACTGGAAATCTAATGAGGGAAGATGTGTAGGAAAAAGGAATGTGATAGTAAGTATCGATAAATTTATTTTCTTTGGGTGAGCGAAAAGCTTGATGAATCAAAATGTGCTTTTATTTTTGCAGTAATTTTTTTGCAAACCAACAGCAAAATGTCCAAACCCCCAGAAGAGCATAGCCTTTCAGTAGACATACTAAGAAATCTGGGGTGATTCTTTGGGTGTTTCAGAATCTTCACAAATTGCCAGAGATAGCTCTTAAATGCTGTTTATTACTTCTGCTGTGTAAGGCTTGCTTTGTCCTTCCAGGTGGAAATACTGACCATTTCTTCCATTACAGTTGTCCAGGAGATTCTCCACAAACTCATGCTTTCCAAGAAGTACATCACCTCCAGCCTTCCTTAGCTCATTCCTCATTCACCTCTACTCCACATATGTGTATATATATATATACTCCACATATGCAGTGTTAGCTGTGGTGTTAGTGATGAGTCTCCTTCCTATGCTGTGATACTATGGCATTTCTCAATCTTGTGCTACTTAGCATGCCAGCTGCAGAAATCTCTGCGTACTGTGATTGGGTAATGTTGCTTCCAGGAGTTTTAAGTCCTGTTTTCAGCCCTTCCTATGGTTTTCGTGTATGACACAGGCAAATCTTGATCTGGTCTGAGGTGTAGAAAAGTGCTGAAACTTCAGATGTTTATTAACATCTGTAATCAAGCAGAGCAGGAAATTGAGTTATTCTTGACTTATTCTACCATTTCCTCCTCTCATTTGCTAGAAAGCATATTTTCTCTTCACCCGAAAGACTGAGGTCATCTGCTCAAGTTTCGCAATTAAATTGTTAAGAATCTCCTGTGTAAATAAGTGACTGTAACTTTTGTGCCTTGAGCTAGTGTACTGTAAATTCTGCTGGTGTCTTACAGAGTCCATTACAGCTTTAAGTCATTATTGTCACCATTCTCAGTGGTGCACTGAGATACTGAAGACCTAATTTATCAAGCTGAAGTGACTTTATGATGTTCTCTAGTTTCTTATTAAAGAAACAAATCTTGAAAAGTATTAAACGACAAGTGTGTTGTTTTCTGGACTGGTTTTGAAGCTGTCATTCTGTTCTGCAGAGTTCTTTGGGATTTCTATTTTGGGCTCCATGAAAACCTTTTGAAGCTTTATGTATGGCTTTTTAAAGCTGAGAGATTTTCATTTTTATTTTTTAATACCAGAAGAGCCAGCAGACTGGACTGGGGAGGCCCACTTTCAAACGCTTTTCTTTATATTGCCATACATCCACTTGTACCTCTTTGGGTTGCATGTTTGTTAGAAGTGGTGCACTCTGTCTGTGCAATTAAACAGTGTTTAGAACAAAGGCTTTCATTGGAAGATGAATTAGTGGTATGCTGGGAGGACAAGAGGCAATAAGCCCAAGTTGAAACATGAGAAAGTCTGAGCAGACGTAAGGAAAATCTCTTTCACCTTTTTCATTCAAGCATTGGAACAAGTTGGTTAGAGAGGTTGGGCAAACTGTCCTTGGCATTTTCAAAACCCAAGTGCATAACATCCTGAGTAACCTCTTCTGACCTCAGAGGTGACCCTGTTTTGAGCAGGAGACTGAGCTAGAGACCTCCTTAGGTCCCTCTGACATAAACGATTATCATTCATACATACAGTTCCTACAGTAGTGGGAACTGTTAACAGTCCTGTAGTTCTCATGCTGTTTCATCATATAGTTATTAATTTAAGCATTTAACTACTCATCTAAAATTTCTATAAAGTTTTGAAAATATAATAAGCAAAGTGCCTTTTCCTCTGAGCCCTCCATCGCACAGAAAACTATATTAAAAAAAACCCAACAGAACTAAACATAATGTGAAATACTTTGTTTGGGGTCTTGCCTGATATAAAGCAAACTGACTGTACCCAAATTTAGCTCAGAATAGTCAACAATATTTTAATGCAAGTTCAGACATTGCGGTAAATAATCTGTGGTTGAGAGGTCAGGATATCAATTACTTATATATATACAGTACACATTGCTCTCTGCCTAATATTAATAGTAATTGGAGTGAATACACATGCATATGTAAGTTTCCTGCCTAGCTCTAATTAATTTGGAGTATGTGACTGTGTCACTCCAGTAAGGTGATGCATTTGGTCACGATATGCCTGTTCAGGGAGCAGCCTCATTTGCTCATGGAATTGACATTACAGAATTCTGCTTTCAAATGCATTATCCATCCTGAACAGAACATGAACAACATAAAAAACTAAGAAAATGATTCTTCCCCGAAAGATAATGCCACATAATTGAGTCTCTGTATAGGTTGTTTGGAGACAGTAACAAAGAAATGTAAAACAGGATCCCTGAAACTGGTACAGCTTGTAAAATCTTGTTAAGCCATGTTAAAAAAAATACATTAATGCCCCCATTAGAAGCTGCAGTTTATTTATTGCATCCTATTCTTTAGCCTTAGTAGGCATAGGCTTTTTTTAATCTTCCATCCGTCCTTCCCCCTCCTCTTTGAAAGTGCACTCATTGAACTCTTGGCAATTAGTGTAATTGAAATTTATTGACAATGCGGCCGTCTGCTGAAGCTTCATTGTTCCGAGTGCTTAGTGCACAGCGCTATTGAGCAATGCCATGGCAGTGTCAGACAGCTCATACCTTGCTCAATTATATCAATGGACCAGTGACTGCCAAAGGTTCCTTTGGGGGTACGAATGTTACTTAGTGATAAGAGCCTTTCGAAACAGAATCCCTGGGCCCCATCTCTAGTGGGAGATGGAAATGAAATATGTATTTCTCTGCTGTGGAAAATTAATGTAATTGGCTCCCTTAAAAAGCTTTGACAAGTTGACCTGTTTGAAATCTGAGGAGGGCTTATACTGCGGTATCATATTATCTCTAGCATAAAACCCCTTCTTTGGTGGCAGTGACAGTGGGATAAAATGGAATTTGGATAGTAATATTAAACTTCAGCTCCACTGAACGCCTTCATATGTTTTTCCGTTTATAGCTGGAAGATGGGGGTCTTGTAAAACTAATGCCTTATTTTGTATTGTCATCTAATCTTTTTTTGTTTTGATTTATACTAGTGCAGGAGACTGAGTAACAACAATGTGTATGAGTAAGATCTCTATACTTTATTTTTTCTCTAAAATATATATGGATGGAAATTTAAATAATATGTCAAATGAGAATATTGATTCAGGCTAGTTCGTAAATCAGAGTTAAACTGTCAGACAAATTAATCAGTATATTCCTTATACCCATAAAGGTTTACACACCAAAAATAAATAAGAGCTTGTCAAAGCACTCAAAGAACAAAGCTGAATACTCAAATATGCATTTTACCTTGTGTTTGAATATAAATGCCTACAACAGTTTTGTATATTATTGGAATTAAACTACCGTCCTGGAACAGGAGGCATTTACAATGGACCATATTATGCCAAGGATTAAGCATCCTGCACTTCAACTAAATTCATTTGAAATAGTGTGTTCGAAAATTAGGCAGAGTGGAACTAGTGTTTTTTACTTCAGATAGTATAATGACTTGATGATTCATTTTATTGAATATTTTAAAAGTTTGAGTGGGAAACCTCGACATATAAATCCAGGATTGTATTAAATTATCATTTATTTTACTGTCTCTTTTTTTTCTTGTCAGAATCAGAGCAAAATCTTTTCTTGGTAAAAGATAGGGGAGTAAGTATACACATTGTAAATTTTCACGTTACAGTTGTCTTTGACCTTCAGCACATGGATGAATATCTACTTCTTTTATTCATGGCAGTTCAGGGAATATAGGATTCTGGTCTATGAGGGGTTTGAGGAGCTGTAAAATCTCTTTTGTCACCTAAAGATATTTGCAGGCAATGAGAAGAAGTGTTTCTGGAAGACTGAGCCACCTGCAGTGGCAGAATCTTGGGTGAGAAAAGTGTAGGACAGAAGGGAAGGGTGAGTTTATTTGATGTAAAAAAAAACCTCAATACCGAAGCAGAGAAAGGAAAGAGCTCACAAGGTAGATTGGTTGTTATTGCTCTTTAAAAAGGAAAAAAAAAAAAAAGAAAAGAAAAAAAAGAAAAAAGAAAAGAAAAGAAAAGAAAAGAAAAGAAAAGAAAAGAAAAGAAAAGAAAAGAAAAGAAAAGAAAGAAAAGAAAAGAAAAATAAAAATCAGATAAAACAAAGAAATCTCCTTTGACTCATGTGAAGACTGAGCTTGGTGATTACTCTATGATTTTAATTGCTTCATCTTAATCATTGCTTCTTTGCTTACCATTGCCTCCTAAACTGGAAGAGCTCCTTTCCTGGTTTCAGTTTGGATGCCACCAAAACCTCTTGAGAATATCTTTCAAGATGTTGAGTACTGTTAAATCAGAATTAAAACTCTAGCCAGGTTTTGGCCTCAGGCCTAGAATAATCCTACTTTTCTTCTAAACGTCTCTTCCTCAGCTTGCTGCTGCTCAGAACATAGTAACATTTGAACTCACTGATACATTTCTAATGTTAAAAGCTTTAGAAAGAACTCTAGGCCTAAGTAGCCTAAAATTTATTCCACAGGATATAAAATACTCCCAAAAATCCCTTTCAGTGTACAGAGCTACCTCTTACTTTTGGGAAAAAACATGGGGAAGGAATGTAAGAATTTGAAGAATTAAAGTGTCAATATCTGAATGAAAATACTTTAAGGATATTTTAAATATTTTAAAAATATTTAAATGAAAATATTTTAAATGAGGAAATAATTCTTTTAGATAATTATTTTTTAACATTAAATATTATAAGTCTTTTTAGCATTTAGTATTATCAAATAATACATTTGTATTTCGTTAACTGGAAATCTACCTTGATAAGGTAGAGTCTCTCTGAATCTTACACTGAGTTCTTTATGTAGTTATCACCCCTTGATTGCTGGATGGTAAACTAATTAGTAAAGAACAAATCCTTTATATCCCAAACACGAGACATAATCAAAGCTCAATCATCAAACCCATCCTCGTACAGATTTTCCAACCAAGATCATCTTTCTTCTGTTTCTCCACAAGAGAATCTTACAGAAGATAAATACATACAATGCTGGATTATTTATATAACTTTAAATAATTTCCTTTAATCACATTAAACTTTAGTGAATGTTGTGCATGTGATGGGTTTAAAGCTTTCATCCTAACTTCATAAAAGTTCTTTCAGAGCCTGTACTAGGGAATGATCATTCTGAATTGCTACTAACTAATGTAAGCATACAATTATTTTAAATGTTCCTCCCAGGGATTCTCTTGGTAAAGTATTTTAAATTCATATATAAAACTTTAATGATAATGTCAGTTTAACATCCTCTGAATCTGGGCTAACTGCAGTAATCACATAGAGAAAGTTATTTTAATATCTTTATTAAAGTACAGTCTTGAGATGCATACTTTTTTTACTTAATAAATTGCTCTTCTAAACTTCATAAAATTACCATACAGCAAAATATACTTTACATTTCAAATCAACAGATTACCTGATACTCATTTATATAGTCTGTTCTTAGGAACATCTATTGCTTCTTTCTTCTCATGCATTCTGCACACTGGCTGATATAAAGATTAGGCAACTTGCTAGCAGCTTTAGGGGATAACTATGGTCTGAAACAGTATATAGTAGGGCTGAAAGTATTCCAAAGTACTATTAATTTTTTAATACCCCCACTCCTGCAAGCACTGTATATTATTTTAGGCATTTTTTTTTAACTAAAGTGTTTGTGGCATTATCAACTCAAGAAATGTATACGGTGGGGAAAGGAGGCAAAAGAGGGAGAGAGCTGAAACTACGTATGAAAGGTGTACATGAGTACACATACATCTGGAGGAAGAAAAGGATCCCCATAGCTCTAAACCTGATTACATCTGTTTTAAAACCTCATAAATTTCTGTGTAGCAGTCCAGCTGGGCAGAATCTTAAAAGAACATCAAAAAGATACTCATCTTGATAAAGCAATTATGTTGTCAGTTCCCTTGATCAGCACGAGCTTGACAAAGCGTGCTCCAAACTTGTAATTTTAGCCTAGAGCTCACAAAACTTGAAGAGGTGATCTATGGAAAGGAATGAATTATCTGAAGGTATGGGTTTTCATGAATTGTTCCTTAAGCACCAAGTCTTGGCCTGCAGTTATTCAAAAGCTGGGCGGTACCAGCCCTGGGGTGGACAGAGAGAAGAATATTTAGGCAGTGAATGTATTGTCACTCCCAGCTGACAGCTCCATACCATAACTGTCAGCCATGACATCTATCTTAAGAGCATAGCACTTTTCAAGTTCTTTTGTGTGTGTCATTCAACTATTGACACACTGTGTGAATTCCTCGCCTTGCAGACAAAACTCTTGCTGACTGCCCAGATTTCATGCCCTCCATGTGGAATGGGGGAGAGGCTATTTCTGCTGTGAGTATTCCTGAAATTACATCTTGGCCTGAAAGTTTGGATTCTCTGACCAAGGTGCATGGGGACATGAGTTAAGCAGTTGCACCGGAAAGAGAAGAACACCTTCTATGAGTCTTCTCTTTTGTGCTTGGTTGGACTAGGACTGGGCTGGGCATCTATGCCGTGCTCAATGAAAAGAAAGGAAAACTATAGGAAACACTGTGCATGAAAAATGTAACTCGTATTCATGAGGTGTGCATAAAACAGCAAGAATTTGGGGGCAGTAACTGTTATCCACATGCTTATGTAACACTTAAGCTAGGTTTTGTTTCTCAGAGAATCTATGATAGTTATAATTGTGGAGCTTTTATTGTTTTTTGGTTTCGGTTTTGGTTTTTTTTTGGTTAGTTGTTTTTTTTTCCCCTTCTCTTCCTCCTGGAATTAGAAAATAAATTCCTAGCAAAATTTGAGTTTAAAAAAAAAAAGACAAATTCTATTTTCTGAGCTGAAACAATTGAAATATTATTTTCTAATTTTTACCTGAGTCTTATTTAAGCATCATGATGTCAAAAATATCTATGGAGACAATCCAGTATGTTTTGGATTTTGTGATATGTAATGTTCCACTGAACCGATGAAAGATGGCAACTTGACAGAGATACACGTATTATTAGATCAGAATAGCACTGTATGTTTTCCTTGAAGTTTTGCTAGTTCACTGCCTGATGCTTTTTAATTCATGCTAGTACATAAATTTGACACATTGAAGTATTGAGTATTCAGCATTAGGTTTCTGATAGAGCAAATGCAGTCCCTTGGCTGTCCAAGAGTATAAGTGGTTTGAAACATGATCATAACGCCTGGGAGAAATCCTTCTAATAGGCACTAGAGAGAGATGACAATTTTAAAGGATAAAAGCATATGGTAGTCATACAAGAAGGTGCTTCTTTGAGACAGAATTAACATGAGATATTGATAGTAGTCCTTTCAGATTAACATGTTGCACAGTCATTACTAGTTTCATTTGCATTTACTTAATGCATTTCTTCTAAGGTAGAAGGTTATTATTATTATTTAATGCATTTCTTCTTACTTTCTCAATAGGGATTGTCTTCTAATAAACACTGTGGCTGTGTGATGTGTTCCAGCATATTCTCTGACAAACATGCCAGAAGGGCTGAAATACCATTGCCTGTTATCAAAGTGCAGAAAAAACCTGTTGAAAGATTTAAAAGTCTGTAGAGTTTTTTTGTAAAGGCATATTGAAAAACCTACAATGAAGCAGAATGGTGGGATTTATAAGAGTTTTTACCTTTCGGCCTCCCATCATTTAAGAAGATTTTACATTTGCCTGTGCCTTTGCAAGCTTTGAGCACACTGCTGGAGTGGTCTTTGGCAGAAGACAAAGACAGAAGCAAAAACTGCATTGCAGATTTTACAATAAAATAAATGTTTTGTTTAGCTAAAGGTTGGTACTGTTTGTTAAGCGATGAGTTTTGCCTTCTGGAGTCTAGGGCAACATCTGACAATTTATCTAACTTGCACAAAACAGGTTACTTGTAGTTTAAACTTCAGCAAGGTTTAGTAGCTCTGCTTCATATTGGAACCTTACTCTTCATGCAGGTATTTAAGAAATATTGCATTGACCTGAAAAACATCCTGATGGCTTTATGACAAAATAGAAATGGAAAAGATTTATATGAATGAGTTTAAACAGTGTACTGCTGTAAAGATAAAAACACTGCTGCCATGCTGGATAGGATTCCATGGATATTAAAGTACTAACTTATCTTATAGGAACTACTTAAGCTTAAAAAAAAAACAACCTGTCAAAGAGCCTCAAAAATGCACATAAAAAAGGGTGCACTATATTTGATGGGCTAGCTGTTCATGTTGACATGAAATGTGACAAATATTTTAAATCTGAAACATTCATTTGACTGAAATTGAGTAAATGATTCTATAAACTCCTGCTAGTGTGAGGGTTTTATTTGTTTCTTTTTTTGCCTCACGTCACAGATCCTTTGCAGGTCTATGTCATGGGTTCCTCTCTTCTACCCTATAATCAGTCCTAAAACCCTGTTAGCACAGAATCCTGAACCCTTATTTCTTATCTTAAGGCAAAAAGAACAAGAATTGCATTGCAGACAGTGATTATCATGCATTATGCAGAACCATATGCATTATGGAAGGGTAATATTAAAAACTGGAAAAGTAAACAAACAATCACCTACAATATTAATAAATTTTCCTAAAGCTAAGGCAGACCAAAACAAGCCTCAAGATAGCCAAAAAAATGCAAAATACAACAAATCAAAACAAAACCCAAAACCAGAACACCAAGGTAAAAAAAAAACCAAACAAAACCAATTCACAACAAAAAGTGCTGTCATGTTTCCTTTTTGGGATGTCCAGGGAGGTTGTGTCATTTCTGTGTGAAATTCTGATCTATCAACATGTATGATAAGTAAGTGTAGTGGGAAAAACAAATCTAATGTTTGCTTTTTTGATTTGTTTTGTTTAGTTTTTGAGTTCTGTCTTTTGTTTTGCTCACTCTGATAGACCCTGAAATAGTTTTCTTCCCAGTTTTGTGCTGAGAACAAGAAAGCTGTTCAGTTTTGCAAGTCAACCATGTATATCATCACTTTCTCAATAACTTCCTGCTATAATTTGAAGAAATCTACAGGGTGTGTTGCTTGCCGTAATGTAACTAATAAAACCCAGTGGTTTCTTTAGTGTTTGTCTGTATTTGCTATTACATATTTTACAAGAGGTATTGGCAGTATAAGCAATATTATATGTTTGCTAGTATATGAGACAACTGTATGGTGTTTTTTTGTTTCCCTGATGTAAGAAAAGGGAAAATCTGATTTGTGTTTGGAGTACTGTCATCCAGGCATATTTTATTTTTTAACATTTTGTAGGGGAAGTCAGAGGAAAGTGTTAACTGGTTACTCTTGATTTGTAAATTATGTGCAGTAAGAAAGGTTTTCAGTAAGTCAGAATTCTGTTTGCTTTTAGCGGTGTAGAAGTAGTCCATTATATTTTCAGTGTTTTTTCTCTTCAGAGTCACTGGAGAAAGGCAAATAGTTTTGAAAGAGGCAGGTGAATTTAGAAATCTCAAAGAGAATATTTATAGCCATTTCTCAGTGTACAGGATTCTTATATGAATTAGTATAAACAGTCTGGCTTGCTGAGATGTAGATTACAGTAAATTTACTGATTTTATATATAAGCAGTCTCACTTATGTAGGAAAAATAAATGCATATCAATGTGACTAACCTGCTCTGAAATTTCTCCATGTCATTTTATAGGAACTATAAATATGAAGCAGAATGACATTAACTTGATTTTTTTAATACCAAAGGCAGCAAGTGGAAAAATGTCATAAAATCAGATTTTGTATGACTGTCAAAACTTGTCACCTACGTAATTTATGCTGTAAAAATATGAATACAGCAGGATGCTATACATGATTTATAAAGATATAAATAGTAAACAGTGCTTGAAATACATATATATATATTACTGCTAGCTATTCTCTAACCCCATTGTGTAACGCTGATAAGTGAACTTGTTTCACAATTTTTGACTTTTTGTCTCTAGCAAATCATTCACATTGGAGTGGGGCATACTGAACTGGGAAGCAAATACAAGACCAGCTGGATTTCTGAAACCCAACAACCAGGGAAAAAAAGTCATGTAAATACAGCCTCGGACTATTAGTAGTTGGCATTGTTGTCGCATTTTAAATCACAAAAATGTAGAAAAGGTAGGTGCTTTCTGACAGGGGTATTTTGTCTGTGTTGAGGAGCTCTCTGGCTGTATATTGAAACAGCACGAATTTCTGAAGTCTAGGGAGGAAATAGAATAAGGTGTGTTTT
This sequence comes from Psittacula echo, assembly GCF_963264785.1. Taxonomy (NCBI): domain Eukaryota; kingdom Metazoa; phylum Chordata; class Aves; order Psittaciformes; family Psittacidae; genus Psittacula; species Psittacula echo. Next base: position 95,368,724 of record NC_137737.1, on the reverse strand, counting down.
GGGGGGAAAGGGGTACGGATAGGAAACTGCCATGATTTTTAGGGGTGCAAAACTTTGTTTGCAACTTATGAATGTCCTCAGTGAGTTGTGAATGTTCTTTTTTGGATATTAATTGAGAATGTACTGGCATATACAAAATAGTAGATTGTGTCTCTTTAGACTGATATACAGCAACTGATATGGTATGGATCATGAGATCTTTCATATCAGGGATAGATAGGCAAGTCAGTAAGAAAAATTCATTCACTATGGTTCCCCAGTCTCATTGTTGATTTCTACCTAACTTTTATACGTCTTTGCTTGGCATTAAGACCAGATTTTGGTCTTAGGCATTGAGTAATTTCACTATTTTTTTTCCCATGTGTTTTTTTTCTTACCACTTTTTTTAAACCAGTCTGCCTTTACTGCTTCCCAAGACAGTGTAAATTACTATTATAATTATTATTTTATTATTATTATTATTATTATTTTGGAATAGGTTTCTAGAGCTAGGTTATCAAATGCTGTATGTCTTGGGGAATATTTTAATGTCACATTATTTCCATCTCTGGGTAATCATCTGTCACTTTAAATACCAGTGTCAAGTACAGACTCCAAGTCCCTCAGGCCAAAAAGCTCATGCTTTCCTCTTCTATAAATTGGGGCACATTAGGACTTACCTCCTCTTACAGTTTGTATTTTATCCTATTCTTGCTGACAACGACCATCTGAACAGAAGTTCTTCTTTGAGGTACCTAATATTTAGCTGGGTCTAATTGGTGGAAGAGAAAAAGAAGTCTTGAATGACACCCTGGTATTTGGAAGAGGGCCTAAGAAATCCTTCTGTTGACTGTCCCACAGCTGCTTATGAAGGCTCAGGTCACTGTATTGCTGCACTCTGGATTGCTTGCTCCTTTCTAAGAAGAGCCTCCTAATGCAGATGGGCTTATTGCCAAGTGCCAAGAGAGAGGGGATTACTCACCTGCATAGAGGAAACTTGCTGTAGGAGAGGGATCCCAAGGTCTCTCTTTTCAGATGTCACTCTCATTTTCACAATCTCATGTCAAGAAACCACACAAGAGTTGTCATGAAGATAGGCTGCAGGTGTTACTGTATAGGTCATCCTTTCTCTCTTTCACATTACTGTCAAGCCAAGCCTGAGGAGAAGAGGATAATGGAGAACCCCTGAAAGTGCAGGAGGAATGAGTATATTGTCCACAGGGAGTGGTGGAAAGCCATGTAGGAACTCTGAAGGTTCTGTTAATTATGGGTCTTTGATGGGCATATGACAGAGAAGCTTCATGCAGTCAGTAATTAGTTAGTTAGTAACTGATTTTTGATAAGAAGTTTTAAGTTTTATGCTACCTGTTAATCAGCAGGAGCTTCTGAAACAGGGGACAGGTTTATCTTTGTGTGTCAGCAGAGTTGACACAATTACGTGTAATTACGTGTCATTAATGGGAGGTCAGAAGACTTGCAAATGTGTAATAGAAATACATTCTCTTTTTTTTATCAGTGGGATTTTGACATAGAGGTAATGATTTTTTTCTGTTGTTTGACTCATGATATGTGAATGTTTGAAACTAGCAATAAGAGTATCGAATGGGAAATGTTAAGGCTTCAAAATTTAAGAGGTCTCCTCACATCTCAGGAGAGCTAAAACAATACAGCAGTTTTGCAAACGATATTCTTTAGCTAAATATCTCATTTTGTACAATATCACAGGAGAACTGAATACAGTTGGAAGGCCTTGGACATGAAGTAAAACATCGGGTGGTTCTTTCAGGTTTCCAGCTGGTGTAGATTATGCTTTGTGGCCATGGTTCTTCTTCCTATGAATGTGTATGAAGGGAGATCTCCCTTGATACATTTCTCTAGTTGGATATTCAAAGTAGTAGCACTCGTTTTAGGCCTTACTCTGTGAAATGCAAGTTGAAGGCTGCTGGTTTTTCAGTATGAGGACTGGAGGTACTACACATGCAAATGACAAAGACTATATTTTTGTACATTGCCTCTTCTAGGTTTTATACTACAGTCCGCAATTACCATAATAAAAAACAGCTTTGTCTTCTAGCTCTGAGATAAGCTTGGGAAGCCTTGAAATGCTCGGAATTCAGATTTTCTATAATTCTTTGTGGCTAACGAATATAGAAGTACTGTGGAAATCCATTTTCCATGTATGTTTAGCCCACATTTTGGCTGCCTGTATAAACAGCATGAGAATTTAAGAAGATGTTTAATATAAATTAAGCATAGAAGATTTTTGGAGATCTTCTTGAGTAAATATTTAAATATATATTTAAATGATTTTTTTTCCCCTAGATCTCTGTGTGGTTTATAGAGTTGCTCCTCTTTAGTAGATAATCATAAGTCAGTTTGAATTTTACCCTCAGGGGGTTTAAAAATGCTAACACCTACTGAAACTGCATTAAGAACCATTGTCTTCATTGTCTGAATATTTTGTAATCTGTCTGAGCCTATCTTCAACTTAAAGGTGGTTTATTTTGTACATCTAACATCAAAAGAGGTTTCTTTGGTAATATTTAATATATGTGCTTTTGTAAATTTTTTTTTCTTTCCCACTGGCACAGTGTTTCGAATGCTAAAATTATTTCAAGAGAAGATCTTCCCTTTAGAACCTCACTCTTCGTACACATGCCTGAAGTCAAGAAAAGCATGCTACTGTTTATTCCATTAGATCACACAGCTAATTAATCAAGATTTAAATGAGTATCAAGATGTAGCCTTCATTCTGTCTGCTTATTAACTTTCATTATGTGTAAATCTAAGGTGTAATTGTTAACAGGATGGATTATGCTGTAAAGTTTTTTTTCCTATAACAGCATTCCTTCACAGGTCCCCTTATTAAAACATACCCAGGGTGATATATTATGTTAAGAATGTTTAAAACATAAGGTGACAATGACCTTCCCTTTAATTAACTATGATTGAAATAAAGGTGAGAACAATGATGATGAAGCTCTGCAGGAGACCATAAATCATTTGCTGCACTGGTTCGACAGGACACAGCTACAAAAATAACCTTGCAATTCACAGGTTAAATGGCTGTTCCATAGTGCTGCATTCACTATTGTTTTTATTTACATATATACAGATAACTTTCATTTTGTGGCAGTGTAAAAAATGTCTTTGATCAAACATTGAGTTATTTTCTGAAGATATTTGAAAGCACTTAAGTATTTTGTTCGTTAAAGTATTACTCAATATTCCAGCTTTAGTCAGCAAAGTGCTATATACAGCAATGGAAAGTTAGGATACTTATGTTTTCTTCTGGAAACTTGTGCTGTAAAGGACAGAAAGCAATCTAATGTTTTATTGTAAAATGGTTCTTCCATCTTTCTAATGATTCTGAGCTTTCACCTTACTATGTGAGGTGAGATCACCAGTTCTGTTTTTCATGATCTCAGAATGGTTTCTAGCTTATTTAACCAGGTTTAAGAGCATTTCACACACTCTTAGAAATAAGACTACCTTTTTTTCTAGATACATCACTTTATGTAAGATTTATAGTCCTTTACCATTAAGTATAGCAAGCAGAGTTTGCAATACAATATATATAATTACAGTTCAACAGAAGTGATAAATACAGTTAATAGTGTCAACTGCTGCACAATAAAGTAAGCAAGATTTTTGTCACCTTGAATATTAGCATTATAGAAAGGACATCAAGGGCTTTGTGTTCAAGCTAATATGTGTTGGATAATCCTGTAAGATTACAATAGATACTGAAGCCTTACTACTAGATTAAAACAAAAACCCCAAACGAATCAAAACCCAACAAAACAAACTAGTGAAAGTAGTACAGAGCATTTCATACTTCCTTTATGTTTTATATCTCTTGATTTCTTCACAAAGATGTCTTTGAGACTGGTAACTCTAAACTTGGAAAGCAGACAGTCTGGTGAAGAAAAAAAGCTAGAATATTTCAAAGTGGATGTTAACAGGCATTAAGCCGCAGAGTTTTGGGATATTTTTGCAACTGAGAAGAAAGAGGTAGGTCTCATAGAACTGAAAACACCCAGAAGAAATGAATATAACAGCAGAAAGCCCAGAATTAACTGTCCGTTCTTTTCTGTGTTGTAATGCCAGCAGGCATTGCTGGGGTAAGTTTTGGGTGGTAACATGTTTTTTCTTCAAGATAGGAGCATGGAGTTTTATCTTAGGCTATTTCCCAGCTCCCTGAATTTAGCATGTTAAGATAAATCATCAGAGAAGTTTTGGCTTTTTGAAGTGCTGAAACACAAATGAAGGTAGATGGATGGAGAGCTAGCTGTCTGGGAATTGCTTTTGAGTAGACGGACTTCCTAGGGCAGTGAAATGTTATTTAGTTAAGTAACATTATATTTATGTGTTTAAAAAGAGTGCGTAAGAAGGGGAATAGAAATTCTTATTGCTTTGGTATATCTTGTGCATAGCACTTCAGCAGAACATTATTTTTTAAAAGTATTCAGTTTGAGTTAGTCTTTGCTCTATATGGGTGGCAATGTGCATAGATCTTGAGACTATAGGAAACATTACTGAGCATGAAAACAAGTTTATTTGTGTCCTGGGAAATGTGCAAGTGATGCACTCAGCATTCTGCAATCATCTTTCCCTGGGTATCTAGTCCACAGGACAGTGGGAACAAGTAACAGCGGTTTCTCTGGTGCCTGCCTTCACATGTTAAACAAGTAACAGGGGTAACTGGGACGTCATCAGTTCCAAATATCTCGGCAATAATAGGGAAGTGATGAGGCAAGATACCTCCAAATCACCCCAGTATTAGTTGGCATTGGATAGTCCTGTAAGTGAGAAGATAATAGTGATAATTCCTTCTCAGCACACCTTTACTGCTTGATGTGAAGTTTGCTATTTAATTGAGGAATATCACACTGATGTGGGGAATAATGCTCAGCATTCATTGCAGCTCATGCTCTTTGGTGCTGTTCGATACTCTGCCTTGGTCAGTAGGTGGTCTCTGATGCCTGTAACCTGCCTTGACCTTAACACAGACAATGAAGAAGGAGAAAAATAATTTCCAACTCTACAGGCATTTGACCTTCAAACAGAAGATTTGTTTTCATGCTTTAATGTAGCGTAGAACAACAAATGTTCAGACCATCTTCTGGACAGAGAAATAATAAAGAGGACATGCTTAGGGTAGGCAGAAAGGCCCAATTACTGCCCAGTCCCTAACAGACTAACCTCTTTCTAACATTATTTGCACTCTTAATGTGGCCCAATCCCTTTGAATGTCATTGATCCTCTTGAAACTCTGAGGAATTTTTTTGAATTATTTGTTTGGGCATTCCTATGAGAACTGCAGCCTCAACCTGCTTTTCAGTCTCTGGATCTGATTGTATATTTTAACAAAATTTTCCAATGGAGAATATTTTTACCATACAAATGTAAACCAGGATTTCTGAAGAGTCACCAAAATGACTATTTTCAAGTCAGTGGAGAAAAATGCCAGTGTCAGAGAACTGTTGAGTTGATGCTGGGGTAAAGTGCTGTAATGGGAGAGCAGAAATACAAAGCATTAAGCACAAAGCTGGTGAGAGCCAGAGGCAGATCTTAGCTTGGCTTCTTCCTGCGACAATCACAACAGACTCCACCATTTCAGGCCGGAATGCAAAATTCATTAATTTTCCCTGAAGTATCTGGTCAATAGTCAATCTCCTACAAATACTAAGAAAAAGAGAAATGAGAAATTACTTTCCTGCTGCTGCTGTTCTTCTCTGGGTCTGCAATTGATGTGACTGTTGTGGCTCAGTTTGACCTAATCTTTTTAGGAAAGAATGAATATTTTACTATTGGTGTTAATTCTTAATAAAAGTGCTTAGGTGTGATTCCCTGCCCCTACTTTATTGCCTTTTTTGTTGGCATTTCTATTAGAAGGGATAGATTCCCAGGGAGGTTGTGAATGCTCCATCCTTGGCGGTGTTCAAGGCCAGGTTGGATGAAGCCTTGGGTGGCATGGTTTAGTGTGAGGTGTCCCTGCCCATGGCAGGGGGATTGGAACTAGATGATCTTAAGGTCCTTTCCAACCCTAGCTATTCTATGATTATATGATTCCTACAAGATGCTTTAATTATCTGTTTTTCATGATCTTGCATTCATGCCCTGGCCTAATTAAGTGATGAAGGTCCATAACGCTTGCTTAGTATTTCATAGGCCTCCCACAATTCCTTACTGATTTTTTTCTTGTATGTACATTGTTTCTGCTTGGCTCCAAAATTTCTCTCAGTATTTCATTTTCTCATTTCAGTAAGTGCTCCAAGACTCACACCCACACTGGAGCCAAAAGTAATTTGTAATTAATGTAGTGAAGCTGAAAACTGTTTTTTCTCAACAATTTTGATTCCCATGTTTTTAATATAAAGGGAGATTGCTGTTAATTTCTGAATTAGAAACTTGGCAGACACATGAATAGTACTGAGCAAATCATAAACAAGGTAATGAGGAGACATAAACAAGCAACAAAGACCAGAAATTAGGGATCAAGCCTAAATGAGGCTACTTTTTGAAGTATCAGGCTGCCTTGTTCATGGCAAGGACAGGGTAAGGAAAGAGAGAAAAAAACTGTTGCAGGTTTGCCAATTTAATGACCATTAGAAACCTAGGAAAAGTTCCCATGAGGATGCATAGGTATACAGTTAAGAAATATGGTTTGACTTTTTAAATCTAAAATAAATATTACTTATTGTTTCTCTGCCAGACAAATATTCCTTTTTGATGACTGGGTTTTTGTTTATTTAGCTTCTGATTTATTTATTTTATTTAAATGGATTTGAAAGGAATTCTCTTGTCCTACACTTGAATTCCTATTTATTAACATTCTTTGAATCTTGGGCAGCCAAACTGAATGCATATTTATAGGCACATTCATCTTCCAGAAAGTTTTAAGTCAAAAACCAAAAAAACAAACCAAACCCTAGGCTGAGAATCTGATTTGGATCATGTAATAATTTTTTCCCATAACATCTGTGGAAAGACACGAGCAGCATATACACTTCAGTGGCAGAAGTCTGGTTTTGTAGCAGTTTTAATGGATGTAGTGACATCTTTTGCATTTTTAGAAGGGTTCAAAAATTGTAAATAAACTTTTCACCTCTATGCAACAGGCATTTGCATAATGTTGTCAAAGCATATCTCAGTGTATTGAAGCCACCTCTGAGAAAAGGGTCTCAGCCAGTGAGGTGAGGACACAGCACATGCATTGTGCGCTTGATCTGCACATCTGTGAGGGTCTATATATTGCGTACCAATTGAGGCTAGATTCTCAGTATATGACATTCAAGTACTGTATCTATATCCTCCTGATTACTTAAGATGAATTAAATGCAACCATTGTTTTACAGTTGGACTACATGCAAGTAGTTTCTCAGGTAAATTATTAGATTTTTCAGGTAAAATGTTACTGTCAAAGAAATGACATTCACCTTAGTGAATTCTGTAATGTAGACTCATATTTAGGATAATGAAATGAAAAGCTGGTTTTTTTATATTACAGAGGGAGGGAGGTAGCTATGCAGGTTTAAAGCTGTTTTGTTTTGCTTTGTTGACTCCTATTCATACGACAGAGGGCAAGATGAGTTCGTTTCATAATTCAAATTCCAGATATCATTCTAAAAGATCTTTTAGGTAAATTGTGGGGGTTATACACAAGATTTTTTAAGTTGCCTTGAAAAATAAAAAAATTGAGGATTAGTTTAAATCAACAGAAGAATCCTGTCCCTTTGAGCTTTCTTAAATATAATTGAATTTGGTTGCAACTTTTTCTTTCATTCCACACTAGGATAAGAAAAAAGCTTTATGGATTGTTAATAAGAGAGAAGACTATTGAAATCACTGACTTGTGATCAATCTCATATTTTTAAACCAGGAAATTTGAGGAGTTGTTAACAAAACTTATTTAGCTAAGGAAGTGGGAAAATGAGAAAGCCCCACTGACTTGCACTCTGGGAGAAGTTTACACTTACAGGACATCTAGTGTCAAATTTTCATCCGGTTTCCTGACTTTGGGATACAAAATATTTTTCTAGACTTTCCAGAAGAGTTTGCAAGAGTCTTACAGTTTTTCTAGGAGATTCTGAGATTTTGTTTAAAATACACTTAGCAAGCCTAGACGTCACCCAGTATAATGGCTGAAGACTTTAACATGCTCTTTTTTTCAATCACAAGCTGGTAGCAGAGTAATTCAAGTGACTTAGAATGAGAAAAGCAAAGGGTAAAACAACAGCATGATTATAAAGTCCAGTAAATCAAAACCTCCCACCCAAATACTGAGTAAAATTATCTGCATTGTAATATTAATAGTACTCATGGTGCCAGTGGGATGGTAAGAATTCCTATTCTGAATCATTAAATTAAAAAAATCCAAACAAACCCACAAAACCAAAAAAAAAAAAAGGTGGCAGGAACTACAATTTGCAGTTGAGCAAGTGAAAGTCAAATCAATTTGACTGTATCTTTTTAAAAGCAGATTTTGCTTGTTTTGTTACCTTTTTAATTTTTTCCCATACTTGGTGCTAATCAGGCTTGACAAATAGGCTCACCTTTGAACACACTTTGCACTAATAATGTCATAAAGTAACTCCCTTTAATTGGTACCTCAGGCCACTGTCATCAAACAAGCTCATAAAAAGAAACTAGTGACAGCTTTCACTTCTGCTAGATTTATAAAAGACTTCTCACCTATGCCCAGCTGGTATGTGTTTACATTACTATTCTAGGTTTGACCTTTGATCAAAGAAGCAATATATTTTGTGTTCCACAACAAACCTGCACCATCACTTCAATTCAGACATTTATTCTCGCAGTGCATGGCTACTGTGAAAACTTTGCACTTAGAAAATAAAAAGAGCAGACAGTTTACATTCAGGCTCACAGTCCACTATAATATAGCAAATATATTTTAGAGACAGATACATAATTTAAAATTAGTAACATATTCTACCACTGATATTTTTTTCTTCACAGTCTGTATAAGCAAAGACTCTCATATGTGCTCATTATTCAAAACTATTCACCTGATAACTTTTGTGAACAATTCTTGGTCTTGGTCTGTCGCTCATTCTCAAGGATCTCATTGTGAATATTTGATCATCAAAATTCCAGCTCAGTGACTCATCACCTAAATCATATGGTATGCTTCTGCCAAGATGAAGGAACACAGCCCTTAATTTTCTACTTAATGATTCAGAAAGTGGTGAGCACTTGTCCTCTGAAAGTCAAGGCCTTTTATCTAATATCCAGAATTTGAGGTCTTAGTCATTGCTTTTAGCAGATATTGGAGGTAATAACCAGTAAATGCAGATTCAAAATTATTTTTGTAACTACTGAATTTTAAATTAGGTACTTGGATGCTCTGACTTTTCTGTTCTTCTTTTCCTGCAAGTATTCCAGGCAACTAACAGATCAGAATGAAATTATTCAGTGTGTTTCTGCAAAATATAGGATTTATAGGAAGAGAAATTCTTGCTAAACTCTAGTAATAATTGCTTGTAAATTTTATTATGAAAGAATTTATTTTCAGCTTTACAGCATAATTCTGTCTACATTTGGGGTGGTTCACAGTAGGATTTCTGATCTTGATTCATATTAGATTTCAGAGCATATACAGATTTTGATTTCTGGATTCTACAGGCACACACTTGTCTTTATGATATCTTTAATATTAGAAAGACAGAAAAAAGGTTTTTATTTTAATTCTAGTTCATCTGTGGTTTTCCTCTTTAAATAACACTAATTCTTCGAATGACAGTTTGTTTTATGATGTAAATTTTATGTGACCTGCATTTTGCCTGCACAAGTGCTTTTTCTTAGTAATGGATATTGTTAAGCTAGAAATATATTTATTAGGTTTAAATTTAGGTGGTTTATTTGATCTGTCCATAATACCTTGCTATTGAATCAATTTGCTGTCTTTCAAACAACTTTATTTCAGGGTTTTCCATACAGCATAACATTTAGAATCGTAGAATCATAGAATCATAGAATAGTTAGGGTTGGAAAGGACCTTAAGTTCATCTAGTTCCAAAACCCCTGCCATGGGCAGGGACACCTCACACTAAACCATGTCACCAAAGGCTCTATCAAATCTGGCCTTGAACACCGCCAGGGCTGGAGCATTCAAAACTTCCTTGGGCAACCCATTCCAATGCCTCACCACCCTCACAGTAAAGAACTCCTTCCTTGTATCTAACCTGAACTTCCCTGTTTAAGTTTGAACCCGTTACCCCTTGTCCTGCCATTACAGTCCCTAATGAATGAATTCAGCAATTAGTGATACCTATTGTTCATAGACACGTGCGTTAAGAGTTAACAGTGTGTTTGGAGTATAACTTTGTATAGTTTTATAAGTTGCCATATACCCAGGCCTTTATAGTTTGCTTTCCTGTGTTTCAGGTTCTCAGGGTTGTTAGGGGCCTAAGTTAGTACACTGTGAGTGATACCAGAAAGGAATTAATGATTTTCAGAGTCCTCATTCTTCCTCTTTTCCCTCCTTATCATAGCAATGAGAAAGTTATTTCAGTATTTTCTAATTTACCTATCCATCTGCCCTTCTCTCGACAGTCTATATAGATCAGATCAGCTTTGGTGATGCGTAAGTTGTGACTCTATTAACTTCTTTAAGAAACGCATAAATGTACTATCAAAATGACAGGTTGGATGCTGTTCTGAATGTTGTTTATAGCATTGTATTCACCATCAGTAACTTCTGGTTTATAACCTGCCTGAAGTTGCTGTATATTTTTATTTACTAGATAAGTAAACTATGCATCCATCAGACTTAACTTAGACCTAGTTTTAAAGCGATTACATGCTATTATAAAACTATTGCTAATGAATTAAAGCATTTTAAACATGTTTTGTAATCATGTAAAAACATCTCATTATGAGGAATATACGTATTTGAATAGATATAATTTGAACATTCTATAGTCCACAGTGTTCAGAAAGAGTACTATTAAAAGGTTTTGCTCTAACTTAAAGATTTCTAGTTGTATTTTAATGGTGTTTGGTGAAAAGGTGACATAGTGACTTTAAATGAATGCTGTAAAAATAGCTCGTAAGTTACTACATATTTCACATTAATATAGATTTTTATTAGTTTTTTTATTCTTTTTTATTTCCCTGCAGGTAGAACTTTTATGTAAAACACGTCACTTGCATATTTTATACTTGATAAAAGTTTTAAGCAATATTTCTCCATTTTTTGGGCTTTGTGCAAAAAATTTGCAAACCAGTCAGGTGCTGATGGCAGTAGACACATTTGGGAAAAAGCCCTGTCAATAATGCCACAAAATATTATTTCCTTATGTGTTCTGAGGTTTCAAAATTCAGCCCTCCAAATATGTTAAGAGTCAGTATGGAATAGAAATATCTAGGTTTTCATACTGAAAAATTCAAAATATGCAGTTAAATAACAGTTGCCTTTAGCTAGATGAATTCATTTGAATAAGCTCTTTCTCAGATCCAGTAATTCCCAAGTGGGGTTTTGCTGTGCTTGATTTATGATAGATTTAGTGGAAAGATGGGAATAGCTTAAGAAATTCTGTCTTCCTTCTTCTAATAAATTTCCTTCTTCAATGTTAGACAAGATGGACTATTCTCTGTTGATCAGCACTGTTTTCAAACAGGTGGCCTGTCTTCACCTTCTGGCAAATAGATAAGAGATGTGAAGGGAGGATGGTGTAAAGCTGCTGCTTTGGTTTGGGAGACAGGAATATTAGACTGAACAAAATGGAAGTTTAAATTCTCATTATAGGAAACAATAACTGCACCTATCAATGCACAAGGTGTACAGCAAGCAGCTTGAAAGTGACCTCAGTGGTTACTTCCATTTGCAAATTTCATTTACCTCACAGGCTTTCTTTCTAGTGAAAAGAGAGGATGGGAAGGGACTGCTAAGCATGAAGAAAAAGGCACTAACTTCCTACGAAGCCACCAGACTGGAAAAGAAGTAATTTTGCCTGAATCCATCCTGCTTCACTAAGCCAAATAGCTTGAAAAAGTACATTGTACTCTGACGTTTTCCTGTTCTAATTTATTCAGTTGACATTGGAAATATAATAAAGAAACCAGTCAAGGATGCCTAACTTTGTAAACAGTGCAATAACAAAGTTAAAGATTTAGAATTAGAAGGTAGTGCACTGGTTTTGTGTCTCAATTAACAGGTGCAGTTCAAAAAAACTGGATTTCAGTCTTTATTAGATATACAAAGAACTGAATTTGTGGTAGTTTAAAGGATTTCTCTAAATTGCTCCAGGTGAAAAGGTGTGTTCTAGAGTTAAAATCGTAAAACCCTGATTTTCAGATATAACTCAGTCGAGATTTGTCATAAGTGTAGGATATTTTGTGTGTGAAATTAAATCAAGGTAAAACCTCTCCTATTTCCTCCCCTTATTGAATCTTTTCAGAATCAGTTTTTTTTTTTTTTTTCTGGTGGGGCAGATGGCTCCTTAACTGCAGGGCTGATGCAGCTCCAGGTCACAGGGGGAAAGATTTTTGAAGGAAAAAACCTCTGAACAGATGGTGAGCATTTAAACTAAAAAATGTTTTCAAATATCCTGATGTGTCTGCAGGACACAACAAAGAAAGGTACGTACGGTTGGGGCTGGCCTTACTCCTCCTGGTGGGGAGCAAGGTGTTGGTACAGTGGTTCATGAATTGCCATCCTTCCCTCCTTTACAGTACTGTGCAACTGCAGGTGTGGCTTGTGCAGCCTTAGTAGCCTCAAAAACTACCTGAAGGAAAAATTCTTCTAAAGATAATGCGATCTAGTTTTCAGGTGGTGTCCAGATAAAGAATATTTGCCCTTTGATGTTTTTAATTACATGTAGTTAAAGTAATGCTTTCAAACTCCTTAATTGGAAGAATTCCTGCTTAAGTATCTAAAAATTGTTTGCCTTTGATGAATGCAAATATGATAAAACACTTAAAAGTATGTTAGCATTCAAAACTGCCATAAACTTGCTTAAATACTGTTTGCAGTGAATATGAATAATTTTTAATATATGTAAATCTATAATGTGCTTTTAAAAAGGCGGTCTCAGTATAGTCTCCACATAATAGTTTAACCATATTCTGCATCCCCACACTTGTTCATACAAGTGACAGAATTTGCACAATTAAATCCATTTATTCCAGTGCTGTACCGTGAGAATTCTGTATCAAAACAACTACTTCATATCCATCATTTATAACTACTTTTTTGCCTTTTCTGTATTTGTGCGGTGTCATAAAGAAACTCAAAATGCATCTCCAAGTGCACATAATTAAACACTGAAATGAAATCTCATTGTTAAAAATGCTTTGCTTTTCTGTTTTTCTTCTGCTAGTGACAGATGCCCTGAATTGTTTTTCTTGTTTTCCAGCTCTGGTTGCCTATCTATGTTGAGAGAAGTGTCTTTGCCCAAAATTTAACTTTTTTCTTTCTGACAGTATTTCTAGGTTTATGAAAAATAAATGTTTAGAAAGAACCCCCCACAGAAGACCAAAACCTCACAGAGTAAGCAAAATAGTTGCCAATAACTTGGCAGGATTTTTTTTTTTTTGACCTTCAACTCCAATAATCAGTTATGAAGGCAGAGTTTTAAGTGAATTTAATGTTTTTTCTTGAAACCTGTAGAAACTATTACCTTTGTCTCTGCAAGTGTCAAAACATAAATTTGTGTCAAGAACATATGCTTTCAGTACTTAAAACAAGCTTGTTTTTGTGCTGCTGCTCTGCCTTGTTAGTTCTTACACTTCGATTATCTGGAAAGGTTGCCCCTCTCTACTACACAAAAAAAGGTCCAGGCATAATTTCACCGCTGATTGAATGCATGTAGCGAACAGTCATTCCTGGCAGAGAAAGGCTGAGCCTCCTGCCATTGTTCTCTTGACAAATAGTGAGTGTCCTCCCTTTCCACTGTCTGACCTTGACTAATTGTCTAGAATTGGTGCAGCTGTCCCTGTCTCATTCAGCACCGCAACACAAGGGCATGTAAGAAACTTTAAGCTGCCATCATAAAACTCCAGTTTGAGGACTTCATCACAATGCGCAGTGCTCACTTCTTTTGCTGTATGCTGTACAGTTTGTCACCGTTTACTTCCTCCGATAGCGTGTTTTATAGTCATGCTGTGTTTTCTTCTCACTTGCTGTTGTATATGTTTTAGAAATCTGTAGAGATAGTATTTCTGAAGTAGCTAGATAAAAGTCACATGGAAAAATACTTACAAAACTGTCAATTAAAAAAAATTATATGGGAAATTAATCTTATCTAGAAAGGTAGTGGAAAAGCATGTTTCTACTTTTCTTCTTCCTTATTAGTGGCACAATCTATTGTTGGAAATTCTTTTGGTAGAAACCTTCAGTATATTAATTTGGAAACTAAAGAATATAATGAGAAAACCAAGTACCTTGTGCGTGTTAATATAGGGATAAAATTTTCTGGTGCTACTTTTAAATATTAAACTTAACTGAATATTTTCATTAGCATGTGCACCAAAGCAAGCAAAGAATGTTCATAGGTAATTTCACAGGTAATTTTTCATACAAGAGGTATTGGTTAAATGCATACTAATGTTAATATAATAAATAGGTAACGTAACCTGGAAATTTTACTTGAAAGCTCCTGAGAATTTTTATTTTTTTATTTGCTTAATTGAGGCTAAAATTTGCCTTTTGAAGAGGGAAAATTCAGTGTGCCTTTTAAGTCATGCTTAGCTTTTAGTATTAGGGTTAAATGGACTTAGGTTTGAGTGATAAATAGGTCTTTTATCTGGGTAAATTCCATTCATATAGAAAACTATTGGCTTGCTTTATTTAAGGTTGAACGTAGTTCAGTAATGTTCTGTTTGTCATCTACTGTGTCTTTCAGTCGCGCTGCTTCTCGGTGACAGATTCTTTTGACAGAATAAGCTGATTGCTATAAAAACATCATACAAAAGTGAAGGGCCTTGTTTGTCTGCCCAACCTATATTGTAAGTCTTTCCAGAATAAAAACTTCTGGGTCCTTGGATTGTGTTTCTGCCAACAGGGTAAGTGGTTAAGTTTGGCACATGGAATAAATTAAGAAAATCAAATAAAACCTCTTCAAGAAGTATCTGCAGAAACACAGGTCTCAGATCAGGTGGAAATATACTTACTGAAGGAAATGCAAGTAGTGGATGAATGTTCAGAAGTGGTCTTTGGTGGCCTATATTGACCTGGGCATGTCTAAGTCAGACAAGGCTGGCAATATAACACTTTACCCCATGGAATATTTTCCTCCTTTTGGATCTGCTCCAAGGAGTGTGACTTGCTGCAGTGAGTAGGAGGCATAAATGACTAGGTTCATGAGATCTTTCTTCCACAAATACTCTTCCACTGTTACCCGTGTTAATAGGCAAATTAGGTGTTCCGCTTGGCATATTGCTTACTGCAAGAGAAGAGTGGTAACATTTGACCTGAAGTACTGCAGGCAGACATTTAAAACATGGTTATTCTGTGTTCGTGGTATTGCAATATGGTAGCAAATGGAGTTCTCTTTTAACAAACTCCCTCCTGTCCTTGCTACTCAGACCTGTGGCAGGAAAGCCTCTAGCACCAGTTTGTGACCTGTTCGAAACATTTCCAGTGATATTAAAATTTAGGAAATGTGTTGATTGGCTAAAACCACCAGTTCTCATAGCCTGAATGAGACCTGGTAGTCTCACAATGATGTTGCTCAACTGTGATCTGCAAGTCCCTCCTTGGTTTGACTTGAAGACACATGATGCCTACTTCAGCAAGTCTTGATCATGATTTGCTTAGAAACATTGGACCAGATGATCCTTGAGTTTCCTTCCACCTTGGTATTCTATGATCTTCCCTTCTCATCCTATAAGAACTTTCTGGCAGTCTTTGATCTCTCTCTAACTTATTGTGTAATAGAGATAACACCCTTGTTGTTATCAACAATTTGATGGCCTATTTTTGACTTCTGAAAATGATTAGCTCTTATTCAAAATTTGGAGCAAGCCATATTGGGAAGACATTGCCATATGTTGAAGGTTGTAGAGTTATATTTTAATAGCTCATATGTAGAAAACAAAGCTTGTTTTAATTTGCATAATAACAACAAAATAAAATAAATATAAAGAGAATTATTATTAATGGCTATCTATGGTATCCCTTAAGAACAGTCAGGACATCAGTGCCCTGCTGTAGCTCTGCTGCTGGGGGTGAACTGAGAAATGAACCCCAACTTCTTGGACTCCCACCAACTTCCTAATAGGCAAATGAACAGTGTTGCCCTGGTTGTAGATCCATGCTACAGAGTCCTTCAGAAACAGTGCCAGTTTAAGTCCTACTTGAAGCTGCAGGTTTTTGGTTTTGCATGGCAGCGTGCTGCCTTCCTGCTTGTGCCAGCACAGATGTTGCAGGCAGTGAGCTGGCTCAGAGACATACTAGAAGCTAGTCAGTGAGGCTTATGCTTATTCTTCTCCCTTTTTATAGGGACTTAACAAAGATAAAAGGCTGGAATATGCTCAAAGACGAGGGATATTTTCAACCCTGGTCACACTGACGGTCTCACAGTTGCAAAAGAACTGCTGGGGCATGTGAGTATGTTGCATGTGGATAGTAATTGGAAGGTGTTTTGAAGAAGAAATCTTTAATCTGACTTTGTTGCCAAACACTTTGTTCTGTGGATATTCACACAGTGGATTGGTTTAACTGTTGGTGTTTTAGATATTCTATTGTGAAGTAGATTAGTATATGATTAGTGAGACGCCACCCTTGTGCTGCCTGTCTTCCAAGTCCTGTGTGGATCTTGATTTTAGGCACAGAGAAGCTTATCCTCTTAAGTGGGTGTGAAGGGATGAAACAGAGACCCTGCTAGGGATTTTTTGCCTTTGCCATTTCTATCTGCACAGCAGCAAGCTAACGTGTGGGAGAAACAAGGAAACAGAATGATAGTATTTCAGGGTTGTGTGTAGCTATGCCTTTGCATCCTTCTCAGCTATCTTGCAGTGTAGTACTGGCTGAGTGGTATCTGGTTAAGGCAGTCCTGCTTTTCTTCCTAGCAATCTTAGAGATGCAAACTATCAAATGGGTTTTTCTAGCTTGTGGCATTGTTGAGAGGCTTCTTTCTTTTTAATTCCATAGAGCATATGGAAACTTTAGAGAAGTAGTGCTTCCAAGAAAACTTGCAGGTCTAAAATAAGTGGGACAAGAACACAGAGGAAGAGACAGGGTAGTAACTGTCTTATTCAAGAGAAGATGAGGTAGGGCTTGCTTTTCAACGTGTGCAGGTATGATTGCTCTTTTTCCAGTGAGTCTTCTACTCCTTTTCCCTTGGGTATCTAGTCACTAGTTCTTTTCATTCCTTCCTTTTCTGATTTCCTCCCCCAGCCCTGGTCAGACAGGTCAGCAAATCCTGTTTCAGCTTCTCTAAACTCTGCCTGCCACAGGAGGGAAGAGAGAATCACTAGAGACCTAAATTAGAGCAGCAGTGAATGAAAGCTGTGGGCAACAGTGGAACAGCTGCCACGTTTTACAGCTTGGCACAATGTAAATAAAAAAGTTCTTTTTTTTTTTTTTTTTTTTTTTTTTTAAATAAAGCCAATTTAAATGCAGGTTTTCTGTGTTGTGACTCAGAGAAGCTTGTTTATCGTACTAGTAGCTAACCCGCT
The DNA here is from genome assembly GCF_963264785.1 of Psittacula echo. Classification (NCBI taxonomy): domain Eukaryota; kingdom Metazoa; phylum Chordata; class Aves; order Psittaciformes; family Psittacidae; genus Psittacula; species Psittacula echo. The sequence goes on along the minus strand of NC_137737.1, from coordinate 95,351,099 downwards.
TTTAGTTCTGTGTGCCTAGCTTCACTCCTTAGGAGCAGGGCTGCAATCTTTTCGTAGCAGGGCTTCGCATAGGCTCCCCAAACTCTCTAGTTATGCTTGGAAGCACTGGTGGACAATATTCCACAGCCGAATTCTGATTCATCCTCAGTTGGTTGAATAGCCTTCCTGAATGCTGACTGTCTGCTGTACATATGTATGTCGTCTTTATGTTTGAAAGGAAACCCAGCCAGAACACAACACAGAAGTTGCAAACTGGAGAGCTTAATTTTTTATTTAGGAGTGAACACTTCCATTAATTAGTTAGGCCCTGGATTAGATAACAGGTTTTGTGAGCTTATTGTGCAGCTGGGCACATCTAAACTCTGCTTTCCTAAGTGGTTTAGAGCAGCTTTATTTATCAAGCGAATGCAAAAATCAGGAAGATCACATTTTTTCCTTGGCATTATACTGCCTGCAGTATTTATGGCATCCCATGCACAAAGACAGATATGCATACAAAAGTATGGATAACATGCAAAGGATTACAGGAGAGCTAGCTAAACTGTTTGATTTTCATATGTTCAGGCACATGACAGGACATGACTTTAGTACAATGAATGTTCTCTAAAATCCTATGCACCATACTAACTAGAAATTAAAATAAAGCCTTGCCTTTGCTTTCAAATAGAAGAGGGATTGGCATATTTAGATTTGATGCTTTTATGTTCTTTTCAGGAAAACAAAATTTCAAACGGGGTTGGAGTGCAATTTTCTGAGTAGGAAGACAGTGCTGCTCAGAGACAGAAGACAAATTATTGCGTGTCTGATTTCTGCAATTCTTGATTCACAGGATTTGGAAAAGCCAAATGCTGAGGAAGACATGCAAGGGTTAATATAATTTCCATTCCAGCGAGTTTTGCTTGCCATTATTTTCTTTTTCTTTTCTCCCTTTTAACTGATTCATAGCATAAAATCTTCCTGGACACCTAATTATCAAGCCAGCTCACAGTCACAGCTGTCTGCTTGGAGAACCCATTAGATGCAGCAGTTGAAGCCTCCATAATTCCCCAAACTTCCCGGTTGTGAATATTAAGAAAAGATTTTTACATGTCATATGCAATTCGGAGGCGGTGTGAATGGCGTTGGAAATGACGAGCTCTGAATGCTTGTCCATCACTCCATTCACTGGTTACAGGTGGTCTCATTTTCCACTTTCAGATATCGGCTAGCTATGACAGCAGGCACTTAATTTGCATGTTCAACAGACAACAAACGGCCCTGTGCATGTCAAAATAGGTGGTGATGCGTGACAGTTCCTACACAATACTGTCTCCTCTTTGCTTGACCTTTGACCTCCCTGCATGTCTTCTTTCACAATCAGAAAAAAATACACTTTTAGGCTTTGGAATAAATTTGATACCAAATTGATTATTTTCCTTTCTTCTTTTTATTCTTCTCTTTCCTCCTCGCCCACTTTTAAAGTATGCATGCACCCAGGCTTTCATCTGAACAGCTACAAAACTCTGCCAGAAGAGTCTCATAAAATTTAAAAATACATAAGCAGTGAGGACAGGAAGCTGCCTTGTTAAAATTCATCGTAGTTAAATTGCTTGAAAGTTCTTTGTAAATGCAAATGTAACCTTTAAAAGAGACCTTAAGTTGGGTTAATATTTGTTAAAAATAAAATCAAGTTTAAATAAAAAAATATCTCGAAAGTGCTTTATGTTTATATTTCCTCAGGCCATATATCCATCTCTATATGTGCAAGCTGAGTAGTTTAGTACACATTTCATCAAGACATTCCTCCAGTGTTTTTATGGCTGCTGTGACTTGTACTAATGCTTAGTTACAAGAATCAGACTTTCAGCATCATTAGAAGCACACCTAAAGTTTTCAGTTTTATATAAGTCAAAATGCTGAGAAGTGATTAAAGTGCAAAAATGTTTGAATGATGGCAGCTCTGTGCAATTTATTGGGTTATTCAGTGTTTGGTTCCAGCGGATTGAAGCTTTTTGTGTGTGCTGCCTCCTGGTTAAATCATATCAAAGGGAAAACTAAGACAATCTGGATTCAAGTACAGTTCAGCATTGCAGAGTTCGCCCAAGCACCTGAATTTTAGTTCCAAAGATACACGTTCCCCCTTGTCTAGCCAAGAGTGACCATAATCCTCTCACAGATCTTATCTGAGCTGCAGCTCTTGTTTTAATTAAGAATTAGAGCACGAAAGCAGATAATCACACCTCTGGGGTGTTACAAGATTTGAGATGTGGTTGTATACCCAATACCCAAGGGTGTGATTATTCTGTGATAACCCCACCCCTACTGAGTCGTCCTGTCCAGGGCCTCAGTAATGGGCAAAGCACATTACGGTTGGCTTCGAACATTGAGCTGGATCAGCAATACACAGTGGGCTGATCATAAGCGATAATGCACTAGCATATCTTTTGTTGTGGGGTTTTTTTTTAGCACATCTCAACCTTTTTCCATAGGCATTTCAGACCATTAGGAAACTTGGCAAGTTGTAGGCATTCCCTCCCTCCCCCCAAGAAGTAAAATCTCCTTCATGACGCAGCACTTGGTGAAATTTGATGAATATAGAACTCCAGTGTTAAATGAAGATACGAGATTGTCTCTTTGATGTTTAGCTGAAGTCCTTACAGCATTACCTTCGTGAGCTTGTTCTGGCTTTCTTGTCGTTCTATGACACTTCACTGTCAATTTGAACAATGGCTGAATCCAGCGGGCCAGATCTGGTTCCTCAGGAGCACTGAAATATTTGAGCTAACTGATGAGTTAATAGCTCATACTCACAAATGCAATTTACAGATGAAGTTAGTTATAATATACAGCAGGACTATTAGCAAAATCCATTCCTACTGCTAGTGACAATCATGCTACTGACCAATGGACTCTCAGAGTCATGTTTTATGTATCAACTTGCCTAAACCCCAGTTGTATAAGGAACGGGGAAGGAAGTAAGTGCTGCTGAGAAATGAGGCAGTCCCAGCTTCTAGGTACAAGTGGTGTGATGACAGAGCTGCAAAAGAATGGCTGCTCTGTGTGGTTCAGTCAGTGTACAAACACTGGTTTCCTTTCAGTGTGAAAGGTTGTTAGGAAGAGCAAAATGAAAGGTAGAATGGCTGTATCTGCTGTCAGTCAGATTGTCCACTGACAGCTCAGGAAGACATTTTAATGTTTACCTCTGTCCACTGGCATTAGCAAAGACGCCGGCTAAGCAAACAACTGTTTTGCTTTGAGGGAAACAGTTGTTCAAGCTGGCCTACCCTTCAACAACACTAAAGAGCTGACTGGGATGCTAGCTCTGCTCTAGCCCAGGCAGAGACTTATTTCTGAAGGTAGATCTTAGACTGTGAGATCAGATGGAGTAAGTGAGGATGGGGCAAGTTTTGTAGAGAAATCAGGTCCAGCACGCACTGAATAGCTTGCTGCATTGGTCACTATAAGAATAGAAAGGCTTGAATTTCAGTAGAGTTGAATGAAAGCTCTCACTTCCAAAACTTTTATATAAATTTTATTCTTCATATGTCAAGGCGTTGTTAAATAATAAGGTGGTTTATCTGATGTATTTCCTGCTGATCATGGATGTCTGAACAGAAATTTTATAGGTGCCAACGTCAGCTTAACAGGCTGTGCAAGAGCAGCTGACACACAGGATATTGTAGACTGAGGCAGAGCTGAAGTATCTGCCTGCGTGGACATGAGCCAGCAGCCGTTAGTCTCTCAGTGGGGCTTACGAACTGAGGCTCCATGCTCTGCTAATGGCCATCCAGCTTCTGAATCTGACTTGTTTGTGTCCAGCCAGCTCACAGCATAGGCAGAGGCAGGAGGCAGACACATGCTGTGCAGTGCTGCATCCAAAGTGAGCAGATTAGAGAATTATATCCTTGGAGAGGACAAGGTGTATTCAGAGAAGTAAGGAAGGGAAGATGGACGCAGCTAGCCCTGTAATCATGACAGCTAGCTTATTTTAATCCCCCCTCCCTCTCTACCCCATAGTGGCGCAGCCAAAGGTGAATGAGGTGGAGCATCAATGATAGAATAAAACCTACAGTGATGTTCAAAGACTCTGCGCTCCATCAGTTGTGTTTTCATATGTGTTTGCTTTGGCATGCATCCTGAGGTGTTCTGGATGGGTACTCCACTTTCCCAGTAGAAATTCACACCTGTATTCAGTAAGAATTCAATACAAAATGTCAAAGCCTGAGTGAAGTCTCAAAGAAAATGGAAATTACTTCTCCAGAAATCCCTTCCAAAGTGATATGATGACCAGCTTCTTTGTTTATGAAATTTGATTTTTATGAATAAAGAGGGATGCAGGCCCAACATTCAGCTATCCAACCCTTACTTGTGTGAAGATCTCGAGTGAAGACTGCTTGAAGATCTGCCTTGATATATAATTTCCAGGCTTGTCATTTCTCAGCCTTGCTTGGGAATATATCATTTATGAAGGCCCAGGTTTCTAAAGCTTTTTAGTGTTGGAGGCCTGGTGAATTGTGCAAGACTTGGATGTCTGAGGCTGTAAGGTAAAGAATTTTTCAAAATTCTGGGTCACTTAGGCCTTATCACTTTAAATGGAAACAGCTGAGAAGATAAATTTGCTGTTGCTAATTCGATTAGTAGAAAGTGATAGGTAAAATAATAGGAATAAAGATTAGGCTAGTTTGTTTTCTCCTCAGATCTCAGGACCGTGAACATAGGTTTAAAAGTTACTGGTAATCTTTCTGTTACAAAAAACCCCACCCTTATTACAATGCTGTATTTGTTACCACTTAATGTACTGAAATACAGCATTTAGTAGCATTGCATTGCTCATGGATATATTTGTATGTGATTGATTTTCATTGTGCAGTTTTGATGCTTGGTAGAAGAGTGTAAATTTTATGGTCTGCTTACTACAAATGTTATTATTTTTTCTCTTTCTAGCGTAAATTTTCAAGGCAAATAAAGAGGAAAGGAAAACAGTGTAAGAATTGCTGTTGAATCTATGGGTAACATAGGCCCATCTAACTGTCTTCCTCCTTTCAAGTCAAGGATGAATGCTGATTCATGATTAATTGACATTAATTGACATTAAAGCTCACTGAAATATATTTTGCCTTAAGTTGGACATCTTTGTTTTTGATTTCTTTTTAATTGTAATTAAAAAGAATTTACTAAATTAAATATACTAAATTTAAATTAGTAAACAATAAATTTGCATTCTACTTATAATGTACATTGTACTTTACATTGTATTAAATAAATTTACAGTGCACATACTCTTCAACATGAAAAAGGACTAAAACAATAGAAGTAAAAAATATAATATCTAAAAATGATACAAAGGTATATTTTTTTGGTTTTATTCCTCTTGGTGGAAGCTGGCAAAACACAATTTTAACGCAACTGTGTTACGTTTCAGGTTAGATTCTCTGTTCCCTTTTTTGAGACCTGGAGTAGGCAGCATCTGTCCAGCACCTAGCTCAATGAGCCCAAGGTCTTGAAAACCTTTTCATCAGCGAGAACATTCTCAAAAGTTTTAACTTGTCCTTAAAACTGGCCTAAAGCCTTTTGCTGTATCAAAAGGAAAGATCAGGTGTTTTGTTGCTCGAGCATAGCTGAGGTTTGTTTTCACTTGTTAAAATGATAAGATCATCTCCAATTGTCTTTATTTGTATATATGGTGTGAATGAAGGAAGTACTTCTGTTCCTCTTTCTTCTCTTCTCAAAGTGTTTGACATAGAAGCCCTGGAGCTTCATGCTCCAGATATCAAAGCTACTGTGTAACAATTCTGGGAGCCTGAACAAGATCCAGAATTTGAGTAAGAAAACTGTAATGTGCATGGGTGGGACTTATCTTACACATTTTAAAGTCTTGCATCAAATTTAAGTAAGTTCATTAAGCTTCCTCTGTAATCAAGAGATAGAGTGTGATTTGTTTCAGGATAAGGACAAAGATACTGGAGATAAATCTACCATTGCCTAGTGAAGATGTGTAGAACAGTGTCTCATACTAGATGCAAAACATTCAGATAGCTGTTAGGTCATATACTTGCACATATTTCTTTTCAGCATAAACAATTTGTACTACTCTGTAACAAGAAAATCCTGGATAGAGTATGAGATAGATAGCTTATGATCATGGGATCACAATAACTTTTTAGGCTCTTGTGTCTTAGGTTAAAGACATATGTGAGGGGCATGAGAGACGCAATCACAAGGTGGCTGGGAAAGGGCAAGTGGCAGACTGTCATAAGTTGCATTATTAAAACATCTTCTAGGGTTGTTATATCAGAAAGTCTGATAATGTCCTATCGCAATTTTCAGAGGAGACGGAGGCAAAGGACTTTTCCCTCTTTGTGTAGGCTCCTTTCATGAATAGAAAGGATGCATTTTTTTGCAGGTTGCTCTTCCCAACTTGAGGTGTAGCTTTATCACTCTTTATCCTGAAGCACTGCATCTGGCTAACTGACTTAACAATATATAACTGTAAGAGCCTTTCACCAGGGCAGTGGTTCATATACATGAGCAATAAAGTCAGCTCCCAGATTAGATCAGTTCACTTCTGAACCTTTACCTTAAAAACACCATGAGTTTCACCACTGACCGTGTCAATTTGGATTTTCTTTCTTTTTTTTTCTTTTTTTTTTTTTTTTTTTTTTTTTTGTAGTTTTATTTTTCAGTTTGCTTTCTGAAGCGGGGCTCCCCTGCCCATTTTGACAGTACATTTAAATTGTGGCAGCCCTAGAACTGGTCCAAATTTATTTACAGATATTCTGCTTTTTCTTTGTTTACAGTTTCTTGACTGTTGATGTTTCAGCTGTCAGCATGCGCATAGAATGAATATATTTTTGGTTTTAAAAATTTGAAAAGGAGATAGAAGCTTTTTTTTTTTTCTTAAGTGTGACATGTGATGACAAGTAGATCATGTACAAGTCAAACTGTGGTCAGCCACATCTAAAACTCAGAACCTTACAGCTTCATGTTTCAGGAGACCGTGATAATCCTCCTGAAGTAACCTTTAAATGCATACTCGGTGTATGCGCTGGGGCTACCCACTCTTAATTCTTTTGCATGATACATACAGCCCTTGTACTTTAGGGACAGCAGTGATTCTATTTGTGCTCCATTGCTGTATGAGGGCTTAAAAGTGAATTAGAGAATGGGGCTTTGCCTAGACAACTGTCCTTTGCTCCAGCTATGACCATAGGTTGCAACCAAGTCATTATGGCTGGAAAGACAGCATGGCACTTTATATTTCCTTTGCCCCTTTAAAACTTTTTGTAAGGGAGACAAAAAAACCCCACTCATCTGACTCTGTAAACAGATAGTTCTCACTAAATCTATACTATGATATTGCTGTTTTGTATTAATTTGTTAGTAACTTTGTACTACTAGTGATGCCTATATTATACCATTTCTATTGCTGTACTACTAGTGACTATACAAGTGCCATAAAGATAGTGACTCTACTCCCTAAATTTGGCCACCTATTTGATGAACTTTATATTAAAATTGAAAACATGTACTGTGTTAAAGAAAAACTCTCAACAAACAAACCCAAATTAGAAATGTCTCTTTCTTATATTCAGCCTCAAAAATGTACACTTGGAAACACAGCCACTTTTTAAGAAAATCTTGCCCTAACTACCCTGCCTGACACATTTCATTATGGAATGTTACTAATGACTGTAATGGGATTTTCATTTAAATTTCAGAAAGCTATCTAAAAAAGAGATTCTGGGTTTTTTATATAAAATTCTTTACTTGTAATTAGAACAATTCTTTCCAGGATTTCTGAAATTTTGAGAAACAAACTGTTTCAGTGGAAAAAAAAAGAAAGGAGGAACTGAGGCTCTTCAAGTGTTTCCTTTGTGTGTGTGTGTGTGCAGGAGAAGGAGAGAGATCGTTTTGCACATTTATGAACAACTTTGAATAAACAAAAGCCTGTTTTCCTATTGAGCCCTATAAAGAAAACCTTACTTCTTATCTTTTACTTCTAATTTTCAGCCTTGCCCAGAATCAGTGAGAGCAATCACTAGCAGCATAAAAACTGTTTATCTTCTAGCTTGTAATGAAAAGCACAAACAAGAGGAGAATTTTCCAAAAGAAAGAGGTTTGTGTAAATCTACATCCAACCTTTTGGCTTCATTTAAAAACTTATCTGCAACACAGTTTGTCATATCTGGGCTCCGATTTTAGGAGAAAGTTTTTGTGATTAGAGTCTCAAGATGCTGCAAATTAGTAAGTTCTGATTTCAATGTTGCTACCTTTATTAGAGAGTCAATTCTCCTTTTAGCAGACACTGATACATAATTGAATTCTTTATATCAAGACATGGAACCATAGCCATCCAAAAGGCATTTTTGTTCTGCTGACCATTTTACACTGGTGGAAATTTTAACATGACTTAGAAGTTCCTTCCTTAGCTTGCATCAGCTGGTTATGAATTTCCTTTTTTCCATAATATGTCAGAATTTACATGTATGACCCAGGCCAGAATTTGAGCATCTGAGATTGGATCTATACACAAACTGTCTGTGGCACCATGTCACCTCAGATTTAGGTTTCCTCTGCTACTTGTCCACTTGTGTACAGCATGGAGTTCTTGACGTTGCCAGTAAATACCTACTGGCACAGATGGGGCCTAAACTAGATTCCTAAATCTCTGAGGTGACCATATGGCTGATGAAAAATCATTTACTATTTAATGATCTTCCTTACATGGCTCTTAATCATATGAAAGCTGATAAGTGAAAAAAAATTTAAACTAATTGTTTAAGAATCAACACAAAACCAGAGAGAAAAAAGTCCTGCAAATCTTTTCTGGAACTTCTAGTGTGTTTTATTGCAGTTCTCGTGAGAAGTAAAACTATATCATAGAATCATAGAATAGTTAGGGTTGGAAAAGACCTTAAGATCATCTAGTTCCAATCCTCCTGCCAAAAATTAATAGTTATTCCATGCCTTTTTCCATTTTATAATGTAATTCCAGGATTAATTTTAACTCTCAGAAGCAATTGTGATAGAAAATGATTTTAAGTTGTAATTAATTTTTAAAAGAGTAAGTAATTTCCAAGGGGAACGTTAAAATGTTATAATACTGTGCAATGTAAATAGGAAAGAGATCTTAAAACATGAAATATTTCATACTGCTGGCAGCTAACTCCTATATCATGTTTGAATCAGAAAGAAACACTTGACTCTCAGGTTTACTTTTTTGTTTCTCCTTTATTTTCACATCAGGTGCTGCTTTTCCTGTCAGAAATTTGCCACCTTGACTTATGGACTGAATGCAGTAAATCCATATCATTGTATCTCCGTTTCTCCCCACTGTCTCTATCCTCTTTTCTCCAAGCCTAAAGAATGCATTTTTTATTAGAAAATATCAGTCATTAATGCTGTTATTAAAATAATAAAGATAATTGTTCTTATTTCCACTGAAAATATCAATGAAATATCCCAAAATTCTAGGTAGGGCTACAGTATTCAGGTCATTTTTAATAATTAATGGCTGTGTTATAACACAGACTGTGGTGTTGCAGTCATTTCCACATCTCTGTTTATAAAAGTGTTTTCTATAGTAATACTGAAGCATTGTTATGTTGAACTGCTGGAATGATTGTAGAAATTTGTATTACATATCAAATGTACCAATAAATGTACATACCAAATAGAAAGGTGAATGAAAAAATATAAAGGTGGCATAAACATGGTCCAGTCGTAATTCCTGCCATTTATATGTCATTGTATTCAACAGCAGAAAAAGAAAAGAAATGGTATGCTGCTAAACTACTTAAAATATCTTAAACATTAGTAGGTTACAAGTGCTATTCCTCATATATGCTGCATGATAGCTTTGTAGACATACTTTTTTCTTAGTTTTCATTTGTGCTTTGTGCTTCTAATTTTTATCAAACCAAGCTGTGCCTTTTGTGCTCCCCATTAGCAAAATTCACAGAAGAATATATAAGGGTTTTTTGGATGGAAATCTTGATTTAGGCAGAAATACCATGTGAGACCACTTGTGTTTCTTTGAAGTTAAAATGCCAAAACACCTGAAAGGAAAAAACTCAACTGTTTTGGTTTTGTTACAACACATATTGGAAAAGTATCTATTGAAATAGCAGAATTCACATCTGGAGAACAGATATGGACCAGATAGCATGCCAAACCATTTCCAAAATTAGATTTTGGTGAAAAGAACAAGGAAAAATTTTGGTTTATTAATTTCATTTTCCGTACTTACCATCTTCAGCTTAGTCTTAGTTTAGGTCTTATACCTCAGACTGAGATCGTACTGATCACGTTAAAAAGTATCAATTAAAGCAAGACCATAAACTTAGCTAATTACAAGTCCATAAATTACTGTCAGTCTATAAAAATGTCATAAGGATAGACATAATTTTTTGTTCAGTGTTAACTTTGTTAAGCCTTGACTGTAGCTACAGAATATTCAAAATGGAAGAAAATTGAAATGCATGCATTTAGAGACATAGTTTTTACAAATCAGCTGTGTAAGTGGCAGCATTATTTGTTAAGTATTTGTAATAAATTCAGTCCTCCTGGTTATGAAATTTTATTGTTTGAATTGAGTGCTATCTATATTATACACACTAAAAATAATTTTGAATGTGGTTTCATCTGAAAGCTAAGCAGTTGTAAATTTAGAAATATCAGAATTAAAGAATGAAACTCAAAATTAGCATTTTAGATCTCAGAGCAGCTAAATGAACATGTAAATATATGAGCCTAAATAACAATAAGTTGCAAAACTTTGTTGTAAAGCCATGCCAAAAGATCACTTAACAGATAGACTGATCTAGTTTGAGGTCACTGAAAACGCTAGGAATTGCCAGCACAACTGAATCAAATTTCAGTTGGAAAGGCATGTGAGCTTTTATCAATAATGTTTTGTACTATTACTGGACAATGTAGTGGTGGTCTTAAACCTATAGTATATGAAATGGTGGGATTAACTGTAGAATACAGCATGCACTGGGATCTTTTCAGCAATACTCTTGATCAGCAACTGGAGAGATGGCCTGAAGGAGTTTTATCTTATAGAACATTTTTGTTTTTTTCAGGCAAATGGAGTATTAACTGGAAAGTGTGTGTGTCTGTGTAGGGAACACCAGGATAGGATGGGAGAGGAGTTCAAGTAGTTACAGCCACATGCAAACAAGAAGTTACCAAGTATTTGCAACCTTGACCCCAGCAAGTGCTTCCAGACACCTGGAGGGAGCCTGGGTTATTATACTCGTCTTGTTAGCTCCTGGAGTGAAAAGAGGACAGATAAGGTCTGGAGGCCAAATAGTTCTCAGCAATTTATGTGGCAACTCCTGTGTCTCAAATGAAAATAACCTCAGGCTTGCTTTCCATTTTTGTGTCTTGTTGTTACCTGCATTTTGATTATAGTTATCCATGACAAAGCTGAAATCCGAAGTATCAGAAGATATAACACATTAAGGTTTTGGTCTTCCCAGTATCTCTTTATCAAGTGATCTTTATCATTTTCTCATCTCCTGAACCTCTCCCTTGCAGGAGATGGTTGCCCACTGTTGTTTCCCAGTGGTAGCTGTGGTTTTCATTACCCTTTTTTGGATATGTCAAAACTACATAAACTTAATTTGTTTGCGCAGCTCACTCCTTAATATACCCTTTCATGAACCCAGTTAAACAAACATAATTTCAGCCTTTTGATCTTTTATCTCCTCTAATCCTACATACTTTTTCTTCATATAAATTTGGCTTTAAATGGGAAGGATTTCTTTCAGTGCCTTAGTCTTGAATATCCCACTCTTTTGCTGCCGCTGTCATTCACAGTGATGTTGTTTTTTATTTCATTAAAGGCTATTTCATGACCACTGTGTTCTTCCTTTTTTCATATTTGCTCTTCTGTGTGCACAAATATTCAGCATTGTGTTCTGAGGTAGTGTTACCTCTTAGGAACTTGCTTTTCACATTATGCTATTTCTTCTGTATTTCTGCTATTTCTTCTGTACTTGAAACTCTGCAGTGCGGTGCCCTGAAGGAGGGATTGTTTTCTTGTCTGCCCAGGCTCAGTGATATGCTTTTTGCTGAGAAGGTGTAATATTATATAATAAACACATTTATTTCTCACATCTCATATGGAACTGGGGTAGCAGGTAACAAATGTGTACAGCGTCTACAATCTGCTTTATAAGAAACTTGTTCCCTGTTTAATGTAAATTATAGGAAAGGGTTATATTTGTACTAAATGAATGGTGAAGTTAACACAATACTTAAAAAGATGAATCCTAGAAACAGAAAAAAATTTCCTTTAAAGTTCTGGTGACTTTCTCTTAATGGACATATTTAGTTAGATGCACTTAGTGATTCTCACCTATGCATCCTGGATGACCAATATGCGAAGCTGGTTTTACACCAGCTCACATGATTTCAGCGTAGAAGGTTTTTGCATTCAAGTCTTACTCTAAACCTGACCTTCCTATCTTCAAACTTTGAATGCAGAATTTCCTGTGAGAAAGGACAAGGAGTGTGGTTCATAAAGCAAGGCTGCCCTGGTACAAACTGAGTGCCTTGCCTGGTTTCTCAGCATTAGCCTCTTGTTTATTAATGCCTGAACAAAACAAAAGTCATTCCAGTATGTGACTACTAGCAAAGAGAAGTGGAAATGCTTCAGATACTTCATTGCCATTATTAATTTAATGACACCTGGCTACAGATTCCTCTTCCCTGCTCTATCCTAGGAACCTGTCAGTGTTGCTGGGATTTAGTGTCCGTTCAAATTGTTTCTCCCGCTCCTCTGAGTCTGTTATGATTGAACTTGCCAGTCCTTGGACACAGCCATATGCAGAGCTAGGCTCACTGAGAAGGTAGGGCTCATTTCTGATTTTGGCTTGGTTGCAGATTAACAAAGCTGTAGGGAAGAGGTGTATGCAGCAGACTGCTGCTGTAGCCTTGTAGTTTCTTTCACTGCATGCTCAGCTTCAGGGCTGGCTCTTAGACACCAACAGTGTCTTTTTACCTATGATTCAGAGGGGTTTTTTTTCTGTAGAAATGCCGATGAGATGAGGTGCATCTAGGCAAGACTTAAACCCCCACATATCTTAAGACTTGTTGCTTATGAATGTTTCTTATCAGAGATGTTTATTGCAAAAGGACTTTTTGTTGGAAGGATGAGGCACTCATTTTTCTGCTACCCTGTGTTAAATCAGAGTAGTACAGAGTTCTGTTCTGGTAATGTTTTTATGTACTGGGGTCTGATATGAAAAAAATGTCAGGCAATCGGGCAGCTGTTTTAAGATGACCTGCAGCACATGAATCTTGATGTACCAGTTTTGCTAATTGAGATGCTGCTGAAGAAACTCTAGAGAAATAATTCTTTGTAATAAATTATATTTTTAATCTGATCATTCTAAACCAAAAGTTTCCTTATATACATTGTATCCACAGACAGGAGCAATGAAATAGAGGGAATGCCAGCTAAAACAAATTAATGTGGAAAAAAAATAGAAAAGTATGTAAAGAAAAAAAAAGGCCAGATAACACTTCCTTTTCCAGGAGAATAGAATCCTAAAAAGAAGAAAGAGAGGCATTGTAAAATGACAATTTGTGACAGCTAGCCCTGCCATAATTGTTACTGCAGATAACAAGAATTTTAGCAGGAATGTGTAGATTGCTCAGTGTGTAGTTAGATTTGGAAGCTAGTATGTAAATTGTCCATTTTCTATTTTTTTCTTACTAAAAATGATTTTTTCAGATTCCATTTTGGCACCAATGTAAAAGTTGTGTCAAATGCAGGAAACATGTTTCTGGGGAGAATAAAGAAACAGTGGAGGGATGCATTTCTAATCAATATAATTTTAGGAGAAAACAAATAATTTAAACACTAAGTGTTGACAGCTAAAATATTGTTGTCTGCTTTCTATCCACTTGTGCTGAGAATGGACATGAGGAGATGAAGCCCTACAGTAAAACTCGAGCTTCTTCCCCCCACCCCCCACCCCCCCCATTGCAAAGGAAACACTACATTGCCATAAATAAAATTTGGAATAAGTATGTTTTGGTGGAAGATGAGGTCTTGGGAGTTGTTTGCTTGGAGATATAAGATCCTACTGTCAACATGATTATTTTTATATTGCACAATGTGTCCTGTTTTACACTTCATTAGTTGTGGCTCTACACAAGAAAATCATTCGATCCTCATTTGCCATTAATTAACAGTTGTGCATATATGTTTTGAAAAGATATTTTTGGGTTAATATATATTCTATATCTTTTCATTCTTTGATGACCCTGCTCTTGCAGGGGGGTTGGACTAGATGAACATTTGAGGTCCCTTCCAACCCTCGGGATTCTGTGATTCTGTGATTTTGTAGAATGTTAGTCTTCATTTTAAGCCTTAGTAGTTTCTTTGTGATGGGATTTTTGTTTTTAGAGCATCTCCTAGTAGTAATTACTTTTCTGTATTATGGAATTATTTTCCTTAAATGTTTATACTTCTAAAAATATTTTGTAAGCAACTTCAGAAATGTTCCTAGGAAATGGCTTGAATACAGTGCTATCTAAATAAATTTATTTCACTGTGTTCACTTAACAGGCTTGTCTGTGAGTATAACTCACATGCTTAAAGTTTGGCTGTTTCCATTTCAGACCTGAAGAAGGGATTGTGTGCTTGAAAACCTGTCTGCTTTTTCAATTGCATCAGTTAGTGAGATAAAAGAGATTAGAACAGAGCCCATGATTACTTTATCCTTTACGGCAAATGATACAAAAGTGGTGAAAACTACAGGCTAACTTGTTTGGAAAAAAAGCAATAAAAAAACCTACCAAATGTACTTACAGCTTATTTCAATGTTGTGCAACTGTGGAAACAATGAAAAGCCCAGAATGATGTAGTCATAAAGTATCAGTAAGTGATTCCTAAGAGTAGTAATTGATAATAGTACTTTAGAAAGAGATTGTTCAAGACATCACAAAAATACAGGCAGCTTGGAATTACCTCACCAAAGTTTAATTAGGAGGGGTTCTTTATAAAATTAGAGACTGCCTTTTAAACTTAACCTTTTTCACAGAGAACCACATCCTGAACTATGTGTACTGTTTAGATACTTTCTATACGAATAAACCATTGAATTAACATCTGTTCTAATCAATGCAGAAAACAAGAAAAACTAGTAAGATATCTTTGGATTTAAGTTGTCACTGAAAAAACTTTCTTTGCTAAGGGTACTTTCCTTAGCAATATCTGTAAATATGATGCAGAGCGTTTATCCCTTGCAGCATCAAGATTTCATGAAATAGATAAAATCACATGTTCATAATGGACATCAGAAGCAAATTGCTAGTAATAAAATGCAGCACACAAGGTGATTCACTACTGGTCTTGTAAATAAAGTACTCAGGACTTTTAAATCTTCAAGGTAAATGATTTTCCCCAGCTCTACATAGACAAAATCCAGCCCTGATCTCAACTTGAAGGGTCCAAATAGACAAATAATATTCATTATCCCTGAAAGAAAGAGGTAGATTCCACCTTGAAATCTATACCATGGGTTACAGATGTCACAGAAAACCAGATTTTCTGCAGCTTCTAGTGTTCAGAAGGCTGGATGTTTTTTCATTGAACTGGGCCCTTAGCTAGTAAAGAAAAGCAGTTTAAAATGTACTTTGGCAGCTTTAGTATGCTCAAAATGTACACTTATTGCCATATCATATCAAACACATTTGTAGCCTCTTTCACGCTAAACTTTTCTTAATGTGCTTTACAGAAACAGATCAACATATTAAAGGGACACTGTCAAGGCTGTTAGTCCTAAAAATTGACCTACTTTGACACTGGTCCCATACTGAAGCTTTTACCTCTGAGATTTGTTCTATGTACTTCTTCCTGGATACCTGTTCTACACAAGGGCTAGACAGAAAAATATACATTCATATTAATTTTGTAGTAAAAGGGGAATTTGAAAAAAAAGATGATGTTTTGGGCAAAGTTTAATTTTAGGATCTTCAGACATGTTTTTTTTTCTTAAGGTTCAGATGTAACTGCGTTGCTCTTAGTATGAGATTTTTGAGGACATCCCACTGCAAATAGAATGTATGGCTCAAAGGGCTGACTGTTTATATGTTGCCAGGTTGATACATGCAGAAGTGACTAAGAATGTGTGCATGGAGTAAGATGTCCATTTAGACAAAATGTGTTTTTCCTAGCTTCTCAAACTTAATAGCCAGTTTCCAAAAGATTACTTACTTGCACTTGCTTGAAGCAGGTGTTCTCTGTTTTCCTACACATTAGGAATATATTAGAAGTGAGATATTAATTAACCACTTAAAAGCTTGGACATGCCAGGAGCTTAGTTTATGTGTACTGATTCAGTAAAGCATTCATGCATTGCTTGCCAGACTGGTAAAAATATTATCACAGATTGTTGAGTATGTTGCATGACTATTTATCTTGTTCAAATCCTAACTTTCCTCTAGTGCTCTATATTCCTAGGGAATATTAGTTTTTAAAAAATACATTAAAATTCCATACTCTTCAGAATCAAGTATCTATTAAGAAAATGAAATAGGATAACTCTGTAACTCTGGATTGAAAAGGGGTACCTACCACATATTGTTTGCTGTTTTCTTCCTAATTTTAAATTATTTTGTAATGACAGGTATTCTCAAGTTCTGGGCAGATATACCTTTAAATACAATGTGTACTGATCCAAAGTGTGGATCAAAATCCAAACTTTTCTATTATAATATTTTAATATTTTTTATTTCTAGTCTGGGCAATTGTGTTACCAAAATCCAGTCCTGAATGCATAGCTGCACATGACTGATATCTCATCCCCTCTCTATTTGTATTGGCTAGTAATATTAAGAAAAGAAATTACTCATTAACTGATGTTTTCAAGACAACAGACCTGATGTTTTTACAAGAAAGCTGACGTTTGTAAAGCCTTGTGCCAAATCCCATGCCAAGTGCCACATTTCCCAGGAGGTGTGATCTGGCAGTAGTTTTGCTGGATCCATACCAAAGAGAGAATGGAGCATTCTCTTGGAAATAATTTACAAGCCAATGTTACTGGAAAGCAAGTGAGCAGTACCTATTAATCTGCATTAAGTGTTTTAATGTATTTAATAGAGAAATATTTTATTTCATTATTCAGTCGTACTGCTTCTCTGTCACACCTGTATAGCTAGAAGAAGGAGCCACACTTTGTTTCAAAAATCTAGTTCAAAGAAATTAAACAGCATCGCTATATATTCTGCTACTGTATTTCTTCAGTGGTTCTATATCTAATAACACTTCATAGTACTAATATTTGGGGATTTGGCTGTCATCATAAATGAAGTACTTATTTTAACAAAGATAGTATATTGAGAAGAGTATAAGACTTGCACTTCATTTTGTAATGTCAGGAAAATATGCTATGCTTGATTTTTTTCCTTTGCTCTCTTCTTTGGGGAATTAATTTCTACAACAAATGGACATTACAGTTGGATTTCAGAAAGGATTCTGTGCAGTTTTCGTGGACGCCTCTGGCTAGCTGAAGGCTGCCCTTGTATAACTGTTGCTACCAGGCAGGCTACTTGGTTGGTCTCAACTCCCATTTTCCCCCTTCCCTCAGGACAATTCACCGAAGATTGTATTATCCCTCCTGGCTAACCCCGTAGCCGTTTTAATAACCTGAAGCCTGTCCCCAGGCTAGCTGTCTTGGTGCTATCTCATCCTCTGTCTTGCAAACGCAAAGGTAGTTAAAGTGACTTCAGCAGAGGGTCAGGATTATTCTGGGTCAACTGTCAACTCTCTTCTGAGTTTCTGAGCTGCTTTTGCTTCTAACACAGGGCTCCAGTAAGCGACGTACCTAATTTCTGCTAATCTCTACATGCTGTTTCTAACAGCTCTTCTGTGTCCACGTGGAGTGTGAATGGCTCCTTAGTACAGAGAAAGAGGAAAGTGGTCAGTACAGGGTTCAGATATAGTTATAGGCTAAATATAAAATGTAAGCTTAACACTTCACTTGGAGTATCTCTTTGGATGAACGGAGTTGTGTGGCTATGTCTACGGCAGAGACAAGAATCAACATGCTATTAAGCTTTCTTTACCTTCTTTGAAAATCCTGGTGTACAGTCTCCGTAATTTTGAGCACTTTATAACAAACCAGTAACTGACGAAATATGATTTGAAAACCAAACATAAATACACTGAAGGGCATTTTTTTGAGATCTGTTTTCAGTTCGTTCCGCTTATCATCCTTAATTTTTGTAACTCCATCCAAGTGCTGCTATAGCCATTGTTGTTTGTACTCTGATTTCTCTTGCTTTTTTCAACGCTTGCCAGAAAAAAACTTTCTCCAGAAAGACTTGCTTCAGAGTGTCTGTAAACTGTTTTGCAACCTCAATACTGCATGTACAAATCTTTATGTATCTATCTGTCTCATTTGTATTATATTTCTCAAGAGCTTAACATTATGATTGTAAATTATAGTTCCACAATTTTTTTTGTCCTTTCTGATTGTTTTGGTTGCAAGAACTAACACTTATGCAAAGGATTATATCAAAGAAATCTGTGGTAGTGCAGAAGGCAATATGTGTTCAAGCTTTAGCTAATGGGTGTTGGGAATATCATTATTGCCATCAGCTGCACACTACAAGATCATGTGGGACCCTGCTACTTCTGTGGTACCCTGCCAGCTTCTCACAGATATTGGCTCCCAAAGGTGCTCTCCAGTGGTGAACCACAAGGAGCTTCACAAGGTGAGTTGTTTGCTTGTAGTTTATAGGAAAAAAACCACTAGAATTAGAGATTAGTTGAGGTTGGAAGGTTATTTTTGAAATTGTCTGCTCTAGACTCCTGAGCATATCTAACTTCAAAATTAGGTCATGTCATTTTCTCTTCATGTCTTTCTGTCATGTCTTCATATTTCTTGTTTATATACTGTTTATGTGTGTTGTATCTCATATATATAATGTTTATTACATAAGACCTTGGTCCAGAAGAATGTAAGAATATCACTGGACATTTTTAATGTGCATGGATGTATTGACACAACTTTCAAACTGTGGTGTATCCCTATAAAACTATAAAATATAACATAAATAATTATTAGTTTACTAAGGCTGTGAAAAATAATTAATACAATGCTGGATGTTATTGCTTTATCAATAAGATACCAATAAATCAATAAGATTTTTCAAATTTTTTAAGTAAATTCCTTTCTAATTTCATGGCCTGAATGGCTGAGGCCAATGGACTTCACCAAAAAGAATTTCTAAAATGCAGAGTTGCATTTAATTTCTTGCATGTTGGTTTTTTTCCCCTAATGCTTTTCAAAGTTCATCAGTTATTAATGATACTTCTCTTATATGCTGTTATTAATTTCTTATTTTAACTTTTCTTTGAGTTCCAGGTTTACCTCTTCCTTGCCACTTGAGCATATACTCATCACTAGTGAAACTAGAGCATGAGCCATCTTATTCGTGTCTGTTATTTTTGGTTTATATTTGAAAAATCATGGCAGTCAGGTGAAGTTCCCAATGACTGGAAAAAGGGAAATATAACCCCCATTTTTAAGAAGGGAAAAATGGATGACGCAGGGAATTACAGACCAGTCAGTCTCACCTCTGTGCCTGGCAAACTCTTGGAGCAGATTCTCCTGAAAGGCATGCTAAGGCACATGAAAAACAAGGAGGTGGTTGGTGACAGCCAGCATGGCTTCACTAAGGGGAAATCCTGCCTGACCAATTTGGTGGCCTTCTATGATGGGGCTACGGAACTGGTGGACAGATGGACAGGGGTAGAGTTGATGTCATCTACCAGGACTTGTGCAAAGCGTCCGACACTGTCCCACATGACATCCTTGTCTCTAAATTGGAGAGACATCAATTTGATGGGTGGACCACTTGGTGAATAAAGAACTGGCTGGATGGCCGCCCGCAAAGAGTTGTGGTCAATGGCTCGATGTCCGGCTGGAGACCGGTAACGAGTGGTGTCCCTCAGGGATCAGTGTTGGGACCGGTCTTGTTCAACATCTTTGTCAGTGACATGGACAGTGGGATTGAGTGCGCCCTCAGCAAGTTTGCCGATGACACCAAGCTGTGTGGTTCGGTTGATACGCCGGAAGGAAGGGATGCCATCCAGAGGGACCTTGACACACTTGTGAGGTGGGCTGATGCCAACCTTATGATGTTTAAGCATGCCAAGTGCAAGGTCCTACACCTGGGTCGGAGCAATCCCAGGCACAGCTACAGGTTGGGCAGAGAAGAGATTCAGAGCAGCCCTGCAGAGAAGGACTTGGGGGTGTTGGTCGATGAGAAAATGAACATGAGCTGGCTTCAGTGCCATATCCTGGGCTGCATGACCAGCGTGACCAGCAGGTTGAAGGAGGTGATCCTGCCCCTCTACTCTGCTCTTGTGAGACCTCACTTGGAGTATTGTGTGCAGTTCTGGTGTCCTCAATATAAAAAGAACATGGAACTGTTGGAACAAGTCCAGAGGAGGGCCATGAGAATGATCAGGGGACTGGAGCACCTCCTGTATGAAGACAGGCCAAGAAAGTTGGGGCTGTTCAGCCTGGAGAAGAGAAGGATGCATGGAGACCTCATAGCAGCCTTCCAGTATCTGAAGGGGGCCTACAAGGATGCTGGGGAGGGACTATTCATCAGGGACTGTAGTGACAGGACAAGGGGTAACGTGTTCAAACTTAAACAGGAGAAGTTTAGGTTGGATCTAAGGAAGAAATTCTTTACTGTGAGGGTGGTGAGGCACAGGAATGGGTTGCCCAGGGAGGTTGTGAATGCTCCCTCCTTGGCGGTGTTCAAGGCCAGGTTGGATGAGGCCTTGTGTGGCATGGTTTAGTGTGGGGTGTCCATGCCCATGGCAGGGAGGTTGGAGCTAGATGATCTTTAAGGTCCTTTCCAACCCTAACTATTCTGATTCTATTCTATGATTCTATGTCTAATCTGCCTCTGAGTTTTTGTCTTAATCTAGGACACTTTGCTGATTTAATTTCATATTTCTCTGTCTATCATATTTAATTATTCACTTTTTTCAGTTTTAATGCCCTTTTTGCAGCTAGATGGAAATTTGTGTTCTCCTGAGGTGATCCAAGTGCACAGTGCTGTGTCTCCACTGCCAACATATTCTGAGGGATTCCTAGGAAAAGCGAAAGCATTCTCAGCGGTAGGAAAGAAAGAAATGGCAATGCATTTGCAGATATCCTAGCTGAAGTAAGCTTGCTTCTGTTTATATATTTCTAGTAGAAAGAATTTTTGCTCACATTCCAATGGAAAGAGTAAGACATGCTGTTCCAAGCATGCCATTCAAAGACAGATGTTTCTCTTTCAGTAAAAGGGGTCTGGTGGCCCTCTGTGACAGTGATGATATGAAATACCATTTACTTGATTTTTAATGAAAGCATCAAGTGCATATTTCACATTCACTCAAAGAGAAGAGCTGTCTTGGTTTTGCCATCCTGTGTATTCACAAGGAAATATAACTGCATTGTTCTGAGGTCTGACTCTGCACTTTTGCCTAATCAGAGCTATTTTCCTGCTTGTCATGCATAACATTACTACAGCTTTAAGCAATTAATTGGATAGTTCTGTACTAAGATATCCCCAAACTGAAGACTTGTGGAGCATAATAGATGAGCTGTCTGCATCAGAACTGCAGCTTTAAAGATGACAACCTGCAACGTCCAGCAAAATTTCTTTCTTCAGTGGCAGTCCTTATTGCTGACATACATTTGATGTGTGCTAAGCACTATCCATTGTGTGTCAGTTTATAGACCTTTAATTCTGCAGACTTTTCAAATTTGTTTTGAAATTCTCAGTACGAATTTTAGGATAAAGCCTCATAGACTGAGATCCTGCACAGCTCTGCTTGAAGATTTCAACCTCATTATAAACCTCATTTTGTGAAAAGTAGAATCTGGCTGTCTTGGCCAAGTTTTCTTGTCTTATCATGAAATGTACCACGCACTGACTGCCTGTCATTCTCAGCTTGAAGGAGCTGAACTTGTTTAAAACACACCGTAATAGTTTTGGTAGGGAGTGGTAACAGATGGCACAGAAGTAATGATGAAAAATGTGATATAAAATGATCTGAAGTGAAAGGGTTAATTATTCCAACAGCTCACAGTTTCTATGTAAGTAATTTATGCCAAAAGTTACTTCTAAAAACTTCTGCAGCTACTGAACAGTAAATGATGAACATCATATATTGCCTGTTTGCGTGACATTAGCCTTTCCATCACGGGTTGAGAATGAAAAGTTGCCAAAAAGTTAAAACAACCAGTCCCCTAAATTCAGTTGGTGTGTAAACCTCTTATTCCAAAACTGCCAAAACCAAATTTAGGTCATATTTAACCTAAATAACAAAATTACTAGTAGAGATTATGCACAATTATTATTAACTGAATTATTTTTGCTATTAAAACTTCCATTTTGAAAGTCCATTGATATGATAACTGTAATATCTTTCTTAATTAATTTAGTGATCTGGTAGTATCTCTTCAATGTACTAGTTATTTCAGCTTTAAGTAGGCTAAAAATAGAATAAGACAGTTAAATAACCATTAATACATTTCAGATGCATATACCAGAATTTTCCCCTTTAATGTTCAGATACAGGGTGTGTTGTACAGTTGCAAATTATTGTGAACTTTCTGTCTACATTGCTTCACATATTTGATTCAAATCATGTTCAGGACAGAGTACAGCAATTTAAGAAGCTACATGCATATAAGTTAGTTATCTCGCCACTTTCTTCCCTTTTATAAGGACTGGTGGTAGTTTAGGCTGGTTCTGATGTTCCAGGAGAAATGTATTGTGGCCAAGTAGATGCTGAGTGTGTAAAAAAGCCTCTAGTTGGACTGCTGAAGTCTTGCCCAGAGAACTTCAAGCTTGCCAACATCCTGCTGTAATTTATGAGTCAGGTAATATCCTTTCCAAAACAGCTATTTAGCAACACAAAATCTTTTGAAACTTGATTGAGGGCAGCCATTGTCACATTAAGTCAAACTCCTCTCAGCAATTAACAAATGGACTGGTTTTGCAGTCCTGTTTTTTAGGAATTACAATGGTGTTTGCTGTCAGCCAGGTTTTATCTGCTGTAGGTAGAGGAGCAAAAATTAGAAAGTGCTAAGAAAAATTGCTTTTTCTTGTGTTGTGAATTAGGTGATTAAACAAAAATAAAGAGGTTTTAAAAAAACAAAACGAAACAAAACAAAAACACATAAAATTTAAAGCAAGTTAAAAATAAGACCTATCTGGCTGTGCTATTTGCCTTGGAATATTAATTTTAATTAAATTTTTTTTCAGTTGGAGCCCAGTGACAATGGGGATGCTGTCCAATGTGATATATGAAATGACAGATACTGGTATTCTTTAAACTAATTGATCTGGGCTTTTATTTTTCGCAACTTAACTGTAGTTTGAGCTCTCCTGTACCTTTCTGGTATCTCTGGGGGTTGTGCTTCAGGATTTTCTTGCCCCATCTTTCCCTTCGTAAAAGCTGCTTCTTCAAGCTGCATTCCACACCAAAGTATTTTTTAGAATTCTCTGAAAAATCCCTTTGGGATGTAGCTTGTGAAAGGGAAAATAAAAAGAAATTATAGAAGACAGTTACTCTGAATTAGGAGTTTAGAAGTGAACCTCTCATCTTCAGGAGATGCCAGACAGCAGACCAATTGTGAGGGCAGAGATTTATTTACAGATAAGAATTAAGTGTGAGCAACCAGTGCCACAATAATCTAAATGAGTACTCT
Source organism: Psittacula echo (assembly GCF_963264785.1). Lineage (NCBI taxonomy): Eukaryota > Metazoa > Chordata > Aves > Psittaciformes > Psittacidae > Psittacula > Psittacula echo. The sequence goes on along the minus strand of NC_137737.1, from coordinate 95,327,370 downwards.
ATGAGTCAGAAATGCCCTTTGGCAGGGGCACTTACTGTACTTGCATAATTGGCATTTGAAAAGTTATTTACTCTCAGAATCTTCCTACTGCAGGTCTGGCTACTAAAAGTATAATAAATGGTACTTTTTCTCTTATAAACTTTACTGCATAGCCAGACCGATGCACTTATTGTTTAGCCATTTAGCTGCTGACCCGGTTTGCTAGCTTTGGTAAATACATGAAGCAATGTAACCACTAAACTCCATCAAAAACCCAACCAACCAACCAACCAACCAAACCCCAAAACCCCAATCCTCCAAAACTCCCCTAATTTAATTAACCTCCTTCTTATTGCATATCCAAAGAGACAGGAAAAAACACTTCCATTTTACATACACATCTTTTTTTCTGCAAATTTCAGATTCTGTGGCTGAAAGAAAATTTTATGCCAGCAAGACTCAGGATTAGGCCTAAGTAGGCATCTCTTTTCTTTTCGAGTTCATTCTGCTTCTCTTTCAAGAATAATTTAATTTACATGGTTGGCATGTGTCTGTTTTGTCCTGTACTTAAGTGGATAGGAGAAAGCTAGTAGTGGCAGGAAATGAACAGAGATACTTGCTTACCAAGACACAAATGAGCTTACCTACTTGTATTTGCTCCGTGTTCAGATCAGCAAGAAAGTTGAAATACAGCCTAGAGAGAAACCATGTTAGTGACCTTACCAAAGAATTTAAGAACTAGAGGAAAAAATTAATAGAACTGCCTCTCTTGCAGCATGAAAGATGTTTTATATGATAAAAGATGTAAATATGTGGTACTGACATCCAGTACCGCACAAACAATTCCAGTAAGATTCTGAATATTATCACTTCTGGTAAAAAGAAACATTAAAAGACCTAGTAAAGTAGTTAGGAGGTATTTTAAAATAAATATTTCAACAGTGTTTTAGTGTAATAAATGTGTTAGTAAGTTTTAAAATTGAGGAATACTTTTAAGAGCGGAAAGACAACAGGGTTTTTACAGGTGCACTACAAATTCGGAATGTGTGAATTCAAAGTTGTTTCTTTGCTTTCAGCCCTTCTGTTATAAATCCTACTCATGCTATGGAAATTTCCTTTAATTATTTTTTTTTTTTTTTTTTTTTTTTTTTTTTTTTTTTTAAGGTAGATAACTGGATAAAGTAATGGAGGAGTTCTCAGTTTTCTGAAGTGCTTAAGGTGACCTAGGCAATTCAAAGACTTGAGCTTCTTCCTCTGGAACAAGGGACCCACAGTTGCAAACATCTCACACCCCCATGAACAGTCAGTCAGCAGGCTGCTGGTCAGTATGCACGTTTTAGTAAAGGCTGTTGGGCAGTATTACAGTACAGAAGGTTCTATTGTGTATCATGCTCCAGAATGTGTGTGCAAGTGATTACTGGCATACTGGCTTACTTTACTAACCACTGCCCTCTAAACAAAAGTACTGTAAGACAGAGAAGAAAAAAATGCAGAAAAATTAAAAGTAAATTAGCTGCATCTTGGCAGAAGACAGTAATGGAGTCTGTTTTATATCAACTTTTTGCAAATGGAAGCTCCTGTGAGTTGGTTAGCTGTGATTAATCATGGGGTTTTTTTGTGGCTGTAAAAGTTGCCATGAATAGCCCTTATATTCATTTAAAAAGAAACAAGTAAAATGTTCTCTATGGGTAAAATAGTATTACAAACTTTTCTCATTTATTATTTGTTGCAGAAATTGAGAGGGAAACCATTAAAATATACTAAAGTAATGAAAAATGTGATTTTTTTAAATCTCACTTTCTCTAAATGAACTGTGTGTTTAGGTTTTTAATGTTGGAAAATATTAATTCCAAGTCATTCCAAATAGAATAAAATAGAACAGAATAGAATAGGATATATAGTAGAAAGAATCTGCAAATCCCACACATATGGGCATTTTTTGTGATGAGAAAGAGGTATGGACAACCTGAATATTTAAGAGGATTTCCTGACTTGCAGTTTAAAAGAAAAGCCTAATAATGGGAAAAAGAGACTTGTCAGGCTTTGTTAGTACAATAATAAACAGCATTTTTTTGCAGCCACTCTACATTTCTGTAGTTAATATGCAGTTAATAGTAAAGCAGAATCTTCCCATGTCAGTATTCAATAGTTGTAGAACTAGTGCTTTTTTTTAAAGAGGTTACCTCTCCCTTGCTGGTGTCACATAATCCTCTGCCTTCATACATTGTCATAATCTACATTTTGCCCCTACTGCTTTGCTCTGGCCTTAATTGTTTGTCAGGTATCATTTTTCCTGCCCCTGCTTCACAGAACAGAATTTCAATCAATTTGCTTTTTTTTTTTGTGCACCTTGTTCTTGTCCAGTCACTCTGTAACATCTGACACTTCGCTTTTCCCCTTCCCATTCTCTGTCTTTCTCTGTCTCTCTTTTGTAAAAGATTGAGATGTGATTTATGCCCTAATCCTTTCAAAATACTGTGTACCTTTCTAAATTATGGCAACTTTCTGACAAGGCAAGAAGATGAGAAAGCTGGAAGCCACGTCAGGAGGACCTGCTATATCTGTTGTGACAACAGGGAGGAATGCTCTGACTTGCTCCATTTAGGTGTAAAAGCCCTGTGTTGTGTTTCTGACAGAGAGAGAGAGGGTGAGGACCTAAACTGCTGGTCCTGTTCTGTGCTGCCACTCAGCCCAGCCCGCATTGCTCACCTGCTCTCCATCTCTCCCTTCCTCCCTATCTCCCTCTCTTCCCACTCCTTCTTAACATCTGAAGAAAGGGTAAAATAGCAGAATTATGCAACTCATATTGAAATAGGCAAATTATCCATTCCTGACTGAAAAAGCAGAGAGTAAGAGAAGCTAATTTGTGCCTCTCTGTGTCACAAGTACTGCGTTCCTGGATTCCAGCCTGGATCAGTTGTTATTTTAGTCCTGAATTCACTTTAAAGAAAAAGAAGCATTCTCTTCTTTTTTTTGCCTAGTAAGTTCCTCATTTACATGAAGCTGTCAAGTGTTATGACACTTAATGCTAATAATGCCACTTTCATTATTTTTCTGTGTGTCTGCTGCACTCTTGTAAGAACCACGGGTATGAAACATGAATGTTTCTGATGGTACTGTCATAACTAGGGACACTGAAAGAAACGCAGCAAAAATGCCTGCTACAGGTACCACAGGAAAGGCAAAGGCCTTGCTATCTTTATCACTCCATTCTTGTGGGGCAATACGCAGACCATTTGTTCTTGCATTGCAATAATATTCTCTAATGCCACTCTGTGAGTCATACTTTTGCCAACAGTGATAACTATAGAAAAGAAAGCTTAAAGTGAGGTGCTCACCCTCTCTAGAGATGCTATTGCTGAGGAACAGGAGAATAGCTTCAAGACTAAATGGCAAAACCATCATCTCAGGGATTTTGTTCAACCTACAATGTCATAAAGGGAAATTTGAATGTCATTTTCTGATGCCAGAACTTCAATCATGAGCTAAATGGAATATCTGAAATATATACAAACCTAAATACTGACAAACTTAAATACAGGTTTTGCTACTGTTATCATAACCGAAAAAAAAAAAAAAAAAAAAAAAAAGGCTCCTTACATTGTTTTTTTTTTAGTTTCACTGGCCAGTCTGGAACTTCTGGAGCTGAAGTGCATTAAGATGTAACAGCATTATCATATTCATTCTGTATAGTAATGCATATGCAATAGGTTATGAATTAAAAGCCACTTTCTTGTGATGGGTAGGCAATTTCATTTGTTTCATGGAAATGAGACAGAAGGATGGTCAACAAAGTTTTCACAAACCAGTAGTAAGTCTAGGGGTATAAATCAGCGGTTTTCTCCTCTTATTTCTGCATTCACTCCAGTACACGTACTACCCTGTGAGACAGAGACTGTTCTCATAAAATTCCAGCTCAGGTTTGAAAATCCAGGTGTCCTGGATAAGCATAAAATTTTGCATGCCCCTTCTAAGGTAAAGTTCAAAAGACTTAGAGGTTTTGTGTAATTGGGATAAGCAACTAGAATTTCATGCTTATCCAAACAGTGCTAAACCTCTCAGTCTTTGAACTTTTTCTTAGAAGGGAGCACCAGAAGAAAGTTAAAGGGATGGGAGAGGGTGTACATAGAGGGGCTCAAGGAAAAAGAAAGTACAGAAAAAAGAGATGTGTGTGCGTGTTTGTGTATGTGAATATGGAAGTGTATTTGGCAGTGGTAGGGAAGATCTACTTGAAGGCAGTAAAGAAAAAGGTCACAGAAATACTGTACAGAATCAAGCCTTTAGCTCCAGCCTTTTAAAGGAGCTGAACTGGTATTTCAGAACAAAAGTGCACTTGGGAAGTTTATCAAAGTGTTTGAGAATCACTGCATGTTTTGTACAGTAAATTGGGACCAGACTTCTATTCTGCTCTGAAAATAGACATGATAATTATGAAGCGGTAACCTAATTTTCTTCCTTGCATTGAAAACAACAAAGTAATTGTGGTAAGACATGTTCTAGCAAAATAACTGCAGTTAAGGGTTGTTTGTCCTTTAGCATGTTTCTCACTAATGCAGACTGTTTGCAATGAAATATGGGCTTGATGATTATTAATCAGAACAGAAATTATAATAAAGTGGTTATATATTCATATCTACAATGGCTGAATGAATGATTTCAAGGCAAGATGTAGCAAGAAATAACAAATCAAAGTAATAGAGTCAAAATTATTTTAAAAAGGCAGACATATTTGAATCCCATATCAAAATGATCCATGGCTGCTTTATTGAGCTCTTTATTAGTTTGCCACTCAAACTGGAAGGTCTAATAGAAACTATATCTACTACTGTCTGAATTAAAGTAATTCAGAAGTTGGAAACTGCTATTATACTGAATTCTCATTTAGCTGAAACTAACTCAATTTAGCTGAAAACTGTTTTCCCAGGTAGTGCTTGTTCACAGCTACCAATATTAGTGCCATCCACTAAATATTAATTGATAATCTGATTCTGATTTCCTTTATGTTGATAACAAAGTTTGTATTGAATTCAGTGATAAGAAATTCTCATACCTTTAATGTTCAAAGCGATTTGTAACTTTGAGAAGTCTAAAATCAGCACGAAAGTAGCAGTCCACATTTTTGAGTATATATGTAAAGTGTGCTAGGTGTTGTTTGGACTAAGCTGTATGTTAAATCAGTGAATACTTAATTAAAACTCATAAATATAAACTTAAGTTTAGAGAAGTTTACATATTCATGTAACATGATAAATTACCATCATGGGAAAAGCCTCTGGCTTCAAACTACTTTTAAGCATGGATACTCTAGCTTATCTTTTTTTTGTGTTGCTATATTGAAATAATTAAACTGACTCTGTACTTGTAATTCTTGATACTTACTGATTTACAAATATTAAGGTTTATGAGCTGAAACTTGTTACTGAAATTTAAGAGTGTCCTATACTAACTGTGCCATCAACTCCATAAATTAGTCTAGGTAACATAACTTCAGTTGCCTTGAGCATTGCAGGCTAAAAACCTGTCTGAGAAACTCCAGTAATCAGTTGCAAACAAGATCAGGATGCTGTGTTTAGACTGCTTCTGGTGTTGGTGCTAGCTAGTGCAATGTTTACTTACATCTCTCTTCAGTAGTCAGTGTAACTGCAGGGGTGATACGTTCTCATACATCAATTTTTATAAAGTAGCTTAAGGAATTTAAACACCCAAATGTTCTTAGACATCAATAGAATTAGGATGCTTATCTACACAAAGCTTTTAAAATGATTATGTTTTTTAAATACCCACAACTAGGGCATCTAGTTGCATCTTAGGTGGCCATTGTTGGTCAGCCAAAGTGTCAGTGTCTTCATCATGATAGCTGGTTGTGATGGCTTGAAAATCTGAGTTATAAGGCTCAGAACATCAGGTAAGCTTCATGAGAAGCGGCTGAACACCGGTCTCAATACATGAAGTAATTTACGTTCCAGCTTCTCAGAAAGCAGCAATAAATTTTTTCATCCTTTTTCTGCCTGCACAGAGTTGCTATAAGAATTAATCCAGATCCTGTTATAATTGAATATTGAATACCATGTAATAATTTAACACCATGTGACATCCTGATTAACTGAAGAGAAAGCAGTAGAGTGAGAAAGTAGGCAGAGAGAAGAGTAAATTAGAACAGGGGAGGGAGGTTTCATCACAGTTCCCCTTCAGGCTACTTGGCAATCTTGGTTTTTTTCCAGATTTGACACTGAAGCAAAAAGCACTTTGGAGGAGTGTGCTTGTTTCATAGCAGTATAAGGGAACTTCGAACATCTCTCTCTCTCAGCTTGCCATTGGCTCCTCATACTTCCTTGTAGTTGTTTGCATGAGCATCAGAGAAATGGTTGTAGTATTGCTTATGCTTTTTTTCATAGTGCTTCAGACAGAAGTCATTTGGCATTCTCCATGTCTCATTTTGGAAAGGAGTGTGCGATTGAAACAGAGGTTATTAGTAGTAGCAGTACAGCAGTCAATTATGGTTAGGATGTCTTTAGTTGCCCTTTTTTTCAAAAGCTTAAAGCCCTTGCTAAGTTTCTGCAATGGCTGGACTCCTATAGTGTGGAGGTCTATCACCGAAGGTCTGTACCCTTGTGAGCGGGCACCTTTCTGTATTTCAGTGTTGGCCTTCCCTCCCACAACACAGTGCTTGCAAGGAAAGCTGCAGTGAGACATCTGCTGTGATACAGATAACATACAAAATAACATAAATGTAGATATTTCCAGTCAGCCAGGAATACTTCCATGGTTAAATTGCACATCCTCTAAATAAGACAGCCACATCAAATTGCACGATCTTGCTTAAAATATATTCCTATAGGAATAGCAGCTCTTTGCAATACTTTTAGTGATAAACATTTATTTAATTGAATTTCATACTTCGGTGGGGTTTGCAGCCAAAAATGTCAGTAGCAGTCTATTCAGAGAGAAAAAAAATATAGAGAGTGATAAGGTGTAGGAAGGATAAATTTATAGTAAGATTAGGGTATTTGAGAGTTTGCACAAGTCTAGTCCACTGAGAAACAAAGATTTACTTCTTTGTTATAAAGATGTGTCAGACACTGCCATACTTTTGATTCACTTCTATTTTTTCATCCATTTTTCTTTCTGAATGTGTGAGAATACTTATGGCAAGATGATTAAAAAGAAAAAAAAATGTAAACATCGATCTCCTATCATTGCTTGTCTTCTGTGAATTTTACCAATCTTACTGTTTTTAATTCAGTGAAATGGTAATGAATGTGTTTTGCTGAGATCAGGCTGTATCATATGTATTGACAGAAAGGGTAGTATCTAGCTGGATCAGAAAGATATTCAAGATGGAAAACTGTAATTGCCAAATAATATTACACCATAAGCATATGGATGTATGCAGATTATTAAACCTAGCACTGGTACTTACTAATAGCTAAATATTTTTGCATGTATTGAAAAAGTTCTTGCACGCATGCTGTACAGGACAAAAAGACACTGAAAAAAGTAAATTAAAAGCTCCAGGATTGCATGCAGAAACATATTTTATATCTATTGTGTTATGCATATGCCCCATTATGATCTTCAGTCTCCAGGAACAGGTTAGTCTTCAACAGCTCTCTCACATTAGTAGTACACTTTATACAGATCTTTACAACTTCTTTTCATCACCATGTTATCTAACTAGATGCTAATCCATTTTTACTTCAGGGAACGTTTTTGTGATAATTTTTAAATTATTTTCTCTCTCATTGTGATGTTTCCATTTTCTCTTTAATTCTTTTTTGTTTCAATTTAGGATGCCAGAAATTAACTCTCAAGAAAAACAGACAAATAGCTGTTTTCCCTTGTTGCTCATCCAGACTGCGTACTTGCATACTACATTGTTCATTAAGGGATGAAGCACCTCATTTTTAGAAAAGCTACTGCCATTGAACTGTCCTTGCTTTAAAAAGGTGTATAAAATATTAGCAGTTTTGTCAAGTCCAAAGATTTAATTTCATGAACACCTCAATTTCTTTTAAACCAGCAAAATGAAGTCTGCAAGGAGGTATAATTGATCTGCCTCTGTTGCTCATTAGGGATGAAGGGAAGCCGAGGGAGCAACAGCTGACACTGAGGGGATAAAGAGCTATTAAGATACAGTGCTAGCTAAAAAAACAGTGCTTATAATAATAATATAATAATATATAAATAAAGTATAAGTTATAAATTATAATTTATAAATAATAATTTAGAAATAAATTTGCTTGGAACAACTTAAGATTGAATATCAGGGTTTTCACCTTTGGGCACATTTCAAAGTTGAAATTGTTCAGCTTTGCATGAAACTGTATGAAGTCATTTAAGTAGATTTGATAAGCTTTGATAGCCAGGCTGGTTCCTTCAAGTCTTGTATTTTGCTTTAGCTCTATGGCTTTAATAGTTTTGTTCTAACTCAAGAATGTAAATTCACAACAGGTAGAGCATAAGGAACAGCATAGGAAGAGCAGCTACAGTAGCTTCTGGCACACAACTTAGATGGGTTGTATAAAGAAATCTCTTTTGTTGTTGTTGTTGCCGATTGAATATGCAATCTACTAATCTTAGTTCTTGCCCCTAGCTCCTGTATTGATGAAAAAAAAGATGAACAACTCTTTGTCCTGGGTTCAGCAGCAGCAGTCAGTTTTTCTCCTTCTTAGTAGCTGGTGCAGTGCTGTGGTTTTGACTTTCGGCCTGGGAGGAATACTGATAAAGCCGATGTTTTCAGTTGCTGGTCAGAATGTTTACCCTGACCAAGGACTTTGTGAGTCTCATGCCCTGCCAGGGAGGAGGAGAAGTCGGGAGGAAGCAGGGACAGGACACCTGACCCAAACTAGCCAAAGAGGTATTCCATACCACAGCACGTCATGCCCAGGGATGTAACTGGGAGCTACCCGGAAGGGCACGTCCTCTTTTCTGTTGGGCTCTTTTCCGGCGGGCGGTGTCGTATTCTCTTCCCTTGTTATTTCTCTTATCATTATTATTATTGGTGGCAGCAGTAGTGATTTGTGTTATACCTTAGTTACTGGACTGTTCTTATCTCAACCCGTGGGAGTTACATTCTTTCGATTCTCCTCCCCATCCCTCTGGGGGGCGGGGGGGGGAGTAGAAACTGCGTGGTTCTAATTTACGGCCTGGGCTTAAACCACGACACTGTTCTTAGTTCATTGTTTCCTGCCACTTTCGGTTTTATAGACCTGTTATATCCCTGTCAGTAATCCCTTCTTCAAGCTGAAGATTCCTAGTCTGTGTATCTTTTTTTTTTGTTCACAAACTGCTTTTTACCACTGGATTGACATTTTTGTAAAGTTCCCAGTATATTATCAAGATTTTTTTATATTGGAGTAACAGCAAATCAAGAAAGCCCCCCTTCAAAACTGTGAATAAGGAAAGTTCTTACTCCTTTTTTGATGTTAATCTATCTTCAAGTTCACCTGTTATTCTACCACTATTTATAACAAGGCTGGTCTGTAGTTCTTTGCAGTCAGTCCAGATGAACAATAAAGTTTATCAACTCATCCCCTTTCAAGAATGTTTACATTGCATAACATAGGCCATTACATGGCATAGGTCAGACTTCAGTTATAGCCACTTGAGACAGCAAAACCCGCTCATTGTTTCCTGCCTTTTAATTGGTTTCTTGGTTCTGTGGTGTTTTGTGTATCTTGGTTCACATACATATAGTCCCTCTGAATTTTAGCCTCTTTAAAAGCCTTTAATGGCGGACATCATCTAACAAACCTACATAACCGCCTGTGTTAACATTATCCTTTATCCACTTGTTTGTTCTAATGATAAATGTAAATGTAAACATTATTTCATTTTGTATGCAATATTTATTTGTTACAATTGATCGCATATTTTTTAGCTCTATTCAATAAAGCTGAGACATATTCTGCCTTCTGCAGGTTCATAATAGGTCCTGATGATTTGCAAAACATGAAGAAAGGGACATCTGGGCCTTGAAGTTGGGTTGGTAAGACCTAGCAAGTAGTGGGAATTTTAGAGGTAGGAGTGGTTGCTGAAGGATTTGCAAAGTTTGCAATAGTTTACAAGGGTTTACTTTCTTAATCACACCTAATTTTTTCTTGTTTGTTTAATTGTTTTTATTAACTTTTCAATCTCCTGCCTCTCAAGTACAAAGCTGATTAGTGACTTGGCCTGACAAGTTTATGCCCTTAAGACAGCACTTCCAGTTACACAGATCTATTAGTACTTTCTAGCAAGCTTCACTGTTACCTTTATGTTAATTTTAATAAAGTCTAAAGCCACAAATCCAAAATTCTTTGCTTCTGTTTTATTTTAGATCTGAATCCGCTTGAGAATATTTTTTTGTTGTTGTTTGCTGCAATTGTCAGATGAGTTAATATCCCTTCCAAGCAAGCAAAGCACATAATTACTTACATGAAAAGCAAGCTCTTTGGAAGAATTATCAGCTAAACCCACCCCTTAGAGGAAAATAGGAAGGGCACTGGCAATTAGATAAGCTGCACTTTCAGACATGAACAAACACATTTATCAGATAATTAGTAGATACTTCTCTAGGTATTTCTGGCACTGAGATCCAAAAGCAGTGCTAAGGCAGGTAAGCTCATCTGATGAGAAAAGCCCTGTGGCTGCAACAGACTGCTAACTTGAAGGGGAGAAATGCCCTATATTGTAACTCCTTGCATGCTTCAGACATTCAGTGTTCTTTGTCTTGAGTCTTCAGTCAGTGTTATCTATTCTTCTCCCATAAGCTGGAAGGCAAGAAATGTCACATTCAGAGAAAGAGCAGCCTCCTGTGAACTATTTGCTTCTTGCAGGGGAGAAACCCCACCTTGAAGAACTTGAGAGAGGTATTTGGGGCAGAGTAAGGTGAGGGAGCAGACATACTGAACAAAATTATCCGGAAATATAGTTCTTTTTTCTTGTTGGAAATGGGGACTGGGTGTACTGTGGTACTAACATACTCAGCAGTACTATTTTAGTAGAAGCTGGCCTACCAGGGATTTTACTACTGAGATTGATGGCTCCAGACACTTGACAGTGATCTCTGGAGGCTCCTGGATTTCTCTCTGGACCTTCAGAAGAAAATCCTGTAATGCTTTTGTATTGAGAAAGGACAGTTAATTTGTTCTTAAAAACGGTAATGTTCTGATAGTTGGAGTAGAAAATGATGGAAATATTGTCTATTCTGTTCCAGTGCAAGAAATAAAGAATAAAAGATACTGCAGAGATGTTGTAATTTCTGTGTTTGTGGATATGCATATATATCCATAGAGATGTGCATATATATTAAAGAATACACATGACAAAAGTCTAGTTGTCTGCTTTCAGAAGAGAATAATCCTTTTAATGACCAAAAATATTGAAGGATTGAACAGGCAAGTGACTGAACGATCTTACGCTTTCATGCAATAAATAAAGCATTCCAGGCTAGTCAACATTGTGAATGAATTTCTTTTTCAAAATACAAAGCACTTGTGATACTTTAAGGCACAAGTTTACAAAATAGTCTTTGGAATATTCTTTCTGCAGTGAGATATATGCATGTAGAAAGTTATTAGGAACATTCCTCAGTGATCAAATAATAAAACACGTTCTCCTGAAAATTTTAACATGGTCTCCAATGTTACTGGCTTTTTCCTCTGCATCTGTCTGGATATATGTATATATTTGAAGGCATGCACATTATGAAATGTATAGAACACATGCTTATCTAATGGTATACAACTATAAGGTTTTTTTGACACTTGAAAATAAATGATTTTTTTATGAGTACAGGTAAAAGGTATTAAAAAAAGTATTTCAGGAATAATTTTGATTTTTTTTCTAATTCAGAATAAAAAATGTTCAAAAAGTGAACATTTTAAAAGCAATGGTGATATCTGTTTCACAATTAGTCTTATGGTATACACTCACTATACTATGCATAATGTACTATGATGGAAAAGATGATGTCATGTAGTAAGTTGCAACATTTCCTTCAAACTGCCTCAGAAATATATCTCTACATTTGACAAGATTTTAAAGTTTCTCAGCATGTCCGATTTTAATCTCATATGACAGTTGTCAATCACAGGTTGAACAAAAATGAGAGACGATTGTAATTTTGGCACTGCTGCCAAAACTATTCCCCCAAAAAGCAGCTTTCGAAAGCCTGTTTTTCATATATACATTCATAAGGTGAACATTAAATGAAACCTTGTAGTTCTCAAGCACTAGAAACTATTCCATGTGTACTGTTGTAATTTCAACAGCTATATAGGTAATACAGTAATACTATTGTGCTCAAAGGGAAGTTAAGTTCATTAATGTTTGTAAGACATCTTGCGAGCCACACACAGGAGGTATTAAATAAGTGCCTATGTATGAAGGCAATGAATATTACTCTAGCTGTGTGGCTTTATAGATATTATAACATAGGTGTGCTTTACTCAGACTGACCAAAAAAATGAGTTGTCTAACATGCTATGGAAAAATTAATAGTGTTGGGAGAGATGTATTGCCTTCTTTGCATGCATCTATACATCAGTTTTAATACATAACTTGTTTATTCTGCATTTTTATTTTCTATTTGGAAGTGAGATCACAGGACTTTATAAAATATCTACCTCTAAATATTTATTTAGAGTGGTATTTGTTTAATGTAAAGTTAGCTATCTGGAAGCCAGACATCTAAATGCACAAGTCATTTGTATTCTCTCTATAATCAGCACAGAAAAGCATGCATCTCCTGAGGGCAGTTCTTCCTTGATATACATTAAAACTGGGTGTGATGAAACACCCTCTGGAGATGTCTATCTGCATCCATTAACTATAGAGGGAGACTATTTTAGATTAGCTTTATCTATCCAGAAGCTGAAGATCTAATGGAACCAAGGGTCTCCCTTGCTGCTCCATTAGTGAAAGATGCTGCCAATTATTTTCCGAAAAAGAGGGAGCGAGACTCTGACCCTACTAAAATCAGTGACTCCATAAACCGTGTGCAAAGTATCTAACTTCAATCTAGTCTTTCTCCTCCTTGAACAAAAGTTGTGATTGTGCAAACTTATTTTACAAACACAGAAAGCTGCTGCGGCTGCAAAATACCGAGTCTAGGAAGAACTATAATCTGTGTAATGTTTGTGCTTTACTAAAGTGAGTGTTTATTTACTGCATTTAATTCTTTAGTTATACAGTTCAAGCAAATGCCTAAATATTTCATGCCTTTGTTCAGGTACATAAAATACTGCTAGTCTGTAAATGAAGGCAAGAGTAGGAATGATAGGCAATTAGAGATAGCTGCAGCTAGCTTTAAGCGAAGACTAAGCATGAGTAGAAGATAGCACCAGTTTTGCTGCAATAAAAAATTAATTTTGCCATCCCATGCACGAAAACAAAATAAGTTATTTCTTCCTTATCTTAAATATGACAAATTCAATTTTGCCTATGTTACTAAGAAACTTTGGGAAGGACCACAAATGGGCTCTGGTTTGTTTTCTAACTTCTGCCTCCTGTAAAAAATGTTGATGACTAAGTGGGAGACACCTTGCCGGACTTAAGGCTGTCACAGAAAATAGTCAGACTTGTGGCAAGCAAACAGAAAGTGATAATGGACTTTTACTGTAGTGACTTTTCTATCTGATTATTAGAGATATATTTAGGCCTTTACACATTCAGACAGCATAGAGCATTACGTATATCAAAGGATATCTCTAAAATCGGAAACACTCTTGAAACACAGAAGACAGCAATGCCAAATGAAACAAGAATTCCTAAGGAGTTTAGAATAAGCCTGTTCACAGAAGAAATTGAGTAACCAATACCAACCTCAACAAAAAATTGCAACAATAAGAGGTGTGCCCAGTATTTTCTAAAGAAAGAAATAATCTGGCAATGTGTACAGATTTTGATAGTTCGTTAGCTGTGCAAAATTATGCATAATATTGAGCACAGAAAGGTGCAGACTTCCTTTACTTCTGTGCTATTCTGTCCAGTAGAAATAAAGGAGCAATAAAAAACAGGTAGTAATCTCTTCCAAAGCCTGACACCAGTGCTGGTTCCTGGTTACTCATTCTTTTTCTTCAGCCTCAGTGAAAATCTTTGGGTAATGCAATTATCATGCTTTTTATACATCCCTTATTCAGTATATTTTTGTCTTATTCAATGTTATCCTTATTAAGCCAATGCATTCTTTATTCAGTGTTTTAGAGGTTACTTAAACTGGCTGCTTTGGTGAGTTTCCAAAGAGTTGACATGTCATAGCATCAAGGCAAGCCTTGATGAAATGTCACGTAGTTGCTTGTGAAAGGTGTACATATATTCGTAGCAGAAGCAGCTAGTCCTGTAACAGGAAGTATTGGATGACCTTAAAGATGATGATACCAGTTCTATCTATTCTTGCTTAAATTCAGAAGAAACACTCTGCAGGTTTCAGATTTCTACTTCCTTAAACCATAAGACTCTTACTATCTTAATCTGAGAAACACCTTAGGAACAAAATTCTGGCAGAACATATAGAGGAGACATATGTATATTGTACTTTCCACAGAAGCTTTATTATGTAGGAAAAATCATTTTTTGATATTTGCAGCTGCTGGGAAATCTCAGTAGCGGGGAGTTCATATTATGTTTTTTTGAGCTGATTTTCCTTTTTTTTATCTTTCTGAAAGTGAGCCAATCTTGTCTTTAAGCAATACCAACAGTAACTCTCAGCTTTAGTGGTGCTTTTTTACCTTCCCTCCTCCTGATAAGCTGAATGCTCTGAGAAATACAGAGCAGCTGTAAGTGTCCACATTTCTCTTTTTGTGTGCACCTTCCGAAGCTCTTTAATAGCCTGTGCACTTCAGCAGCAAATTGTGTGGGGTCAGGAAGGTCAGGATGATTTGCGAGCTCTTCCTTGTGTGACAAGTTAGTTTCAGCCGCAAATGCACTCAAATACTGCATTACGCAGTGATCGCATTCTGAAGTTGCTCTGCCCCCACACCCTGAAGAAGATGGATTGTTCCTGATCTGTGTGTGAGATGCTGCTACTGTAGTCTGTCTTCAGCTCCAGCTCACATATCTTACCTGTGGGCAACAGCACTGTGTAATTGATGTTCAGTATTCCTCAAGGGGTTAAAAGATTAATGCACCACAAAGGTATCCTGTAAGCTGCAGTTTTAAGGAGCTAGACTCTGATCTGCGGTATTAGGTTTCATTAAGAGGTTAAAAAAAATGTTGTACCAGAATGTATATTAGGCCAGCAGCTGTGAATAGTTGAATGGAGTCATAACTTTCCGAAAGTTTTTGTCACTTGGGTATATGATTTCACCATAAATGCCGAGTAGGATTACATTTGATAACAATATTTTCTTTAATATAGGTAGTGAGTCAGTATGCAAGAATGGTTGTTATTTTAAGAATTTCAAAACAATTTATGTAATTGCAAGAATTTTAACACAGAGCTGGATCCAGAACCCCTGATTTCCCTGCTTAGGTTATACTAAGTTCTTATGGCTTCAGTGAGAAGCTGCAAATGTCTGGAGCAGAAAAAAATCAACTCTAGGTATATATATGATTATGTGTACAGACACCAAGGCACGTGTGTGTATATATATATGTATAAAAATATATACATATCCTCTTACCCTCATTTCTGATTTTTTCTGTAAATGATAAGCTCTGCGAACATTTTGTCAAGGACACTCACAATAGGCAGATAAAGTGTTATTGCAGTGATTGTATGGAAAGCTGAGTAACATTAAACTTTGAATGTGAATGTTTTTTTTTCCCCTGTAACAAGCTTAGATTTCATATCTGATTCAGGCTTAACCATAGCAGTATAAGGGAAAAGAGAAAAAAACCCCTTTTATGTATATTCTGTTTAAATTAAGTGTTCTACTTTTTAAATTAGATGTGTAGATGTTATTTCACTGAAGCTGGAAGTTATGTTCACTGAAAGCATTTGGCCATTAGTATAAATAGCATAGAGGATGATACAAAAAAAAAAATAAATGAAGAAGTGGCATGACCTGGATAAGCCATTAATATTCAAGCTTCAGTTTGTCAGATATTTAAGCAACAGTGAACATCACCCTTCTGGCCTGTCTAGCTGGAGAAGTCTTCAGTAGAAACAGAGTTTTTGGTCTCATCTGAATCCAAACTCAATTCTAACTATTTATATATAGCAGTAATATGGCCATATCCAGTGTAGTTTGTTAGGTATTCTCAGGGAAGTTCAAAAAGATGGTTTAGAACAGGTATCCCTGATCTTCAGCCTAAGAAGTTGAAGCAAAGAACAAGTCATATGCCTGCATCAAACACAAAGTTTATTAACATCTGTCCTACCTCTGCTTCTGATACTGATCTGCAGATATAATCTGCATTTACACTAATGTTTTGTCTGGTTATTGGCAATTAAGTGCTTGTACAGTCCAGGGATGTTGGGAGAATTTGTCAATTTGAACTGAAATTCCTATTTCCTTGCAGCATTTAGCAAAACTGAAGAGAGCTGGAACAAAATTGAGCAATAAACTCAAGTGTGCAAGAAAAATAAAAACACTGATCTCACTGATAAGAACTGATATTTAAAAGGTGCCGTGAAGCACTGGGAACATTTTTTTTTCTCCTGGTTTCTGTAGAAGAGTGTGGGATGAGAAGACCCTGAAAATCCTGTGTTTGAAAATTCTTCTCAATAAGTGAATGAAACAAAATGACTAGAGAAATGGAGTGGGATTCTTAAGGAAAAAATAAGTGGGTTGAAAACCGGAGCAAAGAACAGACAATATGGAAAAGTATGGAGCTTGTAGCATATAAAAACCAGACACCCAGAAAAATTTAAAACCCAGCATATTGTGACATATGCAGTGCTTGGTGTATTGAGATATGTTGAAATATTCCTGATAGAAGCTTCCATGTATCTAGAATTTGTATAAACAAATTCTGTTTGTTCAGATTATAGAATATAATATAGATTATCTATAATAATTCTATTATTATAGACAAACTCTATTTGTCTATAAGCAAAATAATTTGAGAATATATAATTTATTCACAGAAATATTCCGTTTTGGATGTTTTAAAGAGATTGCTATTGTCCATTTAAGTATGATGGTCACCTTCAAGCTGACTCAGCTCCCATTTCAGTCTCCCAGTTATGACAAACTATCTTGCAAGCATTCCTGATATCATAAAGTTCACAAGTCTTCAAACACCACGTGTTTTGACAGTGTCAAAGCCAACCTGTGCTACTTTGCGGTAACAAGGTAGGAATCATATAACAAGTTGCTGGAAACAATGGTAATTACATAGTAAGTTAATTATACAATTATCAGGAGATACCTGCCAGTGGTAATATGAATCATATCACCACTATAATGCCAAGGGATAATGCAATCTGGAGTCGGCTGCTGTTAGCATTACAAAAGCACCAGAATGCAGAAGTCTGAGAGGCCAAACTATAGAAACTTAAATACTTCACAGAGGTAAGTACCACAGCATTATGGCAAACAGGGATCTCTGCATGATCACAAATCTTGTCTAATCTTGTCACATTGTTTGCATCACAGATTTTAAAGGCATCAGTTGGTTGGAATTGACAGGCTACAGATTTCACAGAAAATGTAAAAGTGAACCTCAATATTAGCCAGTGGTTAGGGACTGATTTTTGCAAGCTTTATTTTATATTCTCTTTTTAATTTTGTTTGTTCTAATTCCAAGAATTCATCCTAGCTTGCCCATAAAACTGCATATTAACATGACATCACCCAAGGGATTAAAAACGTAGAGTTTTTTTTAAAAAATGAAACTTTACTGGAGAATTTAGAATTTAGTAATTAAATGTTTGAGAACCTCTTAATAGATCACTTGTTACTTCATGAGGCACAAGTGCTGAAACAACTACACTGTAATTCTGTAAGTACTAGAACCACATGAAGCTTTTGAAGAGAGAAAAAAAAAACAACCCCAAACCCTGAGAATGATACAAACTTGTATCAGTATACACAGGGTCAAGCTCATCATACTGCCTGAACACTTTTGCTACAGTTGCCAAAGATTTTGAACAAACTCCTCTGTACCTCCTAGTGAAATGAGATAATAAGAATTATAGTATCTGCTTCCCTCCTCTTTGGTCTGATTAAGCTTATACTGCGAACTATGCATTGAGGGCTGTTTATTACTATAGGTAGAGATGATGCCCAGTCTCACCTGGGGCCTGTAGGCAGGACTATAGGTAAGCAGTATTATACCAAATAAAATATATTTTTAATTTTTTCAAATGTAACGTGGCAGATATTTTGGGCTGGTTTTTTGGCAGTGCTTTCTGAGATGTGGCAAGTCTTTCACATTCATTGCTGTAGTACAGACGGAGAGAGGGTTGGCTTTTGAAGAAAGCATTACTCTGGGGGCTCTGTGGGTCATATCAGCTATTACAACTGTGGCTGTAGGAAGAATGAGTGAGGAAGGAGCTGGAAGAGATGAAAGAGATCAACACAGGCAGTGAGGCCGCTCAAAAAGAGGAAAAGTATCACTTCTAACAACATCAAGGAGGAGGCTGGAAAAGCTGGAGAAAGCTGGAGGCTGTTGAGGAGATCAAGTTGAGGGGAAAGAGAAACTACAGGAAAACAAAATCCCTCTAAGTTGAGAAGAGTACAGTGATCTGTTTATTCTTACATGTGTGAGGAATACGGTGCTACTGCTGTCACTGATCCTTTTGGCACCAAAATGCTACAGTGGTAATGGAAGAAAAAGTAGTTGTCAGACTTGAAACAAAACAAAGGACACAACGACAGCTTTCATTCTAGCCCCTAGAGTTGTCACTAAGCAAAACTATTTTGTTAATATTTTATTATTATTAGTCATAAGTACAACAAGGGAGCTATTACAAGTGAAACACTAAAACAGACTGAGTTGACAGTAAGCTAAAACATGCCTAGAGCGACAAACATTTTTTTTAGTGTCATGACTTTCTAGTTTCTGCTTGGGATGAATAATGTGTCAAAAGAATCCCTAAACTCCTTTACTGATTACTAGAGTTGCTGAACAAATGATCTGGAAAACAGTACAGCTCTAGGACGACTATTTGAAAATAACTATTTTTTTTTTGTTAAAAATTCATGTTAACCTGATCTTTCAGATCCTTCATTCATCTGCTGCCTATACATTTACTGTTCCAAACGAACCTGACCTCCCAAAAAGAAGAGTGCATGTATGTGGAAACCTCAGTCCTGAGAATATGAAAAAACCCTATTTTTTTTTATGCTCTGTCACAAATTGCGTAAACCTCAGATTCTGTCTCCTAATGGGAAAAGAGTGATGCTGACTGCTCTCCAATTTAGACATTGGTGAAAGTCCATCTAGAGAACTGTGTTTATTTCATGAGGAAATGCTGAGAGAGTTGCGGTTCTTTAGCCTGGAGAAGGCTCTGGGGAGACCTTATTGGGCCTTTCGGTATTTAAAGGAGTCTTATAAGAGACATGGGAGACCTTCTAGTAGGGCCTGTTGCAACAAGACAAGGGTTAATGGTTTTGAACTGAAAAAGGATAGATTTAGATTGCACATAAGGAAGAAGCTCTTTACTGTGAGTGTGGTGAGGCACTTGGCATAGGTTGCTCAGAGAAGCTGTGGATGCCCCATCCCTGACAGTGTTCAAAGACAGGTTGGATGAGGCTTTGAGCAGCCTGGTCTAGTGGAAGGTGTTCTTGTTTGTTGCAGGGGGGGTTGGAATAGATGACCTTTAAAGACCCCTTCTAACCCAGACTATTCTACGATTCTATGTTAAGAACAGTGCTTATGAAGTAAACTAATCTGGGAATGCTAAACTGAGACTCATCCTGATGACTGAAGGCCAGGTACCTGAGCCAAGAGCAACTCAGAATTTTTTTTTCCAGGCTGTGTCTGAGTTTGCTGCGAGCTCCAGCCCTTGTCTCTACGTGAGCTGGAAACTTTCAGTTTTTGTATGCTGTTACCTTTTTGAAAAATTGAGTTGGTTGGAAATCTCAGTTACTCAGTTAAGGGCTAAAACATGTTTGGAAACCGAGGGCTCCTGTATTTCCTCCTGATGACGGGCTTCAGAAATTTGTTTCTATTTTCTATCATCTACCCTGGCTGACCTCATAAAAGATATTCTTTCCCCTTACAGATATTATTTTACAGGTTTTTGTTGACATCACACAGAGTCTTAAACTCCTTATAAAGCCTTGTTTAACATCTTTATTTTAATGTTGTGAGAATAGCAACTGACAGGCCTCGGCTCCTTCACTCTTCTGGTGTTAATGCACATACAGTAGTCGCTACTGCTTTCTATATCTTTTTGGATAATGTAGCCTGCACACTTCACTGCAGTTAGCCCTCTCTACTGAATGCTGTGTGTGGAAGGGAAGAGCAGGCTGACATTAGTGGGTATAAATGACTTTTAAAAGTGCAGCACAGACTAAAGTGTGTGATAAGGAAGGGACATATTTTTTTTCCCGCTGGAGGAGCTGCTGTTCTCAGTTGAAGCCATCACCTGCTAAAAGCTTTCAGGACAATAGTACTAGGGATGTTTCTTGCTTTTTCACTGGTGTGAATGTTATTTCCAGTAACATAGTCCTTGTGGGAACCGAAAAGGGCTACTCTGAGCAAAATGAAGCTTGCTTCTGCATTGGAAAGATGAAATTATTATCCAGAAACAGAAGATATTTGGAGTAGAAGAATCACAAATGACACTGCAAATAATGAGCTATTTTCATAAAATGAAATAATCAAAACATTAAGTGTTAACTTAAGAAAGTCTATTAGGCTTGTTTTTGCATTGTAGGTTTTTTCAAAGGAAATTAGCAAATGAATTTTTGTAGGGTTTGTTTTGTTTTTTTTTTTTCCTGGCTGAAATTTTATGAAAGCCATTTTCAAATTTTATGAAAAATACCAATTCTAAATCACTGAAACCTACAAAGAAACTGTCAATGAAAAATTCTTCAAGTGAGACAGCTTTTACTCATTTATTCTGGTTACCTACAGGTACATAAAAATTCAGTTTTAGTAAATACTGAGCTTTTATTACCCAAGTGAGTCAGGGGTGGGAGATAGATAAATCTTCAATGAACAGTCAGGTAGATACAGCAATCTTAAATCACTTCTATGTGATTCAGCAGGGAAACAGGTATAGGCAGCTGCCTTATTCTTGCTAGTGTTCTCTCTATGTCAATAGACTATCTCACAAATGAGTCAGCAAATTAGCCAGTGTTTACCATTTAAAAATATATTGCTCATCCTTCTGTTTTAGGAAAGGTTTGGTTACATTTAATCCTTCTAATCTCTTGATTGTACAGAATTATTCTAAGGCACGTTGCCTTCCTCCCCACTGAACTCAGCCAACATGACACTATCTTGTTTTTCCTGTAATCAGAAGCTAATGGGGACTATACAGACTGCTCCCTTCCCTCTACTCCATTCTTCTCCACCTCCCTCTGAGGCAATCAAACTGTGTAATCATTAGAGAGACTAATCGAGACAACAGGATTAAGATCCAGAATCTCACTATAAGCCTCCACTGAATAGTTATCTCTAAATAGGCCAAGAATACAAGCATGAGTAAGTCAAAAGTTCCCTGAGAAAATCATAGGTCAAGTATGAAAGAAGGATGTAAGCTTAGCTTTTGGTAACTTCATTAACTTGCATGTGGCGCTTCAGCTACAATGCAGACAGCACATGCACTTCCTTTTTTAAAGGGTACATGTTCTTTTTAAAATTTGCTATCAATCATTTATATTTAGTAGTTGTTTGTGCTGTTTCTTAGCTGCCTCATAGCATTCACTGCTATGTAAGAATTCTTTTTGTATGTGTATGTAGCGATGGTCTAGCAGTAAGCTTTCATGTATGTGAGTGCTTATTCAGCAAAAGATGTCTCAGAACCTGAAGTGTAAAATGAATTAGAAATATTCAAAAGCTTTGTGACATGTAAGGAATATTGTATATAGAGCGCAACTTGAGAAGAAAAGGAGAATCAACACCCAGTTCTCTGTGTGTCTGAGAGAGTGCACCCATGTTGGAAAGCTAGTTTTTATAAAAATTTTGTTTAAGCATGATAAGATGAGCTCTGCATAAGAACTGAAGGTATAAAAGGAAAAAAAAGATCCACAAAGGCTGACGGAAAATACCTTTCAGCTGTTCGGTGCTGAAAATATTAGAAATAAATAGTCTGGATTGCCAAAAAATCCTTATAAGCATTTATTTATTTATAAGGAAAGGTATGTTTATAGTTGGCTACACTTCTAAAAGAAAATAAATGTATAAAAAATTTTAAAAGAAGAGAAAACAAAGGTACAGTGTTGATCTTTTTTTTTTTATGTGTGTATCTATTTGTGTGAGAATATGCGTCTATGTTATGTGAATGGAAGATGGACTGACTGCGTATACAGTATATGGTAACGGGTAGTGGTAAATGTACTGGCCAGACACTAATAAAAGTGCAAAGCTGGTGTTTGTTTGTTTGTTTGTTTGTTTTATTTTGTACTAATTAACTCATGAGTTATTTTAAAAATGTGTGATAGCAATTCAATAAAGTTGCTAATTTAGTGCTAGGGGAGTTTAACTATCATTTTACTGTGCACATCTGTGTCATGGAGAATTTTGCCAATATGCTATTATTTCACTCATTTCAATAAATTTGTTGCACAAATATCAAGAGGAAAGAGAGTTCAGGTTGTTAGGAAACTATAGAGCTGCTGTACTAACATGCATAGACATGAGAGGGTATTATAGGCTCTGCTGAGCATTCCTCAGAGGTGTTAACGACTTTAAGCCTGTCAAGAATGTCTCCATCTTGTACAGCAAAGACAATTCAACAGTTTAATAAAAAGGTGTAACATTTCCTACAGGTGAGCTCAAGTGATCAAAGGATATAATAGAGCTTTTGTTACTTCATTCAAAGAATGCATTCTGGAGTTTAACCTTTGCTTTTGATGTAATGTCATCTTTGAATGCTAACAGACTTTTCTAGGAAGGATTAAGTCGTTTGAAGTGTTTTTTGGTCTTTATTTAGGACCTGGCTTTGGAAACTAAAGAAAGTGTGGAGTAACATGTTATAAATCATAGAAAGGCTTTAAATAGTAATAATCTAGAAGAATAACTAAAACTTATGAAGAAGGTCAGCACTGGATGGTTGAGTTTGATCATACTAGGTTTATGTTCAACATAGATGTCTAGAACTTCTCCATATAAGAGAAACCTTTTCAGTGAGAATATTTGTGAAATGGCACCAGCTGGTCCATTTTAGTGGGTAGAATATGTTTGCATTTCCATTTTGGAGTAAAACTTGTAGCACAGAAACTGGATAAATAACCAGAAGTAAATAACAGGAGAGCTGAAATTATACAGGCTTAGTATCTCCTCCAACTGTCTGTCAGATGTTTCTGTTCTTGGGGCTGAGATATCTTATTTTTGCCTTGATCCTCCCAGGTTTCATGTCAGCTTTTATATTAATATTACCAAGCCTATGAGTGTAGCTGCTGACAACCTGTGCAAAAATGTCCTTGCACTTGAGAGTGGTGAATATGGCATGGCTAACAAGGAATGATGACTTTTGCTATCTTATTTCAATCTTATTTCAAATACCTGTTGATTCCATGGTCATACTTCCACTGTACTGGCAGATGCAAAGGTAGAAGCCATAATGTCACTGAATCTGCCCAATTTTGAACTGTTCCAAATAAACACTCTCTCTTTCTACTCACAAAAGTGCAACCCAGCAAGCAGAGCATCTTATTTGCTTATGCTGTGCTAGTACAAGGCAAAGCACAGATGCTGAAAAGTAATATGAGACCTGACTTTTAAACAAATTCAGATGTAATGCTGTCTAAGATTTGGCAAAATATATATGAAAGATGAACAGAAGTGACAGCAGGAAAGAGATGTTGATGCTTTGTTTCTGAGTAATGAAGCTAGATAGGCAAAGATGGTTAATTCTAGTAGTTATTACCAATTAATTGATTGTCTTGGCTTGGAAGTACAAATGCATCTCCATCCTCTGGTTAAGGTGGTTCAGACCTCTTTCAGGAGGGGCTGTCCTGACAAAGAAACCAGAAGGTTTTTGAGGGTTACAGAATGGTTTTAGGCAAGGGAGAAAGTTGGGGAGAAATTCAAAAACAGTTTTCACATTTTGAAAAAACTAGATGGGCTTGAGACAGGCAAGATTATTGTAGCACATTATATCTTCAAAATCTGAAACAGGCATGGGAAGAGGTAGGGAATAGGCAACATTTAAAAAAACCCTCTTGCCTGATATTTGATTGTGTCTCCCCCCTCCAACTTTCCAACACTATAGAGCAAATAGGGAGCCTAAGAAATCAAGAGAGAGGTGTATTTCAGATTGCCGGAAACAGCCAGCGATGTGGTGTGTTTTAAAGTTCAGAGCAAGATGCTCTCTCAAGTCATTGCCTTCAGAGAGCATCTCAGGTTTGCTACAAATATTGGCTTACAGTTGGTGCTGGAACTTCAGTTCAAACTAAGTTGTCCCTTGTTGCACATCAATGCCTGTCAATTGCCACAGCTCCGAAGTGTTTCATAAATAAGCAGTGGAATTTATTTGCGTCTTTGAAGTATTTTCACACAAATGGAACACAGATATTAGACTCCATTCACTACTGCTGGCTTGGGAAGGTGCAGGCTGTGGGGTCAGGGCAACATGAAGCTCTGCTGAAGCACTGCCATGGATGGAAGGTACACTGCGGAGATGTTCTGAGTGAAGGTCACAGGTTAAAATGCTGCCTTGTTCAGATAACAGAACTCCTCAAATTTAAGGTATTTGCATATGCAGACGAATATTAACATGTGAAATAGATTAAGTTGCATTTATAACATATCTCTAGAGAAACACAAAACTTTCATAATAGATGGGAAAGATAAGGGAAACCCTATCTTTCCTGAAGCCAGAGATTGCAGAATATCATTCTAAGAGACTTCTCCATTGCTCTTCTCTCAACACTGGATGGATTACTTGCCAATGCAGACATGCTGAATACTGGAGAATAAGTTTAATACATGTGTATACACATATGAAAGATCGGAACATGTGTATTCTGAAATCTGTGGTCCAAGGGAACGAATCCTACTACTGCAGTTCTCAAAAAGTCTCCAATACTTTGATTTATAAGGCTTTCTCCAATGTACTGTATTCTGTTTTGGATGGGGTTTTTTATGACTCAAATACGTATCGCCCAAAATATGTCAGACAACTTATCCAAAACTATTCAGTTGAAATTCTTGGTCTTTGAAAAAGAAAAGTTTACTATGTTCATTTTAGACATCACTCTATTTACATTTCTATAAGTATTAGAGAAAATACCCCTCTACAGAATTAGAAATAAATTAACATTTATATCGCTGTTACCTATGATTCCAGTTTTTGGATAGTGCATGCATCCGTATGTATATGTTTTAGGACACATATTAAAATGTGTTTGTTTTCTTCTGGCCATACCAACAAATCCATATATATGCTGCTCAAATAAAACAATTTATGATGCACAACTTTAGGAATTATATTGCTTTAAATTGAGACATTATTAACCAGCATATGTCGTGATTCATATTTATGAACTCTGTGTGCGTTTCATTACCAGTGTAATTTTTTTCCCATTTTATGAAGAGTGGTAGGTTTTTTATGAGAAAAGACACCTGATCCTGTGAAACTATCGGGGGAATAAAATGAACACATATCCTGAGTGGACGTGTTCTTTATCTTGTGAATAAATCTATGCTATATTTTTTTCTTATAGAAGCATCAGTGAATAATAAGTACTGTTCACTTCTTTACATCTTTACTTCTCTAAATAATTGGAGAAGTAGATGATGTTTCTGATAAGACAATGAAAAATCCAGACAAAAATTTGTAAAAACTTCCTTGAGGTCATTGGTGTAATTCCAGCTTTCCATGGACTTCTTAGATTCGTTTGAATTTGAAGAGAAAACATGAAGAAAACTCGTCTTTCAAAGTCCATGCTCTACAGGCAGCAACTTGCATGCTTTTCTACTGCAAGAAGAATTTCTTCCGTATTGGATCTCTTTTCCAAATCAGCATCTAATATAGGAAGCTGTTGTGATTAAACCGTGAATTTCAAACCAGAAGTTTAGCTTAAATTTGCTCAATTATATCCACTGGAATTGTTACTGGACATTGAATGGAGGAAAAAAATTAACATCTGTGAGTCTTGTTTCATGGTTGATTTTGTGATTAAATATTTGAAATTTGGCAATATGCAAAATGCAGTGGTCTACTGGAGACAAAAAACATACCATGCGTGTTGACATTGTGCAGTGTTTATGTGCAGTAACAGTTATTTATCTGTTTCCAAACCATTCTTTTTCATTATAGCCAAACTTCTGTCAGTTCAAGCTTCAGTTATAGCCTGAGGTTTTGTGTCAAAAGAAGAGTGGTCAATGAAATATATGGTATTTCCATGGACCTCTAATATTTCTTTGTGTATGAATAGAAAATGACCAAATTTTCAGAAAGTACTAGCAGGTTTAAATTCCCGCTTTCTAGCTCCTGTCTTCTGTCTGTTTTTGAAGATCATGTGATTGATCTTTGCCTTTCTGTCCTTGTTTTTAATCATTCTATATGCAAATGTTCTGCTGGGTCTCATTAATGTTCAATTTGCAGCAGGAAAACATTCCCATGCACTATGAAAGTTGTATTTAGGAATGTAAACATTTAATCTTGTATGTGTCAGAAAATGAACTCTAAGGGAAAGATGAGATTTAGCACTTCTGTTAATCAGATGTTCTCAGTTCACCTCTTAAGGAAAAGAGACACATAAAATAAAGGAGCGTTTATGTATTACTATGAAATTTCAGAGGTTCAGAGAAAGAGACTAAAGGCTAAGTGAGTGTGCATAATAGGTTATCCTTTCCTAAAACTTGCTCTGCTGGTCAAAATTAGTGGGCAATCCCAGGAGGGCTCATACTCCCCCTGTCCAGACTAGTACTGCTATCTAACTTCTGTGGTTAAATTTCTGTTCAGATTTAGTATTTCACACACCTTGGGTATGGAATAAATTTTCTTTCTCATGCCCACTTCTGGAATTAGAGGTATTAGTCATTCAGTTGCTGCTAAATCATGATCTTATCTCACTGTTTTTTGCATAAAAATACAATCTCTTTTTAGTCAAACTACTCCACTATTAAACTAAATAACAAGAGGGGAGTTAGGCCACAGTCTGCCAAGTACTGGAGAAGAAACACTGTTGAAATGAAGCATATATGTGTGTGTACGTGTGTGTGTGTGTGTACGTGTGTGTGTGTGTGTACATGTATGTATGCACACGGCATGTAAGGGTGTATAGCAGAAGACTGGGGAAGGAAATATTAGGACAACAGCTTTGCTGAGATAATTTCCTGGGAGATAATCTAATCTAAAGAAGTTGAATTGGAAAAGCATCTAACTATTTGCAAATGCTGTAACAATATCTGCTGTAAACAGACACTGAATGTGCATCTGATTCTGAGGTTGCATATATGAACGCACAGGTTTCTCTAAGAAAGGTGGAAAGAGGAATTATTTTCTTAGCACATAGAAATTCAAGGCCAGGACGTTTCTTACCCCTTTGCCATTTTTTCTACAGTAAGAAGTTAAGCAAAAAAAAAGACTGGATTTTAAATCTTGCAATTTAACAGTGCTGTTCAGATTTACATACTGATGTTATTAAATTTCTTTACACTGTTCATTCCATGAAGTCTGGTGTAGGTTTCAGATACTGATTTTTAATCTGATGCATTTCATCACTGTATTTCTTTCTGGTAAATATAGTATTTTGGAAAACTTGGTGATACAGCAACATCAATACAAGTGGAAATAGTACCACAGGATTTTAAGGATAGACTGTGCCAGACTTTCTTCCCTGTGGTACAGTCTTGACATACTGCTGACTGTTTCCATCAGACGTGCCAGTAGCAGCATTCAAAATATGAGTGCAGGATCTTGGCCTATATTTCTGATATTAAACCCTAACCACATGCAACCATAACAGGCTGGATGTGTCTCTTTTTCTGAGTCCTTACATGCAGAGTACTCCAGAACAAAAGACTCCATTCAGAGAAACATAAATGTACCTAAGGGAATAAACATTCTTGCCTGTGAGTTGCAGTTGAATCTTGTTTCTATGACTTCTTTTGGTGAGTTAGGATTTATTGATTTGTTCCCAGGGTAACGTCATGTAATATCACAATGGGACAAACAACTGGTCAGGAGCAGATGGTGTTTTTCCAAGAAAAGTTAAAAATCTTGGATCTAAGACCCTGAAGCCTGGAAACCAGCAGGTAGAAGATCAGAGACCTTTCCGTATGGATGATGAGGTTTACTGAAATTGACATATGTCCTCTGAATATACTGCTGTGGAGCAAATTTTTCTTTTTTGGCACTACCCTCCTCCCCCGTCAAACGACAAACAAATCGGGTAATTTTGCATGACCTGCAAGTAAGCATTTTTCCTCTTGCTTGCAAGTTCTTGTTACCCTTGAGGAGGTAGGGCATCACTTTACAATCCCTCTTGTCAGCAGATGAGTGGGACAAAAGTACAGACTCAAGATAGCAAAGTACAACATCACTCCAGCTTTGATGAGGTCTTGCTGAGTCTAAGCCTTACATGACGCACCTCTTCCTTTCTGTGCAGCAGTGTTCTTACGTGAAGTGTAGGGTTGTAGGCTTCCAGTGCTTAGGAATAGACTTCCCTGGAGCCTGCTGCACATCTGTAACATCAGCATGGGTTATTAGATTTCTTTGCTCAAAGAGGGCAGGCAGCAACACCCAGAAATGCAATTTTACAGCAGCTTTCACCCCATTAGAGCACTAAAAGAAGGTCAGAATCTCCTTTGTGTTCCTTACTGAGTCAGTTTGGGCCCTGAAAGGGTGGCAGGTAGTTTGCAGAAAGGTAAAGGTCTTCAAGAAATGTTTCTGACATAGTCATTCACAAAGAAGGATAAGTGAATCTTTATGCTGTTATTTACTTTTCTTATATTTCAAGGTCCTGCAGCCTCCATATATGGCACATGAGCAAAGCATGTCACTGAGGTGGGGTTACACAACTATGCTAAACCTCTTCCCTCACTCCTTATGTGAGGCTGAGGTGCAGCAGACTTCAGTGAATATTCAGTAAAATGAATTTACCCTCTTCTATCAGACAGATTCAGTAACAAACCCAGATTTAAGTAATGGTATTAAGTAGCTGTTTTGTGTCACAGGTCTAGTCTTCTAGCTCAGTTACAAAACCAGAGGTGTTGCTAATGTTCATAATGTGAAAGAAGTCAGTTCCTGTCAAAGAAAATATCAAAGGCTGATAAAGAGAGAGGCCTGTAGGGCCTGAGAAGTTGGGTTGAAGTTGCTTGTCCTGTGACATAGGGTCTCTCCAAATCCCAGTACATAATCTTTTTGAGAACTGCCGACTGATTGCAGTCTTGAGAAGTTGCAAGTTTCAGAAAAGTTAGTGTTCTGGCTTAAGTCTATTCTGGGTCACTGAGAGAGTGTGTCAGGAAGGCAGTATTATATGGCCATGTGTTTGTTGCCCTAAATTGCTCTACAATGTTTCTTTATATTGTTAAATAGCTGTTCCTGCTAAATAACAGGCTGGTGCTAGATGCTGTTCTTAAACAAGCAACCCACTACTCCTGCAACTGCTGTTGCCAGCCAGCATTCTGGTAGCATTAATGGGAGCAGGATAGCTGATAAAATTTGTAACATGCTTGTGGCCTCCTGGGCTAAAAAGCAAATGTTGAAACTCAGAATTTAAGCAGTGGTTTACAAAGTCACAAACCATTTGGGATCTGTGTTTTGTTTACTCAGATACATCGTTTTCTAACCAGTGCTAGCGTACCTTTTGAGAAACATTAATTAAAAATTGGCTGCCTGTAGAGTGTTTTATCTGTTCTTAGGGAAATTAAAGTAGGAGGGATTACTTCAAGTTGGGTCATTCTAAGGAGCTTTTCATCATAGCTTCTTCCTGGCAAAGTAGGGCAATTCTGGGCAATGTGAGAGGATAAGGGGAGATGAGAGAGACTATAAAGCTTTCCACCTGGAGGAGAGGATTTTTTTCTCCCACAGTTGTGTTAAAACATGTTTTCAGCTTCTGTGATTTTTCCTAATCCTGTGTGCTCCTTTCAGCTGTTTCAGCATGCAGAGCATGTTTACAGACAAGATAATGTAGGCAGGATCAGTAGCTGGTTATAAGAGTTATTCATAGATCTCTGCATAAGTAAGGATAAAAAGAAGAGTTTATTTTCTTGACAAAATTCACTGTGTTGTAGTTAAATGGAGTAGGTTTAGTGTGTTGTCTTAATCCAACACTTACAAACAAATTATTTATTCAGCAAATCTCTTGCAGTGGATTAAAATCTTAACTTTTTGAGTCCTCTAGCATGAAGATAAAATCACAAAGGTAGCATTGAAACTATTTCTTTGTGGTATTTAAACATTTGAAAGGATGTTTGTTTAACTTAAACCAAGATCTGAAAAAAAGGTTTTATAGTATAAAAAATTGAACATAATGGCAAAAAATATTTGAGTGAAAAATACGTATTATAATACATGGGAGTATTAATGGAGCATTTCTAATCAAGAGCTAAAAAATAATACTCACTTAGGACTTTTAATAGGTCAAGAAGAGCTACTGACAACTCAGGGTAGCACTTTCTTTTACAGACAAATGATTGAACTAGTCCTTTGATCAAACTCACCTTTCTACCCCCAAAATTCAGAGTCACCTCTGCTTTTACAATGTCTTTAATAATAGGTTCTTTCCTGATGAAATTTCTTCTTGTCTTCTTTTTTACCTTTTGCGTAGATTTTCTGTCTTTTCTGCATGCTAGAAATAGATTATTGCTTTATGCTGAGGACTTTTTCTACAGAAGCTTGCCACAATGAATAGCTTATGACATTTGTTTTGAGACACATTTTAAAAAATCTCAGCTGTGTTAAGAAACATGCTTCCCTTTCAGAAAAGGTGAATATTCTTCTCTACATAACAAAGTTATGCTCACACAATGAAGAGTGACGTTCATGGAGGTGAGGTATAACTACAACTATGTATTCAGATTTGAAGTCAAAAGTTTGAGATCTAAGCCATATAGTTGATAGAAGTTGCTTTTGCCAAAGAAATGTCTTATTGTACATCCAAATGGGAGACTTGGGAAATATTTCAGGAAATAATCCACAATACCAATGATTATTTAAATATTGCTGGGTTCTAAGTTTCAAGAAAGCCAAGAGGATATACAACAGAGCTCCGAATGAAGACAGTGGTAAAACACTATACCGCAAAGCCTGGCCATTTTTTTTTTTTTTGGTGCATCAGAAAATGCTTTCCAAAGCTAAACTAGCTTTACTTAGATTTTATTCTTGTGCCTGTTGGTTACAAAAGCTCTTGCTTTCCTTGTACAACCTGTGGGTTAACAGATTTGACCTTTTTTGGGTTTTGTCTATTGGTCCCTTATTCTCTTGCAGAGATTATGTAAGTAGCAAACCACAGCTTCAGAGGTGGCATGTGAATAATTGCTGTTGAGCTGTTGGAGATGCCAATCTGGCACACAGGAAGGTGCCTGCTGAAGAGTGCAGCCATGCTAGGAAAAGTCATCATTCCCTTCCTCAGCTTTTCTGTAGGCAGGGCAGGGAGATTCCAGTACCCATTAGGCTTTTTGTTCACTATCACTATCACTCATAAGCAGCTGTCACATATCGTATTTTCCATCCTTTCAAGCATCAGATGTGGTACTACTGAATAGCTGCAGCGCATTGATTCTGGAGTAGTGGTTACACTGGATTGCTGAGTGACTATTAGCTGTGGCAGGTCGACAGACTTTTTCCTAGTAGTACTCCAAAGGGGGTCCTCAGTAAAGAGGCAGAATGATTTTTGAAGTTTCTTTTCCTATCTGACTGCCAAGAGCTTCCAAAAATAACCCCTATTGCTCCTGCTATTACAGCTGAGGCTGGAGCTACAAGCTTGGGGAGTGTTCACTGGGCTCAGCGTGGATCCTGGCATTTCAAAGCCAGTGCTGTTCCATGCGTAATTCAAGCAGAAAAGTACTTACACCCCTTGCCCTGCAGTGGGCTAGGCCAGCTGTCCTGATAAATTTACAGCCTTTAACATTTCACAGCTACTTAACATTAAGCATGACTCCTCCTGACCCCCAGCCCTCCCAGGCTGGAATAACAGGCCATTCAGTGCCTTACCTAATTGTTAAGGCAAGATAATAATGAGAGTAAAAGAGACACGAAGACAGATCATGCTTAAATGAACACAGGGGAGCTTAGCCAGCAGGAATAAGAATAACTAAGATCTTGTGCTTATTGTTTCCATAACGTTCTGCTTTTATAAATGCAGCTTCTTATCAACACTTCAATCACACTTACAGACACACAGAAAAGGCTGAATGCAGATGCTTGTGACACAGTAGGGATGACCGCACAACATAAGCTGAGCTGCTGTATATCTTTTCAGAACAAGGAAAAAAATCCTGTACACTTTTTTTTCCCGAAAGGTCTCAGTATAGAACTGCAGCTTTTTTAAAAAGTAGCCAATTTAGCAACACAAAGGAAATAAAAATTCATCTTTGTGCATCTAAATTTATTTTAAAACTGACACTGCAGAATCAAGGTCTCTATAACTTATAAAAGCAATATTCTAGCCTTTTTTGGGTTCCTTAAAATTGCTTATCAAGATGAATGAGAACAGTAGGGTGTAATTTCAAAAATGTAATTGCTATTCTCGCTAGCTTTCTCGAAGCATTTTCAAGGTCACTCATAAAAAGGGACAGACAAACCTATAATCCAAGTCTTCTCCTGGTGTTCCATGCTAGAGCATATTACTCCCTGAATAAAAGTCTTGTAACTTCTTGTATTGTTCACTTCTACTTTTTCCCTCAAGAGAATACAAAAATCCTACCAGTTTACATATCATGTCATAGCATTAAAACTCCAAGTGACCATGGAACAAAATACACTTACATGCATTTTGAAGAACAGCTGCAAATGGATAAAGAACATTTATTTCCTTGTCCTCCACAGTGTGTATCAACTCCGGTTTGCTACTTCAGTCTCATATATAGAGAATGGGCCTGTTGAGAAGGGCTGCAATATTTGAGCTTGTGTCCACTGTATGGTAAGTGCAGGCCTGCTTTAGGAGGTGGTTGCCTGCACTGAGTTTGTCCTCTCCTCTGTTTGATCTACATTCTGCTTCAGTATTAGGAAAAAACTACATTAATTGTCTCAACTCAAGAAGATTTGCAATATCTTAAAAGGGCCTGAAGAACAAATTTCCAGTTTTGCCTTGGTATTTTCATATCACAAATTAATTCTCACCATGCTCTGACACTTTGGTCTAACCTTGGCAGTCCTTGGAGTGTGTGACTGGTGACTTGTCTTCTGCTGGTTGATGACGACTGCTGCATGCTCACACAAGGAATCAGGAAGCAGAATACTTCTCAGCTGCACTTGGCATCGCAGAGAAGAAACTGCTACCACAGCAGCACTTAACTTTCTTCACCACTTAGGAGCAGAATGGCTAGTTCACTATGATCATTATAATTCTGTGATGAAGCACACTGGTCTGAGTCACATTTGAGTCTTCTCCTTGCACTGGTGGCAGAGAGTTATGGGCCTTTGTTCAGGTGGTTCAGTCTTCTGGAGATTATGTATTCTACATAATCTCTAAATACTTGCTTTAATTTCCTTAGATAACAGGACACCTTTCTTCAGATAATTTTAAATGGTAGCGAAGCCAGGAAACCTGATTACAGTCTCACCATGTAACTCACTTGGGATTTGCTTCTTTTCTGTTAATCATTTGCTGAACAGGAAAATCTGCTTCCATGATGAGCCACCAGGTAGCAGATTGGATGGGGCTTTGAGCAACCTGGCCTAGTGGAAGGTTTCCCTGCCCATGACAATGGGGTTGGAACTAAATGATCTTTAGGGTCCTTTCCAACCCAAACCATTCTATGATTCTATGACTGTTCCAGGAAGGATTTCATTTTTTTGCCCTACAAGAGCAAAGGGGCTACTGGATCATCATAATTTTCCAAATATTTGGTAATGTTGCAAGGTATGGCCTATTTCTGAATAAATGTGTGTAAGAAGCCAAGCTTACACACTTCAGCTTCTCTGATGCTTTATAACTGCATGTAGGAAACCTGAAAAACTGGCTAGAAAGGCAAACTGGATAGAACTATAGAAGTAAAAACAACATAGATTTTTCTATTAAGGTCCCTTTGGGACCTTTACTTCTTTGACTGTAAAGAAAGTTTGAAAAAAGTAATTTTTTGGCAGCCAAAATTTATGTTCAGTACCAGAGGTCATCTACACCATCTCTTCTGGTGTGCATAAGTAAACACTTTCTAGGACTAGAGGACAGATGCATTCTCTGTTCAGCTATCTGCATGTCCGTAAGTGATCCCACATTAAAAATCTAACTATATTACATCCAGTCACCAATTCCAACAACAGCAACAACATCATAATAATAATTACTATTATTATCACTCATTAAGAACACATATCGCATCTCAGGTTTGCCACTGGCTATTTTTTTTTTTTTTCCATCTCATAATGCACCAACAGGTTCAGTTTTCCACTAGAAATCTCGGAATTGCTAAATATTCTGCAACCTGGGGACATATGTCTGTTATTGTGATGAACAAAGATATTCGAAATGGAAATCCACTGACAAAAACTGCATGTGGGTACAGGTTATCAGTGAGGGTTCTTCTGGAGAGCTACTTGTTTCTATTTAGTATCCTACTCTGATCTACCAGAAATCTGATTCATTAATCTTCTAGACATACTGGAAAATCCCATCTATTTTAATAACCACAAGAGAATAGAAATGGTTGAGGGTCCTGTGATTATGATTGATCTTTGTTAGGTAATCTATGGAAGACACTCTATCAAATTATGTTGATCGACAGTATTTGAGTTTGTAATGTTCAGTTAATTTTTTTAAGGGTTCCAAAGTCTGGATTGCTGTCGATTAGCATTGTTATAAATGGATATAAATATGTTCCACAAACTGTAACAAATTGAACTTTGAGATTTTTGTCAGTGAAATTATTCCTAAATCAATTATTCATAAGTAGTTCAAATTATAATCAAGTTTAATGCAATGCCTACTCAACAGAAGTAGGAGAGCTATTGAGAAAGCCTTTGAAGAGACAGTTTGCCTTGTTTCATGGTAATCCTAAATTGATTACTAGCCATATTGCTCTGATTTTTTATTATATTTCATGGGCTTTGCTTATGTGACTTATATTTCATTTGCTGGCATTGATTTCAGTTACAGATTTTCTTAAATTTGGCAAGGGAAGTCCAAATAATTCTCTTCCATTGTGGCTGTAGCCAAGGGGATCCTTATAAATTAAAACTGTCAATAATTTCTAGTATTGGTTTCCACTTCTCTGAAAAGCTATTGCTCCTTCTAAATAAAGGATATTTAGGGAACCCTAAAAGACAAAACCTTCATGGCTTGCTTTAGAAGTAGCTGCAAGGCCATTACCTGGAAGTCAGCTACCCTTCACAAACTGTCTGGCATTTGGTCTCAATCTCCATTTTGAAGTCTGTAAAATGACTAGTATTTCAGAAAGCAGCATTAAGTTGTCCCTTCTGTGTCTCATGGCAAGCACTGTGATGACAAAATAGTTCCAGTAGATCTCCGGGGGCAGGTGACAAAAAGATCCATAGTGTTGCAAGAAAAGAGGAAGGCATCATTGCAGATATCATCCACTCTGTTCCTGGTCATGTAGGAGTGTTTTGTCTCATCTGTGTTCTCAGTAGAAGAGGATATTTTTTAAGAACAGTGGGTTTTGCAGGGAATGTTTTCAAGGTTAAACAGGGATTGAATTTTTTTGCATTTTATGTATTTCAGAACATTCAAAGCTATTTCAAATGCATGGAAATTCTTTCTTGTCCAGGACTGGAGAAAATTGAAATTTCCAACTCCATTCAATCAGCTTGGCAGAAAAGGAGCTTTTGTCCGAGATGTTTCCCATGTTAGTTAGTAGTGTGTTAACCCTAAACAAAGAAGGGACAAGAAGACACTGATATCCTATCTTTTGGATATTTGTCTACTTCCAAAATCAGATGACACAGTGCACCTTCACAAGCCAAGTTAATCAATTTAATTATGAGTATCTTGAAGGGTTTCATTCTATTAGGAAGATCATGCTTACATGATGCTTTTCCAAAATAATCCTGTCAGTGCATTTACTCAAACAGATGAATCTTGAGCTGTCCTCTGGGCTTCAAAAAATATGTAATAACTTGCTGTAATAATATTAACAGAGAAGTGGGGAAAGGTTCAGTTACTAACACTACACAATCCACCTCAAACCTTGTTTTTTGAAATATTTTTTCAATTCAGAAGAGTAATTTAAGGATAAGACATTGTTAGCTATCCTGCCTTGCTTGGGGCTTTGCTGCAGACTGACAGGTCTTTCTTCTTCCATAGAGTGAATGCTCTAATTACACCTACTGTAAGCCAGAGCTACACTACTACAGCATCAATGCAAATGTCAGATGTCTTTTCACTTTAAAGTGTCTGATCTCTAATAACAATGTCTCATTTTCAGGAAGAGTTTTTAGGAAATTTCTCTATATTTAGATACCTTTTATTTGTCTCCTTCATCTTTATGTCACCAATTGTGTTCTGTATCATATTTCTTTTCTGAGGTCTGAGCGTAGTGCGTTGAAAGTTTATATGTTAATTGCCAAGGTCAAAAGAAAGAGAAAACATGCTCTGATTGTTTAATGACAAGTAGAGTGATTTGAAACAGAAGTTTAATGGAGTGCTCTTTGTCTGTTCATAAAAGTACTAATTCAGGGACACTGAATGTCTGCAATTTAATTCAAACCCATTCAGTATACTGCAACAGGTTTAAAAATACTTTTTTGTAGCACAATTTCCCCCCCTTGTTTCCGTACAGTTTGAAAGCTTGGTGAAAGCCTCACAAGCAACTTGGCCTGATCATGCAAGCCTTTGTTCAGAAAGTCATCTATAATGCCACTTTTGCATATGCTTGTAAAGCTGTGCTCTTTGATATTTTTTTTCTGCTGCTAAAAGCCAGTGTCTAAAGCACATGAATAGATTTTCTTGCCATTTCTGCATCTCTGTCAAAGATGATGACTATCTTTGGTAAGTGTAAGAGAATTCAGAATTGGCTTGTTATCATTTCTAACTGAGCACCAGATCCTGCCTTCACTGAAATCAATAGTTATTTACCATACCTCAAGTAGAAGCAAGATCTGTGTTGCTACATAAAATTTCATTACATTACATAGTATTGAACAAACTTTAAAACACTGCATTGAATCATAGCGTATTTTGCAGAACAAAAACCTTTTTGATCATAGCCGATTCTCTTCTCATTCTGTTCCTGCAAAAAAAAAGAAAAAAAAAAGGTGATTAATCCAGCTGCTTGATTTATTTATATCTGTTTTCCAGTAATAAGTATACTAAACCCATTTTGATCAGTACATGGATCACCCATAACGTATTATCTTACATGTATTGGAGATGAGCAATTAAGTGCTGCACTTTCAACTGGCTTAAATGGTGTTTTTAATAAGCATATCTCCAGTCTGGCTACTCAGTAGGAATAGTATGGTTCAGTTTGAATAAATAGCATTCGAACACCCTTCATAAAATGTTTCCGCTTGTTCAAAATGATAAACATGCATGCAAACATTTTCTTGTGTGTGTAGTACATGTGTGTGTTAGAAGGTTGCATTTTGTTCATTCTATGTCCATGGCATCTAAGACTAATTTCCAGAAAATAAAGTAGTTTTCTTATTCTCTTTATCCTCATTAGAGCTATGTCACAATACCACTCTGCTGTTCCCTGTACTGTCCTGCTACTATGGCTTTCAGTCTCAAGTATTAGTGTTTGGGATAAAATTAAAGGACTGTTGATTTATTTATTTATTTATTTTTAAAGAAAATGGCTTTCAGCCCATGAAAAATAAAATGTAGTATGAAATGCTCATATGTAAAAATGTTGTTGATCTGCTATTACAGAGCTGAATGCAGTACTGCAGGTGGGGTCTCACGAGAGCAGAGTAAAGGGGGAGAATCACTTACTTCAACCTGCTGGTTATGCTTCTTTTGATGTAGCCTAGACCATGGAGCAAGGTCCTGCATGTGGGTCAGGGCAATCCCAAGCGGAAAATGGATTGAGAGCAGCCCTGAGGAGAAGGACTGGGATGAGGCCCAGACAAAAATTTTAAAGCTAGAATTGATCTCACAAATCAGCCTTATCTGAACAAGGGCATGTTCAGTTCTGGACTAAGTCCTTTGTAATCTTGAGAATCAGAGGCAAGGAAAGTCACGCCTTTCCATTTGGTGTCACAATTGCCAAAGCAGATAAGACTCGTGCCAGCTGTCAGTGGCTCAATTACAACATTTGACAAAAAATACTTTTCTCAGCAAAAAAAAACATATGAACACTCTCTTTGACACTTGTTGATGTCAAAGTTGAGTGGTATTTAAATGCAGATTTAGAGTCATATATAGTGGTGCTGAAGCTGAAGTGCAGATACCTACATTAGTGTTAACAGATTTTTAACAGTCAGACCCATAGTTCAATTACACTATCAGGATATACTGGAAGCTTAGGGAGTTTGAGGTATTGGCATTGACATCTTTCTTTTTTTTCTTTTAATTTTTTTTATTTTAAGAAACAAAAACAAAACTAAAAACTGCTCTGTACATACATTTATTATTATCATATGCATTTGTAAACAATATTTACTCCACAACTTTGTAAAGCAGATAAAGGTGACCTTTAAATGCTGGTATTGTTTTGGTGGCAAATCTTAAGATGCTATTATAAGTTGTAGGTAGAAAATATTTTCTTGAGAAAGCACCATGCAGCCGACCAGAGAATTTATATGTAAGTGAAAACTGTGAGAGCCACTGGAAAAGCGTGTCTTTATATTTCAAGTAAGCAGGCAGTTTCAGAAAAGAAAGTAGCTGGTAGAGACATTCAGGATCACATCAGCTAACCTAAGCAGCAGCTCAGCTATGCTATTCTCTGGCATTTTAATTGTACTGTTATGTAATTTTTAAACAGCCACATCATTATGCAAATGTATTTTAAAATGCACAACCTTAGGTAGCTTAGCTAACCATCGGGGCTTGTCCACTGCTGGAATTGTTACCCCTAGTCTGTCTTATAATGATTAAACATAATGTAAGAAATTTAAGGGTTTAGGCCAAATAATTGCTACAGAAGGTCTTCCAAGGGCACCCTCTCTCTGTCTCTTGCTCTGTTAGACACGATTTTCTCATGATTAAAATTCAGGTGTAGAGTCCTTAAACAGGCACAGAGAAACAAGAATTATGCTTGTGCTGGGCTGACTGCATGGGAGAGTTGGTGGTTTGCTCTGAGGACAGGTACTGTTGCTGCTACCACATGCTTCCTCTTGGATTTCAGCAACGGTGGTTACTGTAGGTCAATGCAAGCATTTGTAGTGCTAGAAGGATCCTTTTCTTCTCTTGGTTATATGAAGATGGGAAGACCTCTGCAGTTGCTACAAGCTGAAAGTATGCTTAATCCTGGCCTAGTTGTAACTGCAGCAGAAGCAGGCAAGCTGGTATGTGCAGCATCTGAACATGAAAGTTCAGACATATTTGCAGAAAAGTGCAGAGAACAGAGCCAGATAAAAACTTGGGAGGCCATTGTCCAAAACAGTCTTGCACACATAATTACACAAAGTCAACATTTTGAGGGATAAGGGTCAAGGTAGCCCTTCCGAAACATCTTATGACAATTTTCAATAGCTACTTGAAAACACATGCGTGTGCCTGTGTGTGATTGCGTGTGCCTGTGTGTGTTTGCAAGTGCTGGAGAGGGGCAGTACACACAGGACACACTTAGCTGGTGAGTTAATTTTGAGAGTTGTACAGGAGATCGCCCTGAAACAATTCTTTGGAAGGAGCTTTGCTTCAGATCCTTCCTCACAAAAAGACCCCCATGTGATATGGACATACCCACACAATGGGACTGTACAAGCATGGAAAAGGTGTAAGCAACGCATTGCAGAATCCTCTGCAAAGCTATCCCTGGGGAGCGGGAGCTTGGGAAGACACAGACTGATCAAGAGGCCATCCCAAAAGCTCCAGTGTCCCTGCAAAGGAAGTGTCCCTGCAAGGGAAGTGTCCCCTTGAATAGGTGACATTAACAACTGTCCTTGTGGTGTACTCCTCCTTCTTGCTGATGGGGAGGCTTTCACAGCCCCTCTTGCTATCCAAGCAGGGCTCTTGAATGAATCTAAGAGGCAGATGATGCTGTAGCAGGCACGAGGATGCTTTTGCACTGCTGTACTGTTAGGCAGTAGAAATAGTTGCCAAAATGCTCATCCTATAATTCAGCTGTTTTCCCCTTGATGCTTGAGTGGTGCCTGATTCCCAAACACGCAGAACAATCCATTGCCTGCAATGAGAATGCTGTCACAGTGTTTTCCCTCCACTTTTTAGCTAGAGTACATGAATTGTCCAAAAAAATGTAACAGGAGGATTTCACAGAGAGAATATTTCTTGAATACAGTTAGGTTATATAAAAGGATTATTAAAAGGATTTTTAAAAATCCTATAAAAAGATTTTTTAAAAAATCCTTTTATTACTCATATTTGCCTCTGTATGCAGGTTTGTGTGTGCATTTGTATGCATTTATATATGTCTTTGGGTAAATTTTATAAATAAGACTTACTGATATTACAAGGGTTTTCATTAAGACAGCTTCATGTAGAAGTTTGTGTACATTTAAGGAAAAGGCACTTTTATAAGAAAACAATTCTCCACAGTCTGATAACTGAGTCATGTCAGCACGAGTGTACTGTCATCCTCAGCAACACAAATGCTAGGAGTGAAAGCTCTGTTTAGAACACAAGGCTATATTTTTAAAAGGCATGTGATAACTGTCTAACGTATGTTTGCCTTTCCAGCAAGGATAGTGAGTTCTCAGCAGAGAATATGCCAAACTGACCCAAGCAAGTCCTAAGTAAGTGCTATAATTTCAGTAACTGGAAAATCTGTCAGGTGATAAGAAGAAAACCAGTGTAAGTTACGTGCAGAAACAGCGAGGCTGGAAAAGCTGAGCACAGCCTGGAGAGGAGTCTCAGAGGACGGCAAGACATCGGCAGGTGGCAGCATCGTCCCAGCATGGCAAGTTTTCCCACCACAAGTTTTGCATATGGTAAGTTCTTTGACCTTTCATACATGTATTGTCAGCCGGGTTGAGTGGCACTGGGTGCAAATAGTCCTCCCCTCCTTCAGTATTTGCCTATGACTGGGTCTGGTAATTAGAGATTTCCAACTCTCCATACTGCTCGACTAATTTGTTCCACTCGTTGTTTTTGTTACGTGACACAACCTAAATTCTCCAGCTTGTATTTACATGAGCCCATTCTCAGCCTCACAGAGCGAGGAACCAGGCTACAGTCCATTGTAGTTGTGTGAGGATGGGTTTATGCAAGGGAGTGTGGGGTAGAGGTGAAGAGATTTAGGCTCATTCCTGGCTGTAATGAGCCTGAGTTTGATGTTCAGATCCATTATTCAAGTACGGTTGTTAAAATCAGTAACCGTGCAGAATTTCAAGGGCAGTCTTTTTGAGGGATTTCTAAAATAATCTGAGTGTTTTGTCTGTGCTAGCACTTCTGGCTGATAAACACATGCACATAAATGTAAGTGTTTGTTAGAGGTGATGTTATACCTGTACGCTTTAAGCCACCTAGGCATTGCAATCAGCCTCCTAGTTCTGACGTCCAATAGCAGCTTTCAAGGAGATTTTCCTTTTTTCTGTGTCCACTCTCCTCTTCCCCCCAATTTATGAAATACACTTTCTGAAGAAAGGCACTTCTTTTCAGGTTTTATCAGACTCAGGAATCAAAAGTCAAGCCCAAGATAATGAATCCTCTCCAGTTTCAACTATTCAGTTCACAGTGAAGTTAGTTTATCTTCAACTACATACCAATTAGACTTTCACCCTGACACACTGGTGAAGTAGTAGTATTATTTTTGCTTTTGATTGTTTTAAATCTAACTACTACTGTAGACACAGAATTATTCAACCTTGATTAAACATTTTCATGCTGTCTCACTAAGCCAATCGTGTGCACATACATTTTCACACACCTTTCTCACAGTAAATTAGTAACAATTGCTTATATGGTTCAGACAATGAAGTTCTCCCTTCAGAGATGTATTGTTACTGCCATAATGTACACCCCAAAT
Source organism: Psittacula echo (assembly GCF_963264785.1). NCBI lineage: Eukaryota > Metazoa > Chordata > Aves > Psittaciformes > Psittacidae > Psittacula > Psittacula echo. The sequence goes on along the minus strand of NC_137737.1, from coordinate 95,285,190 downwards.
TGACACTACATCGTTGTGTATGCAGGTTCTACTTAAAGTGATGGTAGACTGAAGCACCAGGATTCATTAAATCAGGCAGAGTTTCTCATTAAATGTGTAGATTGACACTCAGAACTGACTGTCATTTGTTTTTTTGCAGCTGTTCTTTTGCAGCTGTTTTTTCGCAGCTGTTTTTTCATACCATCAATGCTTTATATAGAATGAAACTTTACCACCCGGTGGCTGAGAGGTAGATGATTTGTGGGGGGGGAAAAAACAAGTAGAAAAATATTTTGCATTATTATTTTTCTCGAAAAGACAACTGGAAGTTTTCAGATTCACGTTCTTGATCTTGTCTTCTCCTTATTTTTTTCTCTGTGTCTAATTTATACCCTGAACAATGTATGCTATCTGGTTTGCAATGTGCAGTGTATACGTGTACATTTGTTTTCTAAAGGGAACCCAGTTAGTCTTCATCTATTTTCTATATAAACTCCTCTGCAGAGGTGTTAGCAAGTATATTTCATTTTAACTGTGCCCTATAAATCCTTCATGGAAAATTCCAATTAATATGGCTATGCAGTAAGCTGGGCCAAAAAATTAACTGATCTGTTCTTCCTCAGCAAAATGACTTGATGAATACAGGAATGGAACAGACTCAATACAAAAATACTGTTTCTCCTCAAGGAGCTGGAGTCACCAGGTGCCACTGTTTTGCATCTCAACATAAAAATCTATAAGACTGCACCTTCTGGTATTAACAGATAACACCAGAATGCTCTACCCTATGGCAATTTGCTGAGATGCAAGATATCAATGCCCTGAGACTCTCAAAAGATTTTTTTTCTTTCCATAAACATGGGACCTCAATCACTGAAGAGCAGAACTTGAGGAAGACTCTCTCACCATGAATCAGCCTTCAGGGGGAATGCTGAGTTCAGGAAGAGATATTATTCATGGGGGACATTCATGAGATGGAGAACTCGGAAGGGAGATCCTTCTGAAATGGAAGGAAATCTTCAAAGAGTGCAGTCCCTTTGTTAAGGACATAAAAAATATGAACTCCATGGAATGCTAAGTGCATGCATAACCTTGTGAGGAAAAGTCTTCACTGCAGGGGGAAGCAAGGGGATGCTGCATCTACCTCCCATGTTATAGCCTGATGGCCTCCTGGATGAGTCCAGGAGAGGTGTTCAATGTTCGGCTTTTATTACACATCCATACTTCTGGAACATATTTCACAGTATCTCAGAGTAGTCAAAGTTAGATAGGACCTCTGATGGCCATCAAGTCCAACCTCTCAGCATAAGCAGGGGCATCTAGACCATGTCCAGACAGTTTCTGAATACGTTCAAGGATGGCAACCCCGTAACCTCTTTGGGCAACCAGTGCCAGTGCTTGGTCACCCTCAGAGGCAGAACTGTGCTTCAGTTTCCAAATGTTGCCTTCGGTCTTCTCACTGGACACCAATGAAAAAAGCCTGGCTCCATCCTCTTTACACCTTCCTCTCTCAGGAATTTATATACACTGATTAGTTCCTCCCGTGAGCTTCTAGTCTCCAAGCTGAACAGTGCCAGCTCTTTCAACCTCTCCTCATGGGAGAGATATTTTAGTCCCCCCACCATCTTCGTGGCCCTTACAGTAGCTTCCATCTCTATTGTACTTGGGACAGACCTGGACACACTACTCCAGATGTGGCTTCCCCAGAAGGATCACCTTCCTGAGCCTGCTGGTACCATTCCTTGATCAGCATCACCAGGAAAACTGCATCACAAGATTAACAGAGGTGGGCACTGAGCACTGTAAGCGAGCTACTGTTTCTGGTTCAGGTGAAGCATTAGAAGGCTATTTTTCCCCCTACTTTTGTGCACCTAATGGTCCTGAGCAGGACAAGGACCAAAAATGTAACTTTCTGTATTCAGAGGTCCTCAGAGCCCACACACATGGCAGGAGGGTGAATCCTGGACAGATGGTTTCAGTATGAAATCTTCTTCCACACACAATTTCCATACAGCACAAATATGGGCTCAAGTCCTGATTTAGTGTCTAATAGAATATCATAGTTTTCTGACATTTTACATAATGCTTTTCTCCTAAATATTTTGAGAAAGTATGGTAGCACTGCATAGCACAAAACATCCCCAGCCTGTGCTCCCAAATAGAGTGCCCAGTCGTATGTGCTTCTTTTGGTAAAAGAAGTGTGTTGAAATTGTTATGTAATTTTTCCTGGCATTATTCATTGCACTTTTTAAAAATGGAATATTCACAAAGTCTTTCAACCCCATAATAGAGAAAAAGAAAAAAAAAAAAGACTTTTTTCCAAAACTTTTCACACAATAAAAAATAAAATCTAAGTTAAAAGGAACAACTCAGGAATATAAAAAGTCAATTTCTACAGGAAAAAGGCCTTATTCTAAAAGAAATTTTCCCAGTTCAGACCTGTCAGATTTCATAAACCCTCATAAGTTAAGCTTAACCATGTGTTAAGAAGTCAGATTAATGCTTAAAACTTGTTCTACTGATACTTGTCATGTTTTTTCCTACCAAGATTTGTATCTGCACAACACTTAATGCAAGTGTTACTTATGTGTTTGCAACTTTAAGTCAACAAACATAATAATTTACTAAAGATATTATGCTCTATGAACATAATGTGAGGAACTGAGAAAACAACATTTACAGAATATCTTCTGAAAATGTAGTCATTGGGAAGTGGGTGTTTTGGAAGGATAAAGTTATGAGGAAAAAAATGTAGCAGAAAGATTACTTAACACTACAACACTTAGAAATTAAGTAACACCTTTCAGGAATAGATTTCAGTGTGTTGGTTTAGGTAACCAAGTTTCTTCCACATTGACCACGTCTGTCTTAATTGTTTAGACTGAGCTTTAACTGAAAGTGACTGAGATGGACCAAAAAGTGGCTCAACCTGAATGAGCTCAAGCTCAGAGTTTTCATGTCACATTGAGACGCATTATAATCACCAGACTGCAAGAGGTTGGCTGGGAAGGATTGATTTTCAATTTTCTTGTTGAAGATGGGCAACAGAGCACTCATCAATGCAAGATCCTTGGCTTCAGAGGAAGTGAACACAAGAGGGTGCATGAGCTGGTAGCATGGGGCCTGAGAGCTGTATTGGCAGAGGGGAACTGCTGGGATCCTTATGCTAGGTTCCCATGGCTCAGTTGCCTCCTGCCCAGGACTGAGTGCCACAGTTCTCATCATTTCTTACTGGCTAGTTCAGATTCTTTCTTGTTCACTTTATGGAATTTGTGAGTTAATCTTTAAGTGTTTGTTATGATATTTTGCCATACACACAGGGTATATAAGCCATTCTTAATTTTAGGTAGTGTGGTAGTTCAATTTTTATTTACTATGCTGTATACTTTTGCAAAAATAAATCTGAAATGGTTGTGAAGCTCCATTTCTCCCCCCATAGGAAAATAAATTTAAAAGAAAATATGTACTGCAAACTTGGACAGCACTGATATGTTTAAAAAGAAAAAAATTATTTCTTACTTCATTTTAGGCATAGTGTGTGCTCAGGAAACACATCTCAGGAGGAGTATGAATAGCAGGATTATCACCACATTTATACATTGACTGAAAAACTCAAGAATATCCTTCTAAAATGTTTTCAAATACATTGATGGTAACAACTTGTTATAGCTTTTTAGGGTACTAATTAATTAGAGCTAGCTAGAAAATTCTTATTATGTCTTCATGTCTGGAAACGACAGCTGTAAGATAAATTTGCAAGTATATTACCACACACAGTTTTGTTCATCAATGTAAACATTTTTTGTATCTGCCAGTAGTTAGCCTACACTGGATACTGTTTTGAAAATCAGCACGTGTCATTAGCATATTAGAGAAGATAAGGCATTTCCAACAATAAGAAACTGTCTATATGGACTCTTAATACAGAACTGTGCACACAATGATCATATGTCATTTAAGTTTTAAGGTTCTGTTCTGAATCTGCTTACCTAAATTTTTTTTGGAGAATTGCTTTTGTCATTCTTTTATCCCACTTCCTTTGTAAATGCTGGCTTACTGCATGTTTTGTGTTTGTTGGTCGTTAGATTACTGAAAGGATGATCCTAGAAAGTCACTGTAAGAAGTCAGCACATTCAATATTTATTTAATGTTTTACTAACAGTTCTCTATTTATTTGGGTAATTTTTGCTATAAAGCACAAAATGCAACAATGAGGCGTACTTGGAGAAAGATGATGGGTCATTGGTCAGTGGAACTGAAACAAGGGTCACTGTCTAACTTCTGTCTACCAGAAGTGAAAATGCTCTGACTGAAAGGACATCACATCTAAAGAAATTCTAGCAAAGGTTGTGTTCACCTCCATGGTCCAGAAACACATAGAGCTTGGAGGTATCACAAACCATTATTCCTTGCTGCATATATGAATGCATGATACTGCATTACTTGGATTATCTTAGTTTTGGTTTAGTGCCAGTACTTTTCTTCTCTAAATCCATGTCTGCCCCACTCCTACTCTAGAACAAGTGCCATCTGTAAAGGTACTGGTTTCACGTCATGTAGACAAAGCCAGCTGCAGAGGAGGAGATTGTATTGTGCCAGGTATTGGTTTATTTCACAACCAAGTATGAGTACTTTCTCTTCAAAACTAGAATAGCTGGTTTATTTTATTTTGAAGAGTTACATTGGCACAGAGACCTGGTGAAATGTATTTGGTGACATGCTATTATCACGCTTTCCTTAAGGGTTATTTGGCTAGGCAGCATGCACAAAGAAACCAATTTATAGCCTGTCAATATTGCCATATTTGTAAAGTATCCTGGAAGGCTGACTTGCTTTCTAGGCCTTAGCACATCAGCACATCAGCAATTCGCCTCAGGATCTGGGTCCTTAAATATTATGGTGATGACTACAGCTTTTAAGTAAATGATCCCACACTTACATTTCTAGATGCAAGCTCCAATTTTGTGATAAATCAAAGCAGTTCATGCTCTGTTTCCTGGAGGTCACAGCAAAGCTAAAGTGGATTTGCTTCATTTATGGTTACTGAGATACGTATTTTGTGAATTTCTGTATTTTCTCCTTCCGCCCCGACGCACCAGCACAATTACTGGATGCATTACTCATAAAAGAAGGTGCTTGCATGTTATGCCAAGAGGGATCTCAGCTTGCAGCAAGTACGTTTTGATAAATACTGTACTCTTCTAAGTTGGTTCTTTTTATATTTGAAAGTATGAAACAAATTCCTTTGTCATTTCCATGAACACACAGAAATTTTCTTGAGCTTTGGAAGGAAAATAGGAGGGAAAGAAAATGCATGGCATGAGGGCATTTAATCCTGTTTTCCATTCACGACTCTTCTGTTCTACGCATTGCCCAGAAAAAATAAAGTCTAAACACATGCTTCAGAACAGAAAAACACTGTTTGAGAGGGCAGGATTATGCTTGTTTGCATTTTAATTAAAAGAGGGGTAAAAAGATTCAGACAGAAAAAAAACCCCAAATCTTTCGTTTAACACGGCAAAAATATGTTTCTTCAGCAGATACAGGCTATGTGTGAAATGCATAAATGCCCATTTCTTATTGCTGAAGAATTTATACAAGGTACCTGAATGATTCTCTCTAAGGCATTTTTTTCTTTCAGGGTTGAAATACTATATGGCTTCTCTGAGGGAAAATTAATCTACAGTTTTCTATCGAGTACCATGGGATAAAGTAAACAGTGCTTTAATATGTCTTCTAAAGGACATACTATAAAAATAAAAGTGACACATTTTTTACTTGTTTTGAGTGCACCATTTTTCACACCACAAGTAACTATGTAATTTATTGGAAATTACACATTTACTTTATTCATTAGTACTTGTAAAAAAATAATTGAATTACTTCTAGCCTATTCTAGTTTTATGGAAAATAAAGAAAGACTTGATTCAAACATTATTAACTAAATTAAGTAATACTTTATGAGGCATTTATTTCTAGACTGCCAGGACTTTCAGCTGCAAATAAGCCCCTTAGACCACGATAGAGATTAGTTCAGTGAAAGCACAGAGCTTCGCATTCTCAGTTTGTAACATTCATCTCATTAGATCACACAAGAACTGTAACTTCCAATAGCAAACAAAGAAAAAGAAGGCAGACATATGGAAAGAGATAGAGGAGGAGAGAGCTTTCCTTCTTCTGTAAGAAATGTATCAGGCCATAGCTAGGAGAAAAAAAAGCAAAACAATATGCTTGTCAATTAGAAAAGATGAACATATGCTATTAGTTTGGTAACAGCTTACTCTGCCGCTCTTCTTCCATGTTTTCACTATTTACAGATGTGCTCTAACACAAAGGCCGCTGGAAAGTACAGCAGCATTCCACAGGGCAGTATGCTACAACCTTTGCTAAAAGGATTGACTGTAATTGCACAGCTAACACCAATCAGTGTCAGGGTGAAAAAAGAACAAATAATGAGTCTACAGTAGGGGAAGAACAGGTTAAAGAGCTGTTCTGCAGGATATATAAATAATGTGAACCAGGTGATGCTCACTGATCCAGCTGGAGCAGTTGCAGACTAGAAGCCATTTTTCTCTGAGACCTTGTGGAAGTTTCATGAACAAGTAAATAGCAAAGCAGATCTTTAGATACAAACAGGAAAAGGAGGATGAAGTAGAAAATATAAGTTAGTTACAGAAACTTCCATTCCCAGAGAAAATGGTGCATAGTGAAAGAATTTGCAAACACCAAAGTAATAACAGAGAAGAAGAAACACCCAGTGGGGATTTCTGAGGGGCAAGTTATATCAAAACAGTTGTACGATAGGTGAAAGAAGAGATTAACAGTATACGTATTTTTGTAAAACATTTTGCACTGTGGTATTGCAAGAAAGCTTGGCTAATATGCTTTAGGTTAAATTGCTGCTATCACAGAAACTGATTGGAAGCCATACCCAGTTTATAGCTACTAGTGATATATTTTCAAAATGGAAGACTGTAGTGGGTGAGACTTAACAGAGATCTGTCTTTGTTTGAGTTTGTCACTAGAAAATTGGGCAAAGGACTTGAGAGGATGCTTAAAGAATCTGTAGATAGGCTCAGCCATGAAGTGCATTGGTGGACACAATTAGAATTAAAAGCCAGCTCTTGACAAATTGAGAAGATAGATATTTAATCATCAGATCACTGTGCTTAGATAAGAATAAAAAGTTGCAAGAAAAAATACAAGCTGACTAGGTAAGATGACTGAAAAAGCCCTAGGGGGTTGTAATGGACCCTCCCCCAATGGTGTTGCAAAATGCAACCACCACCTTGGGATGTCAAGAGTATACCCTGAAAAACATGTGACCTAATGCTTCAACCATGTTCAGTGCTGCAGTGATACCAGCTGACATATTATGTTCAGTTAATACCATGCTTTTAGAAAGAAAAAGATCAAATTAGTGGAGGAATAAGATCAGAAACATAGAAAATATGACCTATGAGAAAAGGTTGGTTGAAATGGTGTTATTTAGCTTAGAGAGAGACATAACTATAGTTTTTTTATATAATGGGAATAAACGTTTTTCCTTTTCAGTGAAAGAGGTATGTGTTCTGCGTTCCAACAAAGGAAAAAATCCTCTGAAAGTCACAAGTGCACAGTTCTGCAAGGAGGTTGTGAGACCTCCATCATTGGTGTTTCCAAAAAGAGTTGGAACGATTGTTTGTCATAAATGATTAAAGTAGAGGTTGTCGTGGGTAGGTGGAAGGATGAGACGACCATGTAACTTCCACCTTTCCTATTTCCTATGCCTTGTGTAGGAACAGATGATCAAGTAAATTGGTGGATCATGAATCAGTAGATTTTATCATGACAATAAATCATGATTGTTGAAATAAGAGAACTACTCATAGAGAGGAAAAAAGCCCTGAGGCCTAATTATAGTTTTTGTGAGACCTTTTATACCACATTGGTGGAGAGAAATCATAAGAATGTAAAGAAACTATATAATCAGCCTGAGTCCCACCCTTAGCATCATATAACACTGCACTGCAATATGTAAGTCTGATGTCTTATTAAGTTTTCAACTATTTGCAGTTTCAAAGTAGGAATTATTTTTCAAAATCAGTCACAATACACTGAAAAAGAATGACAAGAAAGAGGAAAAATAGCCACAGCTGTTATTGGTAGTCATGCCAGATACATAGCAGTCTGAAAAGCATAAAAGCGTGAATGTTCCTATGCTCCTTATTGTAGAGATTAAATCAACTAAGGAATCTGCTTGTTTTGTTTTATACCCATAATGTACCTGTGTAATAATCTGCATGTATATGCAAAGATTCATTAAAAATGCATTGCAAAAATACATTGCAAAAGTCAAAGTTTCAGCATTATAACTCAATTTTTCTTGGTTAAGTGAACTTGCTTAAGACACATCTTTAGGTAAAACTTGATCCCATAAGTCTTAGGTAGATGAGCAAAATTGACAGCCTGAGATTTCATCCTATTCAGAGCTGACAGACCTCCATGAAATTCTCTCTTACAGTCCTATTCATGTCCAATCCCTACTGCTACACAGTTGCTTTTGCAGAGTACATAGAATAGTTTGGGTTCCAGTCTAGAAGGAACTGAAATTTAAATATTGCTGCTTCTAGCCGAAGATTCCTGGAGGCCATACCATGGATTCCTGGGTGTTTTTTCTCTCTTTGCTTTTTCTTGCTTTCCTGTCAGTCTGACCTCCAGAGAGATCCAACTGAAAATCTGGTTCCCAGTTGGTTTTTTTTTGTCAATTGTTATAGTTCTAAGGGGTAATAGGTTGATCCAAGCATCTTCGAACATTTGAGAGTCAGCATGTCTGCAGCAAGATGCATTTTTCTAGGTGGTACAAGGCTTGTATTTCCATAACTGGAGGTGTTCCATGGACCAGACCATGCTCAGACTTTATGATCAGTTTTAGTGCATATGTGAGTTTTGTTTTGCCGACAAAAATTTGGTGATTAGAATATTTTCTGAGAGAAGGCCGTGCACATCAGGTAGGTGCTTTCTATAACTATGAACTGACTATAAGCCAAGGTAAAAGATATTGTAGTATTTAATTGAAATAAAGTACTGGAAGATTTGGAAATTATTGTGGATAGCACATCATATGACCTGTAGGGAAGGAAGTATGACCTCTGAGTGACTCTCTGAGGCACATTGTGTCATGTAGTTTGAAAATGAATTTACACTATTCCTTTAGCTCACCAATGGAGGAAGAGGTAATGGGGATTTTTACTAACAATTGTTGACCCAAGAAGTGCAAAACACCACGTTATCAGAGTAGTTATTATACTATCTGTCTTCTGGTATATTTGCAAAGAACAGACAGCCGAACAGATTGGTTAGCAAAAAGGTTGCCTTTCACCTCGTCAGCTGTAAAGGCTTGAAGCCACAATCTATGCTCTTCTCATCACAATTTACACTTGCACTATCTAAATAATTTTACTTAAAATTATGCAGCTCCATATAAATATGTTCTGAGAATGATTATGCTCATCGTTCCTGATTATAACATCATTGGGTTAGTTCCTAGCGACTGGATTGTCTTGGTTGTGCGCATATTGCACCCACAGAAACTCGGTTTAGTATCTTCTCCCTTTAGGAGACACTATGGCAGATAAAGTTGGAAAATGGTTATGATATCATAAATTTAAAACAGACACTGACCATATTTTTGTTCCCCACTCATTTGTGTCCTCTCCGGAGATTTCCATGTCACTGCAAGGAACTGTAGTAATTAATCCAGCAGATGAGGGCTATGCAAGTGGAGGGATGGAATCCTCTTGATTTTATGCTTGTTCATCAACATTTTATGAGTCATAGGAAAACCTAAGGTGGTGAATACAGATGGGTTTCTTTGTCAAGGTGCAACAGATGCTGTCCACAGGAAACTGAAACACTGTGTCTGTCTCACATTGTGGTCAGGCATACAAGCAATCTAATCAATTTGCCAGCACATACTTTTCATTACATTCTTTCCAAGGGCAAAATGACTAACATTACATAATGATTGTGTCTGTAACATTTTAATGAAATCATAAAATTTCTTGTTTAATACAAAGGATCACTTTATGATGAGCTTATCAAAGGAAGCAAAAATGATTAGGCTTCCTTTTCTGGATAAATATTGCTTTGACAGTATTATACATATTCTGTTTGCCAAAGAATGTATTAAATGATAACTAGCATAGAATTCCTAAATATCATCAAGCTTTCACCTTTGCTAATACTGTAGAAATCCAGAAAGATCTTGTCCCAGCTTTATAAGTTCATGTTAGGTGCTATAAGTTTTTATAAATCAGAACTGTACAGCCACCCTAAACCCCCACAATTTCTTGTCTCAGACATTAACATTTCACTGATAATACTCTTTTCATAAATCTTGGCATTGCTGTTAAATTATTCATATGGTGTTATATGAAAACACATGACAATTTTTTAAAATGTATTCGTCAAGCATCTTGCAATCAGCTAAGATGCCACTCTCCTGGTTATTTTTCTGAATCTTGCCATCTGAATGCTCTGAATAAATTTTATTTTATTCAATAAGTTTCAGTCTTGTTTCCAAGCATTTCTTTTATGATTCCTACAGCTTCACTTATATTGTATTATCCTTCTATTTCATTTTTTTTCTTGTCTTGATTTCCCTTTCTGTGTGCCATGTGCTCTATTTTACCATTCTTGCAATCTATCGTTTCAGCTTTGAAAAAGATATTTCCTATTATCTGATCTTCCCTGGATGTACTTAACTTTGTGACATTTTTCTTCTCTGAGTGACCTTTGTAATATAAACTTTCCTTGCTGCCTCCTAAAAATGTATTCTGACAGTAAAGGCTGACACACCTTTAATTCTTAAATACAGAAACCACACTTCTTATCCCTCTCCAATGCTCACATTTCAGCAATATGACAATTACATAGTGTTACTAAGTTGCATTATGCATTTCCTTTTTTGTTTTTTTGGATTGTCATACATTATTCTTTTGGTGTTGATCCAGAATGTGATGAATTACAGGGTGGATTTTCAACTGAGAAAATAATTCATGGCCAGAGAAGCAAGCAAAAACCAAATTCCATAATAATAATAGGAATCTTTGTTAATATGAGGTTAAACTGCAAATATCTAAGTTTCTAATATCTTTTGGTTATTTCTAGCACAAATCTCTGAGTGTTATTCTCAAAAAACAGAAATAATTTAAAGCACGAAAACTACACGGGATAGTTTCACCTTGTAGAACACTCAGAGCATCATGAATATAGAGAAGAGCAATTAAGGTAACCGAAACAATCTTAACTCTCTTCGTATATTATCGCTTTGAGAAAAGCAGTGATACTTCAGAGAACTCTTATGAGAATGCTACTAATTACACCCCAATATTGATCACAAGCCAGTGTTACTCGTTAATAAGCCTCTCCAAGAGTGCATATTTTAAGAACTTGTAGTTTCAGTTTATACTTGTAAGATTTTATGTAACAGCCTGGGACTGTTTCTCAACCCTTCAAAGTTCAGAATCATCTTTTTACTAAATTCCCTAAAGTATGGCTTAGGAAAAATATGTTGGTAAAAAGAAGATGAGCATAAAAATCAAGACAGTCTAAAGAAATTGCAAAAATACATTTCACTTTATGATTTTTTTTTTTTTTCTGGAAGAGCAGAAACTTCAGATTAGATTTCCAGTCTATTATACAGGTGTGACAAACTGGTCTGAAAATCCCCAGGGATGATCCTTACATCAGAATTCATTGTGTGCCTGTTAAACATGAAGTTAACGTGAGCGAGACATAGGTTTATCTATTTTATTAAAAAAAAATGATTGGTGAAAGAAAAGAAAAATGCTAACAAAAAATAACTGAAATGATTTCATTATCCTGATCTGAACTTTGTGTGAAAATCCTCATGAACATTTCAGTAATTTTCTTTGAAATATAATAAAAATTACAATAACATACAACAAAATAAAAATTAGTTTTCAGAAAACACTTTTCGTGTCCAATTCATCATATTTACAAAGTCCTGGACTCTATAAAGGACATAGAACTGAGCCAATGAACATTAAGGTGATTTGTCTAGATTGGCACAAAAAATCCTAAAATATTCAAAATAGCAAGTCAGATTAGAAATATCAACAATATCCATGTATACTTTTTCCCCTGTTCCCACTGAATTCTGCTGGAGTTTTCCATGGATGTTGGCTGACCAAAAAGCAATTAATTCCTGAACACTCCTCCAACAGGTTATAAATGAAGAACTGAAGCTCTGTACAAATTTGTTCACTTCTTACCTCTTCATGACAGTCATATTATTTGTGACGTATCATCAAGCTTAAATTTATTGCTCTTGTTTATTCAAATAATGTAATTCAATTCAACAATGTTATTTACCTGAAAAGATCTTTTTTTTTTTTTTTAACAAATCCTTGGTAGTGAATAAACGGTTAGTTTCAATAACTATTTTATAATCCTCAAGAAAACATATTAAAAATATTTAATAAGAAGGTTGTGAAATTTTTAGGTAATGGAGAAAGAAAAGGAACAGTCTATTTTAATTATATATGAAAAAAAAGACACTAAACATTCACTTCCAAAACAAGCCATTTAAGGGGAAAAAAACCCCCTTCTGAGTCAAAGTACTGAATTTTGTTATACTGAAATGATATTAATTGACATGCATGCATTATATTTTTCTCTAGTAGGCATCTTAGTCAACTCTGCCTCAAAACCAAAAATATTTAGGTAATAAATAGAAAAAATATCATGACCTTATATTGAAATTTAATTTCTTTCACTGGAGTCAGCTAGATGGTTTATAACAATTTAATGTAGAAGACCTACAAAACCTAAAGTTTTCAGGTCAGACATTATGGCTTACTTTTATTCCTTAGATATTTGTGTTAATAATATCCTTTAAACCCAGATGCTTGAGATAAACACTCTATCTCAAACATATATCTTACTTTTGTAACTGAATTGCCACTAAAAAATTGAAAGAGTACGCCAAATTATGAAAATATATTCCAGGTTAAGTTACTAGTTTTTAAATCTAAACAAACTCCTTTTTAATGGAAAAGAATAATTCCTTCTAATTCAGAAACTACTCAGGAAAAAATGTTGTAACTGGATAGCAAGGGAAATTACTTTGGGAAAACATAATAGCGCTTTCTGGCCTTAAAATTTACAAATGTATTAAAAATGTCTCATAACCCAGCTCATAACCCTTTTGTAAGTCTGTGGCAAAACATGACTTTACAGCTTCCCCAGAAGCTAACGAATCCTCTCTTGGTATTCCAGGAAAGCAGGTAAGAGCAAGAGAGAACACCCTGACACCAGAACTTTCATTTAATAACCTCAGAAGATAAGAATATAAAATTACCATATTAGGTTAGGTTAAATGTTCATGTAACTCAGTATTGCATCTCCACTAGTGCCTACTACAGGGCATTTAAGTTCTCTGTGTAAACTTTGACCCTCCTTTCACTTCATAGATTACATATCAAGCTTGGAAAAAAACCCCAACATTTTCTTGTTTTGTTATTAAGTTTTATTACTTTTTTTTAAATATGCTTTTCGGAACTATTTTCAAAATTCTTTTAATGTGTTTTATTGTGATTTTATTTGTAATTTGTCTCTGTTAAGTGAATATCATCACCTTTAAGTACCCCTTGAAAAAATACTCCGCTTTCCCACTTTTTGCTATCACCACAAAATTGTTGGCAACATTGTGGTTCGCAGGACACCAATAAGCTTGTTGTGTGATACCCTAACAAGCAGACTGCCTTATTACCCATTAGTTTAGATTTCTGAGCATAAGGCCTAAGTGGCCAGTAAAAATGTTCCAACCCCAGAATCTTTATTTATTTGCTGAAGTCCTTTACTTTGAGATTAGTTCACTTAACCAGAATAACAGCCAAGGAATTTTATTGTGTACAATAGTAATAGATCCCTTAAAGTAGGAAGAAGTGGTTAGGCCTTGCCTCTTACCCTTTGCTCCAAAGAGCATTCTCCATAAGCCATATAAAAAAGATTTGTGAGACTCATCCAGAATTCGCTGAGGAACTATCATCTCAGCTGCAAGTTAAGTTGAAGACCCGAGATTCAACCTTAGGGAATTTCTTAGGTAAAATTTTTACCTAAGAAACATTTCCTTAGGTAACCACATGTTAATATGGGATGAACCAAAAGACAGGTGAAAAAATTTGTGTCTTCCTAGTTTCAGGCCACCCTCAACAGCATTTTCAGTTATAGTATGGAATCTGTGCAGCTTGTGCTAACGTGGCAAGGTGCAGGAAAGAACATGGGTCTGCCTGGTTTTGACTCAGAGTTAGGAGTTCAACTTTCAGATGCCTTTCTTTCATCTGAAGGAAAAAAGTCAGACTGAGCAAATAAGTGCTGATCAATACAATACATGACTGAGAACCCCTGTTTACTGACAGCTTCATTTAAGAAAGGGAAACTTCAGGGCTGATCCATTCCCTTCCAAATTCTCAGTAAGAAGAATTTTGCTCTGTTTCATTGCATTGGTGACTAGCTATTGTGGAAAATTTAATAGTGATGTTTTATGCGAATAGTGTGCTCTACAAGTAAAACAAATAAAAATGAGGAAATGTACACATTGTACCTTTGAAAGGTTGCAAGCAGTGGCACAGAAGGCTTGGGTTACAATAACATCTGAAATGAGCCTGGGAGTGGGAACGTAACAAGGCTTGTTTCAAATGGGAGCCAGTTCACTAAGCACTAGAGTGATTTAATGCACCATCAATTATTTCCTGCTTGTCACTTAAACAGGCTTCACATATGCATGGCAGGTCATGAGTGCAAAGAGGAGGTAGAAAGCATGATTTATTGGCTGGGGCAAACACCTGCGAATTAAGCAGCTCAGAAATTAGCCACAAGTAGCATATTAGTGCAGCTAATCAGGCACGGTTCAGTATTTCAGTTTCTTGATTTGCTCATAAATAAGGCTGTATGTGGCTGCCCTGGGGCATTCTGGTGATTAACAGCCCTGACCTACAGTAAAGTGTGCAATCTAAACAATTTAGTGGGGTCTGCAGGTGTACATTGCAAGCTTGTTGCATATAAGGCTGCTACATCCAGTACGTAGAAGGCTCCAGGTATCTGGATGTCTTGTTCATGTATTTTATCATGCCATTTAATGATCAATTTTCTCTTCATTCATTTACCAGAGCCTGGTAACATTAACGAGTTTTAAACTATGAGGCACTGATGCAATAACTGTGAAACTCAGTTGTCTTCTTTGTCTTCCTTGGATGCCAGGAAAACAAGACCATCCGTCTTTGCAGCACACTTTCATATCTCACACCACAGTTGACTTTCATCACAGCTGAAATGACAAGTTGCTACTTGATTATTTCAGTGTCTGTGGTTGGCTACCCTACCTGTTGATTGCTGATGTAAAAGCATTGTGTGGAAGAGCCTGTACACAGTCAACAGCAATCTGTGGTTCTGATTTTGCAAAACACTGAAACAAAGACAGCCATTTTTTGATCACTGCATACTGACATGTTAAGCACACATACTGGAGGAGGTTTGAAGCTCTCTTGAAGTGTACGTGAATTCATATAAAGCTCAGCAGTAGCTGTATTGACTTTAACAGAAAAATGACACTTATGAGAAAAAAAAGGAGGAAAGACATCTCCTCAGTAAACAAGATAAGGCACTCTGGTTACCCAGAGTACTGTCACTAGCCTACTAATTCCTCACCTCCAAAAGAGCACATGAGGACATGGGCAAGGATAAAGATGAATGACTGGTGGAAAAGTCATATAACATCATTTATGAAGGAATGACATTGTGTAAATTCTGGAACTGTCCATATTTTCATATAAAAAAAAAAAAGTGCTGGGAATTAAGTACAGAAGATGAATCATAATGGGAATATGGCTGAGAAAAAGTAGGGCAAAAATTGATATTTGCCCTTTTTCCTAATATAAGAATGACATGGTATTGGTTCTTGGACCAATAGGCAACAGATTTTTTTATGCAACAAATGATTAATTATTTTAAGATCTCACTGAGAACCCAGAATTATTTGAGGGAGAAATATTAAACATAAAAAGTAAGCACATTCATAGATAATTAAAGTCCACAACTATGTTTCATAAGGCAAAACTTTACAAGGGATATATCCTCTCCTATTTCATATTTAAGCATTAAACATTAAATTTAGCTAATGCTTTTTCCGTACTAGGCCAGTTGACTTTCTATTATACCATGCTGTACTGATGACTGCTGGGATATGTAACTTAGTGTGACACTGAAGTGATCTGGAGTGCCTTTGCTTATGTTTATAAATGGGAGACATCAAGGCCCACATCCTTAAAAGTACTCATGTGCCTATTTATCTCTACAGGTCATACAATCGTTAGGGTTGGAAAGGACCCTAAGATCATCTAGTTTCAACCCCCCTGCCATAGGCGGGGACACCTCACACTAAACCATGCCACTCAAGGCTCTGTCCAACCTGGCCTTGAACACCACCAGAGATGGAGCATTCACAACTTCCTTGGGCAACCCATTCCTGTGCCTCACCACCCTTACAGTAAAGACCTTCCTCTTTATATCCAATCTAAACTTTCCCTGTTTAAGTTTTAACCCGTTACCCCTTGTCCTGTCACTACAGTCCCTGATGAATAGTCCCTCCCCAGCATCCTTGTAGGCCCCCTTCAGATACTGGAAGGCTGCTATGAGGTCTCCATGCACACTTCTCTTCTCCAGGCTGAACAGCCCCAACTTTCTCAGCCTGTCTTCATACAGGAGGTGCTCTATACTGTTCTCAGCACTGCTTCCTAGATGTCACCCACAGAGATGGAAGGCTCTGACTGAAAAGGTCAACTCTTTTCTTGCTGAAACAAAGACAGGAGTTGGCACCTTTAGCTCACTGTTCCCTTCCCCTGAAACTACATGGATTGCTTCTCATGTAGTAGGCGTGGCTGGACAGTGTTCACTTATGAGCTGGCACAGTTTAGAAACTCTTATACCAAGGTAAATCCACATCTATTTAATTTATAACCTCAGATCATCAGCTGCAGCTTTTGCTTCATGATCCTTGTCAGATTTAACATAGGCACCTGAGACGTGACTTCTGCTGTTTGGCTACCCTCACATTACCTCTGATTGCTCCAGAGCATCATTGCATTTCCCTGGTGTGTTGAGCATGAGTAGGTGACTGGCTCATGGCCAGTTCCTCCAGCAGTGTTTTGACTGATCTGCATGGCACATGTTCTCAGAGATCTCATTTGGTACCTTTTTCATAGCCCTTTGCATCTACACCTGTAGGACTCTCACGCCACTTACAGCACATTACTTACAGCACATCTGTTTTGCTACATGATCT
Source organism: Psittacula echo (assembly GCF_963264785.1). Taxonomy (NCBI): domain Eukaryota; kingdom Metazoa; phylum Chordata; class Aves; order Psittaciformes; family Psittacidae; genus Psittacula; species Psittacula echo. Next base: position 95,267,864 of record NC_137737.1, on the reverse strand, counting down.
TATCAACTCCCACTTTAATGGAGTCTGGAATCACACTGTTGAAAACCCTCAGCATGGACCATCCTGATGAGTTCCTCCAGACAAGCATGAAGAGCATGTCCCAGTCTTCTCACTACACCACCCTGTGCATCTACAATAGCTAGAAGCCCTTTTCAAGGCTGGTTTCCACCCTTAGTCTACACTGTTTTTTCATTTTTGAGTCTGAGACACTTACAAAGTTTCTTCAAGAATTAATATAACTTTGCATTTGTCGTGGTTTAAGCCCAGGCTGTAAATTAGGACACCCCCCCCAGAGGGATGGGGAGGAGAATCGAAAGAATGTAACTCCCACGGGTTGAGATAAGAACAGTTTAATAACTAAGGCATAACACAAACCACTGCTGCTACCACCAATAATAATAATAATATTATTATTAATAATAATGAGAAGGAAATAACAAGGGAAGAGAATACGATATCACCTGCTGGAAATGAGCCCGACAGAGAAGAGGACGTGCCCTTCCGGGAAACTCCCAGTTACATCCCCGGGCATGACGTGCTGTGGTATGGAATACCTCTTTGGCTAGTTTGGGTCAAGTGTCCTGTCTCTGCTTCCTCCCGGCTTCCCCTCCTCCCTGGCAGAGCATGAGACTCACAAAGTCCTTGGTCAGGGTAAACATTCTGACCAGCAACTGAAAACATTGGCTTTATCAGTATTCCTCCCAGGCCGAAAGTCAAAACCACAGCACTGCACCAGCTACTAAGAAGGAGAAAAACTGACTGCTGCTGCTGAACCCAGGACAGCATTGAAACAAAGATAGTTACAGGGCTGCTTTCCATCACTGCATATTTCTCTTTTAATAGTGTGAAGCTGAGAGTAAGTACCATGAATGTGGTTTTGAAAGTAACGTGCTGGCAGACTGGGACGGGCAACGGAGCAAGCTGTCTCACTGCTGTACCTGCCTACCAGTTTTCAGCCAGGCCTGGGTTCTGCCTGAGTAAGGACCTGGTTGCTCCATCCCAGGAAATATCTCACAGTCCTGAAGTGTGGCCTGTCAAAAAAGCAGGAGCTCAGAGTGAAACAGTAATTAAGCCAATGCCATTGGCACACCCTTTGCATTTCTCTTTGTTTAGTTGAATCAGAAAGAAAATGGGACAAAATAGTTTTGCTGGTTGACATGAAAGACTGCTTTTCCTGGAAAAAACTTCAAAAAAGTGCTCTTTCCTAGCACATTTTATTTAGCATGTTGTCATCCTTTTACTGGTATATTATACACCCCTCATGTATTTATTGAGAGTTAGAGAGTTAAAAATGTAAGAGAAGATAACAGAAAAAATAGATGTACTTGAGAACTTTACAATATTGCTACATACTACAATGACGTATGGAAGAGTTGCAAGATGCGTGTGAAAGAAAGTACTCAAAAGTGTTTGCAAGTATTGATAACGGAATAAAAAATAATCAAAATATAATGCTTAATCTAGAATGGTAAAATGGCAGTGCAAGGGCAGAATCAGATCTATTAAGGTTCTTCAGATGTATCACAGGATTTCAGATTATGTCTTTGGGAAAGTTAAAGTGACAGTGGAAAGTGTATCTATGATTTTGAAAAGCATATAGTATCATTAGATCATGAAAGTGTCAAAGCTCTTGTTCTAAAACAGCTTTTGCCTTTTGGTAAAGGGGAAGTTAAATTTCAAGTACAGCAAACTCAAAATGGCTACATAAAACCAAGCACAAGTTAAAAAAAGCAGATTTATAGTGAGAACTCTGAAATGTTATCTAGATGATCCCCTGAGCAGCCCTTGAGATGTCAGAGATGATAATACAGTAACACATTTGGGAAGTATTTCTAGTTTTGCACTTAGCCTTTTGGCAGGAATTTATTAAGACAGAATAAGCCTGTGACTTTTCAATTCCAAGTACAATTTGTTTCTCTAATATATCTGCAGGAGTAATGTGTGATGGAATTTTTCCTTCTCTGGGCCCTGTAGTTGTGGGTGATGATGTGCTGTAATAGGTTCTCACAGGCCATATCTCAACAAGATAAAACACAACACATGTACATCTGTGGCCCAGTGTCAATGCCTTAAATGTACATCAGAAATGCATTAAATCGTCTGATTGCTATTTTGTTTGTACAGCATGTTGGTTCAGAGTTTCCTCCATAATGTACTCTGCTGATTACCTTGAATTATTGGCATATCCTTGGTAGAACAAGCACACCTTGTTCAGAAATACAGCATTACAGATGTGGCTTGAATCTTTTCCTTTATTAGTAGAAACAGAAAAATATTCTTCAAGTTATTCCAATGCACCTCCTGAAAGCACATATATCAAAATCAACTGTGTCTATCAGTTCTCAGGACTAAAAGGAAAGGTGTGTGATATTATGTTAGAAATTTACCTACACAGTTGTCTGCGTGTGTGGGCTTCTGCAACTGTGTCTACACATAACAGTGTAGAAAAAAGTATTATGGACAGCTATGGAAAATGGTGCATCATAAGATGAACTTTTAGTTTTGGACACCCTTTCTGGGCCAGATTCTCTGCTGGTTTAAAGCTTTACATCTCACATCAGCTTGCTTGCTCATATATGAAAATTCTTTTTGAAGAAAGGAATGTTTTACAAGTCATCTTGAGCTAGCTGTTGATGGAAGGCATGGAAATGAAATAAATACATATAAAAAAAATATTATTTAACACCAGACAGCTTGCTGAAAGCATACACTTGGGCACAGCTATGCTTGAATTCATCATTAGGGTTTCAGTTTATGTCTAACCAACTTGTAATGTGTCCAGGGCAAGATGGTGACTGCTTTTGTAGATAAATTTTCCCTTTTGTCCATTTGGTCATCAGCGTTACTTGTGAGAGTTGTGTCTCTGTACCTCTGTTGACACTGTGAGGCTGATAACTACTCCATGAACAGCACACCTCTGGCCTTTGAACTGTCATGGTTGGAGAAACTACTGCAGTGGCTTTCTTCCCATTCATATCCCTGAGTTTCTTTTCAAAGCAGATCATGGGAGAGTTACTCAGGATATGGCAGAGGTGTTTGCCTAGAGACAGGCATTTAGCCAGATTGCTGAGTTGCACAGGATTTGAGGTGGAAGATTTTTGGTCAATTCCACATGGTCCATCACGTAATACATCTTGTTAAAGTAAGTCTCAGGAAATAAAAAGTCATGCTTTTCCATTGTCTGCTCAAAACAAGGTTTTAATTATTTTTTTATATGGATGTGAAGTAATGTATACTTGTGGCATTTCTTCACTGGTGTTCACAACTTCCCACAGGTGAATGAAAAAGTCACAGCTCCCAGGAAATGGGTGGGTACTGAGTACTCTACTGCTCACTTCCAGTTGTTTTTCCAAACGAGAGTGAAGGGGTCAGATCGTGCTGACATTACTGCAACTCAGATTTAGTTCATACTGGTGTTTAGAAAATAATTGTTCTTTGCATAGATGAATGTATTATTGCTGTTGTGGCTATATTAATTACTGCCTATACATTTTTTGTATCCAGTTCTGAAGATGAAGTATTATCTTGCAAGATCAATGTTACATAGGAAAGTCAAAACATGATTCTTGGTCACTCCTAATACAAATTAATTTGCATAGACTCTTTACTGCATATGGATGAGTCATCAGTATATTCCTATAGATTAAAATCTGCATTTGTTCTGTTTTTTGTTCTGTATTTTATTACAGTCAATGGGACTGCTTTTAGACGTGAAGATTGCAGAGATGATATACTGTTTGTAACAGTTATCTGTTAAGTATAATAAGCAACAATTCCTATTTCTGAAGAAATTGAATAAATTCATTAATCTGCTAAGTCCTATGGCTGCCAAAGGTGATTTTTATATTGAATTCAGTGGAAGTAAGAGACTAAGGCTGCAGCTAAGTAAAAGAATACTTACATATTCTAATATTAATAATATTATATATTGAATTACTATATACAAATGAGCAAATACAGCTGATTGATACAACTTACTTTGGAAATACAGGCTTAGGTCTTTCTAATAAATGTATCCTGAAGTAACTGAAAGCAAAACCAGCCCTATATTACAGATGCCCAAGTACAGCTGTTTTTCAGTAGAGGTGCAGAGGTTAGGGGAAGGCAGACAAGTGTGTCAGTCTCATGTTAGGGTCAGTGTGCTTTCCCTTGCAGGAGTCCCTGCAAGCTCCACTTTGAATGTAAATAATAAGCCAATATATTGTACTTTTATGCTAAGACTTTATATAAAATAATTTAAAGGTTGGGGTTTTTTTTGTTGGGTTTTTTTGTTGATTTTTGTTGTTTTATTTTTAAAGTGAACTATAAAAAGTGAAAGTATGTCTGTATTTTTAAGAAATATATGCTATAGATCAATTTTTTTAATCAAGTAAAATGAAATCCACTGTAAATGTTAATCCTGTACTACCATATATGTACTTGTTTTGTAGATACAAACTCCACTGGTGAAATAACAAAGGAAATATGGTAGATTGATAACAATGTTTTAAAGTGATCACAATGTAATATGGATAAAAAAATAATTAGGTTAAAATTGCTGAGGAAATGTGTAATGCCATTGCTGTATTTTGAAGCAGGTACATTGGTTTTGAAAAAACAGCTATTTTCACTATATAAACACCTCAGTATAAGCAAAAAATGAAAACTATGCAGATTATAACAGAAATAACTGACTCATTTAGGAATCTGGGCTACTATATCATTTACAAAATTCTTCTGGTCCTTAAGTCTTTGGTGTGTTCATTGTATACTACTGGTTCATTATTATAGTTTCCTATTTCTGTTAATGCTATACTATAAGCATTGCTTCCAAAATGTGGGTCCTCTCCGAGGACATGAAGAAAGGTGAGGTAATCAACTTTTTTGACTCAGTCTTCACCAATAAGTGCTCCAGTCACACCGCCCAAATCACAGAAGGTAAAGGAAGAGTCCAAGAGAGTGAAGAACTGTCTGCTGTAGAAGATCAGGTTCAAGATCATCTAAGGCACCTGAAATTGCACAAGCATCCATACATCCTAAGGGAACTGCTGGGTGAAGTGGCTAAGTCACTATTTGTCATATTTGAGAAGTTGAGGCAGTCCGGTGGAGTTCCCACTGACTGGAAAAGGTGAAACATAACCCACATTTTTTAAAGGTGAAAAAAAAGAAGACTTGGGGAACTACAGGCCAGTCACCTTTGTGTCTGACAAGATTGTGGAGCAGATCCTCCTGAAAACTATGCTAAGGGACATGGAAAGCAAGGAGGCGATTGGTGACAGTCAGCATGGCTTCACTAAGGGAAAATCATGCCTGAAATATTTTGTGTCCTTCTATGACAGTTACAGCATTTGTCGATGAAGGAAGAGCAACTGATATCATCTACATGGACTTGTGCAAAGCATGTGACACTATCCCACATGACATTCTTGTCTCTAAATTGGAGACATGGAGACATGGAGACATGGAGGCATGGAGACATGGAGACATGGATTTGACATATGGACCACTCAGTGGATACGAAACTGGCTGGATAGTACCACTCAAAGAATTGCAGTTGAATGTCCAAGTAGAGACCAGTGACAAGGAATGTCCCTCAGGGGCTAGCACTGGGACCAGCGCCGTTTAACATCTTGGTGACATAGAAAGTTTGATTGAATGCACCCTCAGCAAGTTTGCTGACAACACCAAGCTGTGTAGTGCAGTTGAAACACTTGAGGGGATGGATGCCATTCAGAGGGACCTTGACACACTTGAGAGGTGGGCCAGCTCAAACCTTATGAATTTCAAGAAAGTCCTGCACCTGAGTGAAAGCAATCCCAAGCAGAAACACAGGCTTGGATAAGAAGGGATTGAGAGCAGCCCTGAGGAGAAGGACTTTGGGATGTTGGTCAATGAGAAGCAAAATGTGACCCGTCAGTGTGTGCTTGCAGCACAGAAAGCCAGCAGGACGGTTTACAAAGGCTACAGTGATAGGACAAGCTGTAATGGCTTTAAACTGAAAGAGGGTTGATTTAGATTAGATATGAGGAAGAAATTCTTGACCCTCCCTGATAAGGCGAAGGTGGCTCTGTGAATTTGTGACTCTCTGACTTCGAGATTAATTTCTGTTAAAAATACTCTAAATAGTTCTAAAATTTAATTTCTGCAAAATTTAATTTCTTATAGAGCTTCATATTTATATGTCAAGAAAAAGTCGTCATGATGAAAAGTCAGTTGGTATTCAGTGTGTATGTAAATGTTAATGATTTAATTCCAGTGCCTTCATTGTTATTCTCTAAACTGATTTGAGACTGTTATTGCAAATCTCAGCACTCTATGAATTACAAACTATGGCTCTTAGCTAAAGTCCTATAACCAGACCTATTACCATACAAGAAAAACTTCAGTTACAGCTGAAAGTGAACATACCATTTAATGGATCACTTCCTTCGACCTGCTGGTCATGCTCCTCTTGATGTAGCCCAGGATACAGTTGGCTTTCTGGGCTGCGAGCGCACACTGCTGGCTCATGTTCATTTTCTCATCGACCAACACCCCCAAGTCCTCTGCAGGGCTGCTCTGAATCTCTTCTCTGCTCAACCTGTAGCTGTGCCTGGGATTGCTCCGACCCAGGTGTAGGACCTTGCACTTGGCATGGTTAAACTTCATCAGCCCACCTCACAAGCGTGTCGAGGTCCCTCTGGATGGCATCCCTTCCCTCTGAAGGGAGGGTATCAACCGAACCACACAGCTTGGTGTCATTGGCAAACTTGCTGAGGGCGCACTCAATCCCACTGTCCATGTCACTGACAAAGATGTTAAACAAGACCGGGCCCAACACCGATCCCTGAGGGACACCACTCGTTACCAGTCTCCAGCCGGATATCGAGCCATTGACCACAACTCTTTGCGTGCAGCCATCCAGCCAGTTCTTTATCCACCGAGTGATCCACCTATCAAATTGATGTCTCTCCAATTTAGAGACAAGGATGTCATGTGGGATAGTGTCGAACGTTTTGCACAAGTCCAGGTAGATGACGCCAACTGCTCTGCCCCTGTCCATCAGTTTCATAGCCCCATCATAGAAGGCCACCAAATTGGTCAGGCAGGATTTCCCCTTAGTGAAGCCATGCTGGCTGTCACCAACCACCTCCTTGTTTTTCATGTGCCTTAGCATGCCTTCCAGGAGAATCTGCTCCAAGATTTTGCTAGGCACAGAGGTGAGACTGACTGGTCTGTAATTCCCCGGGTCATCCATTTTCCCCTTCTTGAAAATGGGGGTTATATTTCCCTTTTTCCAGTCGTCAGCATCTTCACCTAACTGCCACAATTTTTCAAATATGATGGCCAGTGGCTTAGCAACTTCACTCGCCAGCTCCTTCAGGACCTGCAGATGGATTTCATCAGGTCCCATGGACTTGTGTACGTTTAGGTTTTTAAGATGGTCTCTAACCAGATCCTCTCCTACAGTGGGCCTAGGGTCTTCATTCTTATAGTCCCTGCGTCCACCTTCCAAGACTTGGGTGGTGCGGCCAGAGCCTTTGCCAGTGAAGACCGAGGCAAAGAAGTCATTAAGAACCTCAGCCTTCTTCAAATTCAGGGTAGCCAGTTCTCCCGAGAGGAATTAGAAATGTGTGCATGACTGCAGGAGTATGATATAGTAGGCATCACAGAAACATGATGGGATGGCTCCTATGACTGGAGTGTTGGAATGGAAGGTTACAGGCTCTTTAGAAAAGACAGGCCTGGCAGGTGGGGAGGGGGAGTTTCTATTTATGTTAGTGATAGGCTGGAGAGTATGGAACTCTGTCTGGGAACAGGTGAGCAGTCAACAGAGAGTTTGTGGGTCAGGGTTAAAGGAAGAATAGCTACGGGGGACATTATTGTGGGGATCTGTTACAGACTGCCTGATCAAGAGGAATCTGTGGATGAAGCACTCTATAGACAGATAGGAACAGCCTCACGCTCACAGGCCCTTGTTCTCATGGGAGACTTCAACCACCCTGACATCTGTTGGAGTGAAGGTACGGCCCGGCACAAGCAATCCAGGAGGTTCCATGATTGTGTGGAAGACAACTTCCTTCTGCAAGTAATAGAGGAGCTGACAAGGAGAGGTGCCATGCTTGACCTCATGCTCACCAACAGGGAAAGGCTCGTTGGAAATGTGACGCTCCAGGGCAGCCTTGGACGCAGCAGTCACAAGATTGTCGAATTCGAGATCCTTGGGACAGTGAGAAGAGCGTGCAGCAAGCTCACTGCCCTGGACTTCAAGAGAGCAGACTTTGGCTTCTTCAGGAACCTGCTTAGTAAGGTTCCATGGGATATAGCCCTAGAGGGCAGGGGGGCCCAAGACTGTTGGTTGATATTCAAGGATCACCTTGATAATGTAGCTACCTTTAAATCAAAGAAATTCAGAGCTAAATTGCACTCATGAGAAATCCAAAAGTATTAGAGTACAAACCACCCTAAAGACTTCATTTTTGATCTTCGATGATGCCTTGCAATTGCCAAAAACTTATGATTACAGAGTACTAGCCCTGGAGAGCCAAATTACATTAAAAAGTTTTTTAAAGTTGCTAGATTCCTTTTGTCTCCTTTTAGTTCAGCCTGATTGATAATCTCTTTTTTGTAACTAAGGGGAGATCTGTGTCAACTCTGTTTCTAAGAAAGGTTTTTTTTTGTAGGGTCAAAGTATTTTTACAATTGCAAGAACCATAAAGGAGGTACATAACTAAACCCAGTAAAGTAATAGAGATGGACATTGACGTTTGTCTGTTGCATGTGTTTTAGACAGCCTTGATCTCAAAAAGCTTGTGGTTTTAGTGTCAGTAATTTAGAAGAAAAAGCAAGTAATACCAGGATTCTGTGGTTGGTTTGTTTCTAAAATAGGTGCTCCTACAGTGAGCTTGGATAGGTATATCAAAAAGATATGTGATAAACCTCCCTCCCTCCCCCCTCAAGATGGACATAGGGTTGTGGTGAGAAGAACTGCATTTGGCCAGTCTGCAGGATCTCTGTGGGAACTTCTGCTGCAGTCCTGTATGCATTCCAAATAAAGCAATTTAGTTTAAGAGCATCTGCTTTTCCCTGTTGCAAGATACTGCTAATCAGCCAATTGACATTGTTTTGCCTCTGTAATGCCAGGGGCTCTTGAATAAAAACATTAGTGCTGCCATGCTGGATCAGATGAAAGAGTCCGTCTTATCCTGGTTTCCTTTCTTCATTGATGACTAGCAGCAGATGCCTAGGGAAGCATACAGTGATAATTCCCTCTGTGTACCCTCCTAGCTGCCAGCAATGTGTGGACACAGTGAGTCAGGAGTGTCTTTCTGATTTTTGCTTCCATGAACATATCTAGGTTTTTTTGCTTTTGCTTTTTTGTGTTCATTACGTGATATGGTATCACATTTTTAAACATGCTATTTCATTATTTTAATTCACCCAGGCCACTCTTGATTTTATATCATGGTCTCATAAACCAATTTGCAGACTTATGAGACAGTGATATAAAATAGATATATATAGATAGATATACATCTATAAATAGATTTATGAGACAGAGATACAAAGACATATGAGATATATGAGACAGACCTACCGTCTTTCTTCCAGACGGTAGAGTTATTATCTTTTTAACTATTCTTTGCATGGAAACTGTGTCACAGAGTTCTCTCCACTCTTCCACTCTCTATTTCTAATGCTATTTCACTCTTTTTGGGACCAGAATAGCACCTGATTCGATTCTGTATTTTCCCCTTAATAATAGTTAAAGTTTGTACTAGGCATTTCTACTTATCTAGTCTAATTTGAGAACCTTGGATAACAGTAACATCAGCTTATTTTAAACACTGTGCAGGCTCTGAATCAAACTCCATTGTTGACCTACCTCTACAGAGTCAGCATTTATCTTACTTTTTGTTCCATAATATAGAAATGAATATATGTGTCACCCCTTGGAATTTTAATCTCTTTTAAAGCCTACCATGAGATATGGCAGATAAATCCAAATATAGCATGCCAATCAGATCACCCTCACTTTGAGTCCTACAGAGGTAATCAATAAACAGTAAACATGGCGATTCTCTATGAATACTAGTTATTTCTTCTCTACTGAATCACATGTCTTTGAGGCTGTTGTTTCTATACTTTATTGATAGTTTCTACAGGTTTACTCAGGTTTAGTGACATACTTAATGATCTCAAGTTCCGCAGATACTTCTCTTCAATGCAGCCATTTTAAAAATTTGGTATCCTGTGCAAATTGGTATTATGGATCACGACTATTGACAAAACTAACATAAGCTAAGAACAGATGTGTAAATCAATATTTGAAATGCTGGCACTGACTTCCCAGCAGTTTAATTCCTTCCCTTTCCATTAAGCACATTGAATCCCATTTATTTACAGGTGGTTTTTTTCTTTTTCTTTTCCTTTTCCTAAAATGCAACATTTTAATTAAAAAAATCATTCATTCAACTAAATTTCTCTGTGGAAAGTCCTGTCTATAAAAGAATAGAGAGAGAGTAAAAGAAATACAGTTTTAATAGATGATCTTACAGAAATGGTGTTACTGTATTATGGAGACCTACAAAAATAAAGAAGACTTTATAGCATTATTTTTTTTCTTTTCACATTTTATGGTAGGTTTGTCTCCTGGGCACTACCCAGTGAACGTGATGTAAAGCTACTTAATTTCCTTGGAATATTTGCTATTTCTTCAAATGGTCTATTTATATTGAAAAAAAGGTACATGCTTTTCAAGAAATTACAGAATTTTACTACAGGGAATGGAAAAAGAATGGGACATGATTGACACTAGGTTAAATGAGGCAGTAAGCCAGACACTCTGTGGATGTGAGGAAGAAGAGATGTATGGCTTAACCTTTGGCCAAGACTCCCAGAAATGTAGCACCAGCATATGGAACATCCAGATATCTGTTGAGTACACTGTGTTGATGCTTCCTATCTATCTAGCCTCTTTCTCAAACCTGGTTAGATATAATGGGGTCATTTTGTCAGTTATACCATAAAGATGCAGTAGCTGCAATAATGTCATGGTGAATATATAATGGCTTCTATTAATGAAGCTTGGAGTTAATAAAGAAGTTTGCATCTTGAGAAATGTGAAAGTTGTTTCAGCTGAAGCTCAAAGGCTTCCTCAGACCACATAGACAAACCCAAGGCAAGATGACTGAAGAGTTGAAAAGATTTGTTATAATCTTATTAACCCAATCTTGCAGCCCAGCTAAAGCTACTTTAAACTCCTTTTACATTCCTGAAAGAAGACAAAGTAAATAAGTATATCCATGAAAAAGAAGCCATGCTGGCTTAAGAATGAACAACAGAAGCCTGTGGATCAAGAATCCTCCCAGTTTCACTCAGTTCTCCCACTTTCAGTTTCGAACAAAGACAGTCTTTGTTGGGATGATGCATATTAACAGTCTGCGACAAGTTATAAATACACTGTGGTTGAATGTTGCTTTTTTTTTTTCCTCAACAGATTCTTATAGTGGTTTCCTATCAGAATTATAAGCATGGATTTTAAACAACTTGAATACATTTCTGGTACTATATCTCTGAAAGTTGACATGATAGGCAATAATGCATATTCAAGATGAGACAACGTAAAGTCATTTGGCAAGTCTATGACCCAATAAGGCAGAAAAGAAAGTATGCTAAATAAAAAAGAAGGAAAAAGCCAACTAATTTTTTATTATGAAAGAGATTAGAGAAGTTAAAAAAAAATGTCAATTTCACTCAATTTTCACTACCTTTTGTAGCTTGAATTTAAGTAAGGAAGAATAACTGATAGTATCCTGATTTAATATTCTGTGCTTTCAAAATATAATGTCAGTGAAAAAAGGATAGTATTATCATACTTCCTTGACAGTTAACCCACAGTTATAGCTTTCTGTAGGGACAATAAAGTTTCCTTCACAATACTCTCTTAGGTTTTCTATGGAAGAAGCATATTAATGGCTGAACATACTAGCATATACCTTTTATTAATTCCTTATAATTAACAGTGGATATTTCTAGTGAGAATTATTTTAATAATTTGAGAAAGCTTAGATTCTAGGAACTCCTCCAGAATCTCAGAGAATGGCTGCAGTAATCAATGTTCAGACGATTTAATTTGTTTCCAAGGGAAAAATGTGTGCCTGAAATTTGAATTTTATGACATCCAGAACCCGGAAGACTTTACATATGAAAACCAATGAAAAAAATACTAAATGAAAACAACCGGTTTTGTATATTTTCAAGTGATATATTTTCCTGCAGATATTAAAAAGAAAAATGCAAAAGTTCTTTTAAATCTCAAATAGTTAAATTTGAAACTGTCCTCAATAAAACAAAAACTAACAAGGTTTCATAATTAATAAGATTGTGATTAACATTCCATCAAAATCCTGATTTTGAGTGTTCTCAAAACATGCCTCTGGCTGAATACTGAATGTATTAAATGTATATTAAAATGCATGTTACTTGAATACACCAATAATGCCATGTGATCTAGATATCTCTGAATAAGCAACCTATTCTCATAATTATTTTTAGTCACATAAACTCTGTGTCATCAATAAACTTGATCAATTATTTCATAGGAATTATGAAATTACTGAATACACTGACCAGTATTATTCACTAGAAATAACCCCACCAATTACTTTGTCAATGTGTTTGGTTAAGAGATCTGTCAAATGGTTGCTTTTCAATTCAGGTAACATCAATAATTTTGATTTTTTTTATACTGTAGTTATTTAAATAGTGTTAATATCCAACAATAGTTCAAATATCCAACAAAAAGAGAAGTATGTAACTTGATCACGTTATATTTTTATGGCCATTTCCAACTTTCCAATTATGTTTAATCAGCAAGTAGTCTACTTCTGAACATATTCTAAAAATAATTGATTTTATTAATGGTCAGTATTCTTTTAAGTATGTGAGATAGATAGCAACCTGAAAGAAGCATTACTTACAGGAACCATATGTAAAATATAAAATTATACTTATTAAAGGCTTTAAATTAGTTGCAAAACTGCAAATCTATTGCAGTATTTTTTAAAATAAGTGGAGATTAACAATATTTTATGACTTTCATCAATTTGAAGGTTTAGGAGTTTGGGAAGAAAATGTCCACAACCACTTCAAAACAGATTAATGCAACAATTTTCTACTATTGTTTACCAGACAAAGAAAATATTTTGTTAGTTACTAAGCTTACTTCAGGGAAAGTGGAAGGGTAAAAGAGTGGTACTTTGTTTTACTAATCTTGCTCTTAATCTGTTGAAAATTTTATCCCTGTCTAGTAGTATTTAATATTTTAGTTAGTGGTTTGTGGTCCCCTTAGATGGTATAGCAACTTAAGCTTTTCAGCATGAAGTGCAAATTGATCGCTAAGGAGGGAGCTGCTGAAGACTAGACCAGACAGATATGCTGAAGCATATGCATATGACTGTCTCTTTGCAGATCCTTGTTTACTTTGGAATCACAAAAGAGAATTTTAAGCTTTCTTCTGGAGAAATAGATTAGATTTGATTCTTGAAAAGACAGCAGAAGGACATAGCCTTACAGTTAAAACCTTTGCATGGCATAAGAGTGGCCTGGTATTCCTCAGCCTCAAGCTGTTCAGGCCAAGATACCAGACTATGATCATTGCCTTGGGCTGAAAATGTTCCTCTATGTGGCAAAACCTTCAATGTTCCCAGGGTTTGAAGAGTAAGAAAGAAGACAAGAAAGAGCAAGTTCTGCAACTTGGCATTTATGTAGGACATTTTGAAATGCTGCTTGCCACCCCTTGCTTCAAGGATTGTTTGTGCGTTCTGTCCAATGACCATGTGATATATGCATATTGAAATAATGACATTTTCTAGTACTAGGAGTTTTTAAGGAAATATAGACTGAGAATTGTAAAAGTACGTTTCATGTAAGGAATATATGATCTGAGTTGTGAATGACATGATTTTGATCAGAAATGAAGATTCTGAATAAATGAAAAAAAACCCCAACAACCCAAATTGAAACCCCTGATGGTTGAAGGGCTCAACCCTTCACCATATCAACAGTTTTTACATAGTAAGTATTCAAGATTAATTTGGGAAGGGACACTTTTGACTTTGTGCCTTGTTTTAAAAAATACACACAAAAAAATTTGCATATAAAGTGTATCTGCGGCAGGAGGCCGGTTTATTAACTAATTAACCTGGTTTTTAACCTCATGTTCAGTAAATTTTTTAAAATTGCAAAAGCTCAGTTTAAGTATACCATTTTCCTTTTTGCATATCAAAACAATTTAATAACTATCATATACTGTATTTTCTGTCAGCAACTATGCATTAATACAGATTTATCTAAAAATGGGTTTGGATTGATTTAAACTCACTCTAGATTTTCCTAGAAACTTGGTCACACTCATGAAAGCTTTTCAGGGGAGTATGGCAGTTTTTCTTAAGGCTTGTAAAAAACACTTTCCGGCTTTTTTTTTTTTGTACCCTAATATTCAGCTGTTATTGGCTTACTGAACTTTTTAACAAATTGGTGATGCTTTCACAATTTTTTTGCTTAACATAGGCAATGAAGAGGTTGAGGTAAACCGCTTTTCAATTTTTCATTTACATAGGAAGTGTAGACTGCAATTACTTTAACAATTTTGGATTATTTTACCTTTTATAAAAACATATTTACTTTTCTGGCATATTTCTTTTTGGGGGTGTGTGTTTGGGTTTTGTTTTGGTTTTTAAGTGCTGAAGACTGTTACGTCTTCTGGGTCTTAGTTATGACCTACAGGGCATGTGGTTCCTTTGACATGAAGTTTATTTTTCTAAACCCACAGCTTGATATTCTAGCACTTAATTTCAGAATGCAGCTTAAATCACAGAAGCCATAATACGTCAAATGATCCCACACTTGCAGGGGGAAAACAGTAAGTAATGAAAAAGCTATGATTGCTTTTCTGTCCCTCCAAATGACAGTTATCACCTCAGTGACCTGCTCCAGGCGGACCCATCTAAACATGACACACTAAGGGATAACGTCATCTAACAGGGTAGTTACAAAAATCAATACAAAACCCATTTCAAAGATACTCTGTGTAAGAATCCTGGTGTAACGTTTATTTATTGAATAGGCCTGAGGAAAAAAACCCACAACTTTTCTGATAGATATGCTTTACCTCCCAAGCAAAGGAATTCTGTAGGTAAGCAATAATTGTATTTTTCAATCTATTATTTAGTTTTGCCAGAGCTCAACCTAGAATCTAATATGTGGATGACTGCTATAACTCAATTATGAAACCTAAGCAGAGCTCTAATGCATCTGTAATGCAAAAGGAACATAACAAGACAATTGACTGTACTTTTTTCAGTTGAGGGGTAGCTGTCTGTGTTTGTGCAGGGATGAACAAAAAAAAGGAGGGAGAGTTCAATATTGTATTTTTCACTGAAGGATTAAGAATGTTCTGTAGTTATTTCTCCTCATGAATATAGAAGGTATGGTTACATCGTTGAAACAACTGCTAGCTCACAGCTGACTGAAAACAGGTTTCTATTGTTTGCTTTCTCAAATGACAATAATACTGAAGCCTGGAGCAATTTTATCCAGTCATATCCCATGCTCAGGAGATGCATTCTGATTGGTTTAAAAGTCATTTAAGAAAAACTAGTATTTATTCTCCTTATGTTTATCAAGCTCTTTTCAAATCTGCGTGAGCTTTATCCCCCTCAGGAAATAAATAATAAATATAGTATGGATCTTCGGTTTTGATTTCTTACAAAAAGATGCAGTATAGCTTGATAGTTAAAAAAAAAAATCATAAAGATGGTGTTGCTGGCTATTAAAGTAAAAACATTTTTATATTTGGGAAAATAACTTGGTTTAGAAAATAAGATAATTTTTTATGTTAGCTTTTATTGCCACTTAATCACTGTAAAGATCAGTATTATTTTATGGTCAAAAGACTCGAGATATTTTGTAGTACAATATGGGATCTGCCTTAGCTTCACACTGAACATAATTCTGGCAATTCCACATTCATACTGAGAAACGTTTGATCACTGACATTGTTTCACTGAAATCATCTTGAAGACCTCCAAACAGAAATGTAGGAGAAGATTGAAAGAGGAATAGGGAGAAGAATTAAAGAAAATAATGTCATAATTCTTAGGATCACTTAGAAAAGTGTAATGAAAATCTAAGCTTCTGGTAAACAGGGGTTGCATTTCTAGAGCAGAAAGACACAGTCATCATCTTCACACCTAAATATCAATAAAATTCAGGAATGGATGTGTCTAATCACATAATTTGAATGGGAATATTTAGAAATGCTAGATGCAGTGTTTCCTCAAGCACTGCTCTGCTAAAGAGCTGATCTGATGCTCTCTGTATCCCTCCTAAAACCAAGCACTATGTAACTAACAGTTCTCTGTTTCAGATCATCTCTACTTTCTGTTTCTTGCTGCAGACCAGCTGCCATTTTTTATACAGAATGAAACTTGGCAACTAAAATAAAATTCACTGAAGCAGAATTTCCTGTGAAACATGGCCAGTATACTCTTCCTGAGTAAACTGTACCATAATTGTGTCCTGTGTTTCCTCCAAAGACATGAACTGCTTGGATAATTTCTGTGCATTGGGCTTTTGTATTCAATTCAGTCTGAGAATGCCTGAAAAAATTAGCTCCTGGAAAGCAGTATCCCATCCAAAGTATATCCAAGTATAGAAAAGAGATCTGTGACAGTCCGTGAATGTGCCATTCAAGTGTCATGCAGAAAAGTGCCATTTTGATTGTTTCTAATGTACTTTATTAATTGGCACAAAAGACTTTTTTAAAGGTAATTTTTTAAGGCATTAGTAGGTTTTTAGTACCCATCTAGCATGTATTCCAGTTATGTCAGGGAAGAATAGAGCCCTTATACAATTGGCAGGGTAAAGCTAATATTGGGACATGTACCCCAGTACTGGATACTGTGTTCCAGTATCCTAGCATCATACTGGGAATTTGAATCTCATTAGCAGGTGCTAATGAGGGGCAGTAGAACACTTTCTTAGAAGCGAGAAGATCCACTGCTAATGATCACTGACTAGGAAAAAGCAGCTTATGTTGCCCCTTAGCTTAATGGCTGCTGTATGAAGCTCTGTTTCCTACGTTACTCAGTTACAGATGTAAGAATACAATTTTTTCCTGCTTAGAAACAGTGATTTCTTGCTTTCATCTTCCAGTCTTTTGTTCTATGCGTTATACAACTGCCAGGAAAATCCTGAGCATAAGCCTACTCTAAGAGATTTCAACCATCATCACCAAAATCCTTTCTAACTAGGGGTCCAGTTCTCTTGAAATTAACTGATATTCTGGTTTCAGGAGACCTACAGACCTGCAGCACAGCTCAGGCAGGGACTGACAGCCTGCAGGAGGAGGGGAGGATCTAAAATGGGTTTTTGAGCCATGGGCAGGGTTAGGGAAGGTTCTGCGAAGGGTGACAGGGACAGTTAGGGCTGGAAGTGCCTCAGAGCACTCACACTGTAGGTTGGAAGTGAGATCTTTCCAAATTGCTCAGCATTTTTACAGTTGTTGTCCTAAAAGTCTACATCATCTGTAAACACCGTAGGATGGGACATTTATGGGACTACGGCTTTCCTTTATAATAGTTAGATACCTGAACTGAAACAGAGAAGTCATATCTGGCTTAAAGGTGACATTTATTGCTCCACAAAGTTTCTCTTCAAGCAATTAGAATAAGAATTTTGGTTTCACAAGGTCTTTATATTAATAAAACTTTTATGAATAAATGACTATGGCAGTGTGCTTGTTGAAATATCTTAAACCACAAATATCCAGCTGGAAATGATGTTTGGAAAAGCTGTTACAGGCTGTACCAAATTGTGAGCTCAGGAGGGGAGTCATGATTGTGAATGCACAGTTAATGAAAAATTGAACAGTCCCTTCTAGTTTGTCTCTCAAAACTCTTGGAGGAGAAGGGGTCTACAGCTGTAAACCACCCCCATAAATAAACAAGTTAGAGCCTGCATGACTGGTTATCCACAGAGGGCAAAGAAAAATCTTCAGTAACTTTTCTTTTGATGTGCCAGTGTGTCCTCTGAGAAGATGAAATGGCTTTAGGAGAATAAGCAGGGGCAGTTCCTTAAGCCAAAAAGAGTTGCTTTAGAGAAATCCCTCTGTAGTCCTGCACTGCTGTGAAAGAGAAGCTGATTGTCATGTGGAATACTGGCTTGAGAAACCTGTGTATCTATCTTGGGCCTTTCTCACCATAGCTGTAAGCAGAAGTCCTAATTGAAATTTGAAGATATGGCCTGATGACTGGAGACACAGGATGCTTAACTGAGCTACATTCATCCTTTGGGGTAACTCATCAGAAATAAAGTAGTCTAGCAGTCAACTTTGAGGTGGATTTTGTCTAATTGAAGCGACACTTCAGGAAAGAACTGCTTTGTTTTCACCTGTGCTTTTATGAGGTCTAAGTGACCTTGGAGCACCTTCATAATGCTAGAGGGGAGGCATAATCAAGTCTAGATTTTAAAAATTGGAGTCCTCTTTATTTACCAAGACAGTTTCATTTGTTTCCACAAAGTTTTGGAGGGCAACATTTGGGAGAAAAATTGTGGACTCTAAAAAGCGTTGACTTTGCAGAGAAAAAATTTCACTCACACTTTAGCAAAGAGAGCCTACATTTCTTCAGGAATGCTATTAGATGCTACAACTGTCAGCTTACTGTAGAGCATACGGGTTTAAGAGGAACAATTGCAAATACATGACTGAAGAACTGGGACTTGGGAATGCCACAAACTCAGAAACTGCATGTCCAAGAGATCAAATTGAAGCAGTATTAAAACTCCCTTTTAGTCTTATGAAATAGATCAGCTTGTGCTGATCCTCACCTCCTTGGATGTTATTCTGTAACTTGATCTCAGTATTGAATTTTTGTCATATTCTGGCTCTGTATTGTTGCCTTTGATGAGAGTGTGAGAGAGATTCCATATTTGCTGGAGCTCTTACAGGTTTTCCTGGTTTCATCTGGGATAGAATTAATTTTCTTCCTCATAGCTGTTGCACTGCTGTGTTTTGGCTTTAGTCTGAGAACAATGCTGATAATGCACTAACGTTTTAGTTGTTGTTCAGTAGCACTTACCCTGATCAAGGACTTTTCAGTCTCTCACGCTCTGCCAGTGAAGAGGGGCACAAGAATCCGGGAGGAAGCAGAGAACACCTGACCCAAACTAGCCAAAGGGGTATTCCATACCACAGCACGTCATGCCTAGTATGTAAACTGGGGGGAGTCACCTGGAAGGGACCTGTTGCTGCTTGGGTCAGGCTGGGTATCAGTTGGCAGGTGGTGGCTGTTTTCGTAGGACTGTCAGCAGTGAAGCCAGCATAAGTTCCTGAGATGCATGTCAAGACATTGGCAAAACATGCTCCATTAAACAAAGGGGAGAAGTAAACGCAGCACATATAGAAAGGCTGGGATGTCCTTTAGCAGAAGTAGCCAATCAGCCAGTAGAACTAAAATCAGTTGCACTGAAACATGTATGGGCTGCTGGTCTCCAGCTCAACATTTCTGTTATGGGAACATCCTGAGAATTAAGTATTATAATGAACACCCAGCTCATAGTGTTAACCATAGCTAGCGACTCATTTATATTACAACTATGTGTTTGCACTTTTGCCCTTATTAGTTGAAAAGGAGGTGATATTCTACAGATAAGGCATATAACCTCATTAGATTAATCACAAAGCTTTTTTCCTATGTATTTTTAGCTGCTGTTTAGTAGCAGTGTGGATGTTTGCATTTTCAAAAGGTAAAATTGTGTCCAGAGTGGCCATGATCAGGTTGAGCAGGAGGGGTGATAGAGGGCTGTGCAGTTGAATGACAGGTCAGTGTCATGTGAACCGAAGCATGCAAATTCTATTAGGCCATGGTAATCAGGGCAGAGACGAAACTCCCTTTGTTTTGTCTCCTCACCCAATAAATCCGTGCTTGAGAAATGTCTGACAGATATTTTAGCTTTATAGATATTTTAATGCATTTGTTAATTTTTGATCTAACTGGAGATACATACAGAATATTACAGTCTTCTGTGTTTTACCAGTGTAGCTCTGTCTGAGTAGCATAGTGCTTTCATGTTGCACACCAGTGTTTTAGAGTAGCCTTTTCAGGAATCAGTGTCAGCCAAGTCATGTCAGGTCATAGTGTTAACTGTACAGTATCTTGAGGGAAACTCAATCAAACCCAACAAACTTTTTATAAGGCATCACAAATCATCCTGTATTAGCATCACATAGATTATTTATGAAAATGCTGTTGCTTGTCTGACAACCTAGGTGACATTACCTCTGGAGGATGAGCATCACCATGGCAAAACAGACATGTCACCATTAGACATTAGTCTACTGTAACTAATTTATAAGGCTGTCCTGTAATTTGTTTTGATCAGGCAGCCTGAATACAGTTGAAGGGGATGAAAGGAAGGAGGGAGTGCAAGGAGGGAGTGCAAGGAGGGAGAAGGGAGAAAGAAAATCCAATATTATTAACTAGAGAACTCAAAACTAAAAAATCAAGCCAGCAGAAAGTGTAACATTTTTTTTCACCTCCATAACTTCTGTCTTTACACACAGACGTAGCTCAGAACATCTAATACAAAGTTTCTCTCTTGGTTGTGGAAATTTTTCCCAGAATATTTCTAACTATGCTTTCTGTGCTTTTAATTTATTCAAGATACCATCTGATATCCATCTTCTTGCTTGCAGTTCTTTTTTTTTTTTTAAATTACTGATATACTTTAAAAGCAACTTTGTGAATATGGCACCAGAGTTAATCATGTTACAGTAAATGTCATATTAAGTTCGTCTGCCAGGAAGGAAAAGGGAGTGTTTCAAACTGGAAGGTTTACAAGTCAAAGCAAACACATAAAAGTCAAGCTTTGAGCTGTGCCCCTTCTGACTTATCAAATTCTTCAGTAGAATACTGCAACTTAAATGATCTTTTCCAAATGCTAGTTGATAAATAAAAATAAATAAGCAAGAAAGAATAGATAGGCTATGCCTGAATATGAAATAGTGAGCATTTCTTCTGCTATTGTTGACAACTGCTAAGAACAGATTTAAAGGTGTCATAATTACATAATAAAATCTCTGACCACATATGATCTTGAGAGGATCTAAGCTATCATAGACCCTCCTGTGCCTGTGCTGGGATACCGAGCACTCTTTTGAGCTGAAGTTTGCATGGCTCCATCCCGTATTCCAAGTTTTGAAGGAAGATATTTTCTCTGGCCAAAGAGAAGATTATTATTTTAAAAGGAAAGGTATTCTCTTCAGAGTCAGGGTCAATGAAGGAGGATATCAATGACTTAGGGAAATTATTAATTTTTAAGAGACCCCAGAAAAGGACATTACTGAAGTGTTCCAAAGAAAATTTTTCGTAGTCTGAGAAGATGCTGCGGTTGACACAGAGACTAAAATTTGGAGCCAGCCATCCCCTGGTTAGCTGTAGCAAGAGAAACCCAAAGCAATCCAACCCTGTCGTTTGGGTTTTTTTTTTTGCAACATACACACCTTTTCTTCAGACTCCATTTTAATATCACAGCTGAAAAGGAACTAAAGTTATAGTACTGTATCCCTATTAATTCAAGCAGTAGTAAGTAGAGAGTTAACAGAAAAAAATAAATGGGCTTCGTTTTGTATCTGGAAACTCTATGGTTAGCAATATAGATGGAAGAAAGAGATCACTCATTTTGAGAATTTCTCCCACTTATGAGCAGAGATATCAACTTTGTTAACATTTTGTTTTAAGGAATCCCACCAAAATTTACCTCTCCTTTACCCCAACCTTCACCAAACATTCTGCAAATCTAACTGCTTCTGTCAGAGTGTCTAATCTAAATAGAAAAATGTTACAGCACATAATAGGGATGAAAAATGGGAGGATAAACAGAGTATCAGGAGCAAGGATTGCTTATATTAATTAGATTTACTTTTTCCTTGTATTATGACTGCTCTGATGAACTCAGGAGGAAAGCAGAAGGACAAATACATAGGCATAATTTGTCTGGTGGTAATGTGAACTTTTGCTCTATAATCATATGATAATTTCTTTTCCTATTTTTACCTGCTAGTGTCTCAGCTCCATGCTGTGGTCTCTGGCTCCTACAAACATGTCTGGCAGTGTCTCAGCTCTTTAAAATCTTGTTAGGCAAATCTGAAAGCAAAAGAAAGAGACTGAAGAGGAAGAAGAATGTTCCCGCTGCTGGTGGGTTTTTTCTGCATTAGCACCTTGAGCAGTTCTGAAACATTATTTATTCTATTTCAGTGGTATTATAAAATATCATTAACAACTAGAACTGGAAAACATATAGGTTTCCATCATAATAACTTAACATCATTTTATTTGTTTCAGCAAACCATGTTTTCTGGTCAGCTGTTTCTTGATTTTGGTAGGTCCAGTTTTTCTCAGTCCCTCACAAGTTTTCTCAAATGCATTATTCTTAAGTCTTCTCAGTAAACAGTTGATACCATTGGGAATGATGAAGTGTTTTCCCCCCCCTTTTTTTTTTTTCTGATTGGCAAAATATCAAAACTAAACAGGAGCACGGTACACAAATGTTTTCCTCCTGCCTCTTCAACCCCTTCAATTCTATTCTACTTGCAGCACAAATCTTATTATGCATCAGCCATATTATTAAAAAAACACTAGCAATACCTCCTCTACAGTTACTATCTGGAGCTCCTCTGTAAAATCAATTAAGTTCCTTAGTAGCAAGAAATCAATTAATATTTCCATTGAGTCCTATACAGGCAGCACTTTTGGAATAACTGTTATGAAAATATTAAAAAAAAACAAGGCAACAGTTTTTCTTAGCTCGATTAATGACTTAATTCATCTGTTTTTTCTGAGAATTTCATGCAAAGTAACATAGCTCCCAGCTAGTTATTGCCCTTAGTGATTCTAAAATTCAGGTTTAAAGTGTGCTATGCAAACAATCCAACATTCAGATATCCCTAAATGTATCAAGTTATGACATACCCTTGGCAAATTTATTTACTCTTTAAAGAGTGACCTTTTCATTGGACAGAATGCAATAGTAGCAGCAACAATATGCCCTACAAAAACACATCTGTGATTTAGTAGTTTTCTTGCATTTCCTCATACACTGAGTTTCATTGTTGCAGCTTGTAAAACTTCTCCATAAAACAAAAAAAATCCTACAATAAAACATTTCCCTTTATGGAAACACACTTCTGATGCAAACTTTCTCATGAAAAAATTTATTTCTATGCATGTGTTCTGACATTTGTACATAGTAGCATATATAAATACACATGCATACAATGTTATTTTAAATTTTGTACCTACCCCAAACTTCAGAAAAATAAAAGTATGCCTACACTATACATACTTAAAAGTAAAACATAGTAAATTAACCTTCACCAAACTCCATGACATTGCAGTGAGGCTGATTTCAGTCAGTAGTTGAAATAGTTTGCTTAAAATTAGTCCAGCTATTGTTGCATCTTGAAGTACATATAGAATATTAGAAATACAATAATACATTTACAAGTCTTTATTATTTTTCTTTCTCTAACAGCAAGATCCAATACTGCTTTTTTTTTTTTTTTGCTAATTTTAGCAGTATATTTAAATAAAAATGTAAGTTGCCTGTGCTATATAAGTTGTCTTCAACATATTTAAGTCCATAGTGAAATTTCTGGTTTATTCAACAGCTGGATTGTAGGATATTTCTGTAAAGGTGCTGGTGGTCACAGTAAGGTTGAAGAATGTAAGCAATATGCTCAGAAAAGCTTTTTCCTGCATTTTAATAAAGCCATGTAGTATGAAATAATTACCTTTTTGAGCAGGATGTTATCAGACTTCTGTTTATGGAAGATCTCTTGAACTTGAGTTGTTCATAATGTGAGAAGTACCGACTAAATGTTTAGTGGTAATAAGACATGAAAACATTGGGATTTTTTTACTGTTTACTTTTTACTTTTTAATAGAAGACACTGTCAGAATTATTCCTTCAACAAATAATAGCTACTGTATTTCTCTTTAATTTGAGGCCCTTTCCTAAAATTCCCAAAATAACATTTCTGGCAACAAGATCAGTTATCAAAGTATTTTCACCAATGAAATAATTTTACAAGTATCAGCCCAAGGAGAACTTGTGTGTAATAGAAATGATGGTGGAGGATTTTTCTTTGTTTGTTTTACTTATCATAAGCTGTCAAGTTTTGAAAATGTGTACCAACTTTAATAGAGCTGCTGCGGTTTTTTTTAACTGTCTCACTTCTGAGTTATTTGAAAGCTAAGTTTTTTGTGCTGTTCATTATCAGACCTGAGTTAATCTTTCAGAAAATTATATTCTCATTTACTTTTCTCTATTTTAATTAGCTGCAGAATAAGCTTTAGAATCTCTCACCTTAAAGAAGACTCAGGTTTGTGACAGGAAAGCAGCACATAATGCTTGATTTAGGCATGCATCCTACAAGGTTTCTGAGATTTGACATTCTGCTTAATGCAGTAATTTTGAAAACTCTTTGTCATTTACCACATTAGAGGTATTTGAGAAGCTCCTCTATCCCAGGTATGAACAAGCAAGCCAATGTCTCTATTCTTTACCGTTGGAGATATAACTCCAGCTAACCAGTTAGGAAGCCTTTCATTAGAAAGATCTGGTGGAGATGCTCTTTGTACCCTTATAGGTAAACCGATGCAATTGGCTTGTGACTGAGTGCTTAAAAGCTGTTATCAGTTTCATGGTTTTACTTCATGCAGTAAGTCAGCATTAGGCATGCTGTGCAGTTTGTTCTTGATTCTGCTGTGATTCTATTGAGGAAAAAAATTCAAATGTTTATATTGCATTCTTAATTTAGATATTTTTGTAGTTCTTCATCATCTTCCATGATTTGAAATTCTGCTGATCCTCTTAATGACAAGGGCTGGAAAATATGTTCTTCAAAGGTGTCTTTCTCAAAATAATACTAGGAAAATGAGGAACTAAAACAAACAAACAAAACACCATTAGGTAATATCCATTAAAACAATGTCAGGGAGTGGCTTATTTTTTTTTTTTTTTAATGCTTGAGAAAAATGGTAACAAAATAATATTATTTATTAATAAACTCCCCCCCTCAAATTATTAATTCATCAAAGGAAATGAACCCAGAGTTCCTGTTACCTACATCATGTCTTAATTCTCTATTTCATATCTTTTGTATTTGTAATCAAAAAAATGTCTCTCATTGTAAGAATGTGACAGCATTATAATATTAATTGTGCAAATGACTGAGAATAAAAACCTGAATTAGGTCCTTCCTATGTTGAGGACACCAGAACTGTACACAGTACTCCAAATGAATTCTCACAAGAGCAGAGTAAAGGGGCAGGATCACCTCCTTCAACCTGCTGGTCATGTTTCTTTTGATGCACCCCAGGGTATGGTTGGTTTCTGGGCTGCAAGCGCACACTGCTGGCTCATGTTAAGTTTCTTGTTGACCTTTGGGACCTTAGCCTCTGTGCTGAATTTGGCTGAAATTGGCCAATTGGTTCAAAATTTACTGTAGAAGGAAAGACAATTGTATGCCAGATGAACAAATAGGCAAGTCAGATATACAGGCTCGTTTTCTAAGATATAAGATGAAACATATTGACTGGTTTTTGTGTTAAGTAGTTATTTTTGTGTCATGCCTTGTCTTTCTGGCTCCCTTTTTTTTTTTTTTTGAAGAAGTGATAAGCATGTCTGACATAAAGTGAAAAATTGTTATTAGTATTATCAACCGTGAGATTTTCCTGTTTGTTATGTTACCATAAATGTAGTTGCAAAACTACTTCAAAACAGAAAATGCTCAGGAGAAGACATCATTGGGTTGATTACTTTTATTCAGCCATATCTTAGATAGGCCACACTCGTAATAATACTATTGTAGCAGTACCGTCAAACAAAGCTTCCTTCAGTGAATGAAGGAGTTTCTTATATTTCATTTGAAATATGAAATATAAGAAATTGAGTTATATTTGAAATGGCCATTAAATTTGGACCAAACATGTTTAGAAACCCATGGGTTCAATAGGCTTGGGTGCAACCACTCAGGACATCAAACTTACTTGGGTCACCAAATTTGTCTGTTACAGTAAAAGCAGTCATGCAATTTAAGCATCTGTTTCTGAGCAGTTTCTAGAAATTGTCTCTTATATATGAGACACATATAAGTAGAGTTGTGTGCTCTGCTTTACCTTATCCTCAGTCCTGATTAATTTTTAATTCTTCACAAATAGGTGGACACTACACTTCCTTTTCCTTGTGCTTGATCAAAACCCTTAATGGGGAAGGGGAAAAAACCATCATTGGCTCCTGCAGCAAGCTGAACCAATGAATATATCCCCAAATTATGCTGGACTTGTTCAGCAATGCGATCCTGCAGATGGAGTAGGCAGCCTGTTTCCTTACTTTACCTAGTTGACAATTGTGTCCCATCTTCCAAACCAAACTATTCTATGAATTTATAATTATATATGTTGTTTTCATTCTTTCCTTTGGCATTTTTATCTCCTGCGTCTCTGACAGGGATAGGTTGGAAGCAAGTCTTATGAATTTAACAAGTGGCATTCTTTAACCATAAGTGTGTGGGAACAAAGCAGTTAGAGGTTCGATAACATAACTGTGCTCTTAGGGGAAAGGTGGAGGAAAAAGTAACTGTCTCTCCTAGACATCATGTGACAAACTGAAAATGCTGTAGGCAACTCTCAAGACCATCTTCCTGAGTAGACCATCTTCCTGAGTTCTAAAGCAAGACAACACAGGAATTACCACAACTAATCCAAACCCAAGTATACCTACTCAATTTGTTATGCCATCTAGTATGCTAAGCTCCAGAATTTTCTTAGAATAAAATGAAAAAACACAGGGTTGGTTTATCAATACATGAACAATTTAGAATGTTCAAAAGAGAAATACCAACCATAAGCAAAATAATTTCTCGACTGGGATTTTTTGTGTGTGATAACAGAGTTTTATCTCATTTTATTATTCTCTTATTCATATAAAACTTTTTTGTATCCTGTGAAGAATGGGTGCATTTCGTCAGTTAATGAAGTTGCATAGAAATATAATACCATTTCTTGTCTTCAAATTTGTCATACTTAAAATTATCTTCAGCTGATAATTTAATATCTCCTTGCTGCTGTTTTGTGAAAAAGGTTGTACAGAGGTGCCCCGTGTGTGTCTTTTAAACTATTCATTATTTTGTCCCATTTTATTAATTTTCTCTGTGAATTAAATAGCTTCATCCACTCTTCCTACTGACTTCCTACTGAAAGGAACATATTTCTAATGATTCACATTGATTCTCTGTGATTGTTTTCAGTGATCCACCCTTTTGGAGCTCCATAGTCTTCTATCTGTCATACAAGTTTTTTCCCCTTTCAGCAGACACACACATTTGCCCATGCAATCAGGATGTTGCACTGCTATGCACACAGAATTCACATCTAGAGAACTCTTAAAGCCAACATTTTTTTGCTGGAACAAGTAAAACCTATTCCAAATGCCTATACAGCACATGGAATTGTTATTATGGAATTGTTATTATGCACAAGCTACCATTGATACATGTCAAATACATTTACATGCATTTATATATACATATTATTTTCCTTGCAAGCAGTTGGAAGCAGTTGTATTTCTCTTTATATTTTTGCATGTCTTCAATGTATAAAGGGCAGCCGTAGGATTTTATAATCTTTGCTTCCAGCTCTGATAGCATGACTGACCTGAGGTTGAAATAACACATATTTCAAAGGAAAAAAAAGATCTGCTGTTAACTGTGTACTGAATACCAAAATTAAAGTATTTCATATAATTATCATCAATGACTCATTAGTCAGCATTTTTATATCGGGGGAAAGCTGGATGAAGTTGATCATAGAGCTACAAACAACTATTGCTGTGTGGACCAAAACAAGTTTATTTAGGAACTTGGGTGACATGGTTTAGTGTGACGTGCCCCTGCCCATGGCAGGGGGGCTGGAACTTGATGATCTTAAAGTCCTTTCCAACCCTAACTTTTCTGTGATTCTATAATTCTATGTTTTGGAGAATTGTCACCTCTGTAACTGTGACACATCCTAGTATGGAAGGTAAGAAGACATTAAAAATCAAAAGGACGGATCAAACACAGTCTCTTATTTAAGCAGTGCTTTAATTAAACTTATGACTTTAGGTATCTTGCTCATTATTTTGAATTTAAGGGTTGGCAACTTACGTATTTGCATCCTCAAAATGATGAAGTCTTCTTAAAACATTTCCCAGTTTTTGCTATGAATTTGAGACCTGTGCTGACGTTTGCCAGTTGACAGTACAATGGAAGAAAAATGATATCTGATCCCAGATACTATTTAAATGTTTGGGGTTTTTGTATTGTTTCTTCCTTAATTATTTTACATTCCTGTATATGCCACAAGTTTTTCTAGTAATTATGCAGTGCCAAAATCATGATTTTGGATAGGTTTGACACTTTTTTTTTTCAGTATTGATAGTAGCTCATTATTGGCAGTTTTTATTAAGTATAATTAATAAAATATATCATAAGCAATTAAATCTCATTTTTTCTAATATCAAAACCCTATTAATAGACTTTGGGAAAACACAAGGGGGAGTACAAGGCAGGGCAAAAAAAAAAAAAAGTCTTTCACTGGCATATATTGTTGTGAGACAATGAAATCTGAATATTGCCTATACTGATCTCCACTGGGATCTCTGAGTCCACAGAATGGTCCTAATTGAATTTTCTCTGCCTAAATGGAGTATGTCCTGTTGTGAACCTGCTTTGAGCATGATGACAGGATGGGACATCTCAGAGCATCACTTCTGTGAGACCCAGGGCCTTCCTTTTATTACCTCTATTATCTAAACAAATAACCTTGGACAAACCAATTTACATTAATCCAACCTAGTGGTTTAAACCTCCCTCCTTTCTTTTAAAATATCTCAATCAAGTTTTAAGAAAAATTGCTTGAACGTCTGTCTCTTAAAATGTGCCCGTGAATAACAAGAGAAATCTGTAAATCCTTATTGAAAATACAGAGATGTTTAAGAGTAAATTAATGTATGGGTCATAGCAAGCTCTTTCTGCTCTGCAACACCAAGCACAGAAACCCTTAGCAACACATGTATTTCTGTTTATGTTAAAACTAGTTGACAAAGTAAGATTAATATTGGACTCCTTTTTGTTTTCTTCTTTCATTTATCACATGAAGAACTTAATACTTCAACATTTTATTGTGTAAAATTAAAAATCTGCACCCATAGTGAGCTTCAGCCATGCTTATTGCAGCAATCACACGTTAGTTCTTTATCATGCTTCCTATGTAAATACTTGAAATAAATAGCATTATGAACAATGATTATTTAAATTTATGGGGAAGCTGTTTGAAATGTAATGAATTTCAATACTCTATTAGATAATACGGCATTTTTCAAGTCTTGCCTTTTTTTTTTTTTTAATGTGTAAGGGATTTTATGTAAGCAAAAAACATCTAATTTTGCTTTCTCTGATTTTGAAAATTGCAAATCACTGTATTATTATTTTCACACATGCCCTGAGTTAATCCAGTGTTTGTGTAATAACTCTAGTATTTTATAGAAATTATAGTAGTAAGTATGCTTTTTCAAAAATATGATGTAGAATCACAAGCTACTTGGATGACATCCCTTTAAATTCTACTGCATTTTGTTTTCAGGTTGTTATTCCATGAAGTTTCTGCTACAATATGAAAGAGCTTCAATTCCTAATTCCAGCTGAGATTTGGGGTTAGATGCATTGACCTGCAATTAAAAAATGGTTTGCAATGCAACTGAACTTCACATCTAGGAAAGGCAGTAATTTGAAAATAAAGCAACAGTTGACTTTCTTAGAACACCACATGCAAGATCACAGTATCACAGTATCACAGGATGTTAGAGATTGGAAGGGACCTCAAAAGATCATCTAGTCCAATCCCCCTGCCGGAGCAGGAACACCTAGATAAGGTTACACAGGAATGTGTCCAGGCGGGTTTTGAATGTCTCCAAAGAAGGAGACTCCACAACCCCCCTGGGCAGCCTGTTCCAGTGTTCCGTCACCCTCACTGAGAAGAAGTTTCTTCTCAAGTTTAAGTGGAACCTCTTGTGTTCCAGTTTGTACCCATTACCCCTTGTCCTATCATTGTTTGCCACTGAGAAGAGCCTGGCTCCATCCTCGTGACACTCCCCCTTTATATATTTATATACACTAATAAGGTCACCCCTCAGTCTCCTCTTCTCCAAACTATAGAGACCTAGCTCCCTCAGCCTTTCCTCATAAGGGAGATGCTCCACTCCCTTAATCATCTTAGTTGCCCTGCACTGGACTCTCTCCAGCAGGTCCCTGTCCTTCTTGAACTGAGGGGCCCAGAACTGGACACAATATTCCAGATGCAGTCTCACCAGGGCAGAGTAGAGGGGAAGCAGGACCTCTCTCGACCTACTGACCACACCCCAGTTGAGAGTGCACAACATAGTATTTCAAAGTTCTTATCTTTCTGATTTTTTGATCTTTATGATTAGAGCTTCATGCTGAATAGCTAGAATTTTTAAGTGCCAAATGCACCTCCCTCATTCATGGGCAGGGACATTGTTCACTAGGTGGGGGAGTGCTCAAAGCCCTGTCCAACCTGACCTTTATACTTCCAGGGATGAGGCATCCACAAATTCTCTGGGCAACCTGTTCCAGGGTCTCACTACCCTCACAGTAAAGGACTTCCTAATATCTAAACTAAATCCATCGTCTTTCAGTTGAAAACTGCTGTCTCTTGTCTTATAAAATCATAGGATGGTTTGGATTGGAAGGGACCTTAAAGATCATCTAGTTCCAGCCCTCCTGCCATGGGAAAGGATACATTCCCCTAGACCAGTTTGCTCAAAGCCCCATCCAACCTGGCCTATCAATATAGTCCTCTCCTTCTGTCTTTCTTATAAGCTCCCTTTATAAATTGAAAGGTCACAATAAGGTCTTCCCACAGTCTTCTCTTCTTCCAGATGACCGAGTCCAACTCACTCAGCCTTTCTTCTTAAAAGAGGTATTCCTCTGACCGTTTTTGTGGCCCTCCTCTGGACACACATGGTTGCCTTCTTCCTTTACAGTTAGAGCAAAGAAATTGTGGCCTTATCACAAATATTTTCAAGGGCACAAAAAAAATTCAAAGATTTTCTAAAATGTAAATAAATTAATCTGTCATCATAGTGTTTGTACTCTTACAGATCTTTTTACCTTTTTAACACTCCTGAAAGAGGAAGTATTCTTTGATTAAAACCAAAGGGCTCATGATTGAAAAATTTTTATTAGCTTTACGTTTCTCTGTTCTCCCTAGTCAGTTCAGCTCTCATTACATTTTGCCAGAGTGGCACCAAAATGCTCTTCAGTGACCATTCCTCTCCATTCCCAAGCTCACGGGCCAATCTGCACCACAAATACGTATTTCCTGTGTTCTGGCACAAAGACAATTCTTGAAAACCCTACTGAAGTCCTTTCAGAAATATCCCAGTAGTTAGAGACAATCTGTGGAGTGAGAAAGGACCCAGTTGGGAGAACTGAGATCATCTTGCTCTTCTTACCATGCTTAGTACTGCCATGGCTCAATAGCTTCATATAAATCTTGTTCTAGTAGCCCTGCACAGCCTTGCAGACTGCAGTGCAGGCATAAGCCAAAATTATTATCATAAACCCATCAGTTGATTCCTTTGTGCTGCACTCCAGTCTCTATAGGGAAAGTTTTACCACTTCCCTCACATTTTAATCGAATCCATTCTACAGCTGGTAGCAAGATGTCCGAACAAGTGACATGAGTTGACAAGCCTTTCAAAAAATTGGAGTGGGTTTTATCTATTGGTGTGAGAGAGAACAGAAGAGGAGAGTAAATGAGAAGGAAAAGTAAAAACAACTTCTTCCCATGCAGTGTTCTCCCAAGTAAAGCAAAAAGGTGAAGATTGTATAACCTCTGTAGCCTACTGCCTGTTTATGAAGTAAATCTATACCAGTAGGAGATTTATTAATTTAACTGTGGCCTTGCATATAAGAATGATATGAGTAGTCTCAGATCGTATTTATTCATGTAATAGGGGGATTTATTGGCAATTCCTGATAACCATATTTTGTAATTTAGATATTTTTTTCCCTTCATATTAATAGTTCCTCTTTATCTTGCTGTTTAAATAAGACATGTCTGTAGTCCTGAATATCAACAAAAAAACCTCTTTAGCTGGATGACATAATTTGGTAATCAGCAAATTCGAACAGCATGTAGCTTCTGATGAAAAAAATATTAAATGTGTGTCTCATAACTCTGCTGCTGAGGTTTAGCTAAACACATAACCTTTATTTGAACTTATCTCATTAATCATGGGCAAAAATGTAGCTATTTCACATATGGTATTGTTGAAAAGATAACATGGTCATTTACCATTTCTGAGTGCTCAGTCCTCACAGAAGAAAGATAATTTCTTTAGGGAGAGTTGACAAGGCGCAGGTTAAATACCCGTATTAGCTTTCCCCTGGAAAGTTCCTGAAAATTGCCTCTCTTTTTTTTTTTTTTTTTTTTAACTGATAAATAAAAAAAAAAAATATACTCACCATATTAGAGATTGTTAAAAGTTGTTAATAAGAACTCAAATTTTTTTAGGATTTTTTTTCTTTTTAATGTGACTTCAGTTTCCTATTCTGGACCCAAAAAATGTCTTCTTTTCATTTGCAGTCATTCCATCATTGTTGCTTCTACTTAAATCTGCAGTCCTCAGCCTCACACAGACAACTAGAAGCCTGATAGTTTCTCAGCCAATAGGTTTTTACCCAGTTCGATATCCCACTAGCTCATTGTTTTGCAGCATCCGCCAGCCACCATTTACTTGACTTGTTCTAGCGATCTTTTGTTCCTGAGTGTTAGAGGGTGATTTAATCCTATCTATGGGGTTTTGCTAGATGCTGTGACCTTAAAGAAAGCGATGCCCTGTCAGTTTCAAAAATGACCCTATGCTACTGAAACACTCTTTATATAAACCCTCCCCTGAGGGGCAAACACAGTACCGTGTTACACTGAAATGTTGCCATTTCCTTGAACCTAAAAATACACAAGGTCCAGGATTCTCCTAACATATCAAATCCCTGGCTTAGTCCACTGTGACATATGTGAAGATTAAATTTCATCCTCCAGATGATGTGGGAATTTGGGAAATTAACATTCAAAGCTTCTAATTATAAGAAGAGTGGTGTGCCTGTCAGTTTCCAATGATGACATGTGTGATAAGGCTATGATCTTACTGAGTTTTCTTAGGAACCCAAAGCATGTGTATGTTAGATATACACACTTAACACTAATCATCCCCTCAAGGTACCTCTCATAGGCTGCCCTCCCTCTGTGAGGAATGTACATTTGGGCTGTAGGTGAGACATAGACTATCTTATGATATAGTGGACAGTTCTGGGGATACAACCACTTTCTTCTCTTCATTATATGCTCCAGTTAATAACAGTGCTGTAAGTTTGTAAAAACCTTGTAGTATTTTGAAAACAAAGCTCTGTAAATACAAAATCGAATCATAGCATCATACAGGTTGGAAAAGATCCTTAACACCATCAAATCCAACCATGAACCCAGGACTGCCAATTCCACTACTAAGCCTTGCCCCTAAGAGCCACATCAACGCGCCTTTGAAATACCTCCAGGGATGGTGACTCCACCACTTCCCAGGACAGCCTGTCCAGTGCTTGACAACCCTTTTGGTGAAGAATTTTTTTCCTAATATCCAATCTAAA
Organism: Psittacula echo; assembly: GCF_963264785.1. Classification (NCBI taxonomy): domain Eukaryota; kingdom Metazoa; phylum Chordata; class Aves; order Psittaciformes; family Psittacidae; genus Psittacula; species Psittacula echo. Next base: position 95,234,071 of record NC_137737.1, on the reverse strand, counting down.
CCTCCCCTGGTAAAACTTGAGAACATTTCCTCTTGTCTATCAATAGTACTCTAATAGTACTAGAAACATAATGCTTTGGGCTATGCATTTTGCTTTGTCATTCACTAAGTTAACTGCATGTAAGTACCAGAAGCAGGCCCATGAACCATGGATAGGCTGGGATTATATGAGTGAAGACTTGACTATGCATCAGCAACTGCATGCCATAGCCAAGGTTTGGGGTCTTCTGCAGGAACTGCTCCAGTGAGTATCTGGAAAGCAAGGATTCAATGTCAAAGTCTCTCATTGCAGTGGAGTGATCCAGTTCACAAGGTTGTTGAGTCAATAACTTTCCTCTTGGACTCAGTGAAAGTTGAAACACTGATGTAACATGGCAGAGTGCCACTGAGGCAGAGAATACTGCCTACAGTACTTCTCCAGGATGGAGATTCACATCTGTCCTCTAAACAGAGAGAGTGGGTATTAGAGTAAGGATATCCACCATCTCTAGGGACTCACCATGGGTTCTAGTCCTTACCATGCTTTTTCCACAGCTCTGGGACTGTTTTCTCTTGCTGTTTGGAGAAAGAGGGCTTAATACAGTTCCTACTTAGGAAAAAAAAAAAAATCATTGTGGAAGCAGCTGCCTTTATTCTCTTTTTTCAGCACAAGAAACTTGCATGGTGATGCATGACCACAGCACTCTTGCATGCTACTTCCAGGACCTAGAAGGTGACTCCCAGTTTCCAAATGTTGCTTTTTATTTTCCTTTTCTTTCTAGCCAGCTAGAAGAAAACATTGTAAAAACCTTGTAGTATTTTGAAAACCAAGCTCTGTAAATACAAAATAGAATCATAGAATCATACAGATTAGAATCATAGAATCATACAGAGATTAATCTGCAACAACAGAATATTGAAGCCAAGATTTGAATGTGTCTGGCAGGCATGAGTCAGCTGCTGCCTTCACAAACTGCCTGGGCAGCTGCAGGTCCATAAAGCACCTAAAAGCCACATACTGAGAACTACCCATGTGTCCTGTTGCACAGAACAGTGATAGCCTCTGATTTGTTTTCAATGTTACTACACATGAATGTCATATTAAAAATAATAGTAAATATATGACCAAAAAGTGATGTTCTTTTCCTGTCTTATAAACATGATCAGGTTCCTACTCTGCAACCTCCTGCATATGCACTGAGTGCCATGCACCAAAAGCTACAAAAAGAGCAAGCAGGGTAAACCATGCAGATGCCAAAGTGTTTCCATGCATCAATGGATTCCCAAAAGCTCTGGAATCACTGCAAGCCCAGATCTGGTCGCTGAAACATGTACATCCCTGCAGCCTCTGGAGGTGGCTGTACTTAACCCCTTTCAAGTTATTCAAATCAAATCATGAGTGTGGGCAGCAGGTGGTGTCACCTGCAGGTTTTCCAAGAGAGATACAGCTGGGAAAGACTGATACAGAAAAGTGCTAAAGGGTTCATATCAGCATGGGCTGAGGTTTCAGGCTGCAGAACAAATGTACTGAAATAGCCTGCCCTCTGACTGGCTGGGCCATCATTCGCTGCTTCTCAAGACCCTTAGAATTTGGCTACTCTAGCTGATGGTAGAGCTGTTCCAACCCACCTCCCAGCTGTCTGGAGTAACAACTGAAACTGTGTTTACCCATAACAGCTCGTTTTCAGTTTTGTGAATACCAAATTCATCATTTGCTCCCTTTTGCTGGGTGCTTGTGAGGAATCAAAAAGAATAGCAATGCCTCATAGAAGTCTTTAACATAACTCACATTGTAGCTGTCATAATAAATCAATGGGATGGGGATATCCTTTTCCTTACAAGTGAAATGGTGCAGAGAACAAAGAAAGGAGATAAAAATACTTTAAAGTTTTTAAGGAATTTAGGTACTTATAGTATTAGAGGACCATACATAAATAGATGCAAGTTTTATGCCTAATTTCAGAAGCCCTGGCTGGTTTTCTAAAGACACAAAAATTATTTATACTCATTCACCAAAATCTCTTGCAGTAAGCAGTACCAGATGTGTGGGTCATGATGTAGACAGACATCTGAAACTTGAAAACCGCTGCCCAAACATACAGATTGGCTCATATTTTGAGTCACATCCAGTCCTGTTGTGGATTTAAAGAGACAATTCAAACATGACAGGCCAATTTATAATTCTTGTTTGTTCCAGTTTCACCCACTACAAGAAGTGAGGTTATAAGATAAATTGAGGTGATGAAGCTAGAGGAGGTGTGTCTCATTTCCACTCTCCCAGGCTAGTCAGATCTTCTATCTGATACAAATACTCCTTGAAAGGCAGGTTAAAATTAAGGAGTTTTCTGAAGGAGTCTAGGCTGTGTATTTGTGGTGAAGTATAAATTCTTCAGAAAGAAAATTCTACACTTAGAGAAATATTTATATTATTTACTATTCTGTTTGTAATGACCTTCTGATACCTTACTTCTTTGCAAGTATTGTTTGGGTAATCTTTCATTTTAGCAAATTTAACAAATTATGCTAAAACACTGGCAGGTTATAAAGAACACATATGCTAGATAACCATTGATTTTTCCGTTAGTGATCTGAAGAAGAGAAAAATTAATTAGCAAACAGTGGGATTTGTCTGCTGTACACCTCCTGCTCAGCCAGTTTTGAAAATGTCTACCAGGTGAAACTGTTAATTAGGCAAAAGACAGGAAAAGCACTGAATGAATCTGTTTCTTGTCAAAATATTTCAATTCTGATATCAAATGTGGCTTATAAAAAGTTATTCCAACATTTAAAGACTCTTTGTTAGTCAAGTGGAACAAATAGTCTAAAAGGAAAAATGCAAAAAGTATCATAATTCAGGAACTAGAATAGTCTAAAATCTGAAAATGGTGAACTATTAAATGAGCTGCTCATGAGCTTCCAAAGAAAAAAGTAAATCATATGTGAAACATGTATCTGTGCCCATGACTTAAGAGATAACTGACTCCCTGGGTTGTGTTCTGTTTATGTGGTAGTATATAGGTAGTTGAAGAACATATATTTCACTTTACCTTTAAACCACTGAAGTCATTGCTATATGTCCTGAACCAGGGTTGCACTAGTTGCTTTTTGCCTTTAAAATGAAGAGGCAGTCCTTTTCTGAATGTAGTCACCTAGAGCTTCCAAACATCCTGTTTCAATGAGTTTCAGTAAAGAGAAGTGAAAAGGGAACTGAAGTGTTGTGTTTAGGGTGCTCCAGCAAAGAAATGATAGGATAAGAAGAGGTAAGAGTGAGAAATCCCCTATTCTTGCCTTTTCTGTCAAGATGATGCTGAAAATGCTTTATTGATCAGGCCAAATAAGTAAAATAGGAGAGGCTTAACTGGTGAATCATGGGATAATACATGATAAAAAGTAGCTATTTTGTAGCTCATATTCTTTGACAACGTTGGGAACTTAAATTTTGAAATTAAATACTTTCTGTGTTTATGCCAGTTAGATGGCAGCTGAGTCATGGCTTCAAGATACGTCTGTTATGGGCAGAAGCAACTACAGTAGCTCCTGGAATGAGCTGTCAGCCCACTGTGGATCTAGCCCAAATGCTACACTCCTTTTTCACACTGAATAGTACCTGTTCACCAGAATGAACTAATTTGAAGCAGATCTTCCCCATGGGAAAGCTGTAATAAAAAAAGGAAAAAATAAAAATACAAAGAAAGTTCATTTGTGCTAGTAAAAAAAAAAAAAAAAAAAAACAACAACCAACAACGTAGTAAGTTTAAAATAGTGAAATAAATTAGGATTTATATTTAGTTAACAATGAGTTATCACAAACTATTCCCATATATTTCCTGATGGTTTACCATTACATAACCTGCTCTATATTTATAATGTACATCTGGCATACTGTACTTCTATTCAGGTCACTTTAATTAAACCAGCCTCCAAGTACCCATATAAAACAATGGAAGTTTTGAAATGCAGGAAACCAGCAGCGTGAATTCATGAATAGCCCAGTATGTGAAAGCAGGCAATCTGCAGATTAGTGCAGTGGTTTCCTGTTATTAACACCATAAACTTGTAGAACTTTGTTAGCTAAATTCTTCTAACTTCAGCCCAGTTGCTGCTGCTACCACAGAAGAGATGGGCCAGAAAAGAAAAGGAAAAGATTAATAACTTTTTTAGATTGGAAAGAAAGAAAAAAAATAAAAGCTAGCTTTGTTGGCTAGAAAAGAAGCACAGTGCTTCAGAACTCTCTGACTAAAATTACAGTATCAGTGATCCTTCTCAAAGACAAAAATTGCCTAAACAAATAATCAGTAATAGATAGGCATGACAGGCCAATGGCTAATGTTGAACCCATTTCTAAAAAAGGCTTGATGGGTGAGACTTAATTTTCTGTAAATGTCTTGCTTAGCCAACAATCACAGAAGGACTGAAAAGTTCCCAGTAGGCAGAGCTCTCCTCATGAGGACCTCAATTATACGTGTTTAAAAATAAATGATACTGCAGTGTTTGGGTGCAAAGGCTATTTCCGGTCTCGAAAAATCTTGATATCCTAACAAGCTATATAAATCCTCAACCAATTACCAGAGATTAATTTTAAAAGCTACAGGAATTATATAATTCATAATTTTTAAACTTTGTTACAGGCCTCTAACAAATTATCACTATGGAAAAGGACCCTTGTATGAGCAAATAAGTTCATAGAATCATAGAATCATAGAATCATAGAATAGTTAGGGTTGGAAAGGACCTTAAGATCATCTAGTTCCAACCCCCCTGCCATAGGCAGGGACACCTCACACTAAACCATGTCACCCAAGGCCTCATCTAACCTGGCCTTGAACACCGCCAAGGATGGAGCATTCACAACCTCCTTGGGCAACCCATTCCAGTGCCTCACCACCCTCACAGTAAAGAATTTCTTCCTTATATCCAATCTAAACTTCCCCTGTTTAAGTTTTAACCCGTTACCCCTTGTCCTGTCACTACAGTCCCTGATGAATAGCCCCTCCCCAGCATCCTTGTAGGCTCCCTTCAGATACTGGAAGGCTGCTATGAGGTCTCCACGCAGCCTTCTCTTCTCCAGGCTGAACAGCCCCAACTTTCTTAGTTTTCTGATTATATACTTATTATTATATACTTATATACTTATTTTTCTTAGCTATTAATCAATGCTGCAGAATCTGAGAACAAGTCAGAAAAACATGAATATAGGATAGTGACTTTTATACATTTATCTTTATGCATAATATATTAGTATATTCTACAATAACTATAGTAGAATAGTATTCTGTTACAGGGTCATATTATTATCATAAGATATATAATTATCATAGATAATTGAGGTTGGAAGGAACCTTAGGAGGATGATAATCCAACCTTATGCTTGAAGCAGGATAGACAATGAAATTGATAGATCCTCCAATTAGATATCTGCAACTAATAAAATATAAATCAGCTGAAACATTCCTACAGAACCTGGTCACGATATAGCTTAGTGGTTTTAAAATGTTGGTAAAATTCCTTTTGCCACCACCTGCTTAATTCAACTGAAAGCAGAAATAATTGGTAAAGGCTGTGCTATCTACTAGTGAACAGAATGTGTGACTTAAGCCATCAAATGAGTTCTTAATGCAAATGCTCACTTTGTGAACTATTTGATATATAACTGATCCAGACTGCAACATCTGTTTAACCATATATTCTCTGTCAAATGCTTTGCCAAATGGTGTGGTTTTCATTTTTACCTTTATTTGCACTTTTTTATCCTCTTTTTCCCTTCTGCAAGAGTATCCTAAACACAAAGCCATAGACATGAAGGTTTTGTTTTCTGATCTCTTAAACAGAAAGGGCTAATTTCACCAAATTAATTATTTGCAATGCTTAATATGACCAGTGCAAATAACTCTATAAGCCGCAGGGGAGAGAAGTTTCTCTTTTTTCCTGCTGCTTCTGTTGTTCAGGAAGAATTGAAAATTTTAGACATTATGAAGATTATCTAAAATGACATTAGTCTAGTCACAACTGTAGCAAAATCCTCCTGTGTAATACAAATTAATTTGCTGTGAAAACCTGTATAAAGAAATTCTGAACAAATAGAAGAGTGCTGAAATCTTACTCCTTGTTGTACAAATAAAGTTTGTAATTAAGATTTAGGAAGGGAAGCTTCCATTTCTGCTCTCAACAGCCCTTCTCCATAGAGCACTGATATCCCTTTTATTTAAAGATTCAGGAGTTAGAGAATTATTTTATTGTCAATTACAGGATGTAATAATTAACAGCATAATAATTCCAAAGGGAAATAATTTTGAGGTAATGATGTAAGGCAAGACTCTGGCTGTGTGGAGATGTAAGGTACAGGGGAAGAGAAGGAAGGGGAAAGAGGAAGAAAAAGGAAGGAAGCCCAAAATTAGGATGCTATCTATATATCTAAATGCATATGGCAACTGAGAAGGGGCAACAGACAGACAGGGGTCCAAATGCCTTACCCCTGTAGTGGGCAGCTGAACAGCGGCTGAAATAAGAGGCAACAGTTGTGTCCTTCTGCCAGTCAGAGACCTGCAGGATTGCTCCTTATGCTGCTTTGTTCCCTAAACTGTGGGTGTGGATTCACCCACGGTTGCATGGGCATTGTATATTTAATTGGTACTTAGTGAAGAGAATGACTACAAATACAGTAGAGAAAATACAGCTATGCACAGCCAAGTGTGAATTTTCTATCACATTGGCTTGATACTGCACAAGCCAAGCTTATTCTGGAAATCTTGAACCTCTATAATTCCCGGGGAAATAATAACACATCTACATTCAATAGGAGCTATGATGCTCATTTTAATTTGCTTTGAAATTCAAATTTTAACATTGGTTACTGTCCTAATATTAAATACTATTCAACTGCCACTCAAGAGAAGGATGAACAATGCTGATTTTTAAGTCTTATATGTCATGAAGGCAAAGTGGTGCACACAACACTCAGTGTTGCTTGATCATGCAGCAAACTATTCATCAACACAGATGAACAAATGCATCAGTGTATTTTTTATACATAGACTTGAAAAATGCAACAGTGAAGACCTGCCTGTGTTACTGAAGTGAATTAATGAGTCCATGTGGGCTTCTAATCAGTGGAGCTGGTCAGTGATACAGTCCTGAAATGGAAGAAACAGGTCCACTAGAGAGAATGGCAAACTTAACACTGAATCCAGGTGCATAAGTCACTGTTGAGGTACTGAGAACAACAAAAGAATGCAGAAGATCAAAACCAAAGCCTAGATCTGTAAAAATAAATGACTGTGATCAGCAGTAAAGAAAATTAGGGTACTTCTTTAGAGGAACAGTAAAGCCCATCTGCAGACGGTTTATAGTGCACTTCAGAGTCCTGAGGAACTGGGCAGGAGAATAGCAGCCAGGTGAATAGAGACTGGGACAGAAACTGCCAGTGATCAGTTATTAGCCAATAACAGAGAAAAGCAGAAAATAAACACTTGTAGTGTTGCTGCTGCCTCTCAAACAGTGCCCTATAAATCCTGCTGTTTTCTCCGGGTATTAGTCTTTCTGTTTTCACAGGGATAAGAAATCAAGAAAAACATGGAAAGGATCATGTGTAAGTTATGGCCATGTAGGGAACTGAAAGCTCCCTTGTGGACATATCAGTTGACTTAAAATAACTGGAGATTAGGTGTCCAAATTCCTCAAGATGTTTGAATGTTTTAGTCACTTCATTAATCACTGAAGCTAGGAAGGGGATAGGGTATGCTTGCTTCCATGCAAAGAACTGTAAGGGGGTTTTCTGTGATTGACACAGATGTTAGATGTTAGATTCTGAGAAAGGTTTCTTTGGACTCATTTATTTGATGAAAATCGCAGCTTTAGAGGAAAGAAAAGAATGTAAAGCCCTAGATTTTGTTTCAATATTTGCAAAATAAATTACCTTGATTTTTGAAGTGACACTTCATTTCAATATTGCCTGAAATTAATGCACAAAAAAGAAAATAAGTCATTTTGCACATACAGGTGTGCTAATAAGATATGGCATTTTTATGGATTGCTGGTCTCATGAGGTTTTCAAGGTCTGAAAGGCAGGTAAATCATAATGTGCTGTGTGGATCTTCTAGCTGTTAGCCTGCCTGCACTCCCTGGCACAGAATGGGACACATATCCCACAAAAATCTGAGATTTTCTTTTTACTCCAGCAGAATGAAATATACTTACTTGCAAAGGAAACAAGATTTCCCCGTAAAAACTAGCTAATTTTAAATTGTGAATAAAGTACCAAAATACAGGTAGGATCCCAGGGATGTTTTGCTGTGTAATTCAATTTCCACAAAAATTGTCAACTAGTAGCAGGGACTAAGAAGTCAGTTTGTGTGGGGAGCACTTGGGTAGAGAAGATACCTTATTTCTTAGACCTGTATTTAGATTAGCTCTTCTATGATCATGATGAACTGCATGGGTTTCATTGAATACTTTAACATGTGAGGAATTGTTACAGCAGTCAGGAGATGCTGAATGAAAATCAAACCAAAGGGGCAGGTTGAGCACAGCTGTGAATGGAGTGAATGTATTTAAGGCAACTCTTTTATTGCAATGTTCTCCTCCTTATTTTAATATTTCTTTCCTTTTTTTTTTAATTGTTTTATCAAGCAATTTTCACTACTTGGAATGGTGGATAAACCTGCAAATGTTGCATCATTGAGTATCCTGAGATTTTGTGCTATAGATAAGTCCCATAGCCAGCTGTATCTCCTGCAAAATGTCAAAGTACATGTGATGTTAGATTGTATAGTTATTTGTTATTCATTGAGGTTTTAGGATGTGTTCACAGTTTTCCTCTGTCTCTTTTTTAACACTAAAGCTCCTTGCTGAAAACGTCTAATACCTGTGTGTTACAGTCATCTATTACCCATTCATTAGAAGGGCTTCTCTGAACCACTCCTTTCCCTCCTCAACATGGAGGTTGAAAAACAACCCACACATAAAACAATTGTAGTCAACAAAACAATCAACCCCATTGCTCTCTGTGGGGATTTGCTTCAAAGAGTACATCAACTGGAATTATTTAGAAAACTAAATTACTGCAAGATGGAGTCAGAAGCCTACTGGTAATTTTTTGAAAAATCATCTTGTTTGTTCTCTGCTTGCCTTAAAAAATATCTATTCATTAAAAACATTAGTGAGAAAATATTAATAGAAAATTGCATATAGCACGTTCAGTGTAAGAATGAGACCTTATTACCTGACTTTTGCGGTCTGCTGTAACTTTAAGTTTTAAATGAGATTTTTTCATGAATGCAAATCTTTTTGTTTGTACACAGTGATATATAATATGGCAGCAAAAACTTTTTCCCTATATTTTCTTGTATCAAAATTATATGGATATTTTAGTGAGAATCAATCTGACTGAGGATGATGACCAGCTCTTTCAGTAACAGGTTCCTAAAGCAAGTGGTCTGGCATTTCTCAGTGAGTCAAAAATGGTAAAGAGAAGACACAAGTCCAGAGGAGGGCCATGAGGATAATCAGGGGACTGGAGCACCTCCCGTATGAAGATAGGCTGAGAAAGTTGGGGCTGTTCAGCCAGGAGAAGAGAAGGCTGCGTGGAGACCTCATAGCAGCCTTCCAGTATCTGAAGGGGGCCTACAAGGATGCTGGGGAGGGGCTATTCATCAGGGACTGTAGTGATAGGACAAGGGGTAACGAGTTCAAACTTAAACAAGGGAAGTTTAGATTGGATATAAGGAAGAAATTCTTTACTGTGAGGGTGGTGAGGCACTGGAATGGGTTGCCCAAGGAGGTTGTGAATGCTCCATCCTTGGCGGTGTTCAAGGCCAGGTTGGATGAGGCCTTGGGTGACATGGTTTAGTGTGAGGTGTCCCTGCCCATGGGAGGGGGTTGGAACTAGATGATCTTAAAGTCCTTTCCAATCCTGACTATTCTATGATTCTATGATTCCTGATGCTGCTAATGATATTTTGATAAATTTAGTCTGTGTTCTGCATGTTAACAGGTGATGTCAGAACCTGGCTTCACACAAGATCATCATGAGGATGAAAACACAGTGTGTGTTCTTGACCATTACTTTGAAGAAAATGCCCAGTATCTCCATTTTAGACAGTCAGAATGAACTGTTGTTATCCATAATAAATAAAAGGTGCAAAAGTCTCATTACTTTTCAAAAGATCAGGATTTCCCCCAGAAATTAGTTTCAGTTATGACACTGATTTACACAGTTACCAGCTGCAATTAGAAAACCAAGATAGGCCAGTACTTATCACACAGCAATATCTGAGACAGTATTTTTTTCCTTCCTAGCCTGATTCTAGTAAGCCTGAAACATAACAGTTATCACAAGATGAGCTTGTCAAAGTCATTTAGAATACAATTTTCAACCAGTAACGATTTTGGAGTTTTGAGAGACCCAAATTAAGCACTAAATGCCAATTTAGGTACCAAATTAGCCGCAGGTTGCTTTTAAGCTTGTATCAGTGAAAGATACAGGCATTAACTTAGTTGAAGCTAATGATTTAGCTGCCTCAAAGAGATGGGAATGGTCAGCTAGCCAAAAAAACTAATGTACAATACGTGTGACTGGAAAATGAAATACTAGAGAATTAGTACTTGCAATAACAGTTGTCTTTTAAAGAGGTGATGATGCAAACGAAAACTCTAGGCTGATGTTCATATCAGTTATCAACTCTTTTGATCTGAAAGCAAAATATTGCCTGGAGTATTTTTCAGTAGCATAAGCGACAAGCATGGCAGGTAAAGCAACTAAAACACTTTGGGACTGAGCAAGGGGAAAACCATTCTTTGCTTCTGAGCACATAACAGGGCAACTTGGCATTATTGGATTTTCTCTTTTAAAAAGGTAATTTTCTTTTGATTCAGAAGTTATTTAATTTACACTGTGTCTATGGCACACATGAAGTAATTAATCTGTAATTTCATTGTGAATTTCATTATATGAAACTATTTCATGTGACAACAATCTATTCTGGAATTTAGTAAGTATATCCCAGAAGTGAGTGCTTATTCTCTGGGCTGGTAATATTTAGAGACCCTCATGTGCAGGAAAGCTACCATGCATAAGAAAATTGAAAGTGCACATGTATGTTCAACATGATGATTGGAGAGCCGATAAATCTACCAGGATAACTCTCTTTACTTCCAAGAATTTTTTTCTTAACTTTAGTAGTAAAGCTTCATAACTGAAGAAAACGAACAGCCTCACATCCAGTTTCAGTACTGTTAATCTCATAAGAGAATTTTATGATTACAATTACACTTGACAAAAAAAACCCACCAATTAATTTCTAGTGGTAGATATCTTAGGGGTTTTGCCTGTTTTCTCACAACAAATTAAGTGTCACTTTGATATTCCACTTCTTTTTTTCTCTCCACCCAATAAAGTTTGAACAAAAAGTCATTATGTATTTAAAGTAGACTCCACATTCACAGCCTTTCTCTATAAGCTCTTGATCAAACATCCTCAAATGAAAGGTTAGCTTTCTAATATATAGAATTTCGAACTCATGGTTCTATAACATTTGAGAATGGAAGACCTTAATATACCCTAGTCAATGACAAAAATCAATAAGGTACCATAATGTCTAGTTCTATATCAAATTGGACTAACATTTTAAGCTGCAGATTAATATAAAATATCATATGATACAATACTATATTATATGATATAATATAATATAATATAATTAAGTTATATACATACATATAAAATACATAATACTGATGAAACTTCAGTGAATCTGAGTTAAAAATTATGATCAGAGAAGACCACACAAAAGATTTGTATGAGTGCAAATGTACCATTAGCTACCTATTGAATAAAAAAAACCCAAAACAACAAAAAACCCCCCAAACACATAAAAGCCGCAGTGCACACATCCAGACTAATGAGGCTGCTAAAAAAAGTAATATTATACGATTTTTGTTATTTGGAATCAATTAGCTGATAGGAAAGAGCAACAACACAGAAAGGTAATTTTCTGCTCCTTGAATGATCATTCCTTGGGACAGCAAGTATCAGAAAAGAGAAAGACTTTCTCATCTCTGAGATTAGCTCAGAAAATATGATGCACTCACATCACACAACAAACGATATAGACTGCAGCACAATTAACCAAGCTTCCAGAAAAGATCCAATAAAGAATTATTAATATGGGACAAGCTGTGCAAAGGAGAGTTTAGAAAAGAAAAACAGGACAACAGAAGAATTTCTATAAACATATATATAAGTAAATATATATTTAAAACTGTATGTCTGAATATACACATACATATATGTATTTGTTATCTCTATCATTATGCATGCACATGTTTTATGTAAGAATAGAACTGGTATGAAAGGATTAGATTTTAGTGCAATGTGCAATCAGATAGCTTTCATTTACAAAAATAAGACAAACTGGATAGGAGAAGGGCCCATGAGCATCAAGAGGAGAAAATAGCATGCATTTTTAACTCGGGAAGGAAGACATCATTAGGAAAATTTGTGAATTTTTTGCTTTATCGTGGAGTAGAGGAAATATTTAATGCAAACACTTACTTAATAAGTTAGTAAATTATTCCTTTGTCTTCATTTGATCTGCAGAAGGTGGTGACAAATAGTTTCAAAGATAAAGCATCCCAAACAAACAGATCTATTTTAACATTATAAAATGTCAGCATAAGCTCCACTTAGATCAGAAAGGTTTAAAAGACCATTAGCTTCTGGTCTTCTAATGGGTCTGAGAGGGAATTTGAAAGAATACTGGTATGGCCATGGTAGCAGAGGGGAAAAAGGTCAACCAAGGGACTGAAAGGAGTCATTTGACTAACCCAGAAGGCCAAAGAACGCAGAAGGAATTGGTCAGAGGATACCACTGTTTTAAAATATACTGATCCTGAAATATCTCATCCCAAGATATTTAAAGAATTCACCGCTTTTGGGGTTGTTACATTTACTTTTTGAGAACTTACAAGAGCAGATGTGTCACGAAAAACAGGAAAAAGAAGAGATATGGTACATATCTGTAAAAATAGGGGGGAAAACCCCAAAGAGTTGTGGACTGTTCAACTTTTTTTAAAAAAACACTGGAGTAAGTAATGAAATTATTTAGCTTCAAAAAGCAACAAAATGAGTACCAGTCAACATGGGTCACTTAAGTACAAATCATGTCAAGCCCATGTAATTTTAACTTGTGGCAAAGATGCAGTATGAATAGAGGAGAAGAAGAAAATATCATACATATCTTGACTCTTTACTAAAATATTGACTCTGATACTGTATTTCATCATATTCTCAAAGAGGAAAAAATTCTGACACTGAAACTGTGCTTTACTAAGTGTGCTTTAGGATAGTGTAAAACCAATAAGAAAATCATTGATAAGCAGTGTTCATTAATGGGCTACTCCTAAAATGAAAGGAAGCACTGAGTCTGATTCTGCATATGTCTGTTGGGGATCTGGCACTATTCGTGTTTTCGTTAATGACCTGAATATGAGAAGGGAATGGTAATTGAATCTGTAGGTGGTGCTGAGATGGAAGGCACTGCATTATACTGATGGATGGGATTTCAGTTCAAAAGGATCTTGACAGATTGAAAGCATGGTCTGAAGAAAACCAAAATGCAGTTCAAGAGGCACAAGTGAAACAGCGCAGACAGACAGGCCCAATCAGCCACACAAATTCAGGATCTAGAAAAACCGGCTGAGCAACAGACCAGTAGACAAGGATTTAAAGGTATTAGTAGATCACAAGTGGAACGAAAGTCAATAATGTTATACTGTTGAGAAAAAGATAAGCGCTACCCTGGGAAGATAAAAAGGAGCAGAGTGAATAAACATATGGTATATCTTTCTGCTCTGCTCAGCATTTGTAATTGTTCAGGAGTAGCGTATGAGGCATTTCATCAGAGGTGTGGGAGACTCTGCAGGAGAGAAAAGAGAACCGTCAGAGATCAGAAAAGCAGCTCCTGTGGCAGACAGGCTGAGCGATCCGCTCTTTAATCTTTATTGCACAGAAAAGAACAGGGAAAGTGTTTGACTCATAGTGGCCTTAAAAGGCTGCTGGAAAAGAAACAGAATTGTCTTTTCTCCATGGACACAGCAAACAGGAAGAAATAGGCTCTATTTACCAAGTATTTTTGGTCAGGTATCAAAACCCAGGATTAATAGGTGTTGAAATTAGTTACCAAGGCATGTGTAGGATCTTCGTCACTGGTCTCTATAACAGCTATTAGAGACTTTATTAACTGTTTCAACAAGGGTCTGTTAGGAATGATATACTTAACCTTATCGTGTGGAGGGCCGGACGACTAGAAGGATCCCTTAGAAATCAAGTGTCTAAAGCTTTAGTGCCTCCTTGCATAGTGTAACCTCTTTGAAAGCATAATCCAAAGTATTTGGTGTAAGAGTGGAAGAAACAATATGATGATGGAGTGGTGGGACAGGAAAGCTTACTTTACTGACTAATATTCCCTCACATTGGTAAATACTTTTTTTACCATCAAGTTAGGGAAGGAAAAGAGAATTTATTACAAACCATCCTTGCACTTACCATTGTTTGCACTGAATATTTTGCTGCTATTTCAGTCAGGTTTTTGCTGCTATTTCAGTCAGGTTTTTGCTGAAGGTAAAACCAATAATAATGATCTACTTACATGGCCTGTTCTCTGTATATCTGTCATATTAAAGTCCATGCTGTTTGTTTATCATGCAGTGATCTATAACTCTCTATTAATTTAATTATACTAAAAGATCTTAAAAGCCTTGGGCTAAGTAACATGTCAATTACAAATGAGTTTAACTTGGAATAAATATAAACTTAATACTTGTAATTTATTGCTTTAAATATAAACAAAGCCCTTACTATGACACAATCTATTATTAATTGCTCCAGTGCCCCAAGTCCAATTAAGCAAATCCATTTACATTTTCTTCTGAGGAAGTCGATGTTCATTTCTCATAGGAAGTGCAAGGAGCCTACCTTTCCACTTCTTTTAAACCTCCTAATGTAACAAAGCACTTCTGTGTTTAATGAAGTGTATCATGTCAGGGGTGAGGGGACTGCTGGTGGCGTGGGAGGTAAAGCCATGTGGGAGGGCTTGTATTTCCTTGAACAAAGTAACTTTCAATCAAATATCTGGTCATATACAATTATTTCTTTAGGTATAAGTAATGAATGCGTGTGTTCTAGTTGAAGAGTCTGTATTATCTTTCTCCAGTACTGTTTCAGTAACAAGCAGAAGCTGTTTGAATTTATACATGTATATAAGTGTATGTGTGCATGTATCTATATCTCCTTTATATACGTTTAAGTGAAAAGTATCTTAAACTTTTTTATGTTAGTTCTACCTGCATGTATGAAAGTAGCAAAACTGATTTTTTTTTTTTTTTATGTGTGTGAAAACGTGTACATATAAAAATGTCAGCCGCTGTGCTGAAACCTGGTACTTCATGCCTGGGGTAAAATTTTATTGCCTAGTTGTAAAAGAGAGGGTTTATAGTGGAAACCCTGACACAACATTAACTATGGTTATACTATCAAAGGAGTGCAGCATTTAAGAATTTAGGACCTATTTTGTTTGTGTGTGTATAGGCAGTCGTGGTGTCTGTGTCTAAAACTTCAACTTACACATGCAGTTTATGTTTATTTTTGAACACTTCAAGAAACAAAGTCACAAACTGGCTCTGACAATAGCATCTTCGCATGTGCATCCTTCCTGCTTGTTGTTTATAAATAATAAAAACATTTAAAAAACTGGAAAAAAATCACCAGTAGCACATGTATAGCTTAAAAGTGGATAGGTGATGCTTTCTTTTCCTGTTTTTTCAACTTAGGGAACCGAGTAATGAATAGTGAGTTGCAAGAAGTCACACGCAAATCAGTTACAGAGTGGGATCAGGATATAAATCTTCTGAGTTCCAATCTTCAGATTCATGGCCTCTTTAATGACATTCATGAAAAACCAAAATGAAATTAGCAGAATGGAGATTATAAACATTCAATAGGCAGAACTGAGATTTTTTGTGAATGAGCTCATTCACACACCTCTGCATTGACTGTCTGTCTAGTTGCGTTAAATGGAATGGGCTAGACAATCATCCTTGGACCTATCACTCCTCAAGTTATGAGAAAGATATGTTTTGTAAACCTGCAGAGGGTTTACAGAATTTCTCATGGGACTTGCAGCTAGATCCCTAGCTCCTCTGAACATAAAAGGTTGCGTAGGAGGGGTAGAGACCATCATTTGGGTTGCCTGTAGCAAGAAAACAATAGAATATAGAAAAAATGTTGGCTAGGCAGTATTTCAAAGGATCACAAAGAAATTTGGTGCCCTAACACTATTCAGTCTTGATGTAAAGCAATCTTACTTCCTAGCAAATAACTCCTGTGTTTTCTTGTGGGTGACAGTGATATCAAGAAGAAAGCAAAAACAATTCCTGTCACATTGCAAAAAAATCTTGTTTTGAATCTTATGATTCTGAAGGCTAATAATATACCACAAATGCAAATACAAAACATCACTACTTTTTCCATCTTATAGTATGTGGCACTGCAACATGCCAATCCACTACAGGCAAGCTTTTTAATTACTAGCTGTACAAAAGTAGCTGTCTTTAAGCTATTAAACTCTGTTAACATGAGTTTTTAACTGTTGATAACACAGAAATTGAAGGAAATGTAATAATTCAAGATTTTCTCCCTGGGGATGGCTTTTTAGCGAACAAAGGGAAAGAAACAAATTAGTCCCAATGATGTTAGATATGCTATTTAGGTACCTGTACTTGAAATGCTTTTCTCATGTTATTTCAAATATGGTTTTAGAATCATAGACTCATAGAATAACTTAAATTAAGAGGAATCACTTGAGGTCATATAGTCCAACCTCCTGCTCAGAGCAGGTCTAATTGATAAAGGTTACTCAGGGTCCTATCCTGTCGAGTCTTCAACACTTACAAGGATGGAGACTCCACAACCTCTCTGGGCAGAATTCTCCAGTATTTGACAATGCACACAATAAAATAATTTTCCGTTTATCTAATCAGAATTTTTTAGCTTGTATTTGTGCCTCTGGACTGCCATGGTGCACATCTGAGAAACTTCTGTTCTTTTATCGGCATCCTTTGATTAATGCAGTTGCGAACTGCAGTAGGGTCTCCTTGTAGTTTTCTTTTCTCCAGAATGAATAAAGTCACTTCTCTCAGGCTCTCCTCGTATATGCTTCAGCTCTAAATAATTTTGGGATCTCCGCTAAACTGGCTCAAATAAGTAATTATTTTTCTCGTACTGAGGAGACCAGAACTGGACAAAGCATGCCAGACGCAGTCTCCAAAGAGTGGGGAAGGATAAACTTGCCAGGTTTGCTGGCTGCAGTCTTCGTAATACAGCCCAGGATTGCTTCTTCCTTGCTGCTGCACTGCTGACTCATGTTCAACTTGCTGTTCACCATGACCTGCAGATTCTTTTCTGCAGAGCTGTTTACTGGAGAGTTGATCCTCACCCTGTATTTGTGTAGCCAGCTACTCTGTACTAGATGCAAGGCTTTGTATTCATTCTTGTCAGACGTCATGGGGTTCATGTCAATTTTCTTCCAGTTCTTTGTCAACTTTATTCCAGTTCTTATTAACTTTGCTCAATTGCCATGAGCTTTAAAAAGATAGTACAGTGTTCCTACAATGACACTGGCAGGCTCCTCTTGCTTATATCCCATGTGATCCCATGGACCTCCATGCATATGTTGTGATTGAATGATCAGATGTTGTCTAGTAATTTCCATTTGCATACCTACATTTTTCAACTGCTTCAGAAATGTCCTCTTTCTTCCACATTAGTAGTAACATAAACATAGATTATATTTAGACTTGTTTAATGGCTCTTTGAACAGCAAAGTACTGTGAAGGCCTTTCGTGTACGAGAGAATACAATTCTCAAACTGTAATTAGAGGAGTGTTTCTTTCCATAGAAGGCTGGCTAAGCCGTCCTCAGTCTTCACCATTCCTTCCTGGCTCCAGACAAGTCCCTATATTGTGCAGGTACAACTATTTGTGTGGGTGTTTGGTGAAATGGATTGCAGGGGTTAAAACCAGCCTTGTTTTTTCATAGGTTTTTTAAATCCAGTTGTCTTATCGTTCTACTTCCCCACAGAACAGTCCCACTGCCAGAAATAAGGGGAAGAATAAATATCAAGGTGCAGTATTGAGGAAAAAACAACAAAGCTGATGGTGAAACACTTGTCATGCTGCGTCCTCAGAACAAGAAATAAGAACAAGAGTGATACGAGGCAGGAGAAAAAATCAACTAACACAAAGTAATCACACCATCCTATTTCCTACCTTTATTGTAGCATCCTACCATTCTGGCATACCTAAAAATCTCTCAGCATAATGATGACATTTCAAGTAGCAGGATCAATTGGTTTTGTTATGGTGCTTGTATATATGCAATGCATATGCCCAGTAAAACCTGATTCCACTTACATTGTTTGGTAATTACAATTTATTAAATTCCTAAGATAGATAGAAAAGTACACTTTTTATTACTCCATTCTAGCTATCATATCTTAATGAAATAGCAGGCACACAGAAATGTGTTAACTGTAGTCTGTTCTAGTAAATGTGAGGTGCTCTTGAGCTGAGCTAGTCTGCACCAGTGAAATGGACTTTAAGAGGAACAGAGGTAAGACAGAGAGCAGATTGAGCAATAAAATATTCACAGAATATATGCCACAACCACAAATAATTGAATTAAGCAATAACAAGGCAGACACAGGGCATTTCCTGGGGATTAATGACTAGCTGGGAGAGTTGATGGTCCACGGCGGTCATCAATTCCCTGGGAAATGTCCTGTACCAAGGTCATCGTTGCTATTATATCCCCCTTTTCTTTTCTCCATCAAAGAAAAAGAATCCCACATTTTACCTGTTTTCACACAGTGTCATCACTCTTTCAGATGACTGTGGAACAGATGGGTTTGAATGGCAGAGCTGCTGAAGGATTTCTGTGTAACTGATGTCCAGTGCCACAACCAATCAAAACCACTTTTTCACCATTGAATTTTTAATCGGGTTTACACAGTATTTCAGTTTTTGACTTATTTAACTCTTGCGAACCTCCAAATAACAACTTTATTTTGTTGTGGTCTTGTAACACTGACAAATCTGTGTCTGCATTATAGCTAGGTGAGCTGGAGGAAGCCGGACATATTTTATTCCTTTAGAAGTTTTCCTGTGGCATAAAGAACCTGCTGAGACAAATGGCAGAGAATTTATGCATACAGCCTGCTCTTTGGCAATAATGTGTGGATTTATAACATAAAGTACTTGCTTAGAACAGGTCAATAATGGAGATAATTAAATCTGTCTTTGCTATTCAATAACAATTATGAATTAAAGTTTGTTATGTCAGGTTTTTCAATACAAGGCCTATCATGGCTGAATTCCTCCAAGTCATAATTTTATCCAGACATGTTTAAGATATTTTTCTGTGGCAAGTATGTAAATCTTTAAAATCTATTTTTCAAACAGTAAAATAAAAAATAAAGTACTAAACCCAAAGGTCCAGAAGATAAAGGAGCTTACGATTATCTGCGTGCTCTTGGGTCAAATTTATTTTACAGTTATGACAGTATTCCTTAACCCACTTATCTTCAGGATTTGTGAATCTTAATCTATCATTTTTCCCCCTTAAAGTAACATTTGACATTCAATTAACTTAATCTTGAAACAGAACACTGTAGACTGTACATATTTTTAAATTACTGGTTATGATCCTTTATTCATGTTCCATTCATGCACACTCTGTTACTGTTGGCATTTGCATAGTTGGTGGTGTGCAGCAAGTTGTTCTTTCTTTCAGCATGATGTAGTTAAACCGCTTATTTTCACATGCCTGGAATTTTTTGGCTCTGTATACCCATATTAATTTAACTGGCCAATTAGTTGTTATTAAAATATTTTAAAAGAACATACAACAACATATGCACAACAAATTATTTCTTTCCACAATTTTATTAACATTTTTGTAGGTAGTTTCCAGTTTCTCACCTCCTTTTCCCACCAAGAGAGAGACTTTCCAAGTTTAGGAATACAGACTGTATGTTAAATTCAGGGCCCCACTAAGTTTCCTTGAATTCATTTTAGCTACATTGAGAACATGGAAAAAACCAGGCTGAACTAATGAAATCTTAGATCCCTTTCTTATCTCTCTCTAATGTTAGGAGTTGATGCCACCCTTTCAACATCATAGATTCATATAATCTATGACAACAGGCTCCTGGAGTTTTCAGGAGGGGCTGAGAGATTATTATCAGATTTAATTGTTCAACTTGGTACAAGGCAAAAATCAACATATTAAAAGGGATGCAATACCATGCATTTAATCTCATTTTAATTTGGTCAGTTTTAACCATTTACCATATGCTGTTCACAAAATTGATTCTGGAAGATCAAAATAAGACTGGTCTCTAATACTGAGGTTTTAACTGTCAGTTCAGCATTGGTAAGGGAAATGTGCCTAAATTTGCCTTGCACATTTCTTTTTATGGCAAAAATAGCTCTGTTTTATGTTTGTAGATCATTTGGCTCTTAATCTGTGATCTGGACTTCCAGAAAAATATTAATAGAGAAATAATTTAAAATGAAAAGTGCTAAATAATAGGTACTTCACAATTTTCTCTGACAATTCAGTTCTGCAGCACCAAAACCAAAAGGAATCTTTTAAATACACAGCCCTGTGGCTACCAGATGTAACATTGCTTCCTATTATACTTTCACCTCTTCTCAGAATTAATCTAAGATGGGTATAGTGGTGGTCAAAGAGCAAAAAGGTAATAAACTGAAAGGCAGCAAATGCTTACATCTCTGTGTGTCTGTGTTAGTACATAGGAGATATTTACCTTGCTATATCTTTGTCTAATGATGATATCACATTTGAGATATGAAATTTACAGAAAACAAACAACCCCCCACTTTTAAAGATGGATTAAAAGAACTTCAGACACAAGTAACAAAATGTCAGAATGGTGTTCAACTCTTTCTCCCAATAAATCTGCTCCATTCCTTTCTGCAAGAAGAAATAAAAAAAATACAGCAACAAAAAACCGCTGAAAACACATTTTTAAATAAGGAAAGTGGTATCAAATGTAGAAAGGAGAAGTAGAAAGAAGCTGAAGTAGAAACAAGCTGAAGTAGAAACAAGCTAAAGTAGAAAGAGCTAAAGTAAAAAAAAAAAAGTAAAAGCTGTTAATTCTGGCCAAAATTTGCACATACAGTAAAGTTAATAGAAAAATCTTTTTTACTTCATGGATTTACACTTTTGGATTTAAGACCATAGAACAGGTATGGCCAACCTTTTAATCACTGGAAGTCAAGAACATATAATGTCAGAGCTTAATTTAGTTTTTGGGGGTTTGGTTGTTTTTTATTTGTTTGTGGGTTTTTTTCTGGAAATCTTTACGTTTGAGCTCCACATTTTAATTCTGGAAATGAGAAGAGGAGCATGTCTTGTCTTAGGATATCTTATTTTACCTTTGTGGGAAAGTTGACTGATTGCCAGCAATCTCAAGGCCAAGGTCCTGCAAAAATTAAAATTATTCCCAATGCAAGAACAGTTACTGTAATTGCCACTATCACCATGCTTTACCTTTGAAAAGAATGGTGTGACAATAGACTAAAAACCAAGCAGTGTTGCTTCAGCATTTGCCAGTGAATCTCTTACATATTGATTCCAAAAGTATAACCCTCTGCTCCCTGGCTGCTAAAGCATATAGGCAAAGACAATATTTCTAGATGTCTTTTCTACTGTAGATGAGAATGGAAGCTCAAAACCGTTCTATAGCATGGCCTAGAGGCAGCAAAATGTATACAAATGCTTTCCTATCAAAGTTGTTGCTGTCCAGGGAATTTCTGTGATGAGAAATGAAGAGAAGGTGGTATACACAATTACAGGCAAGTTGAAACGATGCTAATCAGGTATCTTTATATCAGGTGCATCGCAAACCAGCAAAGTGAAGTGTGGAAGGAGGGAATACCATGGACTAAGTGGGTGCTTTCTCTGCTGGTTGGAAATGAGATCCAATTGAATGGCTGCCTGGCGACCAAGCACTCTTCACCCTAAAACAGCGTCTTACCAGTTCTAACTCACATTGATAAGCAAAGAGGAGAGCTATAAGTGGACTTCCTGAACTGCAGCTATCTTCTTCTGCCTGGTCCAGCTTGGCAGTTCCCATATAATGGATATTGGTGGCAGCCTTTCAGTGTATCAGATGATGCCAGTGTATCAGATGATGCCAGTGGCTGCTGCTGCTCCCAGCTGCTAGCTGGGTCCCCGTGTGTGATCAGCATCAACTCCTTCAACAGGAACACTTCCCCATGTCCAGGAACTCTGACACAAATGTAGACAATGTGTGCTGGCTGCTCATAGAGTTGGCTGCATGGGCCATGCATGTATGCGGGACCCAATAACAGTTGATTTACCATTTAGTAATACAAAACTGAACAGGCCAGAAGAGTTCAAAAAGTCTTAACTTTACCTCCATACTCAAAGCACTTTGATTTAAGTGACAGAGTGCAGATATCACACACTGAGCATGCAGAGGTGTTTCTGAACAGGTGAATACACTTGTTTGTTAGCCGTCCAATTACTTCTGGGAATGCTCTAAGGTATTTTTATACAGTTCTTGTGATAAAGAAATCTTTCAGTCTGATAAAACATCACACCTGTGTAAACATGAGGTATGATGCCATAAGCTTTACTTACAATTACAGTTGTTTTTCTTAAATTACATGAAGCATAATCCACAATAAGACGTTTCGTTGTTGGCAGTTATTGCAGATGTATCTCTGAAAAGTCTGATTGCTTAATTACACCTCTTATCATGACTACTCTGGCAATTTTTTAAAAAGAATCTTTAACAAAGAACTGGATGAATGTTTCCTCTATATTTTTCAGTTAAGGTTTGATTGTTCAACCGTTAGATTTGCTAAAGTCAATCAGTTCAGCTTCCATTTTCTATTCAGAGTAATTTTACTTCAGGCAAATTTCACTTATGTAGTATTTAATCCAAATAAGTAATATTATTCTAAACCCTCTTTCTTTCTATTGCAAAAGGTTGTTAAACAATTGTCTTCGCAAAATCGTCATTAATATGACAAGTCTCAATGTTAATATGTTATCATTAGCATTTGTAGTAAATTGCCTTTCTTACTCATAAATACTTGAGTTAAACATTAAACAGATTATTTTTCTGAAAATGACTCTTCAGTTAGATTTTACTCCCTAAGCACAAAAAGCTTCCAGTTAGGTAAATGGAAATTTCAATGGATGAGTAAATTAGGATTTGGGTCCATGCAAAACCAGTACCAAATTTATGGGCATCTAACTTCAGTCTTTGTATCAGAATCCTGAAAATGTGATAATTTATGCAAAGAAAATTGCACACAATTTAGAAAATAAGAATTAATATCTCTGTCTATTTTTCTGTTATTTTCTAATCAAATAAGTCTTACCTTCCATGAATAAAAGTAGAAATTATATATAAGGGCTTCAAGACTATTTCCTTCATTTAATTTCATAGGGATTTTTAGCAGCTGGATTATTCCAGTGGAACTAGTCCTAATCCCTGAATTTAATCAGACATCTGAACCTTTTCAAAACCAAGGCTAGAATAGAAATACATTTTATCATTTCTGGAGAAAAGACTGCTTTGATGAGTGCTTCTTCTGAATGAAGGATTAAAAAAATGACAAGCAGTAGACTCAAAACTTCTTATTTAACTAATAATATTCCCTCTTTTCCTTTTAGACTCTGATTAAATTACAAGTATTTGTGAAATACTTGAATAATATTCATTAAAGCGCTTGTCAGTATTGATTTGGTCCAACTCAGAACTGTATGTAAGCAGAAGTCATACTGTAATGAATTAGTTGACTTGAAGTAGTCTATGTTTCTTTAAGCTGTGTCTTTGGAAGAATTCCCACTTTTGTTTTTCTAAAACCAGAGACTGGAGATGGTTAAATTATAGAATCATAGACTTGTAGAATGGTTAGGGTCGGAAAGGACCTTAAGACCTTCTAGTTCCAATCCCGTTGCCATGGGCAGGGATGCCTCACACTATTCAGCTGGGCAAGATCCTGATCAACATGATCTAACCTTAAAGTTAGCCCTGCTTAGTTAGGAGGCTGAACTAGCTGAGGTCTCTCCCAGCACAAATTATTTCATAATTCTAAGATGAAATTTACTGTGGGTTGAACATGAGAAGCACTGCAAGTATCAGGGCCTAAAAAAGCTACAGCAGAAGGAGAGAAAATGTGGCTTGCTGTTATTGAACAATAGCCTCATTACACACAAAGCTCCTTAGGAATAACAAAAACTGGAAACCAGCCAAAACAAAGATGAAAATGATAACTGTAGTAACTGCAAATCCACTGCTGGACTGGAGAATCTTCCTGCATGCACTTTCCTCTTCACCAAGGGACACTTGGTAATAAGAACAGCAGAATATACTTTTTAATGCATTTGTTTCTATATGTACTTGACATCAGAAGTACCAAAAAGGTGAAACTAAACAAACAAAACTCAAGCAATACTAACTGCTCCAAGTTAAACCCCTGCAAATGTGAAAGTGACAGCACACATCACTCAGAAGAAATTGATCTAAAATGTTCAGAAAAAACGCTTTTCAAAATACACATAACAAACATGTAATGCTGAAATTATTCACCCGAATCCTGGGCTGTTAGGAACATCGCCAATAGCAAGTGAGGTTCATAATACAGTGATGTATTTTCCTACTGTAAGACAAATAATTTCCCTGACAGCTGAAATAAAGTGTTGACTCTTCTTAAAAATTAATTAGTACCGAAACACAACAGAAAAAATTAAATGCTTCTTGTTCCTAAAGGTTATTCTGTAAGGAAATAAATCATACGAAGGCATGAAGTGTGCTCTCCTGTACTTTATGATTAAGTGCTTATAATATAGACAGCCTCTAAGCCTCAGCTTTTGCTAGGAAGTTCACATCAAAGGTGAATTAAATCTTTATTATAAATACACGATAAAATATAGAAACCAGAACTGCTTTAAGTTGGGAGATCCTCTGGTTTCAGTAGAAAGACCTTTCTTTCTTTTTATCGACTCATTTTACAAGTGATGCCCCAAATTTATGCTAAGAACATTTTCATGAAGCTTTGCTCTTCTCTTGGCAGAAGGCCTTGAAATTTGTGTCAAATAAATTAGAACTAATGTCTTTGGCTAAAAAAGGAAGCCTGTTAAAGGGCAGTAGTAATCAAGACAAGATAATGATTTATCTGTGATTTTGTGGGTATTAGTCTAATATCCTGTCTATTCACAGCATGTCAAAGATAAGAGCAGTCATTGGTTTACTGTTTTTCTGCCCTCTCCTTCCTCCCTCCCTCCACCCTTCAAGCCTCAGGAGATAAAAGATAAAAAACACGTATTAGGCCAATTGCAATCATATTGCACTAAAAGGGATACATTGTTACTATTATAAATTAATACTTTAAAACTTCAGACTAAAAGCAACTACTATTAGATAATTATCTGTCCCTCAGATAATTATGCACATAAGTAATTCTGCCTTTCTGAAGAATTTATAGGATTTACTGGAAGTCCCTAGAGGTATCACCAATGGCATGTGAACCTGTTTACAGGACTGTGACTGTAGTTCCAAATGACAGTCATGATAATGATTTCCAGAAAAGTTTCAGGGTGAAAAATAATCAAGATAGATACCTCATGGGTATTTTTGTCAGTTCTTTTGTTCCTATATGTAACAATTTAAGCATTAGAGTTTAAATCTGGTACTTGCTCTGACTGCTACAGATGTTGGGGATAAAAAAACCTGATCTCAAATGTGTTGCTGAACTTCACTCTAGATGTTAGAGATTTAATCCTGTTCATTTTGCCACCTTGCTACTTTTGAAGGCTCTCTTTCCTGATGGGGAACCATACTTAAATGTCAAATAAAGAACGTAAGTGTGAATTTTGTAGTCTTTATAGCCACTTTCCTGTCATGTAGTGATACAAAGCAGCCTTGAGAGCTGACTCTAAGAGCTTCCCCAGCTTGCAGAAACTTTAGGCTCACCCTAGTTAGTGAAGGGAAAATGGTTTGCAGCCTCATATTTTTTTGCACTCTGTCTTTTGGCATAAGCGTGAGTATTCTCCCTGAACTATGTTAGGAATTGAGGCTCAGTTCACCTCCTAATTAATTAAGGCAAAGTAATTTATTTAAAATTAAATTATTTTGTTATTGTGCATAGTGGCTAACCTTTCACATCTGATGTACTGCATAGATCTTTTATTTTATTTGGAAATGTGTGTTTAAAGAAATGATTAGTTCTGTAATTTGTTCAGCAAGGCTTCTTTATAGCAGAGCCCTCTTGGGAACTCTTATGCAAATAAAACCCATCTGGAGATTGGAAGTAATGCAGGTAAAATTATAAACAATATACTTAATTTTTAGGAGGATTTAAAGGGATATAAAAGCACACTTCATTAGAAAATCCAAACTACCAACACATATTGTAGTCACTGTTTTTCAGGAGTGTTGCTACATACAGCACCAGCTGACCTTTGGGGTCCAACCCAAAGTATTGAAACCTGTCCCATATCAAATATGCAAATAGTTTACGTATTTACTATTTTTCACAGTTTAGTGACTGACTTGCATTTTAAAGGCAAGATTCAAATAGAAAATGGAGTTGTGCAGTGAGGATCTAATATTAAAAAGAAGTGATTGTAGCATCCAAAGAGGAGGTAAGGACGCATTTTCTCTGATTTGTCTTATGCTCCATAGCCTGCACCATTTCTTTCACCTTCTTCTACATGGTGGGGATCCTGTTTGCACAGGAAGCTGCTGTGCTGGGAGTAGATAGTGAGAATTAAAAACTGCTCACAATTAGTAGAATTTTCAGTGCTTTAGTTCATTAGATTATGTATTCTAGCAAACTGGAATCTATTATAGCTATTAGGAAACCATTTTGTTTAGTTTCTTTTATTTCAAAATTAAAAATGGCCTTTGACTGGATGTTATCAGAACCTGTATTACAGAAATTAATTAAAAGTTTGTAGCTATTATTTTCTGTAACTATGGAAGAGAAAAATAGCATAAAAGGAATGCCTTAGTTGTCTCTCCTTTAAAAGTATATGTGCCTTGGAAATTTCAAGTCATTGCCACAGTGTGGCTATTGTGTAAAATTTAGAAACCCAGCTTACTTCCATGAGTAATTTAAAATGTGTGGAATCTATAGAATCTAGTCCTACTTTATCACTCCATCACAAGGTCAGCCCCGAAAGAATACAGGACACTTTTTTCCCCGTCGAAAAAAAAAGATAAAGAAAGGACAGAGAAGGGAAAGAAAGAGATATGAAGTAAAAACCTGCCGACATTTGCAGGGAGTAAATCTGCCATTAAAGTACATTTTTGGGACACATTTTCATATGATGCATTTCATCCATCATTAGCACTGGCAGGAATTTAAGGGAGACAATTTTGAAAAGTTTAATGAGTTTTCGATTGTAAGCCCTCTCTATCATGTGACCCGGAAGAAGAATGGTTTTAAATGGGGCCCTGAGCAACAACAAGCCTTTGAGCAAATTAAACGTGAGATAGTTCATGCAGTAGCCCTTGGACCAGTCCGAACTGGGCCAGATGTAAAAAATGCACTGTACACCGCAGCTGGGGAGAATGGTCCTACCTGGAGCCTCTGGCAGAAAGCTCCAGGGGAGACTCGAGGTCGACCCCTCGGCTTTTGGAGTCGGGGATACAAAGGACCCGAGGCCAGCTATACCCCAACTGAGAAAGAGATACTGGCAGCCTATGAAGGGGTTCGAGCTGCTTCGGAGGTGATTGGCACTGAAGCACAGCTCCTCCTGGCACCCCGGTTGCCCGTGCTGGGCTGGATGTTCAAAGGCAGGGTCTCCTCTACACATCATGCAACCGCTGCGACATGGAGTAAATGGGCTGCACTAATTACACAACGAGCTCGAATAGGAAATCCCAGTTGTCCAGGCATTCTAGAAGTCATCATGGACTGGCCAGAGGGCAAAGATTTTGGAATGTCACCAGAGGAGGAGGTGATGCATGCTGAAGAGGCCCCACCATATAATAAACTGTCAGAAAGTGAAAAGCAGTATGCCTTGTTTAGTGATGGGTCCTGCCGTATCGTGGGAAAGCATCGGAGATGGAAGGCAGCTGTATGGAGTCCTCAATGACAAGTTGCAGAAACTGCTGAAGGAGAGGGTGAATCGAGTCAGTTTGCTGAGGTGAAAGCCATCCAGCTGGCCCTGGACATTGCTGAACGAGAAAAGTGGCCAGTACTTTATCTCTATACTGACTCATGGATGGTGGCAAATGCCCTGTGGCGGTGGTTGCAGCAATGGAAGCAGAGCAACTGGCAACGCAGAGGTAAACCCATCTGGGCTGCCGCACTGTGGCAAGATATCGCTGCCCGGGTGCAGAACCTGGTGGTGAAGGTACGCCATGTAGACGCCCATGTACCCAAGAGTCGGGCCACTGAGGAACACCAGAACAACCAACAAGTGGATAAAGCTGCTAAGATTGAAGTGGCTCAGATGGACTTAGATTGGCAACATAAAGGTGAATTATTTTTGGCCCGGTGGGCCCATGACATTTCAGACCACCAGGGCAGAGATGCAACATATAGATGGGCCCATGATCGAGGGGTGGACTTAACAATGGACACTATTGCCCGGGTTATTCATGAGTGTGAAACATGTGCTGCAATTAAGCCAAACGGTTAAAGCCTCTTTGGTATGGAGGATGATGGCCGAAATATAAACATAGGGAGGCCTGGCAGATTGATTATATCACACTCCCACCAACAGGCCAAGGCAAGCGCCATGTGCTTACCATGGTGGAAGCAACCACTGGATGGCTGGAAACACGCTGTGCCCCACGCCACTGCCCGGAACACTATCCTGGGCCTTGAGAACCAGATTTTGTGGCGACATGGCACCCCAGAAAGAATTGAATCAGACAATGGGACTCCTTTCCGGAACAACCTTATAGACACTTGGGCCAAAGAGCATGGCATTGAGTGGGTATATCACATCCCCTACCATGCACCAGCCTCCGGGAAAATCGAACGGTACAATGGGCTGCTAAAAACTACATTGAGAGCAATGGGTGGGGGAACTTTCAAGCATTGGGATACACACTTACCAAAGGCCACCTGGTTGGTCAACACCAGAGGATCTGCCAACAGGGCTGGCCCAGCCCAGTCAGAACTTTTACATATTGTAGAGGGGGACAAAGTTCCTGTGGTGCACATGAAGAATTTGCTGGGGAAGACAGTCTGGGTTATTCCTGCTTCAGGTAAAGGCAAATCCACTTGCAAACCCACCTGCTTTTGCTCAGGAACCCAGATATACTTGGTAGGTAATGCAGGAAGATGGGGAAGTCCGATGTATACCTCAAGGGGATTTGATTTTAGGGGAAAACAGCCAATGAACTCAACTGTATGCTGTTGCCTGCTAGGTAATACTTTTATAGCTCATCAACTAGAAGTCTGCAGGGCACCAGCGGCTGGCCCTGACTTCCCTCCGACCATCATCCCAACAGAGAATGAACTCTGATAGAACCAGATGAGTTTTGTGGTAAAGGAACGATCAGCATCAGCAGGCAACGATCCCACACTGCACACAGCCTCTCCTGCCCTGAAAGACCGTTACAAGAGATGGAGCCCAACATCATGGACCGAATGGACTCAGCAGCTTTATAGGGACTGGTCCATGCACTAAGATAACAGTGCACTGAGATGAGAGGGAGGGTATATTGAAAATGTGGGATCTGAGCATGACGTGAATGGTATGGAATAAGGGGTGGATGCTGTCCTGGTTTAGCAGCTGCAGTCACTTTTTCTCCTTCTTAGTAGCTGGTGCAGCGCTGTGGTTTTGACTTTCTGCCTGGGAATAATACTGATAAAGCCGATGTTTTCAGTTGCTGGTCAGAATGTTTACCCTGACCAAGGACTTTGTGAGTCTCATGCTCTGCCAGGGAGGAGGGGAAGCCGGGAGGAAGCAGGGACAGGACACCTGACCCAAACTAGCCAAAGAGGTATTCCATACCACAGCACGTCATGCCCGGGGATGTAACTGGGAGTTACCCGGAAGGGCACGCTCTGCTCAGTCAGGCTCATTTTCTGCGGGTGGTATCGTATTCTCTTCCCTTTTTATTTCTCTTATCGTTATTATTATTGGTGGTAGCAGCAGTGATTTGTGTTATACCTTAGTTACTGGACTGTTCTTATCTCAACCCGTGGGAGTTACATTTTTTTGATTCTCTTCCCCATCCCTCTGGGGGGAGGTGGGGGGGGAGTAGAAACTGCGTGGTTGACTTGCTGACTGGCTTAAATCATGACAGTTTCTAAAGGTGAATGCATAAAAAGGAAAAGAAAAATGGTGGCTTTATTTTGTGTTTGTGAAGACTAACTGAGTTTCCTGTGTTTCATCTTAAGAATGAAAAACCGTAACTGAACAATTTGGACAGTTCTGACAGTGTTACCAAAACAATCTTTGTTCTTTTGTTTGCTTAGACTCACAAGAAAAGAAACTTCTGGCATCAAGAGGCACCATTAGTATCAACATTTTATCAAAATATATACTGTTGAACCAGTGTTTCACCTTCAGTATTGAAAGTCATTCACGTTTGTCTTTGTGGGTTAAAAGTAGCTCCTTTTCCAATAAATTCAACCTCAATAGTTTCTTGATTTTTTAATTTAAGAAAAAACATACATTTCAGGTTATGAATCATGCTTCTCAGTACAAAAGAGGTAAGGGATTGTACTCTTTGGGCTTAAGCATAAAGCTAGTGTCTGCGCAGATTGTTGGAAAGGTAAAATGAGTAGCAGGACTGCCAGCAATCAAAATAAGTCAGAGAGGATAAAAGACATATCCAACCACTGTTGTCAGAGAAAAGCACACTATTCTTGCAGTTTCTCGCAGAAAAAAATGCTGTAGAAGGAAAGACAACTGTAGTCAGATTGTGTCATCAGAAAGTGGGGCTGCAGTCATGGGATTCTGACTTAAAAAGCTCTTAAATTCAGGCAGATCTCTCACATCGTCAGCTATATGAAAGATTCATGGTATACAATGTAATTTTCTTCTGTAAAAAGGAAAACTTCTCATCAGGAGTGAATTCACTGGAAAATCCAAGAGAAAGAATCTTCCAGGAATTAATCTAAAAAAAACCCCGTTTCCAATTAAAGATATTATTGATCCTTAAGATGCTTGAACTGTAAGGTGAACCATCCAAAAGAGGAAAACGTGAATACTAAGGTTATCTTTGAAACCTTTGTATATTTGCTTCACAGCACATGTCTCATCTAAGACCATATCACACAGTGTTTCCCTCCTATGGAGGATGCGCCAGCTGGGAAAGTCATGCTTTCTTGCTTTCTTTTTAATTGCAGTACAGCAGCATGTTGGCCTGCATGTCACTGCCCATCCTTAATCTTTATATACATTATATCCTGCAACTTTTGATTAATCTTTTAAACATTCTTCCACATCAAACTACTACTCTTTTTATTTATTTTATTTAAATCATTGCTGCCTGTGATGTGAGTCAGAGACTGCAGCTGTTTCTGACAATTCCTAGGAAGCTGAGTCATGTGCCATATTTGTTTTCTATTTGTAATTAATTTCTCTATTTCTCTGGATTTTGCATTATTATGTATGTTTGTGCATGTGTATCCCTATGTATGCATATATGTGTGTGCATGCATATAACATTTCTCTGTTATATATCTGAGTAAATATGACCTCTATAATATGTACACTTTCTTCTTTTTAATCTTACCACAGACTTTTGAATAGAATGTTAGAGTCTATTGCAAAAAGAGAGAAAACAAGCAAAAAAAAGAATTTTTTTCTTTTTTTTTTTTTTTTCAGTGGTTTGTACTGCCCACAACACACTTTGGAAGGTCCATAAAAAGAAAGTTTTGCTGCATGTGAGGTAAATTACCAGTGTATCTGTTAACAGACCACATAGCTTGCTAGACCATGTGGCACACGCATATGAATTTCAGGCCCACTTTGATCTCTGCTAAAGCCCAGTGCAGTCCTTCCTAAGTGGCCTGTTTTCCAAATTTCAGAAAAAGCCTTGGGTAAAACATACTGCAGATCTGCATTTCTATTTTCCAACTTTCTAGCTTTAGTATTTTTCATTTGACATATTGTCCAAGAAAATGCATTATCACTTGAAAGTTAGAAAACATGTTTTTCATTCTTCTTGTGCTTAAAAATGGCAGAAATATTAAAACCGAGTTTTGTTTTTTTGATTTTTTTTTTTTCAGGAGTAATTTCAGGCATAAGAAGGATTGGAAACTAGGAATAAAAAATGGCATGCAGTCTTTATGCCTTATCTCAAGCAAACACTGTCATTTGCCCTGTAACTCTACCATGAAAATGTGGCAGGAAATTCTTATGATGGGAGGGAGAGGTAAAAAAATGTCATTTCTACCCGCTTACATGATGTTTACTATACTACAATAAAGGAAGTTGTTTGGTTATTTACCTAAAAGACTTTTAGCCTTTCCAGTAATTAGATGGGTAACTGTCTACCAGTAGATTTAGCGTCAGAAGTCACTCTCATATTAGTAGCTAATAAAATTTGTTTCTCAGTTGTCTCTTGAGAATGTATTTCAGAGTAGAAAAGTGACATAAAAACTGATACTGGCTTGCACCTTTTTTGGACATTTCATAGATAATCCAAAAAACAACTGGATCTGGCGAATAAATTCTATTTCCTTTAGAAAAAGTGGTTTCTTCTATCCAGGTAAAAAGCATGTTGGCTCAGCAGTGAAAGAAACTTGCACTGCGTATGCTGTATATAGGCTGTCAATAAATAAAGAGGTTCAATTTCCAGGGCTGTCAATAAATATATTATGTATGAGGTTTTTCATTATGTTCATATGCAACTTGAGGTATTGTCTCTGCCTTCTTGGAACTAAAGCTATTTCTCTCAACTAGAATAGGATTTCCTTACTGCATGTTTGCAAATACGCTGTTAATAAGCCAAAGAATTGCATTTAAAGATAGCAAACAAGTTATTTTTCTTTTTTCTTGATTCCTTCTGGATACTTTGAATGAACTGAAAGGTGATCTTAAACTTCTTTTTATGCTGATATCACATAGTGAGAAACATTAACGTTTATAGATAAACACTCTCACTTTTAATGAAAATTATTAGCTATTAACGTTTTGCTTGGAGGCATAAGCTATAGCCCAAACTCCGTTCAAATCCATTAAATATGCTTGAGACCCAGCTGTCAATAGGCACCATGAAGTAAATTTAATTTTCAGAGTCAATACAGAGCACAGCTGCATTAAACATAGGATAATTCTGGCACATTATTAATTTGAATGGCCATGTAAGGCATTGTCTAGACAAGATATAAGCCCAAGTTTTCATAGGCAATCTGTACATAAAATGAAGTATGTCAAGGTTGTAAAGAATACTAATAACACAGATCTGGCCTATTAACCAATATTGATTGGTCTTACTGTGACATGTTCCAGTAACTTTAGAGGTGAAATAGCAAGATGTTCAGCACTACTGCTTCTTTTCGAAAAGCAACACTAAGCATGGACTTTTTCAGATGAAGCTTGAGTGCATGCGATCTCAAAAATTTACTAGCGTTATGTATAATTTCTAGTAATCTGTTTCTGTGTAGTAAGTCATTTTAAAAACAGGTGATTCATCAGAAATAGCAATTAGTCTTACTGGTAATATGAGGCATTTTTATTTAAAATGCTGTCAATATTTGATTTTTTTTTCACAATAATTGTAGCTGTGCTAAGCATAAATAACATCTGTTTTAGAAGGTTAAGAAAATTTATACTTGATACTTATACTATTTATGCATAGTTGTACAGAGGCTATGTAACATTTCCAAAAGAAATAAAAAAGGAAAATCAATCTTTTGAAAAGCGTACAAGTCTATAGTAAAATTGCTCAAAATTATTTCTGTGGTCCTGTATGAACTCTGTTAAATGACTGAGTATTTTGGTGCTTGCACACTGTTCTGTGTGCAAACAGACAGTAAGGTTTTCTAAAACCTCAATGAAGTATATCCACTTTACTTTCAGATGATACAGTAACAATATTTGATCTTTATTTTGTGGATTCTTTCATAAACTGAGCCTGGAGACTTGGAATCATTACTGCCAGCCCTAGCTGCGTCCACTTTAACAAGTAACATAGACCAATAGGAGGGGATCTGCAGAGCACAGCAGTTGCTGATCAACATCCTCACTGTACATATTTTCAGTATGTTTTAATTTTGACTAGCTCCGGTGCAGCCCTATGAACTGAATGCCCTGTTGCAACTCTATAAGTGCACTCCCAGGGTGTGTTTTCCAATTTTGTTTCATCCAGGTCATCTCTCCCAGTGTGAATTAAAGCACAAGAATGGAAGAAAATTGGGAGATAAATTTCAGGAGCTGAACTAAATCATAAATGTGGACGAAACCTTTGGGTACTTAGTTAAGATGACTGAGGATAGAATAATTCATACTGTAAGTGAGGTTAGAAGGGATCTCAAATGGTTGTCTAGTCAAGCCAAGCTAGTAACTTAGATCCACTGCAGTGAAGAGGAATAACCACCTTCACAATGCAAGTCAACACATGCTATGATCTGAAACACTGTTAGTTTTTTTTTGTTTGGTTGGTTTTGGGGTTTTTTTGTTTGTTTGATTGGGGTTTTTGTTTGTTTTTGGTTTTGTTTTTGTTTAACACTGCTGGGCACTTGAAGCTACCTGAGGATAAATGCTTAATTCCCAAATTCTATCACAATAGAATAAGTCACATTTTCTGAGATTAATGGGACATTTTATTTCCTAAATAAAAGTATGATTAATATCTTTAGTTCTACATTAGTTAGGGCAAAACAAACAGTTATTCCTAATAAAATGATTTTTTGGCTGTTAATAATTTTACACATAATCTTATGTATAAATACAGCATTTAGGACAAAATGTACTGCAAGAGTGAATCCCACAAGTTAATTTTAAAAGTGGTAAATTGTTTGCTTGCAGTTTTGTAAAATCTGTGTTTCAGAGAAATTGTGTTCCCTTATTCTTCTATTATATAAGAATTAGTTTTGTCGGGAATGAAGGCTGACTATTAAATTATATGCTAGCCATTAACTAGCTTCTTATTCTTATGTTTTTCAAACAACTTTTTATAGAATTCTTTGTCTTGCTTCATTGCCAAATGCAAGCATTCAGAAATGCAGTTAAAAAAATTCTAAATAATTAAAAATAGTTTCAGCATGTAGAACTTTGTTTTTGTTTTTGGTTTGTTTTTTTTTTTTGTCAAATGAGGCTCTCAGGAAAAATGTCTGACTCCAGGAATATAAAATTTGAAAGGAACAATAAGTACTTCAATATTTGCAAAAAAATAATGAGAACTGGCAACACTTAAAACTTTTCTTCTTCTGCCGATAACTTTCTTTAAGGAAGCTGGTGTTCCTTGGGACATGAAATAAAGTCACTCAAATGCACTGTTGCAGTCTGTAGTTTTAAACAGAGATTCAAATGTTCTGGGTGTTTGGGCTTGCTAACATTGTACCTTTTTTAAGAACATCTCTTTTTATCATATAGAGCAATCAGACCACATAATATTTACTTTCTTTGTTCCTGCTTCATAATTGTCTTTTGGTATGCCTTAAAGTCTGCAGCTAAACAATATTTGTTATTAGAATATAGTTTCCCTTTTAATTCCTCTTTGTATATATTTTCCCCTCTGGATTATTTTCCCTAGAACATATATATCAGGTTAAGTATGATTGCATTTTTCGCCTAAAAAAGTTCAAATTGCATAAAAGGTATTACAAAATAATCATTATTTTCTGATTTTCAGATTACATTGTTGGCATATTACAAATATTTTATGATTAAAAGTTTTGACTTACATATTTGGAATTCTGTAGTAAGAGTCAACTGTTTCTGACTGGTTATTGAAAAATCTGCTTTTCAGATTGCTTCACATACTTTTTTCTTCTCATGATCTTTCAAGGGTAGTTCATGATGCCTATAATTTTCCTACAGTCCATTACAGCAAAAAGGATGAACTTACAATTTGCAAAAATCTGTCTTTTAAAATTTTCTAGTTTGCATTTTCATACATAATTGGACCTGTTGATTCCTACATGTAGTTTATTTCTGCTAAGTGTTTCATTTTTTTGTTTGTTTATTTTGATACCTGCCCAGGTCATCATGTTTTCCTTTGGAACTCTTTATCCCGCTGTTATCCATCACATTTTTGTAGGCCTGTGAATATGACGTCCCATGGCCATTGCTCCTGGAAACTCACTGGGATATTGACGTGGATGTAAATTTAAGGGAACAGATTCACTCATTTTCCATCTTGTGAGAAGGAAATCCTTCTGAAGCTTCAACTGGAATACTCTGATTCTAGTATCTGCACTGTTGCTGCACAGCCTTTCTCAGAAGTAGGGGGGGATGTTTTGCAAACGTAGGAATCTCCCTCTTTCAGTGGTGTGTAACCTGAACTTTAGATCTGAATACACATGAATATTGAAAGAAAGTGATTTTTGATACAAACTTGGACATTTTGGCCAAATAGTGCTACATTTACCAAACATTTTTCTGACACACATGAGCATTCTTTTTCAAAAGGAAGTGAAGTTTTTTTACTATTCTTACACAGTGATGAGAAGTGTCACACTCACCTGGTCAATTTGGAGCTAAAGAATCATAAGTCCTATTAAGCAGAGAAATAATCAGACACAGAAGACTGTAAAGGCCTGTTAGATGATTCTTATTTGTATCAGTAGTTTTCAACAGGTAGTGAAATTTTGAAAATATTGAACTTTATATATCAATTTACAGGAGGTCTTCACAAAATCCTGCAAATGGGATATAAGCCTAAAAGTTCTTGTGTGAAACATACTGAGACGAATATTCTCCTTGTGTTTACCTTCAGCTACCAAACGGTCTGGAGGTCTGAGCTACTGCCCGGAATTTAAAACTTCAAGAGAGAAACTTGTTAAAATAAAAATGCATTGGTTGGCTAACACAACACTACACCAGTATTACCACTGAACATATCCAATAAAATTTCCCATATACTGACAGTATGTTTGTATTCCAGTAATAAGAACAGGAATATTCTATTTTAGAAATTCTGATCTGTGGATCTTGTGAAGAAGGCTCTATGCCTTCTGACTGATTTAAGCAAAGGCACATGAAACTTGAAGGCAGCTTAAAAAAGATGGTTATTAAGAAAAGAAAACACAATCTGCTACTGGTTTGGAGAAAGTAATGTGAAGTGTCTTCTTCCTGCAAAGAAAAAACAATGAACAAAATAATTTTAAAATCAAGCAGAT
The DNA here is from genome assembly GCF_963264785.1 of Psittacula echo. Lineage (NCBI taxonomy): Eukaryota > Metazoa > Chordata > Aves > Psittaciformes > Psittacidae > Psittacula > Psittacula echo. The sequence goes on along the minus strand of NC_137737.1, from coordinate 95,196,716 downwards.
CAGTTAATATCAGTGTTATCTCATGGATGCTCCCTATGCATAGTGATGTGATATTATGACAATACAGCATCTTGCAATGGACAGACATTGCTTACATTTGAGACAGAAAAGCAGCAAAAACCTCTAGGCTGACTTTAAAAAAAAATTTAGACCAGTCCCAATAACGTTTTTATATTCCTGGATTTGGGAAAAGCTCAGTTGTGCCTTGGACATACCTTTAATTCCTCTCCTGCCATGCTTTGGTTTCTTCTGCTAGCAAAAATCCCGGATAGATAAATCAGCAGGAACCATAGCTACCTGGGGCACCTTTCTCCACTTTGAATAATGAAAAAACTGGAAGTAGAGAGCTCCCTGTTGAGTGTTGCCACCCTTTTACACCCACTGCTTCTTTTGTTGCAATGGAGCCTCTCAAGATCTATCAAAATGTTCATTTTCCTTTCATGACAGTCAGGCACAAAGCACAAGAGGAGAAAGTGAAGAGAAAACAACAAAGAATAAGACACTAGCAATTAGTCCAGGTATTTTTCACTCCCATTAAACATTTTGGTAGGTGACCCATGCTGAGAAATTGTCAGCACTTCACCACTGGCTCCAGTGGAAATCTTAGTGAAGCTAATGAGTACTTTCATGTACAGACGGTCTGTTGGATTAGTATCATTACTCACTGTACAACCTGGAAGTGTGGCTGCAGCCAAGATAGGTGCCCTACCAGGCTATGTGCTACACCAGCACATCGCAAAGCGCAGATATAACTCTTGATACAAGTTTCTTACCGTCTAGCTGTAGGCAAAGGAGAGGAAGAAGGAAGAACCTCAGCTCTGTTTAGCTCCAGGCCACAGCTGAGAAACAATGAAATAATCAGATGAAGGTCATACAGAAAGTCTGTAGCAGGGTAAGAAAGTGAATGCAGATCTTTCACACTGGTGAAATCCACTCATTTCAGTACCAGACTGCTGTTTACTCCGAGCAATTCGCATGAGCAAAGAAAGAACATCTTTTGAGCAACACTGAACAGGGATTAAGCCTGCTCAGCTGCTATTCTTTCTCATAGCATATCTCTTTCACTATAGTTTTCTTTAATAGCCTGTAAGTTACTGACTATATGCAGGTAGCAATAATAAATGATATAATTAGCTAGATAATTCTGTTTTTCTTCAGTAAAAGCTTAATTGTTTGTATAAGGAAGAACTAGATTTCTTTCAACTGTTGTTATTTGCATATGCTGAAACCACAAAGGACATTGATTATTTTAACTATGCTCAATTTGCCTTTGAAACTGACATTCTAAAAAGCAAAAGAGCTTAACCAAACATGAAAGTAATCTAATACTGACATAAACATGAAAGATAATAAGATTACTATGAATTGATCTAAATATTACTTAAAATAATTAGAAATTATTTTCTCATGGTATACCATTTAAGTCAAGCTGTTTTTTAATGTAACTTAGAAAAACAAGCAGAGCACTACTTTCAAAAATTTTACTTATTGTTGTTTATGTTTATTATGTTATTCAGTAAAACAATGGGCAAATATGCCTTTCTCTTTATTGCTTTATATTTTACATACAGCTTGTAACCAACTAGTCTAGTTTTCCATCAGCCAATTTTGTAAGGGCAAGATTGTTGCCATTTTAATGCTGCATCGTTTTATTACTTTAAATCATGAAACTTTTTTTTTCTTTTTTCCTTGGCACAGTTTCTGCTAGTTAAGTTTATGAAAAGCAGTAACATGAAAGAAACAACCCATGCTAATAACCCTTACAGCAACCAAACAAAAAATGGCATGCATAGAAAAAAATACCAGTTAAATTTCAGGGACGTTTGTCAAGTTAACGAGAGGGGCCAACCACCAGATTAACCCAGTTTGTCACTGCTTTCTCTGCCTTAGTCCCAAATGGCTTATTGGAAGTTTGGGTGTCCTGGGTTCAGCAGTAGCAGTCATTTTTTTCTCCTTCTTAGTAGCTCATGCAGTGCTGTGGTTTTGACTTTCGGCCTTGGAACAGTGCTGATAACCAGTACTGATGTGTTTAGTTACTGCTCAAATGTTTAGCCTGACCAAGGACTTTGTGAGTCTCATGCTCTGTCAGGGAGGAGGGGAAGCCGGGAGGAAGCAGAGACAGGACGCCTGACCCAAACTAGCCAAAGAGGTATTCCATACCACAGCACGTCATGCCCAGGGATGTAACTGGGAGTTACCCGGAAGGGCACTCTCTGCTCGGTCGAGCTCGTTTCGGCGAGTGGTATCGTATTCTCTTCCCTTGTTATTTCTCTTATCATTATTATTATTGGTGGCAGCAGTAGTGATTTGTGTTATACCTTAGTTACTGGACTGTTCTTATCTCAACCCGTGGGAGTTACATTCTTTCGATTTTCCTCCCCATCCCTCCTGGAGAGGGGCAGGTGGGGAGTAGAAACTGCGTGGCTGACTTGCCAACTGGATTAAAACACGACATTGGGTCTTGAAGAAACATAGCATTTAGTTTTCCTCCTAAGGATTATCTGAGTTATCAGAATATGACTATATTTTGGAAAATAGGATTAAAATCTGATAAGACCTTGTTTTCTCTCAAGATTTAAAGATCTACCTGGCTTTAGCGAGTCTGGAAACTGTTTTCTCTTGTAATTTAAGAAGCATTTTTCCTCATTAGAAGGAAACAAAAGATATAATTTGGATAAACTATTTTCCATTGATTGGTTGAATATTTTAAATGCTAAGGTGAATTTAAAAACAAATCCACAGAAGAGAGATATCTGGGTGTTTTGGTAGAAATATGAGGACTTACACTGTGTTTCTCACTCAGCTTTTCAGTCTGTTTTTATGAGGTTTACCTTTTCATGCCAAATCTGAGAAAAAAGATGAATGTCGTTTATGTTTTTGAAGATTTATCAAGATGTTTCATTAGATGTAATTATAGTTTCTATACAGCTGTATTTGACAGTTAGGTAGGAAGGGCCTGAAGTGTGATCTCAACAGTTGCTCATGGAGCACAAAGTGTAGAAGTAGTTTAGAAGAAACTTTTCTGACTTGAGTGTAAAAATAAAGGACACTGACACATGGCAGCAGCTGTTCATCTCGGTGGGAGAAAGAATAATGGGTTCCTGGTACACTCTTTCCCCTAGCTTGCCATTTGACTCATGATGTTGGGACCCCTCACAATGGACATTTGACTTTCCCAGACTAAGGAAAGTCATGGCTTTTAGGCCTACTAAAACCTAATAATAGCGTTATATCAAGACAAATTTTGAGGCAGCATTATCACAAAGTTAGTCCCATGAAAATGTCCCTTAAAGCAATCAACTTCCATGGTCAGACATGGAACGTGACAAGGAAAATATAGAAGTCAGGGCCAGAAGTGTACATTGAAAATTAAAGGAAAAAATAGCATTGCACTATGTTGCCATAAATTCATGGGGGAATACAGAAAAATTATCTACTTCTTTAGGAGTCTCAAACAAAATATTCAGATTCCCATTCTCCTCTCTTCCTTCCTCCATGCTATCCCACCACCACCTTACATAATGCTGGAGGCATCTGCATTTCCGACATGCATGTTTCCACCACAGAAACTCTCAAGACCCCAGAATTTCATAGAAAGGGCTGTCACTTTTGAGAGAACTGAGCTGTAGTGCTAGTTTCATGCTAAAGACCTCACAAGCTTAAAAAAGCAAGGTGCACTTCTGCCCATCTCACTTGCAATGTCAAAACTTACCCAGGGGCCAGGAGTAGAGTTCCTGACACCATGGCGATGAGCTGTTTAATGCCTAGGAGTACTCACCTTTTGAGTGAATTAGGATCAAATCCCAATTGTCTCTGAACACAAATCTCCCACAAAGGTGACTTAATCCATGGGCTACTAAATGATCTTAATCTCTCCCGCTGGAAGTGCTCTATTTCCGGTATGTAATTAACATTCATCTCAGCAGGGACTGTGACTGCAATCTCCCACACCCCAGGGGAGTACCCTAGTCATTGAACTGTAAGATTTGTTTGTCATTTTCCCATCTTTCTTCTAGCCCAGTGAATATTTAATTATTTTCATATACAGTTATACAGACATACACACAGTGGATCATACATTCGCTTGTTTATAGCATAGTATATATAATTACAGCCATAGTAATACATGCTTGCTTTCTAGAACTGGAGAAATGCAAAAAAAAAAAAAAAATACAGATGCCTGGCACAAGTGTACTGTGTTTATTTAAAAATCACAACAAAACAATAACAAAACAAAAACAAAAAACAAACAAAAAGCCCCAAACAACACAAGAACCCCCCCAAAACAAACAAAAAAACACACACAAAAATATCCCTCCAAAAAACCCAAACAACAAAACACCAAAACAAACAAATCAAAACAAAAATAACCCAACCTACCAAACTCTAAAATGGAGGAAGGAAGAATTTTTATGTTAGGAAACAAATTTTTTACCTATTAACATTACTACCTCACAAGTGGCTGAAACACATCTTTGGCCTGTTGCAATGACTCCCAGTATGTGTATATTTAAGCTGTGCAAAAATCCTAAACCACAAGTAACTCCCTGGGTTTCAGTTTTTGTTATAAGCTCAACACTCAGTTCAGGTTCACTGAAAGGACATTACAAGGCTGGAAAGTGCACAAATGATGTAATGCTGACTTCTCATACAGCCTACTGTATTGCACAGCACAGTATATGGACAGATAGCATTTGCTTCCTATTTAGGGATTACTATCATTGTAGCACTCCAAAGATGCAAAACTGTTTCATGTAGACGTCATTAAATGAAGACCCCATTTTTGTTGACAAAATGCAGAAAAGATATGGAGGCAAGAAAATTATTATTTTTAAGTGCTTGAAAAATAGGTCAGAGAAATGATGCTTAGGGGGCAAAATCCAGAAAGAGCAAGTTGGGCGAGATGAGATTTATGGTACTCTGTGAGATCTTAATTCTGCTCCTGTGTGCATCCAGCCTGTGCTAAGAATGGAGCAGTCTGATGAAAAAATAGCCTGCCACTACATAATTAAGGTCTGTATCATAATACAGATTCATAAAGGGTCAAATAAAATTTGCTGAGACATTTTCTATGTTCTTCCTTCTGAGATGGAGGGTAGAGCCCTAGGAATCTATTCAGCTAAATTTCTTTACATATAAGTTCCTAATTTTTTTTATAAAAGAGGTAAAAATCAGCAGTTGATATATAATACTAACTTCTATGTAGCACCAACAGAGTTAATTGCTACATTTTGGACATTAAAAGAAAATATTTTTAACTACTTAAACTAAACATAGAATTACTGTGAACAAACACAGAAGGTGGTTGCTATCTCAAGGTAATCTTGCCCTAAAATGGGCAGTCTAGTAGTTGTCAGAATACACCAGCTGATATAGTGGTACACAACCAGAATTGTTCTGAGCAATCTAAATTTAAAAACCAAAATAATGATTTGCAAGAGTTTGTAACTTGGGTGTAACTTGTAAAATGGGTGGATTATCATGAAGAAATGAAATTATTTCTTCAACCTATAGGCTGGGTTGGTTGGGGTTTTTTTGCTTTTGAGTGTTTTTGGGAAGAGGAGGAGGTTGCTTTACCTTACACAAACTGTTCAGTTGCTTGTTACTAATACTGTAAATTTCACTAATTCTTTCTCAGAAATTTTATTCTCTCCAGGGACAAGTCCTCAGTCACATAGGAAGTACCCACTGAACAACATGAGAATGAGTCAGTGAGACGGGATTCCTTCACAGTTATCATGGAGGGATACTATGCAGCCTTGCTATATTTTGCTAGTTCAGCTGAAATCCCCACTGCATAGGAAAGTGAATATCTGTCACCTTGTTGTGATGGCAGATGCCTCAGTTCTACATTGTATGTTTGCTTTACAGCAACTACTTAGGAGCTTTCCTAAATTGGACACACCAGAGTACACAAGGGATGCTCCAGTTCTGCAGCCTCTTAATCCAGCTCCTTTCCTTAGTCAGAGAACAGAAGAGTAGATTTGTCACTAAAGGAGGTATAGTTTGCCTTTAATCATCTCAGAAGAGAGCTACCTTTGAAGCTTCTGTTTCTTTATGCCCCTGGCAGAAAATAGTGGATAAATTTAATCTAAGAAATGAATTCCTGCTTATAACTGTTATTTGATAAATCTTATTATTCTGACTATTCAACAGAAACTACTCCTGCATGGTAGTTATTATTCTCACACAGTTCTAATCCGTACCATGTCGCTTTTGTACACATTAGTATTTTATTATATCTAAACTAAACATTGTTTGTATAAACTAATTAAACATTTTGCAAATAAATACATTCTGACTACAGTTACACTATCAGAACAGTAATGTAAAGGTTTGAATACTTAAAGAATAAAATGATTGCTTACCAGAAATTTCCGTTGCATTAACCAAACATCCAGCTGGCTTTGCAAAAATTAAAGAACCCTACTTAGTCTCCTTTATGTGCACTGCATTTCCTTTCTGTAAAATATTTTGAGAAGATGTATAAGATAAAACATTACAAGATGGGTGTTTATAATTCAAAAAATGTCCTGCTAATGCTGAAAATATTGACATTTCTTCCTGAGGTTCTGACAGAAAAGACAATACACTATCTTACGCCAATTGAAAAATTAGAGATTATAGTAATTCCTGCAAGGCTTTCATATGTGGCAAATTCTGGGAAAATTACAAAAGATGAGATTTGCGTAAAGGTGGGTGTCATGAAATACTAGATGCCTCTTCTCCTGTAACAATGACATACTACAGACGAAAAAATGAAAACTCTTCTGGGGAAAAGTGCTGGCAATGCTCAGGTAAATATTGGGAAAGCCCAGATCGCAAGCGGAGAAAGGAGTTGTCAGTGTGCTCCATACCGTGTATGGGAAGAAGTATACAAAGACAATAACAGAGCATTTAGCATCTTTGGATTTAAAATCCATAATAAAATAAAATGATAACCACTTGCAATGATTTACAAGATCACTTCTAAAATTTTTAAGCAAAAATAATGTATTTGAATCATCAGTGACTCAATGCTATTTTCCCTCTCCTTTTTCCCTTTAATATTGTGTACATATTTTATGTGCATTTTATATACATTTGTCAGGAGAATATTAATGTTCTGCTTTATGATTACCACCACCTTTCTAATCACTGCTTTTTATTATTCTTGTTCAGTACAGCTTAGCCGCCGAGCATGAGCAATGAAATGGGGGGAAAAAGAAAAGCAAATACTGTATTATATCATCATCTGGGGAGCATGATTGTTTCTGCTGTGTTAATTTACACTAAAATCTATGACCCAGTGAGTCTGATTGATTGCCAAGGGCAGAAATCCAGCCCCTGGCCTAGTTTATTTTGTGAACTGTAGCCTCAGATATCGCTGCAAGCCACAATGATATTGATTTGATATACACTAGATGGCTCTTTATGTTCTTTGGGAAATTTATTGTGCAGAGTCGGAACTCAGACAGATGGGGAGAAGCCGCTCTTCAAATTGAAGAGGGTTATCATGGTTTGACTCCTGGGTCACTCAGGTTACCAAGTGGCCTGAGCATGGCTGGGTCGGAGAAGGCTCGAGGGATTAGTGTTCATCAGTTTTGAATGTCAAATCTCCTCGATGGACTTGAATTATTGCTAATAGGAACTTTCTTGGGCCTATAACATTTGGATGGCCTATAAGTTAAACATCATAACCCTTTCTTCATGTCACAGTCCTTTAAATTATGTCTGAGCATACCACCTTTGCTCTGGATGTTTAGCAGGAGATGGCTGTGTGTTATAAAGAAACCTGCCTCCGAGGTGGACCGCACCATTACAGCTGCTGTCTGCAGAAGAGCTGTACTCCCACGCTTCCCACTTGAGGCAGTGCCACAGCCGTATCCTGTGCCTTCTGCTGCTCACATGCGGTTACCACCTTGGCTTTGCACAGGAGTTATCATGAAAGCTAGAGCACAGTTCTACTTGTCCCTGAATTTAGTATTTTTCCTTCAACAGAAGAGGAGGAGTTCTCCTGAAACTTCTGGTTGTGGTATGAAAAAGACTGGTATGGCGGGAGATGCCATATTATTTGGCAATAAATTTTGGGCAGTGAATTCTAGGCTATTCTCTGGGCAATGAATGCATGAGGAAAATAAATGTGCTTCTAACTTTGGATAAAGTGTTCTTTCAGATTTTAGCTATTTTTCTACCTAAACCAAGGCCAGGTCTGCTATGATTACCCTAAGTCTAATTAACATTTTCACTAAAGCACTGCTAATCATTAACCAATACTTCATGCTACAGTAAATACTGAAGAGATCAGGGAAAATATCTGTGAATCTAAAAGGGGACATTTTTTATATCATAATACAGTCAAAATTTTTAGTTACCAAAGAAGAACCTCACCACTTTTTAACAGTTATCTCCAACAGAGTTACAAACCATTCACAGCCCACATTTCCACACTCAGGGTGCTTGTATTAGCATTTAAAGAGAAGGGTTTTCAGTCTCATTCAGGGAGGCAGAGAATTAACGAGTCTCACATGTGTCCAGGAGATAGGGTAGGGGTCTGTGTTGCTATTACAGTGCAAAAGATAATTTTGGTCCCACTTTTACAAGTAGCTGCTGGCTCCCTACACACAAAAATTAAAGAGTTCTCCTCTATTTTTCTTCAACTAGTATATGATTCACACAGGAATGAGAGACAGTAGAGATTGTTTTTCTTAAGTAGTTCTTTACTTTTCTTGATCTGATTTTGGTGAAAGTGGAAATTAATGCCTTTACAGAAAGTATAGTTTCCCACAAACAGTGCAACATTCCCACTAAGAAAGAAAAAAAAAAATAAAACAAAACCAGAAAGAAAACAGAAAAGCACCTTTTGGAAACACACATCTATTCTATTCCATTTTGCATACCTATCTAAAACAAAGACATCTCAGGAGGTTAATGGTAAAGGGATTAGCCTAGCCTTTTGGACTCTGTTCTTGGCAATACACGGCAGCTCTAGCTGCATATTATAGATATACTATTACCATTTAAACATAATACTGCCTGGCTTGTGGTCTGAGATTCATGGGATTTTATTCTTCATTTGAAGTGAATACTAATTGAGAAAGTTACACATTTATATAGCTCCTGAAGAATAACATCCACTTCACCTATCTCTCTATTGTAAATTAATATGTAGCAGATGGTGAGCAGAGATAGCTTGACAGCCTACTTACAGTACCATCACTTTAACCTCTGTCTGAAAAAAAAATCCCATTAGCTTTTCTGCTGTTGGGCTCTTAACCCCCCAAAGTATCCTTAGTTATCATATCATGGGATTTGCTGCTATGCCAAGGAAGAAAATAATTAAAGATACCCTCTTCCATTTAAATGCTTGTTCTAATTTTACTGGGCATATCTTTTCCTCTTAACTTCTCCAATAATTTCAATTTAAATCTTCGTTTAGAATGAGATTTTTCTTCCAAGGGGGATTTTTTTTTATCTTCAGGGACAACTTAGTGCACTGCAGATGCAAACACGGAAGCCCTTCCATATATTATGATTAATGTGGTGTAAGGAGCTCCCCTCGCTAGAAATGCAGAATCAAAGGAAGCAGAGCCCATAAGTAGAATTTAAATTCAATACACATTGGAATCTTATGGTTCAATTCAAAGTGGCTCTAAAGGAAGTAATTAGACACTCACCAAGGCTTTCAGTAAGAAACAACTTTCCTTAAGAAGGACCTGCTCAAAGTCCTCATTCAAGGTACTGTCACTCTTTTTTCGCTTCACTCTATCAGGAGATAGAGAAAGAAGGCTTTTTTTAAGATTTGCGCATCCATGTTAAGAGCTTTAAATTTAAGTCTCCTTTAAAAGGAATGGTCTAATTGAACAATTTCTTTTGATGGGCTGATAAAAGTGTTTTATTTGTTGCAGAATATAGATGTATAGATGATTGTCAGAGATTTGCAAGAGCATTGATAGCATGTATTTAGAACTCTTCCACATGGGCTGAAACAAGATAATGTTCAGTCCAATAGTATTGTTCACATGCTGTTGTATGGGGTGTTTGAAGTCAAAGAGGAAATGCTCAGTGACTCTGAGAATAATATCTGGCCTGGAACCCTCATTCTTGCAAGTTAAAAATAAAGACCTGTAATTTGTGGACTTGATAAAACATGATCGACTTAGGCCAGTACTTTCACCAAAGCTTCCAAAGTGTTGACTTCTTCACAATTTTTAGAAAAATGGACCAAAACTTTACTTGTAAAAGGGTGTAAATTTCCATTCAAGTCTCCTCTTACATGAGAGTGTGAAGGGAAATTGTCAGCTTCATCATTCAGTCCATCTCCACAGCTCTTCTTTACTTTGGCAATTGTAATGCACACAGATGAACACAAAAACGATGGCCCATATAGATTTGTTCACTCTTTTTCCTCTCTCACAAATATTACTTAAAAATAAAACCTGAGTTACATATGCTAAAGACTGTGTCTTTCATGGATAGAAAGAAGAAATTAACATTAAAAATATCACTGTGGCTTTCTGTTTAGATGTCTCGTCTCTTTTGCTTTTCACTTGTGAGTGAATGTTAAAGGTTTCTGCTTTTATGTCTGACACCTGGAAATCAGGGATGTTCCAAGCCATTACCACACCAGTTTCATCTACTGTGGTGCAGTCAGAAAAATGTTCTCCTTTTTCACTGTTTTTTAACTCTTTTGTGAAGTATGGAGCACCTTTTTTTCTGGATAGATATTCAGTTAAGGAGGGACAAGAAAAGTTATAAATTGCAGTCACAGGACACCAAAACCAGCTGCAAGGCTCTATAAACTGCAGGGAGAGATTGCAACTGCCATTCCCAACCAAGCATTGCAAAGGCACAAATGAGAGCAGCTGGCTGGGGAACTGGAGTGGTGCAGAGTAGTCATGAGCCTCAGACTGGGAAGGATGAATTTCACCTCACCAGTCCCTTTATACAGCCATTGCATAGATCCCAAGTTATTCTGGCTTCATGTGAGTTAGGGGATTGAATTTCACCCAGAGAGTTAGAAATACAAATAAACATTTCATTAAACAATTAGAGCCCATAATTGTGGATTACCTTTCTTTTGTATTACAGAAAGGCACGGTATAGTTAGACCCCGAGAATCTTGTTTGATGTTTACATCACATCGGATTACTAACTGGCATTTCAGGATTGGTTCTCTTTTCTTCCACATTTTTTTTTTTTTAAATTTAAATTGATTCCAGAGATTAGAAATATAATTAATTTTCACGGACCCTATATTGAGATAGGAGGCTGAAATAGCAGGTTGAATACAACTTTAATTTTGTTTCTAATAAGAAAATACTTTACTTTTTAAATTGGTCACTTTTAATGCCTTCTTTTTGCAAGTCTGAGAGGTAACCAAAACATTTTTTAGTTGTTTCCTTAATTTTATGTACTATGGAGAACGTCAGTAATCTCCCTTAACACACAGCCAAGTAACATAATAAACTCCCATCATATTTCAGTACAGCAGAGGTTTAAATATGACTTTGAAATACTTTCAGTCTCTTGTTTTTAATAAGGGAAAAAGGTCATGATTTTTAATAACACTTAAAGTACCTGTGGCTGATTAAAACTTTATTCCTTATTTGAAAACCTTAATTTGGATCTTGATTCACATTTTTAGAGGAAGCCCTACGAAAAGAGTTTCAGCTGCTGTCTTTTACATAGGACTGGTACTGTGTTTCCCAGGAACTAAGGAGGAGCAGGGACTCGGTCACTCTTGGAAAGAGAGTGGAAAGATCTTGTCATTTCTGGGAAGACTCACAGGCAAACTTCTCCATGATTTCCTGGTTGGAGGGGAAGATAGTGAGTTATCTCCTGCTGTCAAAGAGCACAGGCCTATCAACTGCGAGCTAAGCAAAGCACTTTAAACAAACAGTCAGCAGTGAGGTTTGTGATTAAGATCTACACATATTTCAGGCACTTGAGGATAGACTTGAACCCAGGAAACAGATTGAAGAAGCCAACTAAGAACCCCAGTCCTAGTGCTAAGATTTTTAAATGGAAAAAAAATGGAGACCATGACGTTTTTTATGAACTTCTGTATTTATTTTCAATTTATAGTGCAATGAATTGCTAGAACAATGCCACCTGTAACATTAGTGACACCACTTTAAATCCTCAGCTAGGTTTGAAAATACAGTATTTGTGATTAACCATGGCGGTTATTCAGAGCTGCAATAATTACAGTTACCTGACAAGAACAAAATCCTTCTCATACAGGTAAATCAGACTAGAATGACAGTAGCCTCAACATTGCCAAAAGTGTGAATGAAGGCATTAGCCAAGCACATGTAGAATTCAGAAATAATACTAATGCAGTGAAATGATTCTGTATGGTCTTTCATGCAACATAAGCTGCCCCTGAGTCACCCCTATTTGGTTCTTCTCATTTCTGGGGAAAAAAAATTCTAGTAAAATAAAAAGCAAGTCACCAACCAAAATTTTAAACCCTTCTATGTTAAAGAATCAAAACTTAGTAAGCAATTTCAATAGATTTATATACTTTTACTACTGAAAATATGTTTTATTTTTCACTCTGAATTTACTAAGGTTTAACTTCTAGCTATTTAATCTTATAATTTGTCTGGTAAATCAAAGAGTACTCTGTTATTAAATTTCTATTTATCTTGGTATAGCATCTTTCTAAGAACCCTTGTTCAGCTGATTATCTTCCATTGACCTTGCCTTCACCCCAGGAACCCTTTTCATCATCACTGCTTTATACAGGACAGTTCCCCAACCCACAAACATGTCCTTCACTCTTTGTGAGTACGTGTAGGATTTTCCAAATGGCTACATTTAAATGACCCCATATTGCCAAGCAATCCAGACAGTTCTGCAGCACTGAATTGTCTTCTTTACTGTGCTTTTGTGCCATCTGTAAACTTCATCGGTTACTATTTAAAGTTGTCTTCTCGATCACTGATAAAAATATAAGTAGGATAAAGTGTAAAACTATTTTTTTCAAACTTCATTTAGAAGCATGGGCATTTGATGATAATTTCTTCTTAGAAGTATTTTTTGAGACTTACTGGTTAACCAGTTTTTAATCCATTTAATATATTACATGTTGATTTTGTATCACTCTCATTTCTTAATCAAAGTGTTGTGTAGTAATAAGTGGAATGCCTCACTGAAATCTCAGTACTCTGTATCAACTTGATTAACTTTAGCAACCAAATCTGTAATCTTATTAAAAATAAGTTAGCTTGATAAGATCTATTTCTGGTACAACCATATTGACTGAGAGTAGGATTTTTTTACTCTCTCTTTTGATTCTTTATACGTCAAGTATCCTATCAGTCATCCCATCATCTTTTTCCAGTGTTATTATCATGACAGCAGGCCTGCAGTTACTGATATCATCCCATTTTCCCTTTTAAATATCAGTATCTCACTGGCTTTCTTCTAGCCTCCAGGAAAACCTCAATATTTTAAGAATTAGTAAAAACCAATAATAATAATACAGAAAAATAATGCTTTTAAATTATTAGAAGCAAATTATTTAATGCTACTGATCTTAAAATGCCTTACTTCAGAGGCCTTTTAGTATTCCCTTGAATTACTATGGGGTCAGAAAATGTGTCATGATCATGATCATGAGATGATTAATACCTCATCCTGTTTCTCCTATAACACAGAGCATTGCTGTTCCTGTGTAACCTCATCTAGGTGTTCCCGCTCCGGCAGGGGGATTGGACTAGATGATCTTTTGAGGTCCCTTCCAATCTCTAACATACTGTGATACTGTGAATATTTACATACGTCCCATTACAAGCTCTGTTCCTTTTCTAAGATTCCCTTAATTCCTAAGCTACTTTCAGACAAGTACTGCTATCGTGTCCTTAGCTCTTTTGGTCACTGATTTTTTGGTGGGTTTTTTTTTTTTTTCATTCTTTGCTTTTCTCTCAGTTTTGCACAATTCCCAGTTTGTATTCATTGCTCTCTACTTCTCCTCCCCTTTACTTTCATCTTGTTTCTATATTGGTTTTTGATTCCTTTCTTTATAGCTGCCTTCACTTCCTTACTAAACCAGGCTTTTTTTTAATTCCACGTCGCCTTTTCTGTCAGATATAGAATTGTGGCTTTTCGGACATGTAGTAAAACATTCTTAAACAGTTCCAAACTGCCATTTATGTTTTTCTCTTTGATTTCTTTCTCTGGCCTGATGTGTCCTGTAATTATTTTCAGCTTTGCGAAATGGTCCTTTAAAATATCAAGTACATATATTGCATTTTGGACGCCCTCCTGACTAGTCTAGCCAGCCTGTCTCCAAGCACATTGGTTCCCCTTCTACTGGGATGGAAACCATCCAAACCCTGCAGCATGATATCTCATCACAGACAGTGAAGCAATTTTTTAACAAATAAAACCTGTTCTATGCACTCAATTGATCAGCTACTAAAGCTATTACTGAAAATCTGTTGTTGTCAGAATTTTCCGCTTTACATTTCCTTTCTCTTTTGGCACAGTTTATATTCTCCGACAAAAATGTTCTCCCATTTCAGCACATGCTTTGGTACCATTAGGGTTTGGAAAACTGGGAGGTGTCTTGTCTAGAACAGTGACTATTTGACTTGCAGGATTCATTGCTAATCTCAGAGTCACATTTAATCTCCTGGGTCTCCCAAGACAGAATCAATCTACTTTTGCAACATTTCCCATGCATGATGCAATCTTTTAAGGAAAGAATCCCTTATGAGGACCATTCCATGAATTGTGTCCAAATTATATGAATATAATTTGTCAGACTGGGTTCTCAAAGGCATTTCTGTCATTTTTATACTGAGAAGATGACTGTACAACTTTAGTAATGCTGAGTTTACTCTAGGGCTCCTCTAGTGAGACTTGGATCTGGGATTCCTAAATGTAGGAAGGAAAATCCACAAGAAGGTATCTAGGTGTGCTGCAGGTATCTGAAGCTCCTACACATGTCCAGCCAGGACAGCCAGTGGAGCAATATGGAAACAACTAGGCTCACCCTAAAGAATCTCTTCCTAGTAGTGAATAGTCAGTAGAGTATATAAAAAAAGAAATCCTGAGATATCTGAAGACAATGAGGCATTTCTAAATCTCATTGAAAAATGACAGGGAAGACTCAGAACTGTTTTAATATTATTTTATGGATAAGCTCACACGGCTTCCCAGCTCACTCACAAACTTACTCAACCTATCACTTCATTTGACAAAAGTTTCAGTGTAGCTTTATGGTAAACACCACACCATCAGTAAATACCTTTGGGATTTTAGTGGTTGAGAGTACATACATAAAAGTGGTTACAACCATGAGGTGAGAAATGACATGTCAGCCAACTTTAATAATGCATTGCTCTTGACCTACATTGCTTATCAGTTGCTTGTTGGCAAGACAAAATACTGGTGTTAGAGTATCTTAAGTTTCATTTTCATTAGAAAACAAAACGAACACATCTAAGATGTAGAGAAGAGAAGGGATTCACAGCAGCCCTGTGGAGAAGGACTTGGGGGTGTTTGTCGATGAAAAAATGAACATGAGCCAGCAGTGTGCGCTCACAGCCCAGAAAGCCAACCGTATCCTGGGCTGCATCAAAAGAACCTTAACCAGCAGGTCGAAGGAGGTGATCCTGCCCCTCTACTCTGCTCTCGGGAGACCTCACTTGGAGTATTGTGTGCAGTTCTGGTGTCCTCAACGTAAAAAGGACATGGAACTGTTGGAACAAGTGCAGAGGAGGGCCACGAGGCTGATCAGGGGACTGGAGCACCTCCCGTATGAAGACAGGCTGAGAAAGCTGGGGCTGTTCAGCCTGGAGAAGAGAAGGCTGCGTGGAGAACTCATAGCAGCCTTCCATTATCTGATGGGGGCCTACAAGGATGCTGGGGAGGGACTATTCATTAGGGACTGTAGTGAGAGGACAAGGGGTAACGGGTTCAAACTTAGACAGGGGAAGTTTAGACTGGATATAAGGAGGAAGTTCTTTACTGTAAGGGTGGTGAGGCACTGGAATGGGTTGCCCAGGGAAGTTGTGAATGCTCCATCCCTGGTGGAAGGCCAGGTTGGACAGAGCCTTGAGTGACATGGTTTAGTGGGATGTTTCCCTGCCCGTGGCAGGGGTGTTGGAATTAGATGATCTTAAGGTCCTTTCCGACCCTAACTGTTCTATGATTCTCTAATTCTAAGGTAATGTTAATGAAGTCAGCATCAAGTTTAGTTTACAAGTTTAGTCAACATCAAGTTTAGGAATGTCAGCATCCTTCAGATCTAAGAACCTATTCATATTTTTACATTGTTGAGACTTGAGGAACAGCAAGACAGGTATGGAACAGCTCCTGTTTGGAGAGTCACTCAAGGTATCGAATGATCCAGTTGATTTTTACTCTTCTAATAAAATGCAAATTATATAATTTTTCATTCTTACCAAATGAGACAGTTAAAGCTTGTATAGTATGTAGCTGTTATAGTCCATTTAATTTAGGCAAAATACCTATGGAAGGAAAATTTGTGAGGCCAGGTGCAAAGTTTATAATCACAGTAGACATTAAAGAGCCATTTCAATACTCTCCTACTTCCTTTAATTTTTATGCATGAGGAATATATCCATAGCAGCCTTATCTCCTGAGCTTAATACCAGCCTGGAGACTGCACTCCCTGCTGAAAGCAAAGAGATTTATTTTTCTGATTCCTAACTTAATGTTTATTTCTTCTCTGTACCTCTTAGGTCTTCTTTAACTTGCTGATTTTAGATGCCTAGACTTCTGCAGCATCAGTCAGACCTTTCTACTTACTGCAGTTTCTTCACGTCTCTCATAAAAAAAATAGAGACTCACAATATATAGTGTTTCTAATATGCCAAAAAGACACTTTTGCCCCTTATCAAAACAGGAAAACTTAGCAGGCCTGATTAAGTTACTTGTCCATTGATAGACATTGAGAGCTTTAGACGTCTTTTCCCAAGTTTCCATATGAATCAGCAATTCAAAAATTTTATGTTGGTTTACTTTCTCACTTTAAACAAAAGGAATTTGGAAATTCTACTTATTTTAAATTAAAACAATGGAGACTGAAACATAGTTTCATCAGGCTGTGTCATCCCTCATATACTTTCACAAACTGCTGTTCATTATACTGTAATGAAAATGTATCTTTGTGGTAGAGACTGCTTTCTAACTATAAAAGTAACCATAGTCTCTAATATAGCTTTGCAATGGTTCCTGAGCTTGGAGCATACAGACAGAATTTCTTTTGTGCACCCACAGTCGTAATTGGTGGTTAGTAGATGTTGAGTTTTGTATAATGAAAATCATTACATTTAGAAAACAAATTCATCCCTTTTTTCACTTTCAATAACTTTAGAATTACTCAGTCTTGTTTTTCCATGTTATCATTAAAACCTGAGTCCCATTAAAAAATAACATAGAAATCTATGTCTTATTGACAACCAGCATGATTTAGCTTGCTCAGTACCAGATTTGAAGCTTCATTTGTTGCTGAATTGGCCTTTGAGAAGCAGCTAAATACTGAACTCCTCCAATCAAACAGACAAAAAACCTATACAAGACTCCTTCCTAGACCCATTCAGTAAAGATTCTTTTCTAGCTTGATGATTGCTTAATGTTCATAGCAGTCTTACAGGTATTTCAAAAATTGAAAGTACATGTTTGTACAAGTTTAAACCAGATCAAACCAAAAATTTTGGAAACGAGGAATATGAAGGTGTCTGCATTCTTCTCCCAGAATACAGAACATCTGCAGAAGTGGTCTGTGGGACAGAGTGTGGGAGATGCTGAGGAGACATGGTATTAAGTGAAAGGACTGCTGTTCTGAAAACCTCCTTTGCTTCTTTCTGTGCTTATTGATGGAAACTCTCTTGGCCTGTCATTCGCAGGAGGATTAGATATCCCTGTTTTGAATCATGCTACTGAAAGATGTTTGACTGCCTTCTGCATAGAGGTTGATGGATCATTTTTAATAAATCTGTTTCCAACTGGGCTACACAATAAAGGTGCGAGAGAAAGCAAGCTGGGGGTAAGCAGAGAGGGTACAACAGCATATGGAAAGTTTGTATAAAACTTATGATGTTAACATGACTTCTTTCACCTTAGGAGAACCTATAAATTTACCTATTTTCTCAGCCTACAAATTCCTTAGTATTTCCCTAGGGACAGCTGAATGGTTCAATTCAAAGGATTTTTTTAATTCTTGTAACCCTAATCTTCATCATTATTTCTAATTCCTCAGTACGAGACCAGAAATATTGATGATCTAATACGTTTTACAGAGCAGCACACAACCTTCTTTATGGCACTTACATCATTATGTAATATGTTATAAAGCAACTTGCATGTTGTAAAACTCGTTAAAAAGATATATTTTTTTCTCTTAGCTTGAGTTCACGATGGCCAAAATTGAGGTGGAAAGCTATTAAAGTTCCAGAAATCCTAGCAGTACACGTTTCTTTCAAATGTTCTTTTCTGCCCTCTTACTTGGTGTTTTCTGTCACATTTTCAGTATTTCTGATGTGGGTCTATTGAGAGGTAATTTCTCAGCACGGCAGCTGAAGTAAGACTCCTATGGGATTAGTAACCCAACCTTATAAATCGTTACCTGGTTTCTGTCATTTACCCTGATTTGGTAAGGACAGTTGTTAACTGAATGAAAGTCGCATAAGCCAAAGTGAAAGAAGAATGAGACTGAAATACAATATAAAAATATAAATTAAACTTTTTTTCCTAAATGACTGGACAGATTTTAACACCTGTCAGAGCTTTATCACCAGTGAGCTACTAGCCACTTTGGAAAGTCACAGAAAAGGACAGGATAGTATGTTGAGCACTTTTTAAATTCATTTAGTGTTTTTAGCTTCTTATAGTTTTCAGCAATTCTCATGTTCCTCTCCTATTCTCTTGCATACTGTATATACACATCTTGTGCTGACATTGTGGGAATTTTTGGCTGCAAAACCAGACAATTACCGGGGCACATGCTTACTGCTCTAGTGGCTGGGAAAATTAGGGACTGTCATTACATTGAATTATCAGCAGGAATACAGCTCAGTTCTGTTCCCATTGAAACTGGTTGATTTCAGAAGGGCTATGTTTCAGACTTACGCTGTAATTTTTTCTACTGAAAATGGCCACCCTGCCAACAGCATCTTACTTCACTTGTAATTTAAGAACTAGCATAGCCTGTCAAAGGTAGCAGTAAGGAGGCATATCCTGTTTTTGTTAAGGTAAAGCAGAAGACAATGAGAATAGCAGCTCCCTGTTCTCCCTGGTGGTCAACCCAACTTCTACTACAAACTTGCTCATATAGGCAACAACAAAACACTATTGTCATGTCTTCCATTTAATTTGAAGGTAACCAGAAGTGTTGCACTACTAATTTACATGCCATTTCACCGATTTTTTTAATCAGGTTACTGAAGAGAGCTTGTCTTCACCTTGGAATGAAAGACCCTATCACTGCATGAACATTACCCTAAGTCCCTATAACCTTTTGCTAGGAAATGAAACTGAGGCAAGTCTTTTTACTTTTCTAAGCCTTCACTGTTGAGATTAATTTCTCTTTGTCGGCCATGAAAACAAAACTCCAGGTATTCACAGAAGAGAAAAAGTCCAGGTATACAGTAGGTAGCCTTTATGTAGGATTCACTTGCTGGACAGGGAGATAAATGATTAAACATATTACAGTAAATTCAAGAACAAGAGTGTTGTTTCTGCTTTCTGAGAAACATTGCTGTTTATTAAAAGCAATGCAGCTGCTTGGAGAGCTAAATAGATCCAATAAACTTCAGGCCATACCCTCTCAGTGCTAATTAAGGTGTTAATTAAGAAATGTTACCTTGAGGAGGCCTGTTTGAGGGAGGGAATCCTTCATACATTTTTGTGTACCAGTAAGCCAAGGATAAGACATGGTAATGTTCTCATCCCTGGATTTTTTTAAATGAGAATATTGATGGTGTTGTAACTAAAGCTCCAGTATATAGAGACATTTAGCTGCAGAAAAAAATCCTTCTATTGTTAGGTAAAGTCCAGTCTTTGTGACTGTAAGGGGGAGATGGAGTATATTGACTGTTTCTGCTCACTAGTTTGTATTGGTCAATAGTGCTTAAACGCTATTTCGGGAGTGCAGTGGATCTCACCTACAGCTGTCTCACCAGAAGATGTGTTCTAGGAGTTCTCAGTCTCCCTACATCATTGTGAAGCAAAAAGCCACTCTGCTGCAGGAGACAAGTACAAGGGAGACAACTTCGCTGTTTCCTTTCATGTTCTGTAAAACTTCTAGACAGATAAGAAACTCATAAGAAACTCTCAAAAGATTTGAGAAGACAGGAGTAATGATTTGTTCTGAGCTTGCAAAAGAGATGCTATTTTTTATTATTTGACTCTATAAAATTAGGAATCTAGTCTGAATTATATCCCCATATATAAGTGGCTATACATATAATGAACATTTCTGTTCAGGTGAGGGGTGGGAGGTGATCACAGCAAACAGCAAGATGATGCTAAACACCTGTAATCTGACTTGCATAAAAAATGACAGCTGGCCTTCACACTGAACTTTCCATTTGGAGGCCTTCTTCAGCCTTCCTTCACCGCCTTTGCTTTAATGTTATCTCTGTACAATACTCTCTCATTTAATCCATGTCGGTCTCTAGTAACTTGACTGCAGCTAACTGAGTTAATGTGATTTATGTGGTGCAACTGAGAATACAAAATGCTTCTAAACCATTTTTTAAATAGCTGTGATGGCTTTAGGATGTCTGCAAAGAGCATGCTGAATTAGAATTGGTGGGTCTGTCCTGCTCCGTAGTTAGCTTATTTACAAACCTCTGTGCTATGCAGTAGAGGTGAGTGGTGGAACAATCTGTGTGTGAGTAGGAGATCCCTCATGGACTGTCAGGTTACAGAAAGTTTAGCCTGAGACAATTTGTTTGCAAATATGTGGCATCTGTGGAGAACATACCCTCATACTCCATGCCTTCACTGTAGACCTACTGGGACAAGAGGATTTGCTTTTACCATCCTCTCTTGTCTTTTGTGTGACCATTGCTGTGCTAAGATGCATGTTTAAAGACCAGGTCTCTGCTAACCTGTGCTTTTTTTCCACACAGGCCTCGTGTTAGGCCACAAGTATTTTAATTAACCCATGACCTCCTATTTTTTGCCCAGTTCCTGTCAGGACATGGTTAGGTCTAAGCCACCCTGCCGCCGGGCGAAGGCCGCCCAGGACAGGACTCCACGCCCGGTGAGGAGGCCGGCAAGAGAAGTTTTCCTCCCTGTTCTCCTCTTCGTCAAAAATACTCCTCTATCGACTTTTTTTCCCCTCTTTGTATTGCTGTTCGGACGTTGCTCTCCCCAAGTCCCTGCGGCCCCTTCCCAGTGAACTGCGGGCAGTCGGACTGTAGGGGGTGCAAGAGCTCCACTGAAGTCCGGGCCCGCATGCCTCCGCGGGCCTGACCCGACGTGGAATAGGCCTTTATGGCCGCGGCGAAGCCCAGCGGCTCCCCGAACCCGGATCAGAAAGAGGGGATGGGATCAGCATGGGTTGTGACAGCGTGAGCTGCTCATAAACCCGAAGCTGGAAGTAAGATCTCAGAACAGGGAGCAAGCCTGTATTCCTTCTATGAGTCCCGTCCCTCTGCAACAGCGTGGTGTGCCAAATGTTTCTTCAGTGAGCTGCAGGAAAGGGGCATCTGCCCTCGACAGGAGTGCCAAACTAGTTTCTTCCTCAAGAAGATGTAATTAAGGAAAAAATGCAGTGTGCTAGCCATACAGAAAAAAAAAAAAAGGGGGGGGGTTGGGATAGAATAAGAAAGCAGTTGATGAGGATTTTCTTTGTAATTATAATTCCTGCTAGTATTTTCTCATATCTGGGGGATCCTGTGAATGTTGTGCCTTGTCTTTTTCCTTAAATATTTTCCCTTCCCCCCCCGCCCCGTGTGCATTATCATTACTATTCACTTATTTTTATAGTACATTTCACTTTTGAACTCAGTGTTTCCGTATGCCACTTAAGAGACTGCTCTGCTTAAGTGATTGTCACTCAAATGAGCCCTATTGTTTTGTGATATATAAGTCTTCTTCTATACCGCCTGGATTAGTCAGTTCAACGGCAGTGACAGACGCGCATTGTTTGTTGTTGGAGAGAGGAGTCTCACATGGAAAAACACATGTACATGCAGTCTAGACACATGCGTTTCCCACCAGAGAGGGAGGGAGAGTTTTAGCAACCTGGTATTTATTTCTTATTCTTGCATGCATGTTTTGTGTGTTGGGTATCACAGCTTGACAACAGGAAATAAGGTATTGAAGAAATGTTCAGGCATGTAAAGATGTGGCTCTCAAAGGATTAACAGAGCTCCTCTGCAGTTAAAGTATGAACCGATTATTTATAGCTCCAAATTTTGTAACACTGAAATTAAGGTTAAGCCTGAAAATAACAGGTACAAAAGCAAGGATCCAAATCTGTGCAGGCTGAGTTGGCAGTGTTTAGAGAGAACTAAAGCCAACGGAAGCTGTGTGAAGCACTTGAAAAAATCATTTTGTTCTCACAGAAGTGCAAAAGCATCAGGGGAGAAAATTAATTCAATACTTGTATTTGATGGTATGATATCATATGTTTAGACAGAATGTTAAGAAACATTATATAAGGAAGACTTCACCAATAGAACATATTTAATACAACGGGTGCTTTTATGAGGGAATAGTACAGAAATTTTCTTAAATATTTTCAGTCTAAAAAAGATTGCACTGTGCTAACTTTAATATTTGCTATGCTATAAAGTGTCATTTCTTCTCTGAAGCAAGTGAATTTATTAATGTGTATCAA
Source organism: Psittacula echo (assembly GCF_963264785.1). Taxonomy (NCBI): domain Eukaryota; kingdom Metazoa; phylum Chordata; class Aves; order Psittaciformes; family Psittacidae; genus Psittacula; species Psittacula echo. The sequence goes on along the minus strand of NC_137737.1, from coordinate 95,173,903 downwards.
TCCACTGTACCTGGGTAGAAAAAAAAACCCAGTTAATTTCTCCTCACTGTTATTAGTACCTGTATTCCAGAACAAAATTACAGATTCAGAAAGCCTGCCAGAAATCAGTTTTCTGTAGGTAGACAACACGGGAAGAGTCATCTTTTCAAATCTGTAGTGCCTTCAGTTTTTCCAAGGTTCCTGTTGAAAAATTAATTCCAAAAAATAAAACAGTTTTTGCTATCAAAACAAGGGGGATCATAGTGTAACATTATAAGACATTATAAGAACTCCAAGAAACTTTTGAATCAATTTTCCTGTTATTTTTCCCACTGAAAAGTGAATTGCACAAGACTGATCTGACCAAAACTTAGGTGAATAGGCCAAATAAATTTCCTCTTGTATTTCAACACAATTTTTCTCTTATTTTTCTTTGTCAGAAACTTCCTGTGTTCTCTTCTTACAAATGCTTGCAAAAAACCCATACATATTTATCTGGCATAATTTTGTACACTAGAAAGCAAATTTTAAATGTGATCTGTGGTCATTTGTATAAAGAACAGATATCAAATTGGTAAAATAATAAGAAAAAAAATATCGCTACACACTCCATTTCTTTGGGTATTCAAAACTAAGCAACATCACTGAAATTTCAAATGTTTTTTGGTTTTGTTTTGGTTTGGTTTTGTTTGATTTTTCTTTTCCCCTTGATTATTAACCTATTACAGAAAATATCTTCTATTCCTAGGTAAATAAGAAATCGAATCCATTTATAGACATGAGCATAAGGCAAAACATGAAGAAAAGAATGGAGTTCTCAGGTCTGTCTGTTTAAATCAACAGGACTGCTACAGTAGAAATTAAGGGGTTTACATGTGCATGTTACCTGTGGTGGTTATATGGGATGTTCTGCATTAGAATATACAGCTATAGTCTCTGTTTCATCAAGATTCTGTTTCCTTATAGATTTTGCATGGGAGAAATGTTACTTTCAGATGCATGGGTTTTTATTACATCCCAGAATTTCAACTGTTGTTATTATTTTTTCCTGGAAGTTAGAATTGTTTCCCGTGTGCATAATTTCATTTGTAATTTTTCATCAGAAGCTGCCATAAAATACATTCTAATCTTATTTATTAAAAGCAGTTGCCTCTTACAATAGAACTATTTTTTGACAAGGCTATACAGGCTTTTCTCTAGGAACTACTCATGTTAACAATGACATTGGTTTCAGAGAATAAAATTATTTGAATGAATGATGAATTTAATAATTTGCTAGATGAAAACATATCAAAATAGATTTTTTTGAAACTTGCAGTCTTTTTCTAAGTTTATTTTGCTATGCATTGAGCTTGCGAGCAGAAAGCATTAGGAGGACTTTTCATCTTGATTAGAGGTTGACGTGCATAACTCTTCATGCACCGAAATAAACATATGCCCCTTAGAGCAATGACACTGGGCTTAACAACTGAAGAGCCATTTAAAATCACAACGAGGCACACAAGTCAAAAATCACAAAAATGCATGTGACAATTTTATTAAAAATTATGAATGAATTCATTCGTCAAAAACAGTTAAGAAAATCCAAAGGCACTCTGCAATTTGTGTCTTAGGGCAAAGTAATTGATTGAGTAGATTGTATGTTTTTACAAGAAGGAAAAAAGAAACTTTACATACGTAAATGGAAGGAAATGGTGAAAGATATCATCCAACAAGTTTGCAGAATAGCTGAAAAGAAACAGAACTGAGCCAGCATGTCATGCGATTTCTCACTCAGACCCATGATAAAAGCTCTATACAGGCCTCTGAAGAATGAATTCCATAGGTGGAGTACCACTGCCATTAAATACTGTAGGTGCTGAGGTTGTTTTCATTTTCCTTTACTGTTCCTTTTGAAGTTAATCACTGTGTGAATATCAAGTAATATTTTTAATGCTATGGTGATGGATTCTGCATTTAACATTATTTTTGCAACTAGGACAGCCTTTCCATCTCTGAATGCAGATTTGGTTGTAGGAAAGGCAAAACTCCCTTCTCTGATTATATTCAGTTATCTAACCTGAAAAACACTGCTGCATATTCTACATTTGTTCTGTACAATAAATTCCCATTTGGTTTCCAGAGTAAATCTGCACAAAGGCTGAGTCAAGAATTGCAATAGCAATCCACAGTGGAAAGGAAATTTTCTCTATATGTGCTGCTGCTGCAGCAGGCTGCTTCACCAGGATGTCAGCTCTGAAGCACAGAGCCAAATTCAGCCTTATGCTACCTCCTTTTTGGACTCGATGAGGCTATGGAGGGTAAAGAATTTGTTTTCTACTTATTATGAAGCTGTTTAATGCAAGATGTATGGCAAAGAAGTACCAGCTATGAAATGTAAATGTTGAAAAATGGCATGACTCTGTTTAACTCCTTGTTACTTTACAATGCTATGGACAAAAATTGGAGCTGACATTTCTCTTTGATCTGGCTTACCCATCTCACTCTGCTGCTATCAGCAGTGTGTGACAGCAGCAGACATTAGCTAGGAAAGAGGGAATAGGGAAGAAAGAAAGGTAATCCTCCCCATGGCCTTCTTTGGAGAATAGTGAATTAGAGCCAGACGCTACACTTTCAGGTGGACTTAGAAAATTATGCCCTTCTCCCAGCAACTGTGTGCACATGCCAGGATATTGGGGAATACAGTCAAATGAACTCATTTATTTACAAAATCAATAAATAAAGACAAAAAGACAGAAAGCAAAATTGAAAAAGTGGAATACACCTGAACCCTGCTAAAAACATGATGTTTTGTTTCATTCTGCTTAGATTACATAATACGAATCAGGATGTGCAAGTTGTCCATGCGTGTCTCCTTTTGAATTTTGCCATATTTTTGGTCTCTGTGGCACAGAAGGGGATCAGGGATGGTTAGATGAATGGAGTAACTTATGTGAGTAAAGACAGTATTTCCTTCAACTTCAAAAAGAGGTGTCTAAAAGGAAATACGGCAGGGATTGATGAAATAGTGAGTAATTTGGAGAAGGCTGATTAGGAAGAGACTTCAATATTTCAGTACAAGGTTTGCAGGGCACCCGAAGAAGTTATCAGTATATTTAAACCGCGTACACCAAAAAGAATGTTACGAACTCTCCAACCACAGAATTCAAAAAAGAATGAATGCATTCAAGGAAGATTTGTCTAGTCATGCTAGAAAGTGTCCAGCTTTTCAAGCATTTCTCTCTTAATTCTCTGTCAAATGCCCACTACTGCTGTTGGCTGGGGACAAAATTCTCTACCAACTGGCTGATCAATATAATGATGATATTCTGAAATTCCTACCATGATTTCAGCAGTTTCAGTGTAGGTTACTGAAAAGTGTTTAAATTTCTGAGACTCAAATGCATCATGTTTCCTTGTGAGGCTCTGCTTCTGTTAATAATAGTTCAAAACAAGGAGTACAAACCCATATTTTACCTTTACATTATATATTTAATTTTAAAAATGTTTATGTTCACATAACCTACTACTCCTCCTCTGCTCACCTCCCAGCTTTGTGATGATTTCTAATGCAGAACACTGCATCCCAAATACTGTAATTCATTCTTCTTTTCTTCTGTTAGTCCCCATTTTCATTTTCCTTACATTTTAAGAACATTCCAGACTATCAGCAGAATTAATACTTAGCATTTTAAATTATTATTTTCTTTAGTATGCCATAATTTCTAGAATGTTAGTCTGGTTTACAGTCTGAAGTCAAGCCTCATATTTGGTTAGTTGGTGAATCAAGGAGGAAAAGGAGACAGCAACTTCTACCTCTTGTGAGGGTTGAATACTGCAGCTTCCAGTGATCTTTGTAATAAAGGACATGGAGAAGACTCAGATACCCAGTCTTTTTTGCCTCACTCCTTTACTGGTAAAATTCTCATTCAGGAATCCCAGGTCCTGAATCATTGGGGAAAGTCTGGAGAAAGAAAACCTTACCCTTGGTGGAGGATCAGCTTAGGGTACACTAAATAAACTGGACATAAGTCTATGGGACCTAATAGGATGCACCTACAAATACTGAGGGCTGTCTGATGCCATCATGAGGCCACTTTTGTCTTTGAAAGGTCATAGTGATCAGGGAGTTTCCTGACAACTGAAAGAAAGCAAATGCTGTCCCTATCTTCAAGAATGGCAAGAAAGAGAATCCAGAGAACTATACCAGCCAGCCTCATTGATTATGTTCAACATGATGCAGGAATAATTCTGGAAAATATTTCTGAGCGTATGAAATAGAAGAGGTGATTTGGAGTATTCAGGATGGTTTTAGGAAGGGTATATCATGCTTGATAAGTTCAATAGTCTATGGTTAGATGACTGACTTGTTAGGTGAGCAGACAGCAGTGGCTGTTGTCTTGGCTTTATTAAGGCTTTAAGTGCTGTCAGCTGTAACTTCCTCATTGACAAACTGATGAATCACAGGTGAAAAGACAGTGAGGTGGGTGGAAAACAGTCTGAACTATTGCACTTGAAGGGTCGGGGTCATGGGCATGAAGTCCAGCTGGAGACATTCAAAACCCGCCTGGACACATTCCTATGTAACCTTATTTAGGTGTTCCTGCTCTGGCAGGGGGATTGGACTAAATGATCTTATTGAGGTCCCTTCCAATCTCTAACATACTGTGATACTGTGATACTAGTTCTGTAATCCAGTGCTCGATTGTAGGGCTTGTACTGTTTGACATCTTCATTCATGACAAGGGTGATGGGACAGAGTATACCTTCAGTAGGTCTTCAGGTGAGGAGTGGCTGATAACACCAGATGCCTATGCTGCCATTAAATGGGATATTAAGAGGTTGTTGAAGTGGACCAACAGGAATCTCCAGAGGTGGAAAAAAAGGGAAGTGCCAAGGCCTCTCCCTGGGGAGAAAGAAACCTCCTGCACTCACCCAAATAGGCTAGGGCTGACTTTTTCAGCTTTGCAGAAAAGGCCGCAAGGCTCCTGGTGGACACAGTGGAATGTGAGCCAGCAGCAGCCATGCTGTGTTAGAGAGAGCTTCACCAGCAGGTCAAGACTGGTGATTCTTCTCCTCAGCCATGCTTGGAGCATATCTGGAGTGGTGTGTTTGGGCCTGGGCTGCCCAGTGCATGAGAGACTTGGACATGCAGGAGCAAGACCACTGAAAGGCCACAAAGATGCTGAAAGGATTGTAGCCTCTGACATGAGAGACTGAGAGAGTGGCAATCACTTAAGCTAGGGAAGGGAAGGCTCAGGGGCAAATCTTACCAGTGTAGTAGCAAGTAAAGAATACTGAGGCAGACTCTTCTCAGTGGTTTTACTAAAAGGTTGAGAAGCAATGGGCACAAACTAAACCACAGGAAATTCTGCTTAAGCATAAGGAAAAAAAAATGTTGTAAGGGTGATTTTCCCTGGAACACATTGTCCAGAGAATCCTCGGAGTCTCCATCTTTGGATGTATTAAAAAATGCAGCTGGTCAGTATCCTGAGTGACCTGTTATAGTTGACCCTGCTGTGAGCAGTGGGGTTGAAGATGTTCTTGAGGTCCTTTCCAATCTTAATGGTTCTGAGATTCTGCGATAATAGCCAGCAATACCCACTTGAAAGGTAACATCAATGAAGTGTTACATGGGCAAAATATGAGCATGTGTGTGTTATTTAGTAGAATATTGTACATGTAGCGCAATAGTGGTAGTAATGACTAGGACCCAAAACAGGGCATCTACAATAACCAGGTTTCTGCTTGGTGCTGCACTGTACTATATGGACATGTCATGTTTTGGTAGCGCACCTCCCTGATTTGTTGTCATGGTTTAAGCCCAGGCCGTAAATTAGAACCATGCAGTCTACTTCCCTCCCCACACTTTCTTCCCCCTCCTGGAGGGACGGGGAGGAGAATTGAAAGAATGCAGCTCCCACGCGTTGAGATAAGAACAGTTTAATAACTAAGGTATAACACAAACCACTGCTGCTACCACCAATAATAATGATAAAGGAAATAACAAAGGAAGAGAATACGACACTTCACCGACTGGTACCTCACCCTCACCCCGCCGTGATCCAGCCCTTCTGGGAACTCCCAGTTCTACATCCTGGGTATGACGTGCTGTGGTATGGAATACCTCTTTGGCTAGTTTGGGTCAGGTGTCCTGTCTCTGCTTCCTCCCAGGTTCCCCTCCTCCCTGGCAGAGCATGAGACTCACAAAGTCCTTGGTCAGGGTAAACATTCTGACCAGCAACTGAAAACATCGGCTTTATCAGTATTATCCCCAGGCCGAAAGTCAAAACCACAGCGCTGCACCAGCTACTAAGAAGGAGAAAAACTGACTGCTGCTGCTGAACCCAGGAAATTTGTGTTGTATGGATATAGCTTACATAGATTTCAGAATGCCAAAAATGTCAGTGGGAGACTGTTGTTTCATTGTCTGTATCTAGAAAAGATTTCAGATCTAGTAATAGTAAAGACTTTGATCTGAAGTAGATACAGAACTGTAGCTGGAAAAGTTTTGGGGGATTAACAGATTAACAGTGCTGGGGCTAGGTAGTAATGTGTTGATGCAGTAGTGAAAAAGATGCGTTCATGGGGAGGGACACACCAACAGAATTACTTGTCAAGGAGTAATGTGTATAACTACATTAAGGAGAGTTGCATCCTGAGAAGCAACTGACCCTGAAAGTGTCTGAACGCAAAGTTGAGGCAAAAGAAGAAAATATGCTCCTATGATAACAAGGAAGTAGTGAACATATATGTAGGAATATCCAAACACTCAATTTTAATATCCACATTTTAAAGTATGCTCAAAATTGGAGAGGACCCACAGCAGTTGAAGCTGAGGAGGAGGCATTTTACTGCAAGAAACATAAAGATCATTCTGCTTATTGTATTAAGAATGTCAGAGGTGATTTGATCTCACTGTAAAAGTAATGTCAGGAGAGATAGTGCGGGATACTAAAGGCTCTTTAATCTCACGGAGAGAGGCATAATTAGAACCAATGGCTGGAGGCTGAGGCAAGGCAAAGTCATCTGAGAAATCAAGTGCACGATTTTACAGTAGGTCTGAGAAGCCCTTGAAACAGATTACTGGGATAAAGCGATGGCCTTTCCTTCTGATGGTGTCTTCAATTCATGATTGGATGTCATTCTGGAAGATATGTTACTCCAAGGTATTATGTTGCATATGGTGAAAACAAGATGAAAGGAAGGCTTGCTGCTAGTAATGGATGCCCTACAATTGAGCTCCATGCCACTGCCACTGAGGAATGAAGCTCTCAGCCCTGTTACTGACTGTGTGAAGTTCTTTTAAGATGAACTGGATGGTACAGCAAAATAACTGCTTTTGGACTTAAAATCTATGGTTTGTATTAGAGGAATGAAAGATGTCTTTAATGTGTATTTCTAACCTTAATTATCATGCCCTGCTCTGCCCAAACAGCTGTAAGGCCACATCAGAGCCACCAGCTCTATGGCCTGATCTGGCTGTCTTCAAACAACAAGGTTTGTGTGTGTTAAATGTTAAATGTATTCTAAATATTGTATAAAATGAGTTTAGATACACTGAACTGAAAGAGCAGTTTCAAGGCACTTTAGTTAGAACAGTGTATAATGCTTAAGTAAAGATGATAGAATTATTATGCTCTGTCTAAAAATTAATACATTTTATTGCAAGGTGTCAACAGGTTAATATTTTACAGCCTAAACACTGGCAGACAGTCCTCACATTCTACTCTACTTACATTTTCACAAGCTTAGTAAACTGAAACAATAATCTTAATAGTAAGGAAAGCCAAGACTAAATTACAAGTTGCAGAGGCTTTTGTCAATTTTACAAATCCAACAATAGCCTGCAGGGTTCCAGGTTTGTTTTTAGCTGCTCAGGAAGCTTGTGTGATTTGCTCACACATTTTTTTCTTATACCCCAGAGCTGTGCATCTGCTAGAGTCAGGGATCTAATATTCTCTTTGAACTTCCTTAGCATCCTAGTGCATGCTGTGATCCATAATTAGTGCATGCACACACACATACACACACAAGCTATATTAACTCCTAAATGTCAGAAGTTCTGCTGTGCCCAGCACCTGGTTTAGAAGAACAAGAAGAATACAATTCTTGGTCTAACCTCAAGGTTGAAAGTCTACGGTTATGACTTGCATCCTTAGAGGGAAAGAAAATAGCAAATAGAACTTTCTGTTTTTCAGATGTGATAGTCTGACACAGTTTTTCAGATGTGAAGAAGTGCATATGTACGATCAAGGAGGCAATTGCAAAATGGCACAGAAACCTAAATGTTTTAAAGTTCAATTAATGATAAAAGATGTGACTGCTAATGCCCCTGGAACACCAAGATGCTTTCTTTGTCTGTTTGGAGGGCAGCGTGGCTAGGATGTATCATAGAATCATAGAATCATAGAATAGTTAGGGTTGGAAAGGACCTTAAGATCATCTAGTTCCAATCCCTGCCATGGGCAGGGACACCTCACACTAAACCATGTCACCCAAGGCTCTGTCCAACCTGGCCTTGAACACTGACAAGGATGGAGCATTCACAACTTCCCTGGGCAACCCATTCCAGTGCCTCACCACCCTAACAGTAAAGAATTTCTTCCTTAGGTCCAATCTAAACTTCCCTCATTTAAGTTTTAACCCACTACCACTTGTCCTGTCACTACAGTCCCTAATGAAGAGTCCATCCACAGCAACCCTATAGCCCCCCTCACTCTGGAAAGAAACCTTTGGAGCCAGAAGGCAGGGGTTTGGGGGTTGATTTGTTTTCTGGGTTTTTTGCTTTGGTTTGGTTTGGTGTTGGTTGTTTTTTTTTTTTTGTTGGTTGTTTTTTTTTTTTTTTAATTTTTTTTTTTTTGGGGGGGTGGTGGTGGGAGTTTTTTAATTATTTTTATTTTTATTTTTTTCTTTTGGAGGGGGTTGTTGTTTCGTTTCTCGTGTGTGTGTGTGTGTGTGTGTTTGTGTTAAAAAAACCCCACACTACCACCAACTAACACCAAAACACTTGGACTCTGCAATCAGTGGGATAAGAATACTGGTGTGACAAGTTATGCCATGTGTGGTTATTTTTACAAGGGTCTTGAATGAGTACATGCCAGCCTGTCTAAAACAACTGGATAAAAGACCAAAATCCATGTCAGAGACCCCATTTCATGGCAAAGGGAAGTCTGAGAGGGCTGCCTGGTGCTCCACTGTGAGCACTTCATAGGTTTGTTAGGGAAGAGCAACATTTGTTGAGTAATTATTTGCAACAACTGAAAGTGCTCTCATTTCTGTTAGTGACAGTGAGAAGGGCACCGATCAAAGATTCATCGTGGAGTATAAGCAGTAATGTGGAGGGATATTGCCTCTGTGAACTTGAGGAGCTTTAACTTCTTAGTACTGATGTGTTGCATTTTAATTGTACCAAAAGAAACATTACGTTCAGTCATATTTAGCGACACAGCTATGGATCTGTATTACATTATTGTTGGGGACATCCCAACAGCTACGTTTGAAGCTTCACACCTTTTTACAAAGACTAAATAAGGACCTCTGTTAAAGATCTTTGAGATTATAAACTATAGTAAAACAAGAGCCAAGACCCCAAGTTAGCAGAAGGTTACATACTCAATAAGAAATTCAGTGGTCAAATTGCATTAATATCTTAAATGTATAAAATAATTGCAGGGCCCTTTATTCAGATTCCTGACACTGGTTTTATTTTTTCAACAGGCCACTGAAGTGTGCCAGGCTGTCAGTAAAGTACCACAACATGTATTTGTGTGGAAATTACTGTACAATATTTTGCACCAATTTGCTCTTCTGTCAAACATGTATTTTCAACTCTGTCACAGAAAATTCCTGATGCAACAGGCACACAGCATTACTTCCCAGTTTATTAGATAACCTTCGTACAAGATGAGTTTGTTCTTGCTTTTATCCATTCTTCTCTGATACAATAGTAGGGCTTTGCATACACATAAACATAAACAAAAAGAGTCTTTGGTTAGCAGATGGCCCAAAGTCCACTGAGACTGCTGTTGAGCGTGTAGGATGTGTAGATATCATGTATGCTTAGTTTTCCAGGATGGACAAGAATGGTTGCATTAAGTACACTATAACCATATTATTCCAAGAGGTGAGCACTACAGAATCGCAATTTGATTTAAAGCCAGCTGCCTGACTGAATGTCCAGGTGTTAAAGCAAGATCAGAGGATGCATTTCTGGAACATGTATGAAGTCTTTCACTTATGCACTTCATCCCACCTCCTAGAATCCAGGCTGTAGCTAACTGTACTGCAGTTCAGGCTCCTCACAAGTGTGAGAGTGATATAATGTTTAGGTTGCCTCTCAGCTGAGCCGAAATCTTACTCGCATTAAGCACATTTTGAGGATGTTGTGAAACTCAGTCAATGCAATGTAATCACAGGATTGTTACATTTATTTATCAGCTGCAACTTTCATAAATTAGTGTATAGTAATCTCTTTTGATGATACATGTTCAGATTAAGGTTCTGCCTTCTGCAACTAGCTGCAGCAGAAATCTAGAACAAAAATATGACCATTCATTATTATTATTTATTTATGCTTTTATAGTACTTCTGAAAGGTCCTGCAGCTGGCAATACTATCTTCTAATCTGCAATCCAAGACAAGAGTAAAAATAAATAGAGTTTCAATATTATGTTAAAAAGGATTTCATCATGTTATAACTTGTGTCCTGGTGTCAACTGGCGCTGGTCATATTTTGATTTCCTATTGTAGTAAAGGTTAAATGTAATTTGGTATTGTTTGCTACAAAGGTATGCAAGTATGGAAGACTGAAGTACTGCTTAGAGCATCTAAAGTTCAGAAACATGTCATCTGCTCTTACTGATGACTGCACTTTTGCTCCTTTCTGGAAGTAGAAAGGAAGCAAGAAGTTCCTACTATGTTCTTCTTGGAGTAATATGGAGAAAAATCCGGATGTAAAGAAAGATACCTTTTTGGTTTTTTCTTTTTAGATTAGAATCCATTATTAAAACCACTGAATATTGGTGAGATTGATATGCTTGTGAAAGTGCCAATGAAATAATGCCCATGATAAATTATCAGCTGCTCAATCCACTAATTGAAGCAGAACTTTTTTTTTTAGGCTAGAGCTTTTCTACTATCATGCAAGCAATGCAAATGAATGGTCAAAATACACAAATGAAAAGAAAGATATTCCAATTTGAAGTCTTGCAAGACACTTTGTAACCTAGAGCGAATGTGTAGCAAGTCTTACTCTTTTTAGAATAATTAAAAAATAAAGTGAAGAAAATTTCTCAAGAGACTCACACTGGGTGCAGCATGATGGATAATACAGAGCCAAGCTGCACACCAGGGAAGGAACTCAGCTTCTGTATGTCTTTCACCTTTATCAAGACACTGAGATGTGAGCACACAGATAAACAAAACTGTCAGAAAGTTTGTGGGTCAGTTGGTTGGTTGGTGGGAGTCGATTTGTGGTTTGGTGGCTTGGTTTTTAGTGGTTTGTTTTGTTTGGTTTTGGTTTTGGGTTGTTTTTTTTTTTTAGGAAATAACCTTCAGCATGAAAGCTACCTAAAAACAAAGAAAGTACAGTCCTCATCTGGTGCTGTTTAAACCAAGTGCAGAGAGCTTTAAACTCACTGCCTGAAGATTGTTTGTTATCCACTGCTCCATGGCAGTTCTGAACAATTCATGCTGGGTTTGAGGAACTCTTGCAGCATGTGTATGTAGTCTGCCTACCACATCATCTTCCACTTGTCTCTGAAATGTGGATTAAGAGTAGTTTATTTAGGTATTTTCAGGTGCTGGGATGATTGTAAAGAAATAAATTATCTCTCCAAGCTCTACTCTGAAGCAATAAATATATTCCAATATATATTAACATGTTATTTGTCTCCTCTCATGTGCAAGTTATTTCAGTTTGCTTAGAAAAGCAAATGTGAAACTATTTTCAATCAGAAAGTATACATGCATTAGCTCTGCACGTATATCTCTGTTTGTTCTACAGCTCTTTACGAAATGCAGTGTGGATATCTTTACAGCTTTTAGCTCCCTACACAGTTACAGCATATCATAAAGCCTAAACTAGATCAGTCAAAGGAACCAAAGGAGTTTCCAGCTCTATTTGATTCAGAGAACCAGCTGAAAATTTCCTTTATGACTACAGTACATTTGGGCCTTCAGCTATAGTGAACTACCACTGGAAAACACTAGTTTATCATTCACAGCAGTGAAAAAGGAGGTCATACAAGGATCACCTCTCCAATGACATAAACATGAGACTTTCCTCACAAGCTGTCAAGCTTCAATTGTTGGTGAGATCTGTTGTGTCAGTGTTTCATAATAATTGCTTCTAAGTCTTGTTAAGAGTCTAAGACAAATTACCTGAGTGACATGCTTTTGGCACCAGTGAAGGAACAGCGAGGGGAATACATATTGCATAACAGACTTGCCCATCAAGATTTTATTTGAGTTTATTGCAGCAATTTTACTATTACTTCCCATTATTTGAAATACCATAATAAAAGTTGCAAGTTATCTCATGCTCACAAGGAAACATTTGTTCCCTGGATATCTAGCTGGCCAACATAAACTCATTCATAACAATGGACTTCTTTTTAAGAAGTTGTGTTTTAAACAAAATGAAAAAATGTTGATCCTTTCCATTATGCCTTCATAATGATCTTTTAATAATCTTTTCCTTAGATTTAAAAAGTAATATTGGCTGTCTTTGCACCATAATTCAGGTACCATTTCTTTTGCATCATATGCAATAAATGGATGGCAGGTTATGTATATTAGTGAAAATCAACAGCACACCTGTCCTAATCTACAGGGATGTACTTGTCTGCAAAAAGATATCAAATGAAATATATTTTTATATATAACATTATATATACATAATGTATTATACATATTTCCTTGTTAATAGCTATAGAGGAAAGTGAATGACAGTGCTTGCAAAACACTGCTGCTGTTTGATTATCTATAATGAGATTTATATGAGAGTGTGGAAAGGAGTTTTGTGATTGAGTTTTTGTTGGTTTTGTTGTGGGGTTTTTTTACATTGACCAAACAAGCAAACAAAAACCTCACTGAATGAAGAATGGGTCAGCCTGTCTCCTTTTTACACTCATAAGCATATTTCACACAGAAGGTCAGATAGGTTAGCACCTTACCTTGCAAAACTTACAATGTCAGCAATGAGTCAATTTAAGTGTAAAATAACTCAGAGGCAGACAAGAGGGACAAATACTTGATTACTTACTTGTGACTGCCATTTCTTCAGGTTTTTATTTAAAAAAACAAACAACTAACCAAACCCCCTCTCTGTCTGCATGGCCAAGTTTATTTTTTCAGGCAGAAACTGCTTTTTGGATTTGATAAACAGGACACATCAACTAACAATTTAAACTCCAAAGCCATAGTAATAGGTATGTGGCTTTTTCCCAGAGACTTGAAGTTAAAATGCTACAAGCACTGCAGAATGGCAGCTAAACACATGTCCCTTGGGCTCTGCAGGGCTTCGTTCTGCACAACGATGGAAATGTGAAAAACAAGTTGAATGCAGATTTGGTTGTTTCCACCAGGCTGCAAAAGCCTAGAGGATTTTTTTGCTTATGTCAGGGATCAAGCTATCATTGCTCAGTTTAAAGCAAAAAAGTTACTGTGATGAACTTCACTTTTTACTTTGTCCAGGGCCAAAGAAATCAAAATCTTAATTAGGAGCTTGCAGACATGGTGTTATCCTTAAAATAGGCATAAATCATTGCATAAAACAAAAATGACATTTCTTTGTAATTTTTTTTATGGTAGTTTTCCATTTGCTATCATGCTACTTATATGGATTATGTTGGCAACTGATCGTATAAACACCACCCCAATATATAGATTTGAGGCAGTCTTCCTCTCAGTTGTTTTTATTAGCAGTGCCCTTCACTGTTACTTGTTATTTTCTGTTTCAGAGGACTGAGAAGTTACCACCCTGGCCTTGTGCCTCCATGCCAGCACAGACAGGGCCTGGAATGTGATGGAGATGCTCTTTGACCTGCACAGTGAAAGTCTTTCTGAACATGCAGAGGTCACAAAGGGCTTACTCAGCAGTGCTGCTGGTTAGAAAGGTGGGGTCTCTTAGAGAGAAGCAATAGTTGATGTGCAATAGGAATTATTCAATTTTGATTAACAGCTATTATTTTAAGCTTTTATATGGTCATATAGTTGATGATTAACAAGCACATAATTCCCTTAGAATTGCATTTGCTGGGTGCCTTTAACAGAATGGGACTAAGGGCTGCTGCCTTGGCTGAGGTTTGCACTTGCAGCTTGTTTCTGCCTTTGTAGCCTACTGTAAACAGCATAAAAGCTGTAGTGTGTAGGGACTGATTAGTATTCTAAAATAGTTTAAGAGCCCTCTGATGGGCCTCCTTCACATGTATTGTGTAAGTCCTGAGTACCAGTGCCAAAGGAGACATAAATTAAGCCATGTATGTTAGCGTGTAGTTGGCAAATGCAGTTATATGGACCTTTCTCTGCAATATATTTTTAATATATTGAGTCAGAAGCAAAGATACAACAATAGCCTTTCCCTCTAGGTAGAGAACCCAATTTCATTATGTGTTTGCTTGGTATAGGAAAAAATGTAGACTGCAGTGTGGTCTCCATTCCAAGGGCTGTTCTGAGTATTACTGCAAAATAATGCTAATAATGCTAGAAAGTGTTTGACATTATTATGGTGGCAATGTGTATGTGAAGTTTCACAAACAACTGTTCCCATAGTCCTTGGCATCAGACCACCATTCTGCAAAAACAAAGTAATTCCACTCCATTTCCAAAATAAGACAAAGTCTTCACCTCTTGCTGAGAAAATACAGTCCTACAAAACTATGCACCATTTATCACATATGGCTTGTCAACCCAAACCAAGCACTCTTCTTAGCTGCCCACAAACTGACAATAAGAAATATTGTATCATCATATTTTATTTTCCACATACATTCTAGAAACAGCCCTATTTCAGATCCATTGTTCAGCTATGATTTGGACAGCGTAAGCCACTCTTCCCACCCTCCAAAGTATATAGTGTCTGTAAAACCACTCAACAGCTCCCTGGTTTACCTCCTGATATAGACTAAATGCCACATTGTAAGAACTTTATGGTACATGAGCAGTTTCATGCCTAATTACTGTATTTCTGTGTGCAAAATTAGAACCTCAGTCTAGAAAATTTGTGTCTAAGTTGTTTCAGAAGTTGGTTTGAAGGGTATGGATTTTCCTTTTTATTTTTTTATTATTACTGTTTTTCAACTCACATAGGCCTAAATGCTGGAGTCAAAGTCATTCTTTGCATAATGAATTTTACTTTCAACTTTTCTCATATTCTAAAAGAAATATTTAAAATCTTAAGGTTAGCTTTATCCATGTAGTGACATATATCTTTGTTTTGGAGTCCAAATAAAGGTCTTTTGCAGTTATTTAGAAGCTAGTCTTTGTAAATCTTTTAAAAAGTAAGAAAAATAGTAAAATATTTTATCACAATCTAGTCTTTGCATTTCAGAATTCCTTTGCCTGTTAAATAGGAGTCACATATTCTCTGAAAAGTCTGTTTGGGCCTTTTTGATAAAGATGATTAGCAGAGAGCTGAACGCCAGGTGAAGTCCTCTAGCTTCAGGCCGGGCTAGAGGAATGGCCATCACCTTTTTCATCTCTACTCTGCTGAGTAAATTTCTGAGTAAGTGTATCTGTGTTGTTCATAGACTGCATCAGTCCAATCCCATTCTTCCAGCAAGGAGGCATGATGAAGAATAGCTCTTTGGCACAAAATGCTTATAGTGTCATGGTATTGTCTTACTTATTACTTACTGCCTAGCATTGTGGCTGGCTTAAAGATAAGTGGTCCATCCTGTGACTGCTGAGATTTCATGATTAGTTCTTATTCTAGAGGGAGCAGGCTGACTGGACAAGTGAGGAGGGCTGATCACATATCTGTGGTGCTTCTACCAGTGTAGTTCTTAATCTTAGACCTGAAATTAATGTAATTTTACCCTGCATTTATGAGGAACAACCTTTCTTACAATAATCTGAAGGAATGATCAGACAGGCTGCCAAATATCAATTAAGTCCTATTGACTTCAGTGACATGGGATATGACCATACACCTTCTGTGATTTATATGGTGCTGTAAGCTAAAATATCTTTTACAGAATGACAATCAGTGCAGTTTTCTGACAGCTAATTATGTGACTCTCACAATTTGGAAGTACTAAACAAGATTTCTGTCATAAACAACATCATAAATCTAGAATAATTCAAGTTTTATTATAATGCATTACTTGGAAGTTTAGATCCCCTGGTGAGGTTTCTTTGCACTTTACCTCTCTTTGCACTAGTGGAGTTGTACTGGCTGGATTTCAGCCTATCATACTGTTTCTGCTACCAGAAATGTTAGGTTTTACCAATGAAATCCTGAGAAACAAAGAAATTAATTGAGTCTGTAACTTTGTCAAACCAACTGACTTCAGAAGATTACCTGCTATAGAAAAAAAGATTAAACAGACCATTTTGGATATCATTCTTTTCAATTAATAAGTACAGATTCATAAAACATTCTAGTGACAGAGCTTTTGCTTGCTTCAATCCACTGTGTAATCATGTGGAGAAGCAGAGATGGGTATTACTTGTCCTTTTTTTCCCAGCAGAAATCAATTTTTTCCAAGTTTGTTTTAACTCTAGCTTAAAACTAATCTTGTACTGTGACCAGGTAAAACTTTTAAAGCATGTTGTTCGTACAAGCTCACTAATCAGTGATGATGCACCATCCTGTTTACCAGATCAGCCAATCAGACATTTAGTAAACTTATAAGCTAAATGAAGTCAGACACTGCAACTACAAGGCAATTTCCTTTTCTGAATTGAGATCAATATTTACTAGCTTTCTACAATGTTGCCTATGCTTGCTTGATCAGCATCTGCTTCTGAAGACCATTGATTGTCCAGAAGGCCTTTTCAAAGGCAGATAATGCTCTTTTCAAATACACTTTGTATTGATCAGCAAAAAAGAAAAGTTTCTGATGGTGCAGAGTGCAAAAGCCATTTATAAAGATTAAGGACAGTGATATGTCGCTGTGGGTCACAGCGAGGTTGAATTAATGTGGGCTAATGCATGTTCTACTTTTGAAGACAATAGACAAAAGTATTTGAGGATTTAAGTGATAGTATACCTTCACTTGCAAAATACCTGCTATACCATCACCAGGGAATTAAACCATTCTCCTTCAAAAATGAATTGCTTGTACTTACTCTCCAGTCCCTTCTCACATGACTTCATATTCTGTGTCCAACGACAAATTAATATATTAACTTGATGGACCATGGAATTTGATAAAATCAAAGAAATTTTCTTTTCTTTTTTTTTTTTTGTGGCTTAAGCCAATACAAAATAAGGGAGATTAATGCAGTCAGGATTTTCATAGCAAAATAAATAGGTGAGGGTAGTGGAAAATCTTCACAAAACCCCCAAGATTAATCCAGAAAAAAAATCAGATACTTTCATAAACTTTGCATTTTATTCTTCTCCCTGTTGTTTTTGTGTTTGAGGAACATGGTGCATCTGAATTTTGGCCTAGAAATGTAAGACTGTGTATCATCCTGAAATTAAAAATGATGACAGGATATTCACAGATGTTTCGAAGTAAGAGTTGGTCCTATGAGAGTTTTATACAGGAGATGAGGCTGGAAAGAATTAAGAGGTCTTCTTCAAGAATTTCATAGACCAGTTATGCTGCTAAAATAAACAAAATGGAGTGTATATGGTCTGCTGGTGTCTACATCTCTGAAAGAATAATAATTGCAGCATATCTATGAAATAAGCATGTGATTTCCTAGCTGGAGTTCTCTGCAAATGCCAAGATTGATCACTGGAGTATGGCACATACCTCCCATTAAAGTAAGCAGCCGTGGCATATATGTTCAAGGACAAATTTTTTTGTAACTTCAGTAGCATATATTTTACATACAGGCAATATGTGTCTCTCCTGACCCTCTTGTCAAAATAAAAGTGATATCCATAAAGAGCAAATAACTCTTTATTGTCTTAAGTAAATTGATAATGATTACATAATTGGCTAAAGCTCACATTCATATTATTTCTGAGGCCTTCTTCATATTGTGGAGTTCTTGGCTCCTTTAATGGTCCCTTTCTTTCCTCCTTTGGTCATGATGCATTAAAATAGTCTTTGCTCCAACAAGTGAAACTTCATGGTGACACTTCTGAAGACAGAAAGTACAAAAGAAACTGGTACTATATATCCCTAATAGTCCCCATACAGCAACACACATACATATAGGTATATACATATGTGTATACACAAAAAAAATAAAGAAAATGCAAGCTGAAGAGTTGTTAAATTCTAGTTTAATTATGAGTGTCCAAGGAAATTGATTCTGACCCAAAATGAATAGTCACACTAGCACAGAAGGAGCCTGGGAAGGCTGAATTCTTTGTGGAGTGCCCAAGTAAGTCTGTGATGAGAACTTGACTGAGATAGAAAAGAGGTTATTTTTGTTTTGCTTTCTCCCTTTCTCATACAGAAGCCAGGTTTTTTTCCCAGTTTGACCCTGAGGCTTCCTTTGGCAGTTTACTTTTGCTCTTTTAAACTCATTGAGGTTTTTTTCATAAACTTTTCCTATTTTTGTCCACCTCAGGTCTCTGGAGGAGGTCGCTCCCTCCAAATGTTTTATCATTCTTTTTCTTGTAACACTATTATATAATACATTTAATATGGAGGATCCTGTGAAAATGAAATCTAAACTGGGTTAGTGTGAGAATTTATCCTTTATGATTTTTTTCCTGCTGGCTAGCTGGGGAGGTCTGAATTTCGTCTGTTTTCAGATACGGTTTTCACTCGTGGTCCACAAGGATGGCATGTCCTTACCAGATTGCAGTTTACAGCCTCATACCTTTCTACAGATGTCAGCTCATACTTTGATTGCACTTATTTTTTTCTAAGACATACCATATTTTAATTATGGGGATAATTAATTATTTCTTTTCTGTATGCATATTATACTATTTAGAATAGAACTTTCACTTCTACACACTGTTTAAGATACCTAGCGTCACTTAAATGATTTTGAGATTTTATGAGAAGTATTTTTTGAGTATACTGCATTACGCATTTAAAAAAGTCTGTGTTTTTCGCATTTAACACCTTAGTGCCTTTCAAAGTGGTCTCCACTTGTTGTGAGAGAGCAAACATCTACTATTGGTATCAATAATTGTCATATTAGTTTTTTCATGAAGGTTCTCTCTATTTTGCAGATATCATAAAAGACAATATTAAGCTCTATAACAAGTTTTTTAACAACTGTATATCTCATGTCATTGAAAAAAGTATCAGCTGTCACCATGAGTAATGAGCAAACTCCAGTGGAAGAAATAACATGAATACCCTGCGCACAAAGAGGTATTGCAGGACAGATATTTTATTACCCATGTTTACAAATGAACATCACATAACATGTGTTTATGGTTGATATAATTGAAGAAAATATGCCAAGAATTGCAGTTTTTACAAAAACAATGTTTGTTGAATATGTAATGCTAAGGTCACTGTCACTAAAAAGACAAAACATCTCAAAGAAAAAAAAAACAAACAAAAAAACCCCAAACCCAAAAAACCCCATGTTCTGCATCTTGACTGAAAAAAGTAACAATTTTTTAAAACTCAAAAAAGACATCTGAAGACAGTGATATTATCATTGTTGTTGCTACTGTTGTGCCATTTATATTCTATAAAGGGATATGCCAAAATAATGTAATTTCAATACTTATTATTGAGCAAAAGAAATTTTTACAATTTAAAGCAATGTTTTCTGTCTTCAGAAAAAAACCAGGCATTGTTTATTTATTTAATGGAGCAAAAAGACACCCAAAAATGTTGTGGTTTGATTTACAAATAAAGTTAAAAAAAAAAGAAAGAAAGAAAATAATATCTACACTGTTAGTATAATCTATGGTTTTATTTTTCTTAAGACTTGACTGTGTGGTAATCAAGACATATGAGAGACTCCTTGACATTACTGTAATGAAATAAACCATTTAAAGGTATTACATTTTGAAAATCTTTTTTCTGCAGGTATTCTCAGGCATTTTTGTAGTGTACTTTAGGTGCTCAAGAATTAGTCTTACATACTTCTCTGTAGCATTTTCAGGGATTTCTTTCACAGTTCTTTCTTATACTGAGACAAACATCCCATTATTTCTCAGCTTCTTTAAATCCACTGTGACAGTTATCAAGCAAAGGCGGCAGTTGGTGAACCACCTCTCCATACACCATGAGATGTTTCTTGTTGAATGCTTCTGCCCCAGGATGTACAGCTTGAGAAAGTCCGATGTAATATATGATCAGAACAGTTCTGAGTCCTTTATTACCCATTCCGAAGACAAGGCCTCCTGAGAGACTTAGAAATTTATAAATTGGTTTCATCTGGTGTGACGGTTTTTTTATAGCACCTCTCCAGATCCAGAAGAGAATCTGTGCCTTTTTGGACATCACTCAGTGGCTTCAACTGCAGCAAAGTAGATGTACCACAGAAAGATTCCAGGACAACCTTTCCTGGAAAGGTGTATGCACCTGGTTGAGGCAGAAATGGACTGCAGCCACACATCATGAGAAGTGGAAAGCTGCTGGGAGGGACAGTCCTACGTGGCAGTCCTCCTCCTCTCAGCCTAAGCTCATTGTATTTTGTATCCAAAGTGTTGCACCACTGAAGTTCCTGCTCCAGCACTCCAATATGATTCTAATATTGCCACTAATAAGGAGTCAAAATTTGCTTAGTCTATGAAGGTAGATAATGTTCAGTTGTGTGAGGCCCAGTTCACATTTCTGGTGTAGGCTTACCTGAACCAATCACACTTGCTGCCAGCTACCCTACAGGGTGTTTTCAGGTGCCTGCTTAGACATACAAATCTGCTGCCTCATTATCAATAGGTGCTGGCCTGACTAGATCTGTGTATCTGAGTAGCCAGTGTATGTAAGAACAATGTCAAACCAGAAAAAACTGAACAACAGTGGGGTTTTTTTAGGTTTCAAGAATGTCCTTGCAGTTTACAGGATTCAGAATCCTGCAGTGTGAAGCCTGCATGTTTCTCAGACATTGCAAAGCTCACAGCCTTGCAATGATTAAGTTCAAGATGGTGCTTTTGTTATAGGCTTGGCTTCTCAAGGTCAGAAGTTTGGTCTGAGAAATTTTCTTTCAGGAAGCTGGCCAAGATGCAGAAGCAAACTTGGCACTTTAATCACACTAAAAATGTCTCTATCTATGCCATAAACATCGCTGCATGCTGGAGATGGGGCCAGCTGGGCCTTTTTTGCTGACTTTCTCAAGGACGTCTTGGCAAGGTGGCATTATTGAAACTGTCTCAGGTTATTAGTACCTTTCTGACCTTGCTTGGACACAACTAAAAACACTCACAAAGCACTTGCTCCAGCCTCTTCTTTGCTCAGACACTGTTTGCTCCTTTGTTTACTCCTTTGAGAAAGGAGATGAGTATGGAAGTTTGTGCTGGGACATCTAGTCTAGGTCATGCTTTAAGTAGAAAGATTGGACTAGATGATCCTTAAGGTCTTTCCCAATCTGGTATTCTACGATTCTATGATTCTGTGAATGAAAGATATGGAAGCTCGGTAGGAATGTATGCTAACCATGGATCCCACTTCCT
The DNA here is from genome assembly GCF_963264785.1 of Psittacula echo. Classification (NCBI taxonomy): domain Eukaryota; kingdom Metazoa; phylum Chordata; class Aves; order Psittaciformes; family Psittacidae; genus Psittacula; species Psittacula echo. The sequence goes on along the minus strand of NC_137737.1, from coordinate 95,152,227 downwards.
TACTCATATTTTCCTTTCCTTTCTGTTTTTGCTAGAAGGCATGACCAACTTTCATATACAGGGTAGCACAAGGAGCCTTTGAGTGTATGTCAGTGTGCCTGTGCCACGCTGGACATGCCAAACAGCCCATGATGTGAGAGTAATTCATCTTAGGACATTTTCATAGTGGGCAGCTTTAATGTATGTGTGTGGACATAGCCATGGCAAACATATTACTGTTCTCAGTTGGGTGTCCTTGCCCCTTGTTGAATATATTTCTGACTATATTATGTCCTTCACCTTAGTTTAATTCAGTCACTATGGGTACAAACTGGAACACAAGAGGTTCCACTTAAACTTGAGAAGAAACTTCTTCTCAGTGAGGGTGACGGAACACTGGAGCAGGCTGCCCAGGGAGGTTGTGGAGTCTCCTTCTCTGCAGACATTCAAAACCCGCCTGGACACATTCCTGTGTAACCTTATCTAGGTGTTCCTGCTCTGGCAGGGGGATTGGACTAGATGATCTTTTGAGGTCCTTTCCAATCTCTAACGTACTGTGATACTGTGATACTACTGGTCTTACCTTTTCTGCTGTTTCCATTCTTCTTTTCATTCCATATGCCATGCCTATGCTTCACAACTTTCCATTCCCCCAAGAAAAGCAGCCATGGGTTGACATTTGTTGCGATCATGCTGTTCAGTTTATGAATTTTATTCCTTCCTGTCATTTTTATATATCTTGTTTAATTTAATTGTAAGCTGTTTAAAACAGGGACAGCTTTTCTGCTTTCATACAATACCTTGCTCAACGTGTCTGTAACCTCTATAATTACTCAGGTGCAATTATAATGAAGAGTTATTATCAGCTATAATAATTATTCTAGGACCAAGAAAAACACAGTCATATCCTTAGTGCATTCCTCTCCGGTTCTTGAGCAATGAATGAGCCTGAACACAGTTGTGTACTCTGTCCTATGTGTTGTGGTGATATTGTTTTGGAAATGTTTTTGAATGTTTAGAATACAATAAGCCATTCAGAAGTTTTGCTCATCCAGTACAAAATATGATATTAACCAATTGCTGACCAAGGAATGAATCTTCCTATTTTGTCTTACATTGACATTGTTGCCATTATTAAGATTATTTCAGAGATCTTTTGAGGATATTTGCATTTTTCATCTGAGACATTTTTTAGAAAATTAGAAAGGCTTGAAACTGGTCAGAGAACTAATTTAGTTTAGATCTAGCGACTATCAGCATAAAATGGTCTAGGACCTCATCAAAACAAATAGTGCAAATGTCCATGATATTGTCACAACATATATCTAGTCTGAGGAACTTCGACCTGAGAGTACTGTTAGTGCTAAAATACCTACAAAAATTCAAGAGGTGAACAACTGAGTGAATGGAAAAAAAAAAAAAAAGATTGAAAAAGAGAATGAAAATAAAAAAGTTTGTTAAGTACAAGGATGCTAGTTCTGGCTTATAAGGCTCATGTTGCAAATTGTTCAAAGCTGGAATGGTGTTGTGGGAAGTACTACTGTGCGGGCACTATTCTGTTGTGCTTAGGCATCCATTTCTTGTTCCCATGAGACACCAGAAATGATTTGTGTCTCTGATCTGGCCTACTACAACAAGTTTTATATTCTTTCATTAAATTCTTATGAAAATTGCCTGAAACTTCACATAGGAGTAAGAATGTGGTATTAGTATCAGAATCAAGCACTAACGTTTCAGAGATGTTTACAAAGCTTAAACATACCTTTAAAATGACATATTTTTCTGACTTTCTTTAGTATTCCAATGTTTCTGATCAATAATTTCTGACATGTAGCCTACCAACGATATTGTAAGAACTTCGTTTACTCATATACTTTGATGAACTACATCATAGCTATCATACAGAAAAGACAGATAAAGAATTACATTTGCAGTGCGAGAGATCTGTTGAATTATTTTCTTGGTGTCATGCACACTTACAGAGCACATGGAAGGCAGTGGTTTCCAAACATTTTTGTTTCTTTATATTATCTATATTAGAAAGCAAATACCATACTTATCAAGGCAGCATGTTCTCACAAGTATATAGAGTATTCTCATTATCTCTTGATTAATAGACAGAACTCATTATGTAGATTTGATCTTGTAATATTTTTAATATTTAGTTTTATTATAGGTGCAAATAATAGTAATAAAAAGTACCTCATTCTGGTACCATATTTTCTGGATATGAAGCGTTCAGATAGTCACCCAGGGGCTCTATTTCTGCTAGTTATAATGGGTTGTCCTGTTGATCACACTCGAGTTGTCATTCAGTAACCTCTGCAACTGCAATAGAATAGTTGCAGAAAAAAGCAAAGGCTAAAAGAGCTGGCACAAAGTAAAAAAAATCACAGCTGCATTTTATTCAGATTTTTCTACTCTGAAGTGGAGCTGCTTTTGCACTCAGTAGCTTCCCTGTTGTAGCTGATCCAGCACAAGGTTTTCTAAATGGTTCTGCTCTTTATACAAAGAGTGTGTCTCTGTACATGTAAACGCAACTCAAGGATAGAATTGAAAAACTGCTCTGCTGCATTGCAGGGACTGTAGACCTGCCTCTGGGATCTGAAAATATTAAAAAGCTAAATCATATGGACAAAAGTCACATGTCCATGTTTGACTCGTTTTGTAGTAAATATGAATTATATAACTAGGGATGGTTGCCCACAGATGAAGCCTAAAACGGGCAGTTTTCAACAACAATGGCCACAAAAAGGTAAAAGCGAAGAGCGGTACCTTTTGGAAACCAGTTTTATTTGGCACTGGCTACTAACAAATACTAGCTTACAGCTACACCTTGTTCTGCGGCTTGAGCTCTTGCGCAGTGAAGAAACTCTGGGCCAAGAATCCTGAATCAATGCTTTGCCCTGTTCTTATGCTCTGTTCACATTCCAGGCTTCTGATACTCCCTTTTTCACTTTTTCCAGATAGATAGGCATGCATCCTAATCTCTGCTCCCAAAGTCTGAAATGAAATGTGGATAATTGCTCTGTAAGCACTAAACATGTTCAGGCTCCTTCTGTTGTAAAAATTGTGAGGAGCTGTAGGATACTCAGAGGAGACAGGCTGCTGAGAGCATGAGCTTTTTACATCTACAGAAACTGAATTTTCCAGAGATCATGTTTGGGTGAACATTTCTGGGAAAAGCAGAAGGTAAACCTGTCTCACCAAATTCCATGCCCTGCTATAAACTCTAAAGATATCAAGTTTTAATCAATGTTGTCACAGTGCGTGTATGTGTTTATTCTTCTGAGGTACTCAGGTTAGCCAAAAAAATCTCTTCTGAGCCCATTCCCAAAAATTTCTCAAACGTTTATTTTTAGACACTGCGTCACTGACTCTTTTTCACTTTATACCTAATTTCACTCATGAATTCCTTGTCATGAGAAATTTTAGCCTATGTTACACTGCTGTGAGAACTGAGTCAAGGCTCCACTTTTATTTACTGCAAAGTTTCTTTAAGATCGGTGCAAGTTTGGGTCTAAACTTATTGCTTGTAGTAGCTAGTTTAGAAATATTTCTTATCTCAGTGTTTTCTGACTCATTGTCCATGGCTCGAAACATGGCTAGGTCTGAATGCATGTCAGCTGAGAAGCAGGTAGGCACTATTACCTTGAAACAATATGGCTTCCTCACTTTGGATGATTAGGGTTGCAGAACTGTGGTATGAACTATGGAGTGATCTTGCCCTACTAGCATGGTATACAGATTTGCAGAATCAAGCTACAGTTCTTTCCCTTTGAAACTTCCAAAGAACAGCAATATTCTAGGAGGCTTCAGGTTGCCTGAATAATAATACTAAAAATAATAAAAAATGTTGATTAGACTTTAAAATGTCAGCATATGTCTTTTTCAATTATAGGCTATTATATTTATATGATAAAGAAAAATTAGTTAAGACAAAAAAAACCTTAATTTTTTAGGTCTGTTTTTGCACATCTGTTAGGTTTCCTGGAACATTGAGAAATGCTCTTATTTTATGATTATAACAAAGGTAAGTGTTAATTCTTACTTGAAATAAGTCAAAAATGAGGCCTCTTCAGTAGAAAAAGACATGAAGAAGCAGCAGATAATTCAGACATCTCTAACCTGGAATTCAGGTGTATTCTCAGTGTCTGACTTGATCTGAATGAGGTCACTGCCATATTTGGGATTTATATGTTAACTGGTTTCAATTTTTTAAAATATAACACACAATAAAATATATCATAAATCTCTGAATTCTATGAGTAAAATAATAATAAAAAGGCGGGATAAAAATGTTAAAATATAAGAAAATATTCCCTATAGTTTTCATCTGTAAATTCCATCTAAGAAACTCAAATTTAGCAGGAATTTTGCCTTTAAATGGCTCATTTTTTATTTTCCTGTTAAATTTAAACTCAGGAATTCCAGGGACACCTTTCACTATAGCATTTTCAACTGGATGATAGACTTCAGGACTGCCAATATGTTGATTGATTCCTACACAGATCTATACAGCAACTTGTTGATACTGGCAGAACATTGGAGATGAATGAAATGACACTAGTCAGTGAGCTCTGTTACTTTCTTATTTTTCTGGGTCTGTGACTGTAGAAGGGAGGTTTGTCTGTCACACTGCTGCAGTGATTGTTCTATCTCCAAACTCTACTACTTGGGCAGGAAGAGAGCTGTCACATGTCATATGACCAGCAAAGTGGAAGCAGTAGATAAGTTCTCAGCAAGTCTGAAATGCACTTGAAAGCTAGGCACAGTGGCATTAGAGAAGAGGTGCTAAATACCCTACAAAAGCCCTTTTTTATCAGTCTATTTTGTTTATTAAATGCATCTTAGGATGAAGTAGGACTTACAAATGGTAGGAGTGAAATTTCAAGGAGTTATCCTAGTTCTGCTCTTTGAGTCAATACAGATTTTCAAGGGCTGAGTTGTTATTTATGATTTCTGCTTCAAAGAGCTTATAGCTGCAAGTCCTGATCTTGCTTTTACTATGAGCAATTCAGTTTATCTGTAAATATCACATTTTTATAGACTCCAGTGGATCTCAGTAGTTGCATGATGTTAAACATGTATTTGCAAAAATGGATTTCAGCAAGAAGTGAAGAGAAAAAAATAGATGATTGTAGATGGAGCCCACAGCTGATGTGTTTGTTTAACCACTGGTTGTTTTAGAATCTTTTCCATTTCTTGTTGTTTGGAATATTATGAGTGTTCCACCAAAGTCAAAGTGAGATTCATCACAGATTCTACTGGGTACTTCTGGACCACCACAAGGTTTCTGTGGTTAGGCTGCCTTTTTATTTTCCAGGCCTTTCTCCCTTCACTAATACAGTCAGTTATTTCTCATATTTGTCATTTTCATTTTTTTTCCCAGTTACTTATTCCAAAACTCCAAACCATTACATTAGCACTAAAAAGTACTCATCACTCTAGCCCTCAGCGTGTATGAGGTAGTTCAGTTCAGTTGTTCTTTCTTTGTCTTGAAACAGCTCCACTATTCTAATGGGAGGATGAGGATTTGTGGCTGTCCTTTTTCACTTGCCAATGTGGTATCTGGCATTCTTCATCAATTTTGTTGTGCAGTTTCTGGAAGTCATCCCAGATGTTCATTCTCATAAATAAAGGGAGGGCCTATGGGGCTTGAAAAATATATGTATGTATGTGTGTGTATATATATATATATATATGCACACTTACATTCACATGTATATATATGTAAAATTCTTTCAGAAAGATGATGGTAATGGTTTAGGTTATGGCATTATCCAAAATAGTGTAACTGCTTCCTTCACAAATATAGACATATTCCTTGCAGAAAAATGGTTGCTATCTGGAAAGACAAAGCAGATAAAATGGAAGAGAATCATACTGAAAACCACAGCAGACAAGTCATTTGACAAATTTGAACAGCCTTGTTTCCATTTCTTTTAGGATAGCTGCAGTGTATAGGGAAACTGTAGGAGGAATAAAAGAAGAAAAAGAAAGAAAAGGAGACAGAAAGGAAGTGAGCTTGGAAGATACAGGAGAGCAGGACAGATAAAGACATGGAAGGCTGCAAGGTTAAGAGCTGTCAAAATTTCGGAGAGAGTCTGAAAGCCCCATTTGAATCCTTTTGCTGTAACCCCTGCTTAAGACAGCTGCTTAGACTACGTTCCTATGCAAGGGTAGACAAAAAAAAAAGTCATATTCCTCATTGTTTCAGACTCTGTTAGTAGATGTCAAAAGTAAGAAAATAAGTAAATAGCAGTCTTGAGGAATCAGTAGAAGGGACAGAAAATCTTATGTTCTTTGGAAAAAGGGGAATCAGTGTGAGATGTGCCACAGAGCATCCCTGTCCAGGAAAACTGTATGTATGACCTGGCAGTTACAATAATGTCCAGCAAGAGGGAAGGTGCAGATTTCAATTCTCTGATGAAGTGGAACTCTTTTATAGCCTGCTTGGTCTTCTGCCAGAGGCCCTTCTAGATGTGGTCTTTCAGTTACTAGCCAACTACAAGGCAATAGCATGGCTCTGTGTCAGAGCTGTAGAAGTGTTTGAAAGTCAGGTTTGATAAGGGATGCAATAATCGCCAAGAAATGTATTTTACAGCAGACCAGCATGTTTAGGATCTACTGTTGCAACCAAGTTGCTTTTTCAAAACCGGAGATCACCAGCCTCCTGGGACACCTGTGCTTTGTAAGAAAGGCCTGTCTGGAAAGAAGGTTATGGCTTTGAGTACCAGAGATTCACCTGTTCCCCAGAAAACTCCTTCTTTAATGGACTCGAGCCTTCGTGATGCTTCTCTCTGTGTGCTTTCAGCAGCTTCCCAATAAGCAAGCCAGATTTTCTGGTCACAATTTTAGCTTTTTCACTTTGCTGAATAGGACACTTCCTACCTTTCCTTGAGATAGCGAGTATGTCTAGGCTTATTTATAAAAAACTCTACTGGAAGCTTTCAAAGGGGGCTTCTAGAATTACAATGAGGTTCCCTGACATTTAATTTTTTTTTACAGTTTGATGCTTTCTTTCTAGAATATCTTCCTATGATACAACTGAGAAAGGCTTTTCTCTTTGCTTTTTCCCCCCTCAGCTTCCAAATATGTATCAATCAGTATCACATTTTCTTTTATAAGTTAGCTAAAACGCAAAACTGAGGTAGAACAAACTGTTCACACCAAGATGCATTCTTGTTTCCTTTGCTGAATCATTGCTTCTGCCTTGCTTTGCTTTATCTGACTTGAGATTAAGTGACAGTAACACACGACCTTTTCATCTGTGATGTTGGTTCTTTTGCCTGCCTACTTCATAAAATAAGATAGTAGCCTCTATAAGTAAGTGCAGATGTCTTGGAACTGTACATTTACATTTTGGGATCATGCTGTTAGCTGAAGGGAAAACCTCCTGTTTTGTAGTCATTTAAGGGAAAGTTAGAGTAAATACCCACTACTTAAATCAATAGAGTACTCTGTAATCACCTTGAATAAAAGCTTTTTTCATTCATGAATCAGAAAAGCACTATTTAGCATTCTTACACTGCATAGTGTTATGTTCTGAAAGTGACTTCTTCTTCATGAAGAACAAAATAGGGTTTTTTTTCTAAGCCAGACTGATGCCAAATTCTGTTAATTTTGCGTAAGAACCAATGAATTTCGTAATGGAGTTTTAGTCAAACTCTTTTGTAAAAGTTTTAATTTAGTAAAGCATTCCAAATACTTAGTAATTCCTTAGTAATTCATAGTCTTTTTCCTACTTAATCTTGCTGAGACAGACGTTAGGAGTGAGGCATCCTGCATGTGACATTGTAGTCATTAAATATAATGTTATTTAGTCTCCCAAAATAGTATTCAACATCCCTATTACATTACTATGAGCAATCATCAGAAACTGAGATAAGCATTAACATGTATTAAGCATTGTTCTGGTCCTATTTGTCAAAAAAAGAAAAACAATCCTAGAAAAGTCTGTATTAAAAATAAATTACACTTTTGTTCTTTTGGCTTAACAGCTGACTTCATTAAAAGGGGTTCCTAGCAAAAGAAAATGCATTTGTACTTCAAGTAATTTCCTTATGAGTTTACAGGAATATATTATGCTATAGTTAGCAGAGTTTGCTTAAGAAAGGAAGAGAACTAGGCTGCAGTAAAACTGAATTTTCTTTTAGCACTAGAGAGGATGTTTTTTTCTCATATTAGGAATGGCATGGAAATTCCTCTCTTATGAAAGCAAATTTGGAGTAAGCCTCTAATACTCTTTTGGGATTCTGGATAACAGAATTTTTTTCGCATTTAGATCAGTCAAGTGATGCTTTAAAGACCATTGCGGTCCTTAAAGACCATTGTGGTCTTTAAAGTTTCTTTTCTGTCTTCATTGAAATCACTTTGTCTAGTGGCTTACTCATTACTCATGCTCTGATTTTGAATTCATTGGCACTAACATTTTCTGCTCAGGGCTTAACTCAAATTACGCTGAGCATCTAACACTTGAAGCCAATGTGAGACAGAACTACAATAGGAAAATAATAGTATTTAGGATATAACTCATAGGTACTGAGATGAGAAAACAGTTCAAGCTGAGCTGGAAATATGAAATGTGGTATTTGTAGTGAAATGTTGGCTTTACTAACTAGCAATATTCATGTTTTCTATCCCAGAAATAAGCAACTGAAAGGCAAGGAAAAAAAAAATCACTTTTACTGTATCAACTTGAAACAGAATTGGTTTCAAAATAAAGGAGACAAAAATTATAAATAAGCTCTTTTTAAAGAATAATTGTGGAAAATAGTGGAAAATAGTGGCTTAGTGTTGCAGACTTGTTTTCATGCTTGAAGAAATCATAATTGATATTAAATGTAATATAGCAGGTACTTAGGTTTGCCTGGAGATTGCAATGGTAGTGTTCACTGTTCCTTTTTGGTGAGTATTTCAAAACTAAACAGCAGGCGTATAGCACAGCATATGATACTCCAGGACCTTGCTCCAACTCACATATCTTCTTTAATATGTCTGCCTGAACTGTACAGCTGCTATCACCGAAGCATCAAAGTGCCCAACAGCCCAAAAAGCTCTGGTTTATTTTTAAGATTTTATGATTAAAAATACCTAAGCTTATAAGTCAGAGGAACTACATACACAGTTGTATGTGTCTGTTTCTTCCCTACTGAAAGCATCTGCCAGAACCCCCTCCCTTCCTTTGTTTTCCACAGATCAGATATTTGTGTACCATTTTCAGTCTGTTGGCTTCCTACAGTGGGAGGGATGCTGGCTACTGTCTGACTTCTGACAGTCTTAGAAAACCTGTCTCCATCCCTGAGAGAGGTAATGCAGGTGGCTGCTGTAGGAGTCTCCTTCTGCTTTTAGAGGTGACTAATGAGAAGTGCTCAGAGTTGAAATGGTGCTCTGATTCTGCTGTTTTCTTTTCCTTTTGTCTTGTGATCCATTCCCAAACTTCTTTTTGTATTTCTAGTATGCTTGTGTGAAGATCAGATAAATGAGAAAGTTGTTCAAGTATCAGATAGTGCCATAGACTAAATTCCCTTGACAAACATGTCCAAGTGTGACAGACCATTATAAAATAATGTAAAACAAGTAAAACTGTGGTTTTTTTGTAAATACTACTGCTGTCTCTTTCACTGTACATGGAGTCCATGGTACCATACATATTTCTATTAGATCTCTGATATATAACTGTCTATCTTCTAGTTACCCAACAGTGTGTACTACACTATTTAAGAACAATTTTCATATATAAATTCCTCTTTTTGATATGGTGCTACTTTTACTCCTATGTATTGACTTTGGCTTTGTAAACATGATAGAGAAGCAATTGTTTTCTGTCCAATTAGCCCAACCTTTGCCTCGGTCATAAAACTCTATGCAAAATATTCCTTGCAGTCTTTGCAGTCCAATGAAACAAAGATAGACTTATAAGTCTTACAGATTTTTTGGCAAACTGCTAATAAGAGCTTTTTAGAAAGTATAAGACCTTCAGCTGATGGAAAAGTATGAGGAGAAAAAAGACTGCAGTCTTGCACAGGCAGTAATGATGACAGCACCATTAATAACATGGGTCATTAAAATTTATAAAAAGCTATTCTTAATATAGGATATAAATACATTTCTCAGGCAGAGCTATGAAATTTATAACTTTTTTTATTGTCACCAGAGGACCTTCCTAATGCTCTGCACCCCTCCACTGTCTGCCCTCCCTCATAAATCACTGTGTGGTTAATAACCTAGATTACAACTACCAGTTGCATTTACAGAATTAAATATTGACTATGTGAAAATGTTATTACATTTTTACTGATCGGAAGACCGCAGAACAGCCCTGCAGGACATGTAGCTGGACAGAAATATCAGTGTAATCTTTGTTAGAAACACAGTTATGGGATGCTTGGTAACAAGTGATAGAGTTATCAGAAATGGAAAAGAGGTAGTGGAACGCAAACTCCTTAATTTCATACCAGGCAACACAGGTCAGACAGAGTAAGTTATGTATTAAAGGCCACCTCATTTTTTGGCTGAGAAGTTTCAAGGCCAAATTTATGATGTAACTTTTAAAGGTATATCCCTGTGGCAGAGAGGTACGTCTGATAGCATTGCTTCTCAGGTCTGAGACCCTGGTGAAACTGAGATGCACATATGTCAAGTAATGGGGCTTCTGTCAGATTGGTTGGGGCACTGGCTTAGGTTTTAATAATCAATGAACTATTTCTCATCCAACTTCATGTCTCTTTTTCTGTTTTCTTGTTGGATGAATAATTCCAATGACCTCTTCAATTTCCTGTTTTTCACAAACATGAAATAACATGACTTAGAATAGAAAAGTTCCTTACTAAAATATATTTAAGATTTGTTCAGTGTCATTTATCTAATTTATTGGTTTAATCCTCCGTTAGAGTCCTTTGATATAATTTCATTATTATTGAAAAGTTTGGCTAGGATTCAAGAAAAGGTCATGTGTTAAGATAAACTGCCATTTTCCATGTCATTATCACACTAGTGAACTTCTTCATTCCTGTTTGGATTTTTTTGTCTCTTCCTCCTGAAGGGAAGTTCAGTGAGCCTCCTGCCTTACATCATGAAACCAGAGAAAGAAAAGTTACTTTTGAAGTTTCCAAGGCATAATTTCTCTGGAAACTAATCCACACTTTTGTGCTGCAACACATTTTAATAATTATTTCAATAGAACTAAAAGTAATTATTTGTCAATAAATTGGTTATTTGAATATTTATTTATCAGTCTGAAATCCAAACAAACAAGTTTTAAATTAACATTTTTGACCTGAATTTCTGTGATACAAAAGCTTTTATTAGGCATAAGTTTTCATCTCCACACATTTTAATTCTTATCTCCAAACTGCCTTTAATTTGTCAACAAATTCTCTGTTACTCTGCTGGTAGAGTACTCACTACTCAAGGAGGTGTTTCATTTCGTTCATAGGTGACAGGATATCCTTTCTTTATTATATGGATCTCCCCAAATTGTCCACAGTCTCAAGAACATGTTAGAGTTTCAGTCTGTAATTGACCCAAGTTTTGCTTAGTTTAAAGATTTGTAGTAAGCCCTTGCTACATCTCAATCATACCACAAAGTGTCTTCCTGGTAATGAAGGCATGTTAAAACTCTTCCTGGATTGAAAGAAGGTGGCAGTTATTCGGGAAGGTCTTCTTGTCGATGTAATTGCAAAAGTGCCAGATTTGTGAAGCATTTAATTTTTTTGCTTTGATATCTGACCCTGCTCATAACAGGCCTGGCCACTTTTCAGATTGCTTTTATTTTGATGTCACTTTCCAAGATTTATTCCAGGTTATGCTGGCATGGAAGTCTGTAAGTGAACCTTTACTGCAGAATGTTTTGATAGGTAGCAATTAATAACTGATACAGCATTTTCAGAAAGTTTTCCATTTTCTACATGTTAACATATTTAAGATTAAATATTTTTCCTTTCCAATAATAGCAATAATATTTTAATAATTCTTGACTTTTCCCAAGTTCTGTAGCAGATTAATACAGTTCACTTTTATAAGGGTTATAAATCCATTATCATTGAAGGATTTGTTGAAATTTATTCTTTGTGTATAGTTTCTGTTAGATCAAATGTTCTAGCATTATTTATCAGTGAAGAGCTTGATAGAAAGGGGTAGCAAGCCATGCTTAAGGGAGCAGAGCATTGGGGAAAGAATTAGACATGTGAGGTGTTGTTAAATGGTTAGAATTACAGAATTATACACAAGAAAAATTTATATTCCTTTAGATGCATGCAACAAACAGTGAATAATTCTTACAGAAGAGAAGAAAATGCTTCCCCTGCCTAAGAGTCCTGCTGTCACACAGTTCTCTGGTTGCGTATATCAGTATGGGAAATCTTTGACTTATGAGTGGCATTTTATATCTCATTCTTTGAGACATTGACATCTGAAAGCCTCCTTCTCTGTTTGTATGGCCAGACCACTTACTGCAGTGTCTTTTTGGTCATGGTAGCATCACAAGAGAGGGATATACTTAGGGAGCAGAAAGAAACAAATAGAAGTCAGGAAGAAGAGTAGGAAAAAGATATATAAGGGAAAAGATTACATCAGAACTATAATTTTCACACAAAAGGAGATGTCTACCATTTTAAAGCTCCAGGAAATCTTGTATAGGACCTTCTGGCAAGGTCTTAGCAAGGGCTCACTACAAATCTTTAAATGAGGCAAGACTTGGGTTCTATTACACAAAAAAGATGTGAACAGGCTGGAGAAGGTCCAGAGATTAGTCACAAAGATGATCAAAGGCCTGTGAAGCCTGGTATATGACGAAAGGCTGAGAGAACTGTGTTTGCTCAGCCCTGAGAAAAGAAGGCGTAGGGGAGACCCTATCACCATGGTGGCTACAAGAAGATGGAGACTCTCTTTTTACAAGGAGTTGCATAGAAAAGATGAATGGTAATGGTACAAGTTACTCCTAGGGAAATTCTCATTGGACAAAAGAAGAAATTTTTTCACAATGAGAACAATCACCCACCAGAATAATCTCCCCAGGGAAGTAGTGGTTTCCCGAGTGTTAGATACTTTTAAGATTCGGCTGGACAAGGTGCTGGGACATCTTGTCTAGACTGTGCTTTTGCCAAGAAAGTTTGGACTAGATGATCCTTAAAGTCCCTTCCAACCTAGTATTCTAGTAGTCTATGATTCTATGATTCCTGTAATGTTTCATCGAGTCTTAGTTTGGTGTTTGTCCAAAATAACTAAAACAGGGGGTAAATTTAAGTGTAAATTAGAACAGCTGTGACTGTTATACAGTTTAAAGTACCACATATGACACACTCAGAACTTGAAGTATTTCTTAGCTTAGAAAAGTGTTTGGAGCATTAATTTTGGGGGTTTGTTTTTTCATTTTTCTTATTAAAAGAATAATTCTAAGAAGTTATGAAACTGTAACCCTGAGATTATAAAAGGAAAACTGAAATATAAATCCAAGATTTTTTCCTGAAACTCACTTTTTCAAATACTTGATGCACATATAATTTTCTTTCAAAGCATTGTAACTGGCATGCAGTAATGCAATTTAAATTTCTTGAATAGCTACTTTCCTGCTTGATGATGGTAAATTTGTATTTATTTGAACTGTACAGTTCTGTGATAATTATCATATTTCCACTTAGACATGTTGCAGAAGAATTCTAACTAATGCTATCTATCTTACTAGATTAAACTATTCAGCCCGCTTTCTTTTTTTTAACTCAGGTTTTGTAGTTTTCGGATGATTTTCACATTAGTGACTAGAGACAAGCTACTTAACAAGATACATTAGCATCTTCTCTATACAAATAAATCTCCATAAGTAACCTGTTAGGTTTCTTGTTATAAGTAGATGTATGACGAGTTCCAATAAAATTGAGTATTGAATGCATTTATTCTTCCAAATTTACAATAGCAATTAATAATCTTTTTTTTTCTTAAGAAAATAGTATGTGGATATTTATATCATGACATTTCTTGCTCTTGTTAGAAAATACACTTGTAATGGTGACTGTTAAGGAATTCATTGTTCTAGTCTGAGAGCAGCAGCATTCAACAGTGGCCTACAAGAGAAAAATGCCACCAAGAATTCACCATTAAAAGAAAAAAAAAAAAAAAAAAGAAAAAGGGAGAAGGAAAACAGACACTCTCATGAGAAAAATCAAAATAGATTTTTCATTGGAAGTTTTTCTTCTGACCTCAGAAGTATTTTCTTGCTTGCAGACTGTTCCACACGGCTAAGGACATAACTCCACTTCTCTCTCTGTCTGCAGTCCAACAACTGCAGTTAGTGCTTATGTATTTTTTATTCTGTAGAAAAGTGAAAGAAAAATGATTCATCTATAGCTCAAATACATAAACCTACAGAAGTATATAAAGTGTTATGAGGTCAGAAGAAAAATAACAAATATTAGAACTATTTACAACCAGGTAGAAATTTATCTCACCTTTATGGGACCAAACAGCAGCAAAACAGCTAGAGTTCTGTCTTAAGAGTTTTGGTGCACACCCATTCTCCTTTTCTAACATACAGCCATCTGGTTTTACAGATGTTGACTATAAGAATGTCTTTCCTATATAAATGCAGTCATATTACCTGATTGACCCTTGACAAATTTTCCCTCTTCTCCACAATTTTTGACAATTCCCCTCAGTTGGTTTGGTTTTTTTTGTTGTTGTTGTTTTTTTGTTTGTTTCTTTTGGTTTGGGTTTAATTTGTTACTTTGCTTGTTTGTTTGTTTGTTGTTTCTTTTTTAAGTTTGTTTTTTTTTAGTTCAGTAAATGACATTGTCTGTATTCAGCAGACCCTTTAAAAGATGGGGTTTTCCCCCTTCCCTGGTCTTTCATATTTGTCCATTAATCACTTTGTGGAGCTGAAGAATCATCTCTACATCTTTAACACTTTCTTGCTCAAGCTTCTGCTCAGATTATCTCATATGACAAAAATATCTCTTCAAGAAAAATAGATATCCAACAGTAACAATTAAAACTAAGGCAGTTCTTTCTTACAGTATAGGGGTAAAAAGCCTGAATAGAACTAGCCAGCTGATGTTTCACACAACAGTTAATAGCTTATTCACCTTCTACTAAAGATATAGAGAATGGGGTATCTATTGGACAGCTGAGCACAGTCAACTCTCAATTTTATTTGCACAATGACATCCTATTAAATGGTATCCCAAATTAATGTTTCTATCTCTCAGTTGTTATATTCCATCTGAGATGGCACTATGAAGTCTTTGCATGATCAGTAGAGTTTCCTACCACCTGCTCACTTTCAGAGATGAAGGAGCCAAACAGGAACAGCATTCTGCTGACAGGAGGGAAAATATCTACCTGGCAAATGACAAGGAGTACAGCAAAAGTTGAAGCAAAGTATCTATTCTAAGGCAGACTATGTGCTGTGCTATGTCTTTCAGAGATCTTAATGGGATTGTGATATTATCACAGATGAGGGCAGAACACAAAAATGATCCACAACCTAAGCACAGAGCTTTCCTTTACTTGTTGGAGACCTTACATAACTTTTAGAGCCATGCTTTTCTGTATGCATGTGTGTGTGTGTATGTGTGTTTGCATAGACAAGCATACAACAGGAGAATTACAGAATAAAATCTGTGTATTTGTTTTGCTTTGATTCAGCCTTCAAAATGAGCCAGTTATCTACTAACTCTTTTCATTTCTACCTTACAATCTGAGAAATTGGGGAACCTGTCCTTCAGAAAATATTATTTAGTTCATGAAAGAGTAAAACTACTAAACCTTACTTTTTCTTCCAGAAGAACCTGAACACTTAAGCCATCTGCATTCAGCAGTCCTACCATGCCGTTTATTCAAATGAGAATTCTTAACAAAAAGGTTACTTCATTGGGCCAGTTCAGCTTGTTTGCCCAGCAGGAGCTCCACACTTTATTTAAGCTTTTAAACTCCATATCAGTAGCATGAGTTGATGTTTAGTGCACAATAGGGATACAGTATAGCCTAATGTATGCATTTTTACTTCAGAATTCTAATGGTTTAGTACTGAAGGAAATTTACACAAGCCTTATAGAAATTAAAGCAAGGCATTTATTTCATTCAGAGAATGCAGTGACTTCGAATGGTTGCGCTGCTAAGAACTCTCAGCTTTGAAAGGGACCTTTTATTGTGCAGGAAGAAAGCTCAGATATAGCACTAAGCGAAAATTTCAGAGTCCAGATTAGCATGCCTAGCAACTCATTGCTGTGTACCGTTTTTTCCCAGTCCCCTACTAGCTGAACTCTTTCCGTACATCTTTAATTGATTGGGTTAATATAAACCCTCAGAACTACCACTGTTTGTGTGGCCCCCATAATAAGGCTATTGTGTGCTTCTCTCTACTCTTGTGTTCCCTATTTAGGAATGTGTCGCTCTGAGCAGTTCAAAAGTGTGAGCAAATGAAAAAAGCCACAATCACTTCATTAATGATTTGTAAACAGAATATCCAGTACTGACGCCACCTGCATAGGCTTTCAGAAGAAAAAATACTGGATTTGCTGAAGCCCTGTGTAGAATCACTGTGGAATTTAATTCGGCAGAGTAAATAAATGCCTCAATTAACACTTTTACACTCAACCAAATGGTTGTATTTAGAGGAAACAGTTTCTTTCTTCAAGGAAAATTTCAAAGGAGACATGGGATAAAGATAAAAAAGAACACCCTAAAAACAAACAAACAAAAAGTAACCCTTAAATCTCTCCCTGCAAGTTTTACACAAGACGGCATACAGCAGTGGCTGAAGTTACAAAGGCAGACAGCAAAATGTGTTTAAAAAAGGAACGTAAAGTAAGAAGAAAGTTCACTGAAAATTTCAAAATAGCAGCAAATGTGTTTATAACTTCAGTTTGCTGCTGCTGTAGGCCTCATTAAAGCAAGCCTTTGTTTTTTCCTTTTCAAACACTACCTATTATGACAGCTAGAAACAGCTTACCAGCTGCATACTGTCATCTTGGCCTGCCAAGATATCATGTAATCATTCTCAGAGCCTGAAAATGGGTACCCACCACCGGCTTTGTGAAGATGTCAAAAAGCCTAAAATTGCTCTGCATGCATATAGTTCTAACTACACCGCATAGCTGTTGATTTAAGAAAGACTTTTAGTAAACCCTACTGAGGTAATATTTATCTACTGTATCTATCTAAATTAGAGGCAAGCTTCTTACATGGCAGCAGATACACACAGTTTTAAGACCTGTCAAATGCTGTGAAGTTCCTTCAAATGCAAGGAAAGAAAATAAGAGTCAGGTTTCTTTCTGAAATGCCAGGCATTCAGTCACTCACTGGTGCCTGCAATGACAACGTAAACCCCTCATCAGCCAGAGGATCACCTGCCTCTTGTATCTGATCTGCTATCCTTCTGTACTCTGCCTGCTGCTAAAGGAAACATATTGCAAAGGAAGGAGATATGAAAAGGAAGCTCTGAGTTTTTTATCCTGCTTTTCTAATACTGACTGTGTCACCTAGCACCACGTCCTACAAGTAAACAGCGGAGTGGGTCCACAGTTTCACTGGAGTGCATGAGGAGAGATTTTGAGTGTGGTCAGAAACATCCTGTTGCAGAGGGAGTCTTTTGAGAGAAGAATGGCCTCCAAGTGACAGTATGACTTGTATACCAGCACTGTTTTCTTCCCTATAGCCAGGAGAACAAAAGCAGGCTTTCTCCCTTTAGGGAAGGTTTTTGAAACACTGATTCTTATTCATCTTCATGGAGATGAAACAGCTGCCCAACTTGAGGTATGTATTGCCCTTTCCCACTATCTGTTTTGCAGCGCTCCATACGACGCACTTGTGGGCAGGGTGAAACAGGCTTGAGCACCCCGAAACACAACAGGAGAAAATATTTTCTGCAAAAAGGTCAGTTCAGAGTTCAGCCACAGCTAGAAAATGCACGCAGAATCTCAGGAATTTGGAGCAGAGAAACAGAACAAAGCAGAGGATATTGGTAGAGGTAAAGAGGGGGGTGAAATTAAACTTCACTATTGTAGGCAATGCTCCTCCTGCCCCACATTCATCTGAAACAAGAAAGAGTGCAGAAAGGAAGCACAAGCTTAAAATTTTATTAACCTATCTACACCAATGAAAAAGTCCGAATTATGTCCAGAAGGACTTGGGAACTCCTGAAACTCTGCAGAAAGATCAGTTGTCTTCACTGTGTAAGTATGGGATGTCATCAATTTCCTGAATGTTTGACTATCCCTCATTTTAATGTTTTACAGACCATTGACTTACTGTCCCATACAAAGATGTAAAGCAGGAGTAACGGAAATGGAACATAATTCTCGGATCCAGGGGTTATATGTGTTTGCATCAAGAAAAATATTGTCATCATATTACTGTGAAGCTTTTTGTCATTGTTGGCTTCACACTCAGTTCTCACATACAGGCTTATGGTAGTTTTATGTTCTCCTAAGCTGCAGCTCTGAAGCATGTTTCTGCAAAGTTTTGAGTTCTATTTGAGAGATTAAATATCGTAAACAAGACTTAAAGGTCCACAAAATTGCTCAAACTGCTATACAAACTATAGAGCAAGGAGAAACCTGAGGTAATCTTAGCTAGTATTCCTTGCAGGAGATGCCACAAACATTATAAGAATCATAGAATCATAGAATAGTTAGGGTTGGGAAGGACCTTAAGATCATCTAGTTCCAACCTCCCTGCCATGGGCAGGGACACATCCCACTAAACCATGTCACCCAAGGCTCTGTCCAACCTGGCCTTGAGCACTGCCAAGGATGGAGCATTCACAGCTTCCCTGGCCAACCCATTCCTGTGCCTCACCACCCTCTCAGTAAAGAATTTCTTCCTTAGATCCAATCTAAACTTCCCCTGTTTAAGTTCGAACCCGTTACCCCTTGTTCTATCACTACAGTCCCTGATGAATAGTCCCTCCCCAGCATCCTTGTAGGCCCCCTTCAGATACTGGAAGGCTGCTATGAGGTCTCCACGCAGCCTTCTCTTCTCCAGGCTGAACAGCCCCAACTTTCTCAGCCTGTCTCCGTACCAGAGGTGCTCCAGTCCCCTGATCATCCTCGTGGCCCTCCTCTGGACTTGTTCCGACAGTTCCATGTCCTTTTTATGTTGAGGACACCAGAACTGCACACAATACTCCAAGTGAGGTCTCATGAGAGCAGAGTAGAGGGGCAGGATCACCTCCTTCGACCTGCTGGTCACACTGCTTTTGATGCAGCCCAGGATACAGTTGGCTTTCTGGGCTGTGAGCGCACACTGAAGCCGGCTCGTGTTCATTTTCTCATAGACCAACACCCCCGAGTCCTAAGAGTTAGTAAAAGTGTGAATTAAAGGACAAATAAAGCTAATATGTGTTATTAGCAATTCAGTCTTCCTCCAAATAGTAGTTCTGGATTGAATAGTTAGAAATCTAGCCATTTTTCTTGCACACTGTCTGTAAGATAATGCAAAGCAACTGCAGAAAAACCTGTGCTGCCTGAAATGCCTTCACAAATGTACAGGCAAGATTATTAGCCAGAAGTCCAATTCATCTCCTATTAGAAGGCACTTTCAGCAGATGTAACCAACAATGTAATTATTGTGCATCCCTCCAGCACCATTACAAAGCAAAAAAATACATATAACTAACACCATTGCCATTTAGGAATGTGTGCAAAATAGGCATGGATTCAGAGGATCCTAAAGTGAGCAATCTGATCATGTGCTCACCTGATACTCACGATGATCATCTCAGAGAGGTCTGTTTTGTGATGTGCTTGCGGTTTTAGTTTCTTGGTGCAGTTTGTTGGATTGAGACCTAAACATAAAGCAATCGTCTTGGTTGTTCTGATTCTTTTAGCAGAAAACCCACACACAGGTAGGAATGGAGTTGCAGTGTGTTCCTACTTTAACTGCTTAAGAGACCAGGACAGAGGGAATACCACAGACCCCACGCTCCCCACTGACTGGACGCAAATCACAATTTTCTCTGTTGTATATAGGGTATATTGGGGAAAAATGCATGATGATTTTTCCAGAAACAGAACTGCAACTCCAACACACTGTCAGTTTTAACCTGCTAAAAAAGGTTTCTGATTGATAACCAAATCAGCATAACCCTCTTGCCTAGGAGAGTTCTGATTATTGTAAGCACTGAGATCATATACTCACTAAAAATAGTGAGTTACGGCATCCTATTCTAGGATAACTAGCTAGCTGTTGAATAATGATTTGCAAATCATTTAGAATGAATAACTTCTGATTGTTTGTAAAGTGTCGTGGCAACATAGTATTTAAGTCTTTCAGAACAGACATTCAAAAATAGATAACAGGCTTCCTTGTAAGTTTGTGAATGTAAGCTAGAGCTTCTTATGAATTGGTACTATTAAATTCTATGCATAGTGATAAGCTCTACAGTAACCATGTAATTCTTATGCTTCAGTAGACAAGCAAAGAGAATTTAATGTGTAGGAGGTATGATTCCAAAATTAAACGTGTGGGTTTGGGAAGAATATCAAATGACCGTTCTGACCCAAAATACTCTCAGTGTATTTATTTGTATGACTTTGTTTCTTTCATTAAAACCCAAATATCTCAAACTGGCCTGGTAACAGTTACTGCTTTTTTAGGAAAAAGCATAGAAATTCACTTTGCAGAAATTAGTGTGGTGGTTTAATTTCGGTTTTGTTTGGGTTTCTTTGGGTTTGGGTTTTTTCCTGCCCCTTTTTTTTTCTTTTTCATCTCTACCTTTTCTTTGGACTTTGCCACAACTGTTACGTTCCCTAGAGTATGATGAGAAATTATATTTGCGGGATTTCAAATTATAGCAAAAGGAAATTGCACAGTGACCCTTCTTTATGTGCAAGTAAATCTTATAATTTTCTGCTGGAAAGTGAGTATGTGAGAGTGTGGGATGCCTTTGAGAAAAGAAGCAGCCTTTGGCGGTGCTAGCAAGCTTTAGCCTACAAAATAATGTCATGAAGCTGAGCATTTGATTAATTTAGGAACTCATGCTCATCATTATTTTAAAATTTGCTAATTCATGCTACACAATCTTTACATACCTCAGCTTATGCACATAGTAGAATGTGACAGTCAATCCTTTGCACTATAACCTTAAAAAAACTTTTGAAAAAACCCCAAAATCTTAGCTTTTTTAAGGAGTGCGGTCAAAGCTTTACAATTTCACTTGGGAATACTTTCTAATCTACTACTGAAGGTAATGGAAAATTAAAGACAGATTTTTCCATTCCAGAAAGGCACTGAATAGGGAGGAAAGACTGCTGTTCTCTGCAGTTGTGAACAGCAACAGCTAAATTCACTCATCTCCTTCCACTTCCTCCATCATGAATTCATATTAATTCACATATTTGTCACTTTTGTTAAGGTGTAGGCAAATATAATAAAGATCAGAGGAAAATGGCATAATGAAAGAGATTTTTCGAAATGCATGTCTGCTCAAGTCTTCTTTTTTACTTACTTTTTATTTTTTGTGTTGTAATACTGTGATTCACAGCCATAACCTGCCTGATGGACTCCAGAAATCTCACTGAAACTGAGAAAAAAAACTATTTAAGTTTGCGGTATGATTTTTTTGACAGATCTGGACATCTTGAAATTGTCTTTGTAAAGGGAGCTGGTATTAAGTGTGAAAAAGTTCAAACGTGTCTGACTTTTTTTTTTTCTCACAGTGATGCAATATTTGATCAATAAGTAAGTGTAGTGTTAAAAATTGGCTTTGTTAAGCTTTGTCTTAAACTGTGAAGAGGACATTCATACTTCCTCTCTTGCATTAATAAAATTAACGCTAATGATTATGATAATAACAAAACAGTACTTATGTTTTTGGTGTCTTTTATTTAGACTTGAATTGAAGAAAGGCTGTTTGACAGCCTCTAAACAATACAATCAAACGTCAACTTCACTACTTCAGTTCCATGCTGAATAAAATTAGCAACTAACAGTATTTAAATAGGACTACAATAAATTTTCCTGAAAGCTAAGACAAAGTTTTTGTCTAAGATGGACATGACCACTGTGGGGCACAAGACCTTCAAATAACCATTAACCTGGATGTGGTCTTGGTTCCCCTTGAAGGTGCACCTTCTTAATTCAATCTACACGCTAAAGGGGGTGCTATTGGCTGCTGAAGAAACTGCTTTGGGAGCAGTGAATGAGTAGAAGCTGTGAACTGAGTTAATTATTTAATTGAGTTTTGTCATATATGTCTGCTTGCTTGTTTTAATAAATGTAAGTAAGTGAGAATGGAAGCTTGAAGATAAATCATAGATTTGGGGTTTTTTTTCTTCAGTATAAGCAGTTTGCAGCATTACTTAATATACCACATAATTAAAAGATTGTGAGACTCAATGTGTACCTCATTATTTTAATTTGGCAGGTTGTAGATGTTTGATTGTGCATTCTGTATCTCCTATCTTTCCCCAAAAGTATAGCTTAAACACATACTTTGCACGTGTATTCTGTGTCTCAATTATCAAATGTATTGAAGAGGTAGAAGCTGTGCTGCCATTATATGTTGAAGGAACTTGTCTTTTGTAAACAAGGGAAGAGCATCAAATGTGGGCTGGTGCATTTTTTTTTCCTTCACCAGGAAGGAGTCATCTGACATTTCTGTGTTTTTATTACTATTTACTTTCCTTAGTTTCACTAGAAAGCTCATTATTCTTACAGTAAGAAAGTTGGAAAATAGCATGCTTGAGGCACTGCTAGTTTGATCCTTATGTGTTAAAATATTATCATCTCTTTTCTTACCAACAGTAGATCCTTTCAAAATGAACACTTAAACATGGTTTTTACTTCAGACATTTTATTGTGACCCTTCAAACAGGAGGAAAAAACCCCTCACCATGCAGTTTACAGTGAGAAGAGTAATCAAGAGGTCTTTTCTATTCACATTTTTATCTGGCTTTTGTCTTTTTTAGCTGTTTTGGTGACATTTGCTTTGAAAACATGGGTCTTTGTTTTTATCATTCTTGAAAGATTATAATTGATTCGGTTGCCGTCTATGTGCACATGATGAGTATTTGTTGTGTAAATGGAATCAGTACTGGCAGAATATTGCTGCATGCTGCATGTTGCATTATTCACTTTCATCTGCATGCAGCTCATGGCTGGCAGGCTCCTCACAGCTCCCTTTAAAGTGGCTTATCCAATATAAAGCTCTGGCTTGTTCAGTAGGAAGTCTAGTAGATCAGTTGTCACATTCGAAGCCTCCTGCTGAATTCAGGAGAGAATACAGGAGAGGGGGCATGGCAAGGTCTGATAGAGGATTGTTTGAGATGGCATTACTGAGCTCCAAAAAGCTCTGGTCATTTCTCATGATGCTATCACTTTGTCTGAAGAGCAAAACAAGGTTGAGTTGAGCAGGGATAAATCCTGGGATAGAAACAACCCATATTTTTCCATTCATTGTCACTATTAAATCCTGTGCAATCCAAAGAGCAAAGCGATGTCTTGGAAAGCAGGTATTGGTAACTGTTTCACAGCGCATAAATACCTAAAAATAAATCTTAGCAAGTGTCACATTTCAGCATTTGACTTTTTGTGAGAATCATCCAACTAACTTTAATAACATTGAAAATCAATGAATATGCTTTTTAGCAGGACTCTGTGCAGTCAGTCTGAAAATTTCATTGCAAGACCATTTTTTTAACTTGAGGATTTCTGTTAAGGCATTGAAAGAAGACCTGTAACGAATTTATAGACAGCAATTTGGAGTCCCTAGCTGACTTCTCTAACTGGGAGGTTACTGCCCCTTCTACAAAGTGGGAACATGTGTCTGCACCTCAGCTTGCATCTGCAGGAAATCTCAGAGCTAACATTGCCGGTAGTGGTGGGTTGATGCTAAGCAGCCACACTTCTTAATCAGCTTTGCCCTTTTGCTGACTTCCATGTTGGAGAAGAACGGACTGGTGGGGTACTAATATCTTAAGCTTCTGCACAGCATGACCTGGAGCTTGTCTAGTGTTGAGTCTGGAAAAGGTCATGAGGGGACAAAATGCAGAAAAAAATTTTTGCATTAGAAAGTGTTGTTAAGCTTTGCTGTTTAGCTCTGACTGATACTGAAAGCTTACTTGCATCAAACTTGCTCTCATGACCTATGGCAGCCAGGAAGATTACAGTTTTGACAGAATTTTGATATTTTTGCACTGGCAAAAATCTCTTGACAACGAACATTAGAGATCTAACATAGGACTGACTGAAAAAAGTAATCTTTCAGCTTATGCATATAGTCTTTTCTCTACCCAACTGCATTAGGAGAATTTATGTATTGGGGGAAGCCCTCCTTGGTGTACAGGAGGTGGGAATGAAGCAGCTGACAAACAAACAAACAAACAAATAAACAAAAAAAACCCCAAACCCACCACCACCACCACCCCAAAAAAAAAAAAAAAAAAAAACTCGAACAAAACACAAAGCCCAAAACCCAAAAAAAACAAGGAGGAGAAAAAAAACCACAACCAAAACCCAAGCAAACAAACAAAACAACAATAAAAAAGACCCAAACTGGGGAAATAGAAACTTTCTATTGTTTTAATAAGGTTTTGGAAACAGTAGGCTGACCTAAGATATAAAAGGAAGAAGGGAATTTATGAAAACAAAGATTTTAAATGCTGACTGTGTAATACTTATTCCTTACACTGAATGTATACATGCACTATATTATATTAAGTTTTACCTGAGCCCTAAAATTTTAAAAGTCTCTTCTAGACAGATATGTTAGTTGCTTTGCCACTGATCCTGTTACTTCCTCACTGGTTAGTTAAGTCCTCACTGGTGAATTAGCTGCCATCCAGAATTCTGCCCTGCTGGTCATCTGGGTTTTCTAATGACCTAATTCCTATTTGTTAATTACTGATAGTGTTATCATGCCCTTTTTTTCTGTAACTATTTTACAACAACTGTTGTTACAACTTCATCTGTGTTTACGTTACATTACTTTGTTTCATTCCATTACATATTTTTACAGTTTGTTTAGCCATTAATGATTAATTTACTTCATGGGAAGCACCTAGTACTATTTAATGAAGTGCTTGCAACTCAGAATGTGTCAGCAGTAGGTCATAATAACTAAATACGCTATGGTATCATGACAAAAATAATCCTTCAGTACAGATGGAATGCTAACCACTAGAAATTTTCAACAAGAGACCAAATATCTTTACTTCAAGTAATAGCTTGAGTTAGTTTGCCTTACAGTATGGTACTAGTTACATTTGCAAGTTACACTTGAAGGATTTCAACCACTGAGAGGTTACCATCTAGATGTCCTTTGAAATGTATTGCTATTGCCTTCAGCCAAAAGTATGTAATGCAAATTGTGATAGGGAAGGAAGGAAATATTGTGTATAATAAGAGCAAAAAATGTTTATTCACAGATTTTTCAAGGGCCACTCAAGCAAGACACTGGTAGGATTTATTTTTGTTTTTGCTTAAGGCTGAGTTTGTAGCCTTAGGTTTTTCAGCTTTGCTTTACTTTCCTGCAAAAAATATTAGGCCAGGACACTCTCAGTACATACACTTCATTGCCATTTGACCAATTCCTCTTTTTATATTTGAAATTAAAATTAATTTAAAATACAGTGAGTCCCATTAATTAGTATGGGACAGAAAAACTTGTTTAATTATAAGAAGTGAGAAGTAGGTAGCTTGTTTTGTGCATATCAAACATAGAGACAATAAAAACAAGGAAAACCCCCAAATTACTATAAGGATCTAAGTAAACACAAACTATTGAAGAATGAGTAATAACAAAGAGCGTTTGCTAAGATTGTGATGTTTCATCCATTTGCATTTTTCAGAGAAAAATAATGGCTTAAGAGCTATATTTCAGTTTATCTGGAGGAAGTTTCATTTATTGCCTCCTAGGCAAGGGTTGACAAATTTTCAGTGTATTTGTAGTATTGTTAGAAATTAATAATTCATGTTGGTATTGTTAAATTGCTGTCAACTAAGAATGACTGATAATCATTTTGCCTAAAGGAACACATCCTGGCAGTATATCTATTTGATATCAGGGTGCCAATTGACTGTTAAATGGAATATTTGGACTTCTTTGACAATTCATGGATTTTTAAGGATCTATACTATTTCCTGAATATTTTGATTCATTTTTGCACCCTCTCCTCCAAGGAAGTATGCATATATGCAGGTACATCACTCTAGTCTGGTCACAAAAGCTGGAAAGTGTTGTCTGTCCATCAGATCTTTTAGTCTCTGTTACACATCACTGAAAATTTCAATCAAAATGTACCACTAAAATATACTCTAATATGTGTACTAAACCTTTCAGAATAATTTCTTTTACTTTCCTTGTGCTTGATACAGTACTGAATCACTACCGAGGTTACATATAGTAGAATAACAGAGAATAGATCAATGCTGAACTGTCGCAAAAATTGTTGTGGAAATCATACAAAGTTCTAATTTAATTTACAGCTCTATAAGTACAAAACTGTGTGAGAATATAAGATTTTATTCAAAATGTGGCTTAAACTAGAAATTGTTTTGACATAAAGGTGTCAGATTTTAGAATGATAATGGCAGTTATTTATAATAATATGCTTTCCATGTTTGACATTTCCTTTTGCTGTATAGTGTTGCTGGAATTTCTGTAACCAGACCCAGGAAAAATTCTAGAATACTGCACTAAGTGGAGAGAAAAAGTGTCTTGTTTTAAGCTCATAGGAATATTCTTTCTTTCTTTACCTCATTCACCAATTCTAGAGAGGTGAATTGTAAAGAGCATAAGATCTCTGTCCACTGTCACCTGTGTTCAGATCCTCTCATGACTGAAACGGCAAGGTCTGAACTATTGCAACACAGACTGTGCTCTCTGACCTGATAAGACCCTACAACAGCATCATAGATTAAGGGGTTTTGAGCTCTGTTTCTTGCTGCTAACTTCGCAGTGCCATTTTTATTTCATTTCTTATAGTTGTGGGGTTTTGATATTGCAAACATAAAAATGTATTAATAGAAATTAAACCTCAAGCCTTACACAGGGAAGATCTTACCAGTTCTGACCATGGGAGCATTGGTTTATCCGCACTGTAGTTGGCAGCTTGAAATGTGTAGCTTTCTTTAATTGATAAGGCAGCACACATGTTGTCTGTCATTTCCAACAGGCTATTTCTAGTTTTACATTAGATGCCTGGAAATCACATCACATTGTTGCTGTTGTTTGGAAGTCATCCCCTACCCTGCAGGTCACATATACTCAAGACTAATTCTGTGAAGCCTGTATAGGAGGGGGTGAATGGTGCTAAGTAATTTTCTCTCCAGAATTTTATTTACCAGTCTTAGATGCTGCTCTGGAGATAGACTTTGTACTGAGCTACAAAAAAGTCAAATTAGCAGGTAGTAACATCCCAAATACCAAAGTCAGCATTGCACACACTGCTGCTGATCTCTTGTTTAAATAATTTTGACTACTGGGGGCTAAGCCTAACCTCTTCATGTGGCATGCAAAAGAAAGAGGCATTTGTCATTCCAGTGTTTCAAAGAGTGTTTCTGAAAAGCTATCCTGCTTCGGCCTCTCCTTTTTACTACAGAAAAGCACTGCTAGGCAGAGTTAAATGGATTAATTACCTTTTCAGCATAAGAGAAAAGAGAAATGAGTCTTGTCTTTATCTCCTCTGATTTCAGAGGCTGACTAGAGGCTTTTCAGTTGTGCATATCCCTTTAATGACTTAATCACCTAATTAGGTGACTTGCAAAGGCTATTGGCAAATGAGCAGAGGGTTATTTTCTAATTCCTATGTGTCTGTTGATAGAGCAAAGGATTCTGGTATAGGCTCTGTCCTTTTCCTCCATTCAAGATTCTGGAGATAGAGAGTTAAGATTAAAGAACAACCTCTTTGAACAGGAAATGCAAACAGGCTAAGAATATGTTATTTTTATTTTAAACCTCTGCAGCTTTTTAGCAACAAAGTTGGCTTAGCAGACAGGTTTAAACCACTTAAAATAACCCCTCAATTTTCAAGTTGCCTTTTCAATGCACCTATTTGATATGTGTCAAAACAGCCTTAAGTCTCCATTTATGTTGAGTTCACACATTTCACTGTGTGCTAAAAAGGGTAATTAACAAATGTTCGTTACATGTGAACACTGCATCATAAAACAGTAAGTGTTATTCTATGTTCATGGGAAAGCAGTATTGCCTAAAGCATGTGGCTAGGAAACATAGCTTGGGTTTCTATCTAGCTCAAGCTTGGAGTGGATGCTACCTTTGTTAGTCTGGGATGTGTGGGCTTCATTATATGATAAGCCCAGTATGTGTTTACTCATGGCATTTCAAACATATCAATTTCACCTTTACAGTAAATGCCATGAAAATACTGTGTTCTTTGACGTTGTTTCAACATTACTGCAAAAATAACACTTATGGAGGGCAGAGAAACTTTTCTAAACCATGGCAATAATACGGATGAGAAAATAATTCAGGGTGTTGAAGTTCATAGTGGGCAAATTTCACATGTAAAGCCAACTTATATTTCTGAGGTTCAGATGATGCTGCCAGGTATGTGACAATCTCAACACTGGATTCTTTAGTACAACTTTTGGATAGTAATGATATTTCAACACACCACTGTTCACTGTTGCAAAAATCAATTTAAATTAAACAAAGTAAATGTAATTAAGGAATAACCTTAGCCTTGTGTCTGATATGATGACTGCAAGTTTGCTTGGGAATGTTTGAGGTGAAGAAATTGTCAAAATCATCGTTTTTCATGAGATACCAGTAACTGATTATGAGCTGTTACAGACAGCCCATCCACAGGATAACTAAAATTCTATCTTAGTTGTGCCTTAGAGTTGCACAGACTTGTAAAGAGAGCACCTATCACAAGTTCTAATGAGTTCTCTACACCAAGGAACTCTTCAGCCCACCCACCACCCATCATGTGTCTTCTGGGAGAACACGATCTTTGCTCTGCCATACTCTGCAGGAATTATCCAGTTTCAGCCTTTCCTCTAGGCAGTTAATGTGGTTTCGTTACTTTTGCTGGGCAGTCATTATTTCTTTTCATGGCATTTGCCCACTGTGTTCAACAGACTTCTCCTTCTTTTAGTCTTTAGATATGGTGAAGCACCATGGTGATGTGCCATCTCCTAAACTATTTGAAAACTATGGATTATACCAAAACTGTGGATTATAACCAATAAGACTGTTGGTTGTTATTCAAGGATCACCTGCTACAAGCTCAGGAGTGTTGCATCCCAACTAGAAGGAAGTGCAGCAGGAGGGCCAGGAGACCTCCATGGATGGATAAGGAGCTGCTGAGGAAAATTCAAAGGAAAAAAGAGGCTTATAGAAGGTGGAAGCAGGGACAGGTGGCCTGGGAAGAATACAGGGATGCTGTCTGGGAAGCTAGGGACCAGGTGAGGAAGGCTAAGGCCCAGTTAGAATTGAACTTGGCTAGGGATGTTAAGGATAATAAGAAGGGATTCTATAGGTACGTAGCGAATAAAAGACAGATTAGGGAAAATGTAGGCCCCCTCCAGAAGCTATCGGGAGAACTGGCTACCCGGGATTTGGAGAAGGCTGAGGTTCTTAATGACTTCTTTGCCTCGATCTTCACTGGCAAAGGCTCTGACCTCACCACCCGTCTTGGAAGGCAGATGCAGGGCCTGTAAGAATGAAGACCCTAGGCCCACTGTAGGAGAGGATCTGGTTAGAGACCATCTTAAAAACCTAAACGTACACAAGTCCATGGGACCTGAAGAAATCCATGCACGGGTCCTGAAGGAGCTGGCGAATGAAGTTGCTAAGCCACTGGCCATCATATTTGAAAAATCATGGCAGTCAGGTGAAATTCCTGATGACTGGAAAAAGGGAAATATAACCCCCATTTTCAAGAAGGGGAAAATGGTGACCCGGGGAATTACAGACCAGTCAGTCTCACCTCTGTGTCTGCAAAATCTTGGAGCAGATTCTCCTGGAAGACATACTAAGGCACATGAAAATCAAGGAGGTGCTTGGTGACAGCCAGCATGGCTTGACTAAGGGGAAATCCTGCCTGACCAATTTGGTGGCCTTCTATGATGGGGCTACGAAACTGATGGACAGAGGCAGAGCAGTTGACGTCATCTACCTGGATTTGTGCAAAACGTTTGACACTGTCTCACATGACATCCTTGTCTCTAAATTGGAGAGACATCAATTTGATGGGTGGACCACTCGGTGGATAAAGAACTGGCTGGATGGCCGCACTCAAAGAGTTGTGGTCAATGGCTCCATGTCCGGCTGGAGACCGGTAACGAGTGGTGTCCCTCAGGGATCAGTGTTGGGGCCAGTCTCGTTCAACATCTTTGTCGGTGACATGGACAGTGGGATTGAGTGCGCCCTCAGCAAGTTTGCCAATGACACCAAGCTGTGTGGTTCGGTTGATACGCCGGAGGGAAGGGATGCCATCCAGAGGGACCTTGACAAGCTTGTGAGGTGGGCTGATGCCAGCCTTATGAAGTTTAAGCATGCCAAGTGCAAGGTCCTACACGTGGGTCAGAGCAATCCCAGGCACAGCTACAGGTTGGGCAGAGAAGAGATTCAGAGCAGCCCTGCAGAGAAGGACTTTGGGGTGTTGGTTGATGAAAAAAGGAACATGAGCCGGCAGTGTGTGCTCACAGCCCAGAAAGCCAACCGTATCCTGGGCTGCATCAAAAGAACCTTAACCAGCAGGTCGAAGGAGGTGATCCTGCCCCTCTACTCTGCTCTCGGGAGACCTCACTTGGAGTATTGTGTGCAGTTCTGATGTCCTCAACATAAAAAGGACATGGAACTGTCGGAACAAGTCCAGAGGAGGGCCACGAGGATGATCAGGGGAGTGGAGCACCTCCGGTACGGAGACAGGCTGAGAAAGTTGGGGCTGTTCAGCCTGGAGAAGAGAAGGCTGCGTGGAGACCTCATAGCAGCCTTCCAGTATCTGAAGGGGGCCTACAAGGATGCTGGGGAGGGACTCTTCATCAGGGACTGTAGTGATAGGACAAGGGGTAACGGGTTCAAACTTAAACAGGGGAAGTTTAGATTGGATCTAAGGAAGAAATTCTTTACTGAGAGGGTGGTGAGGCACTGGAATGGGTTGCCCAGGGAGGTTGTGAATGCTCCATCCTTGGTGGTGTTCAAGGCCAGGTTGGATGAGGCCTTGGGTGGCATGGGTTAGCGTGAAGTGTCCCTGCCCATGGCAGGGGGGTTGGAACTTGATGATCTTAAGGTCCTTTCCAACCTGTTCTATGATTCTATGATCAGCCACTACACATTCCACTGAACGTTCACTTGCACCAGGAGAGGCAGTTGCCCACTAATATTGTTAAACACATGATTTAAACTTACAATTTGTACATTATATTCATCCAGGTTCCTTATCTATGTCATAGTTTTAGGCAGAGCATGGCTGTGACACAGTTTTGTAACACAGATACCTCTAGTCCAGATGGAAATGAATGTTTTTTGTGGGTTTGTCGTGGTTTAAGCCCAGGCCGTAAATCAGAACCATGCAGTCTACTTCTCCCCTCCCACCTTTCTTCCCCCCACTCCTGGAGGGACAGGGAGGAGAATCGAAAGAATGTAACTCCCACGGGTTGAGATAAGAACAGTTTAATAACTAAGGTATAACACAAACCACTACTGCTACCACTAATAGTAATAATGATAAAGGAAATAACAAGCAAGAGAATACAACCGCTCACCAACCGGTACCTCACCCCCACCCCGCATTGATCTAGCCCTTCTGGAAACTCTCCGTTCTACATCCTGGGCATGACGTGCTGCGGTACGGAATACCTCTTTGGCTAGTTTGGGTCAGGTGTCCTGTCCCTGCTTCCTCCCGGCTTCCCCTCCTCCCTGGCAGAACATGAGACTCAGAAAGTCCTTGGTCAGTCTAAACATCGCTGTTATCAGCTTTGTTCCCTTTTTTTTTTTTGGCTGAAAGTCAAAACCACAGCGCTGCAACAGCTACTAAGAAGGAGAAAAACTGACTGCTGCTGCTGAACCCAGGACAGGGTGGATCTAAAAAGGACTATTTTGGGCAGCCCAGATTGGAGGTCCATTTGAAGTGCTGTGATTTCTATCTTCTGTATTCAGCCCTGTATGTTTCACATTAGGATTTCTTTTCCTGACTGACAAGCTAACCAGAAAATAAATTTCTTATTTTCTTTTTCTTTATTTTTTTTTTCTAAACAAACAACTGGGTTTGGCAAAGGTACTTTTTGTGTTAAGTTTACTTTGTCATAAATTCCCATAAAACCTCTTTTAATGTGCTTTTTCTACGGCTTTCTGTTCTTTTACACAATTATCTTGAAAATTTGATAAATTATTAGCAAATTTGATATACTATTGTTGTTATGAAAGCAGCTTGACATCTGGAATTTTGAGATTTGGAAATGTCAAAATTAATTGTTTCATTCCAGTTCAGAGTGGAAACATTAATAAATGTATCAAAATACGCATTTGAAAGAGAAACTCCTACTTTGACTAACTTTAGTGCAAGTAATTAGAATGTATACTGGTCAAATTTATTTTTCTTTTGTTAACTAATGTAGGTCTACAGCAGAAGAAATAATTTAAAACCATAAAAAAAGCTTAGTTGATCTGCTCAGGCACATCTGTCCATTTTCTTTTATTATTGACATCAGTGGTTTAATATACCATTAAAAGAAACTCTATTTTTAAATATATATGAGATCTAACTCCTGCAGTACACTGACTGCTGCCCTATGAATTCCAGCTCAGGCCTCATCAACCACATGTTTTTGTATTGCATCATTCATTAATATTGAATGCAATTTTCTTACTGAAAGCTTCGAGACTTCTTCCTCTCTTGGTACAGGAACACAGTGTAACTACCTTAGACATCGTCAGTCCTAGAGGCCTGTTGCTATTTGTAGTAAATAACTGGTGTAATAAAACATTTATGTGTTAATGTCATTAGCAGTAATAAGTTTGATAAATCAATTACAGAATCATCTGGGAAGTGATGATGGTCCAATTATTTTTATTTCAAGTGTACCATCAGCTGGTACCATCTGTTCTTCCTTATATCCTATCCTGATGATGCTCCCTGTCTCAAGTCTGCTTGCCACAAATGTTTCTCCATATTGTACTGTTGATTGTGATTGCATTCTAACCCTGCTTTTTGATGCAGGGTGACTCGGTGATCTCCTGTCCACATATAACATGAAATGACAACTTTCACCTCATGCAATTCACACCCAGAGAACGATATTGATAGGAAAAGAAGAGCGTTTCAACATGGGTACTCAAAATAGCGATATCCTGCTCCAGCAGTTAACAGAAATAGGTTTTACCCACTTTTTTCTCATAGGTGGAAGGGTTTAAAACCGATTGCAGAAGAAAACCTTGTTTCACTACTATGCATATTCATTCTTTAGCATCTGGAAGAAACAAACTCTTCTCAGACCTTGAGGACCCATATGGAAGCACAGGCACGGAACTACTGAGCTTGAATTTTGACAGTGACAAGTGAGCATTTGCTGTGAAGAAATGTGAGCCTGGGTGATCCTCAGGCGCACATGTTCCCTGAGACTGAGAGGAGTGTGGGGAAAGCATTTTGAGATGTTTTGTTCAACAAGGGCTGAGCTTGCCAGCAGTGCCAAGATTAGTAGGAGAGAAGTCCATGCTAGGTTAACAAATCCTTTGGCCCACAAAATCATTAAGTCACGAATCACTGCAAGTGGGGAGGGTATTGTAGGGAAGTACTACTATAGGATTTTTTTAACATGCATGCTGTATTCTGGACAGGTATTTCTCTATGTACCCATGATATTTCTCTATTTCTCCCTGGCCATCCTTCATCCACTGCCATTAGAGACTCTGTACTAAGTGAGGCATCACAGGTTTGCACAAATCTGGCAATTTTTCTGGGGGTTTTGTTTGTTTGATTTTTTGGTTGGGATTTTTTTTTACATATTAACAGTACTGGAGCATCTGCACAAGATCCATAACATAATCTGTCTGCCTGTGGGAAACATACTTAATTTAATATACTTTCATTACTTTACAGTCCTAAAGCCAAGTATCTCAGGCCTATCACATACTTTTTAGCGACTGTAAATTTGCAGTCTGCATGTCTGCAGATAAGTGAAGTGGTAGAGGTATGCATTTAACTAGTTATTGATGAGCAGATTAAAATAACAGCTCACAAATTCCATGTAGTACACTGGTACTCTCAGAAACATTTGCTGAGTCTCAGAAGATGCTTGGAAAGAATTGGAAAGAATTAAAAAGAATGAAGTGTGCCTAAATGAAGATTTCCTTTTTGTGGGGTGACACAGGAGAAGCCTGGTCCCCTTTGTTCCCTATTGAGGATCCTCCAAGCAGGAGCATTCAGACTTGTTTGGAGGATCTAATATCCGATGTGAAACAAGGAGCGCATGTATTGTGCTTGTCGCCAGCGGCTCTATTAGAAACAATCAGTCCTTATCCAAGGCTACATGGCGCGTGATGTAATTCCATTTTCTTCCTGACTGCAGGAAAGGAAAATCAAGTAATTAAATGTGAGAAATCACCAACCAGGGGGGCCCTTTCTGCTTGGGTGGATTTCCCAACACAGTTGCCCAGCCGCAAAAGCCAGAAGCCGACCTGGGGAAAGACGGCACGTCTCTGGACAAAAGCATGACACTGCCTATGAATGCACCGCGTACCAAACACAGTTTGTTGTCAGGAACTGACAAGCCAGCCATGTCCAGCTCAAGTGGCCCTACTTCCCATCAGCTTGAAAAGGCTTGCTGGTGAGGAGGCTTCAGTCACAGCGCTATGCTTTACGCTCCTGGCCCCATTGTCCCGGGGCCGCAGGTCCTGGGCAGGAGGCGTCACTGCTCACCAGAAGAAGACGAGGGGTGGTGGGACTGGGGGTTGGAAACAAGTCTGGGGGTGTGGGAGGGGGTTGCCCTGAGAAAAAAGTGTCCTGCAGCCAGGAGCAACCTCGGTCACAGCAATCTTGTCTCCCAGTTTTGGCTTCTCAGCCTTTAAACCCATATTTGCACCACATTTCCCTCTCCCAGAAGCTACAGGACATCATGGTTATGACATGCATAAAATCTTAGTGCTGAGAAACATTTATCTGTGTTTTGCAAAAACCTGTAGCAGAATTCAAATATTATGTATATGGGTAATAAAAAGTCATCATATATACCCTTAACTTTCAGAAAGCCTGTGCTGCCTCCAAGAGAATGTAACTCTGCAAGCAGGCAATAAACCTGAGGAGAGTTTAAACCACAAGTTCGGTGAGAGAACTAAAGTCATTTTAGTTCACTTTGATTACTCTTTTTAATAGGTAGCCTACAAGGATCCTATCACCTGTTTTTTACAAGTAACTATGTTTGACATTTCAATTTCGTTCTTACAGCTTTTAATACATTTTTTATCTTGTACTCTTCTACAGATAATTTACTTCCCAGTGTTTCTTTGTAATAGCAACTGGAATGGAAAAAAATGTTCTCATTTATGTGTAAATTTTGTTAACAAACTCATCTGCATAAATCACATTCCTTCCCAAGGACTTTATTGTGCAGTAGGTGCTTTTTCACTAAAGTTAGAACTTTAAAACAGCTTTCAAAATCAGCTTGAAATTAAATTACAATGAAAATAAGATCAACACAACAAAACATTTTGATTTTGGCTTTAAAAGGAGAAAGAATCAAGGCAATAAGGGGTATTAAGGCTAAGGAAATTGTTTAATACTTGCTTGTTGTTTCTGGGGTTTTGAGCGTTATAAAGTGCGGGACTCCATCCTAGTGCACTTTTTAGCAATAGAA
The DNA here is from genome assembly GCF_963264785.1 of Psittacula echo. Classification (NCBI taxonomy): domain Eukaryota; kingdom Metazoa; phylum Chordata; class Aves; order Psittaciformes; family Psittacidae; genus Psittacula; species Psittacula echo. The sequence goes on along the minus strand of NC_137737.1, from coordinate 95,116,488 downwards.
ACGTGCAATCCATTGTGTCTTGTTAAAGCACACTTGAAGAACATAATGTGGAAAAAAAGAACTCATATCCCTTTGTTCCTTCTGGCTCTAGATACAAGATTAATTAACACAGAACAAGTTTCTTTGCCAGGGTGTCAAAGTGGCAAAAATTGTGTTTCAGGTCAGGACCTTTTGTTCCATCACCTTCGTAAAAAGTATGAAACAGCATGAATATGATTCAAATTAAGCATATCTCAAACTGTAAATCAAATTCATTGGTATTGTAGGCAAGGCTGCTTACTGTTGTTGCTGTTACTTGTGCAGAGGTTCACTGCTTCTGATTGGAGAAAAGACCATGGAAATCCAAAATCATTTTGGTAATGATTTTTTTGTTGCCCTTAATATTTTGTGTTTCAGCAGTCTGGGACGGAAATGAGTGTGCAAAATGCACATGACATTGCGACTGGCACACACTGTTTCAGGTTTCAGCTAATCTTCTGCAGAGTGCTCTGGTGTTGAGCAAAGATGTTAATTTAAGATCATTTCCACAGATCTCTTAGAATTATCAGTAAGTTATCCTATGTGCTGATTTCAGAGAGGGCAGTATCATTTGTCTGGTGCTCACTCAGTGGTAGCAAAGATGGATAATTTGAGAAAGTCACAGTTTCAGGTATCTCTTCTCCCAATCAATAAATAAATAATGCATTCCTGAATGGCAAAACTATTCCTTCCCGGTGAACACAGCGGAATATGCCTTTTCATGTACAACTTTACCATGCTAAATATAAAATACTAATGTACAATACCATGGTGAAAGCTGCAATTTCATGTTATTTTTATGTACACATAATACTGTTGTGAATGCCTTAGTATAGTAGCCAGTCTTGCCATTCTAGAAATGCACAGAATTTATAATTGGCCTGTAAACACTTTATTAGAAGCTGTATGCTCATTTCCTTCATAGCTTTCAAAGATCTAGCATAATGATTATCTGGAATGAATTCTTCTCCTTAAGTAGCAGCTTCATCTGTGTATGGTTAAATATAAAATGTTACAAAGTGGAATTACTTTTTCAATAACATAAAAATATAAGAATTTTGGCTGCTTCTGATTCAATGTTTCATTTACAAAACAGTCGTCAAAAATACCTGATCTGCAGAAAGCCAGACCTATGTTTTTAAGAATCTTAGATATTTACAAGACCTATTTCACCTTGGCAAACCAGTGACTCAAAGCAAGTTGTATAAAGCAAGGATCATAACACTGCTCAACCTGGTAAAATATTCTATGCCATCAGCCCTGCCTTTAGGACCAATTGTCATCAGGGGGTCAGTAGGTTGACTGTGAACAACATTTTTCTTGCTGTAGGAAGTGCCGAGAAGACTTGATGGTAATCTGGGTTTGGACAAATCAAAATTTGGACTTTTGAAAGTCAGGCAACACTGTTCCCTGAGCTAGAACTTACATGTATCACCTGGATTCTGAAATGCAGTAGGAAATACTGTATCATGACTGTCTTTATAAGAGGCTTTCGTTGTTTGTGTCTCTGGCTCCATGAGCACCTACTCCTCATTTGTCATTTGCTGGAGCAAAAGTGGAGGTTAGGCATCGGAGCCAAATCTCTCCTGAAGCTGTCAACAACAGTGGGAGAGATGTTCAAATGTAAAAGAGCTGTAGTGATAGATATAAAACTCAGGGGTTTCTGTATTTTGCTAAACATGATATGTGCTATTTTAATTACTTTTTGTGACTATATATATATGATGTGAAAACTGATTTGTGTTACATATGGATCACCGAATGTAATTTCTGTAGCACTGTAGCATTTTGAAGTTTTTAGAAATGCAAATGCCTCCTAAATTAAATCAGAATCTTTTTTCCTAAATATTTTTTTTTCCTGTAGTTTTTGTCTGAAAATATTGAACTGCTGAATGCTGCAAGAGAATTTAGTGTTAATTAAGCTTATAACAAATGCATATGCATATTGTACTGGAAGAGTGATTGGGATGGTTAGCTCCATAAGAAAATAATAATCAAAAAAAGAATGATAATCTGAAAAATCTGAGAGTGATAAACTGTAATTAATCCCAAACTTTGACCCACTGTGACCTGATTTTAGTTCCTCTGTGCTTCATTATTGCCATTGTTATTCTAAACTTCTAAGTGTTTTTAATGAGTTTTCTTTAAAATGATTGTTTCATGGTTAGATTTATATATTTTTCCTTTCAAGTGCTTCAAGCTGTTCCTACCATTTTCTTGTTCTCTTTACAGTCATACGCTGTGCCTGGGTCATTTCCATATCCAAAAGACTCTGAAGTGAGAGGAATAATGTGTAGAAATTCTACCTTAAATCAAATGCAACTTTTAGTCTAGTTGCTTAAGATTCTAAAGGGACAAGTAACTGTGAAAAGCAAAAGACTGGTGAGAGATGGGCTCTAGTTTCTAAAATCTGAATTAAGAATTTATTAGTAGACGAATTTCCAGAGCTGATGAGCCATCACTTCTTTTTGTTAAAATAAGACCTTTTGGGTCTTATAAGATAAGACTTTTTGGGTCCCAGTATTTTAAAAATGGATTCCTGAAGTCTGCTTCTAAAATTCATGTTATTGCATTTGCTCTGAATACCTGTCTTTTCCAACAACTGTAAGAAATACATCCTAGAAAAGAAAAACAAAACAAGACAGCACACTACTTTTTTCTCTTCCTGTATATGTATGGATGGGAACAACTGTTGTTTTTCCTGACTGTGAGCATAAAGGAGAAGCTCGTTTTTGCTGACCACAGAAAAATAAAGGGAGAATATTATTTAATCAGTTTTATTTTCTAAACACTGTGCTTTTAAAAAGTTGAAATGGAATTTATCTTCAGGGCGAAGTGAGACATATTTTAGTTCTCTGGAAGCTATGCTTCAAAATCAGCTTCTCTGCCATTTGTCTTCTATTGTGCACACTTAAACAAATGTGATTTAAACACTGCTCAGCTCTGTCATTTATAGGACCTAGTGTGTCATCTCTGAGCACAAAGAGCGTTCAGTGCTACATCGAGGCTACACTGGCACGAACGGTGATGAGCTAAAAGCCTTTGGAAGGGTGTGAAAGAACTAAGTAGAAAACCAGCCATGAGGAAATGGACTTCTACTTAATTTTATAAACACATTGTTGAGTAGCATATGTACAATAAAAGGAGGGAAAGGAAAGAGTATCCCCTTTCTATATGCTTTTCATTGTTGGCTTTGCCAACTTTAAGATTTCTTTTTGTTCTTCAGTATACGATCCAACTTTAAAAAGACCTCTAGTTTTTGGATCACAATTGTGAGTTAAGATACAGTAAGAAAATGAAAGGCAGATGTCTCACACCTTAAGTCAATCTCCAAGAGTGTTTTAGAGCTGTTCAGCATATCCAAGGTTTTGACCTTCCTTGGCAAAGCTTCTTAATTTTCCCACACCTGCAGCTTTGCTGTCTTTTTTTTAGTCTCACAATAAGTGTAGCTAAAACAAGCATTCCAGTGTGCATGAATAGAGCACACAGTAGGCAATTTGGGGACTCATTCATCACCAATAAATGGAACCGCTTGGAGAGCGGATGAGATAGCAAACCATTTGATTTATTACATCCAATGCAATAATACATGATTTTAAAAGAAATTAAAACCACAAAACTAAAAACTTTTATCTTATTTATTAACTACTGGTAGAAGTAATAAATAAATACTGCCATTTCTTTTAAAATATCAATCAGCTGTGTCTGTAAAACGTGATATATTATATTGAGAATCGTAAAACTGATAGGTTTTTTTTTAATAATTGGAGGTTTTTTTGTTGTTTTAGTATTTTTCATATAAAGAGGTCATTGTATATAATTAGTAAAATTAATATATATTGAGAAAACACAGCAACAGGGATTCCACATGTAGCAGAATATGGCAAAACTCTTTGGTCTCAGTTTGTTCCTATGGAATAATTTATCCCTCCTGTATATAGCATAAAAATTATGAACCTATAGCATATAGTATCTCATATAATAATATCAGAAATTAATGGTCCCTGAAATACGCATGAAGGAAACTGAAACAATAACTACCACTGATTATAAACATTTCTTCTTGAAAACAATGTTTATTTAGCTGAAATGAAAAACTGACATCCAGAACATTTTGTCATGACTTCAAAAATGCCAGAAAAGAGAAAGCATGAGTTTGACATTACCCTTCCCCCAATTTTCTCTTCAAATTACACTTAATTTTGAAACAAAGTGGCAGCTAAATATTGCAAAAATATTTCTATAGCAATCTGAGTCAAATTTATCATTATTTTTTTTAATAAACTGAGGAACTGAAGGCTCTCTCATCTTTATATGTGATTTGGATCAGCAGCGCATCCCAGCAGAAGAAACCAGTATATGGAGAGCAAGTGACATCTTCACTCGCAAAGAACAGAAACCATAACTAATGATGTGCCTAGTTTGTGGTTTTAAACAAGGATGCATTATTTTTCATCAAGAATTATCTTTAAAAAGGAGCTGTTTTTTTTCTACTATTTCAAAAGTGACAGAATTAAATTTTGCAGGAGGGAGGGAGAGAAATTCTCTCAAGACAGAGACGAATTCTGTGTACTAAAGCTAACAGATATTAAAGTAGATATAACTGCAATGTATCTGCCACATGTAATAGATGCAAATTATATTGTAAAACATTTATTTATTGCATAGAGAAGTCTTCATGACTTTTGAACTTCTGCAAATTATTTCTTCTTTAATTGTGAGTGCTCTCTGAGTAACTTTTGAATACTTTTACCTGAGATTTCTCTGATGTTTTCAAAGGTGTACCAAGGTGTTGCATTTTTTTAATGACTAAAAATAAGTACATTTGTCACTTTCCTTACTTGTCAATTTAAGGCTATTTATTTGTATCAGATATTTCATAATAAGACTGCAATTTACACTTCCTTTCTTTCACACATCAACCTTTTCCACTTGGTGTCTATATCCATTTTGTTTACAGAGATATTTTTTTAAACTTTAACAATTTCTTTTTCATATTTTTTTTAATGAAAAATGCCAGATGATACATCTAGCACAAAATATACATTTGGCTATAAATAGCTAGGACTGATATCTGTCATGGAACTCAGCCTCCACAAAGGAAAAATGGGTTTTGATGTTTTCCAGGAAAAATGTATTTTGGCAGTTTGGTGACAAGACTAAAAATCATATGGTGCCTGTGAAAAGGTTTTTGAGTATGGTGTTGCTAAGAGGTTAATCTTGTTGCTAAGAGGTTAATCTTGCCCCTACTGTTTTCAGTAATACAGTAGTGACAGTACTCCAGTGGCACAGAATCAGGTGCCAGACCAGCAAATGCACACTGAGGTTATTGGTACGCGTACATATATATAATGGATTTGTAGAATGCAAATATCTTAAGTGATTTACTTCCAAACTTGTTAGAACTTTATAAGATCTCATGAAAATGAAATCTTGCAATGTGCACAGGGAAAAATATCCTGTGGCTAAGCCTGGGAGCAGGAACTTTTCACTCATTCTTTGCTGTTCAAGCTCATAGTTTACTTAACCTAGACCTTTGGGGAAATGTTTCTTTTTTGGTTATTTTCAATTAGTACTCAGCTTTTTGTAGAACACAGAGACCATACAAACTAGTGCAATTTTCCTAAAGAGCCTTCCTAAATGTCTCAGAAAAGATCTTGCTGCTTTGAAAATGCCTTAGAAAATAAGTGGATTTTTTTTAATTAAAGATGATTATAAGCAGGAACCTTTCCATATAAATCCTTTCTATAGGAGAGTAGGGAGAAATACCACTTCTGCTTTCATTGTCGTATATTCAATAACAGTGTTGAAAAGAGAAATTGCAGGAATTTTCTATTTGCCATTTGTTTTTAATCCAATTTGGGGAAACAAAATATTTCTGAAGTTTCTCACTGTCTGCATTCAGTGGAGCCAAAATGCTTTGTGGTGAGGGCTCTGTGAAGAGATCAGCATTCCCATTAGAAGTTTTGACTTGATGAAACAGTATTTTCTGACAAATTGTTTTCTGACGTGATCTCTGTTATATCTAGACCAGTTCCATATCTTCATCATTAATACTTGTGAGGCTTCAAATTAAAAGAACATAGTATGGTTTAGAAGTATCCTGCCATTAGGTCAAATACTGGCTAATGGCCCTTTCTTAAAGAACTTACATATCAATTTACTCTGATTCCCAATCACTTCTTTCAAATGAATAGTACACGTATCCTGAACACACAGCTGTACTCAGGAAGCTTAAGAGCTGGTTGAACTGTTTTATGTGAAGAAACCACTTTCAACTAAAAAGACATAGCATTATAAATGCTGCTATATTTATAATGATTTCTTTTATGCATACCAGATTTTTCCAAAGCACATATACAATAACAAGAACTGAGAAAGGTTTAGAAATTTAGAGATAACTTTATGAAATGAAAGAATAAACTCGAAGTTCAAGTTGAACTATGTGAAAATAATTTAGCCGTTGTACACGATATTGCTTTTTTTGTTTGATTTCATTATAAACTACTGAACAAGTCATCTTGAGACTAAATTGTTAATTGTTAAAAGTGTTAATTTGTGGGCAGAACTATAGTGTTGATTTTTTATTTAAGAATACCTGAATTTTATTACCAATTGATATAGATAAGAACATTAATGCTGGTCATAATAAAGATCACAGAAGTTCAACTTTAACTATGTGAAAAATCACTCCTCCTTCACAGTACATCTCTCCTACATGTAAACTCATGTGGTACAGCATATATTCTCTTAATTGACACATATGAACTGAAGACCAAATGTTATTTTTAATATAGCATGCTCCAAATAATTTCTTGTGTAAAAGAAAATAATAGTACACTGCCTACCTTATTGTTAACCAGTTGTCTACACATAGCATCTGTTTACATTAGTAATGTAATTGCTGTGATAATAAGCTCATTGATTTAGTATCTAAGGAAATAATCAGTCAGGACATCACATTTGTCTTGCTTTACTTGACAGCTTATCTTCTACACTGAATAGACAATGTCAATTCTAGACATTGTTTCAGAGAAATGGAGCAACAGGAAAAAAGCCAAAAGAGACAGCTCTCTTCTTTTTACCAAATATTGCCATAAAAATGTTTGCTGCAGCTAACTGGTATTGGACAAATTTAATTTTAACAATGGCACGAGGCCAGTACAGTTTAGTGTAGGAAAAATTTCTTTTGTTATTCAGGCAGTATGACAGCCTTATCTTTCACTTGACAGTTAAGAAGAAAAGGACTGCGAAAAACTAAAACTGAAATAAAACAAAGACACAACTGGGAAACTTTGGTTAGCGGATTCACTAGGAATTTTTCCTTTTTCTAAGCATTTTTATGTGAAAATATATAAACAAAGTCTACTTACTAGGGGTCAAGAATCACTTTACAAGATTGTAAGATGTCTATGTAATTGGGTTCTTTGGCACTTCCCAAAATCACACAGGGGAAAAAAAAAATCAATCAGGAATGAAAAACAACCCAAGTTTTATGATTTCTTTATTTTATCTTATGGACCGTGTTACCTTAATATGTCCTTCCTGATGCAACCTTGGACTTCACAAGATCTCAAAAATCCATGGTCCACAGAATGAATGGGCTGAAATCATAGAGGATCAGGTTGTCTTGACCCTATGTTATGTTCAAGCTAAGGAGGAGGGCAAAAGTTTTTCTCCTCCATCTGTTTGCCACCTATAAAGATCAGTATTCACTTTAGAGCCTGCAGGCAGTGGTGCTGAATGTATTCTGTGCCTGGATTGGTTGTAGATGGAATGGAGAGAAGAGAGCAAAACAAGCCTCATACCCCTGTAGAGATGAATCTCTATGCATCAGTTCATAAGTCAGTACAATAGAACTTATATATAACATGAAAAGGATAATACTAGTCTCACTATACAGCACCAACACATTCCAAGACCTCTTCGTTTTGAAGGATGTCTTAAAAATACTGTTATTATTTATCATGTACTGAGCAAAGAAAGTTAATCTCTAAACTTTTTAGAGGGCAAGGGAAGGAGAGTTCTTCCTCTTTCAAGGATAAAATGAAAAATACATTTGAAATATTCTATACCATGGTGTGTCCTCCAGGAAATGAGCTGAAGAATTAAATTTACCTCACTTCACCTTAACATCAGAAAAAGTTCAGGTTTCCTCTCCTTTTCATAGCCTTTGTTTTAATTGCAAGTGGGAAGACTTACATTGTGGAAGTCAGTAGAAATGAAGATATGCAAAATGAAGCCCTTATCAGGGACTGTCAATTACCCATACAGTAGTTGTACTTACAAGATGAGAGCAATCAAACACAGGTTGTTCTTTGTTTCTAAACCAAATGTGGGGTAACAGAAGTGTGGCCTCACAGCTCATCTAAACTCTAAATTCCAACAGGCTGACAGCTGCTCCCTTTCTGCTGATTAAGAAACACTGCAAACATTTTTTTTTCTTCTTTTCCCTGCACAAAGACTTTCTTGGCTGCTTCTACTTGCAAACTCAAAAATGGGCTCTTACAACTCAGTGGTTTTAACTGTGATTGCTAAAAAGGAGGTATTGGTAAATTGAAGAGGAAAAGCAAGGTTTGGATGAGATGCTCTGGAGGTATAATCGTATACAACATATTTACTGATGTATCACCAAAAAATACCAATCACAGTTGAAAAAAAATCTAGGTTTTTTTCCATGAATCTCCTGGACAGAAGCCTTGAAAGGTGTCTCCAACACAAAGTCCTTTCTTGTCAGACAAATGAAGCCTATTCAGTCATGGCCCCTTAGGGGACTACTGGCAGAGTTCAGAGCTGACACAGGTCCAGACCCCCTCCTACTCCACAAAAGGTAGAAAATCTGTGTTCCTGTTTTAACTTGGAAAACAGTATTCTAGGTTTCTTGGTGTTTATCCACTTTTCAGGAAAAAAAAAAAAAAAAATAAAAGGACATGATGCTGATGCTGCCCAAAACAGTTTGAGAAATGTGAATGCTTATGGATATTGTCTCAGTATGGCCCGTGTGCTGTTCTAAATCTACATTCACTTGTCATCTGGGAGAGATCTGGTAGGATACCTTCATATTAAGATTTGCACATCACTTGTACTTGTTGTATTTGCACAGATGCACTTGTTCCAACCCCAGTTGAACATTCATTCTTTCCCTAACATTTCCTTTTGGACTGAAATGAAGATTTGCAATATGTGAAGAAGTATTGTGTGTTTGTCACCATGCAAAGAGTTTTCACAGTGCTCTTTCCTGATTATCTAGTTTGAGGCATACACCCAAGCTATAAATGAACATCTGCTATGGGGGTAGGCTACCTATACTGAGTAATTATTTATATACATGCATTTGCATCTGCAAACATTACGATTATAATTGGAAAGAAATTATATATCATCAGATTTAAAGCTATTTATTTCAGTTTTAATGAAAAGAAAGTGTGCCAACTAAAGTGGTTTTACTGGGATACAAACAAACTAGTCATGAGATTCTGCAGCTTGCACATGTACAGCCTCATAAACTGTGACTGGAACACAAGTTTTCTTCCTAGTGGTTTGTACCTAACCAAAACGGTTGCTCTTCTTCCTATGACAAGAGAGTCCAGAAGGTTGAATCAAAATAGAAGCTATGCATCTGGATAGCTGTACTGGATAGCTGATAGTAGCTTAAGCTGTAGTGAAATACGGCTAACAGTTACTAACCAGAGAAGTAGAAGGCACTCAGATCCAATCCACATCCTCTAAAGGCATCTACTCTGATTGCAACAAGTTTAACCTAATGATTTCCACACAGGGAAATTCTGGAGTAATATTAGTTTGAACTTTTTTTTTTTTAATTCAATTTTTTTTTTTTTTTTTAATTTTAACTTAACCTTTCCTCTAAGAAAAAGAAAATTAGTGGGAGTGTAGCTCTAAGAACTGCCCACTGTGGAACACCTATGGGGAAAGTAGGTCTTCTGTGTAGAAAAATGAAGGTTGTCTCTGTGAGGGCACTGGGTGTCAGATCTAAGGTCCTATGTTAGAGGTGCTTGTCTGTTGCCACCTGAGCAGAAACACTGAAGCGGAATAATAGGAAAAAAGATGAGAGAACAATTTTCACCCCCATTTTGAGATGTGTTTCAGGTTGAGATGTCCGGTGCCAGTCACACAAGACCATGACACTGGTATTAAGTCACCTCAGTTTTATATATGTGTCTGAGAAGAATGTATTTCCATGGTTATGCCAAATTTTGTTCACCTACTTGCCTCAGAACAGATGTTTTTTTCTAACTGTCAACCAAGTATTACTGGTGTTTTTCATTATCGCCAATCATCAGATAAAAGGTAGGATAATGAGTTTTGTGCTGATTCTTTTTTTTTTTCTTTTATTCTATTTATTTCATACCCTCTGTTTTTGTGTAAGTTCTCTGGCTCTTACTGGGCTGCTGTTTACTGCTGCACTGCTGTGTGGGAAATAAACAATAAACACCTATTCCTTCAAGTAAGGCAGAGAATTCAAGGTATTCTAGGATGTACTATATTAAATCAAGAGGCTGTGTGGCTACTGTTAATAGAATAATACAGAAATTTTACATGCACACTGCAGCTCTTACTTGCAGGTGGTTTTACACTTTGAGAACACTTTTTCAAAATTCTACTCCTAGGAGATCAAACAACACGAAAATGATGGATTGTTGGGGATATCTTGAAATGAACAGTGTCTGTTCCATTTATAAATGTAACAGTCTACAGGGTTAGAAATGAAAGCTGAAAAATCTGTAGTTAAAGCTGTTTGAAGTAAAGGAACAGTTATGGAATGGATTTATATATAAGCTGCTTCATATATCACTCTTTGGTATGCTGTAAAATTTGAGTGTAGGTGTGAGCAACTACTTCAGCTGGCCATGGAGATTAGTATTTCAGTCACTGAGGTCATACTGCCTGGTCTGAGAACTGGTTGAGGTAAAATTAACGGAATCTTTATCTTTTAACTACTTTGGTTAAAATCTATTACTAATTAACATGCCAATACTTGTGAAGTCCAGTTTTTAAAGAAAATCGGGCTGAGTGTTACAGAAGTTTACTCCTTAAAGCTGCTGACTTCCTGTCTTGTACCAGTCAGATGCTTCTGAGCTATCCCAAATGGCATTTTCCATCCCTACCTCTTCTGGCTGTCATGGAAACAGCTGTGCACCCTCTTATAAAGATACTGTAATACTGTTGAGCCCTACACAGATCACATTAACAGTGCAGTTAGAATCAACTTAGACATAATAATTGTTGTAGCTTAGGGGAAAAGCCTTTCTTCTAGACAGCTGCAAGTCTGAGCACTTCCTGGGACACCAGGTTCCATTTCCTGGAGGAAAGCCATCCTGAGGGACATCAGCAACTCCGCACTGTGGTGATAAAAACAGCAAGTATGAAATCCCTGCATTTACTATTAGCTGGAGAGGAGTTTCCCTCTGAGATCTGTGACTTCTGAATGGCACTTAGCTCTTACCAGCAAACACCTTTCTCCAAGGGTGTAACAGTTTGTGATGAAATTAGAGATACAAAATGCTGCACCTCAGTCATCTCATTTCTTCTAACAGCACACGGAAAAGTCACCGCAAGGCTCCAAACTTGCCTTATAATGAAGAGACTATAACAGCACTTTCCCCTCACCCCCAATTACCATCTTGATTGTCATCAACAACAGGAGCAAAATTAGCAGTTGCATGGGGGACAAGTTTTTTTACTTTACCTCTTTCTTGTTGTGAGCTCCTTTTCCTTAAAGATAGTCACCTTTACTTTGTGTCAGGTTTGGAGCCATGAGTTCTATGGTTCATTTCAAGAAAAAACTGAGAATGAGGAATGTCCATGTCCCCTCTCACAGTGAAAACCCCACAGCTGTGTTCTTAGCCGTCATTCCAGCAGAAGTCCTGGAAATTTTACTCTCCCATCCTGTCCTCCCTCTTCTATTGAATGAAATGGCAGCAACTGCTCCGCCATTAGGATCAATATCCAGGTCATTATGTTGGCAAAAGGAGCAGCAAATCACATTTATGTGGATTGTCAGATTCATTATTATAAGCAGATGGCAGTCCTTGCACTACAATGCAGCCGAGAAAAGACTGACATCATTTCAAATTAAAATCTATAATGCTAATACACATCTCTGACTCTTTGTACAGGCCTAAGTGCATTAATCTTCTGAATGATCTGCCAACGTGTGCACTGCTTTAGGTGTTTTCACTTGAGTGGAGCTAAAAGGAGAGCTTTTAACTAAGAATGGTTAACATTTATTCATGCAGATTGATAAAAGTTAACATGCAATTTTCTTTACTAGTAGCTCCCTAATAGGAATTAATGGGACATTTTGAAGAGAAAATGCCCAGTTCCAGTTCAGGAGGCCAGTTTAAGAAATGTGTTAACCACTGAAGAGAAAAATATGTTACTAGCATCTCCTTTACGTAAACTGATTTTAAAATAATTACTCATAAAAGAAAATGGAGCACTTTTTAAAATGTGCTACAGAATTTTCTAAAATATGCGAAGAAATATCATTTGCCAAGTGTGGACAAAGCAAATTAGAATTTTTATGATCAGATCATCATCAAAATTTTAAAAAGTGAACATAACATAAATCCACATTTGTAATAAAGCAAAAATAGAAGACAGTTCCTAATTAAAAATTATTTTAAATACTTTGGGTCTGGTTTTACCTACAGCATCTAGACTATGTAACCTGTCACCATATTTTCAATAGCGTGCTCTAGAATATCAGAATTTCAGGCACAGTTTTTAGGGATGCAGAGGCTGATTCCTCAATTTTTCTGCCTTTGTCTAGAAAGGATATATCTAAGAGGAAGAATCTTTTGGTAAGTATAGACAGACTGCTGTCAGGCTGCCCAACCATGAGAATGTGCTAATTTTGCTTCTAGAGGAACGTTTGCATATTGAGGATCTGTCCTACATTACTTTTTTCTGTACATTGGATCCTGAATAACCTCACTTTGGATGCTGTATTGTCACAGTGTCGATTCTGAGCTAAATACCTTGCCCTTTTTGAAGAGCTTTACAGGTGAGCATCATTATGCGGATGCAGCTGTTTGGTTTCATGGGGCAATTTTCCCTAAGGAAGATCGTTTTGGAACATCCAGATTAACCACACATGAGCTTCGTGAATTCTCCCATCAAAACTGTTATAAATACATGTGCATTGCAGAAATGCTTGGCTGTGCCAAAGAAGCACATTTTTTAAAAAAAAAAAAAAAAAAAAAAAAGGTTCATTTTGTCAGATCCAGGCAGGATCTTTTGTCCCATTTATTGTTATCCAGAGATTTAATTTCAAAGGAAATGGGGTCTTCAGGTCTACAATATACCTTGCTTTCTCCCAGTACATGCCAGTGCCATGTGCTAACACATGTTTTAGCAGATCTCTGAGATGTGAATTAGTGACTTCTTTAATTATATCATTGATATTGTTGACTTTTTCTGAACTCTTTTGCTTTAGTACATTTCCAGCCATGTATCTTTGCATTTCATTCAGATTTTCTCACCATACCGGCAAAAATTGATTTATTAATACTTCCTTATTTATTTCCTCGACCCAGTACTAATAACTAGTTTGAGTTTTGCAAAACAGGAGGTATGTGCAGCAATAAAAAGTAACACATTTCACTGATATAGACAATAGCTTAATAATTTGCTTACTAAGAGATTTTTTTCTGAATAAGGATATTTTATTTCATTAATGAATTTATGGAAAAAAGTAGTTTTTCTATTTGAGAAGTTGCTTAAAAACATGCAGGTGGGGAGCTGCACAGTGAGATTCAGAAAATGCTAATGAAAGACAATTTCATTTTTCAGATTTTAAAAAAGAAATTTCTTCAAATTAATTAAACTTGAAAGAAAGATATGTAACCAATTACAGCTATATGAATCTGATCCTCCTATAATCCTTACTCTTTCATGAAAAATTTTGTGACTTGAAACTTCCCATTTTTATGGATATTGAACTGATTAACATAAGAACTTTAGATCATCTTTAACACTGTGACAATCAGAGAAGAAATTAGTAAGAATTCTGAAAAACCGAAAACTCACCAGCTTTTTGATATGCTGAGCGTGGCTCATAGTCCTATTTAAATCTTTTTGGAAAGTGCTCTACCAATGAATGACTGCAGTCCTAAATCCCTACCACATCTTTCAACTTTATTTTTTAAGGTTTGCAGATGAAAACAGGTACAACCAACCAGTAAATTATGTTGAAATCTATGTTCTTGATTATTTAAAGTGCATGGGTTGCATCTGATATTTATTTAAGAATTTCTTTTCATAACATAATATTTAAACTGGTTAATTAATGGATAATGGCAAAAGATAGGAAATGTGTAATTTACAAATTAAAAAAAGCTCTTAAAAGTTTTGCAGAACATCTGGAACTTTTCCACAACAGTCTTGAAATAATATTCTCCAAACCATAGATCCCATTATCACATCTCACATATGTCACACCACAACTACTCAATGAATTGATTTCTCATATGTGCATCGCATGGATTCGTTGAGTACAGTACACACCAACGTTCCCCACTCTTTGTTCATTAGTCAAGTTAATTTTAACAATTTCCAAAAAAATACTGCTGAATTAGCAAATCCGAATAGAATCTGTGAAATGTAATTTTGGAGTTTATTTTAGAATATGGCCTATTTCTCCTGAGCGACACTCAGTGACACAGTTTGAAAACTCTAGTAGTTTAGTAGTAAACTGTAAATTAGTATTTTTTGAATATGTGAAATAATAACTGGTTTCGATTTGTGGCTGAAGAAGTAAGATACAGCATTTATGGGTTGTGCATGCCCTATGTTCAGTCTGAGCCTTACAGTGTGGACTTTCCCCATCCCCCCTTCTTTTGCCTGCATTTCAGTTTGTTTTACTGACTGAACACTTAAAGAGATATCTACTTAAGGGTGCCAAAAGGTGTAATAAATGGGAGGCAGGCCACTGGGAGACAAAATAGGGAGGTCATTCCGCCTGACCTCCTGTTTTTTTCTAACTAGAAAGTTGCTGCTCAGTTGACTTAAGATTGAGAGACAAGGCAGAAAACTAGCAAAATCAGTATTAACTCAACCTGTTTGATAGCAGGCTTTCTGCTTGCAAAAGGTTTTGCTTCATGCTTAAAGGTGGTCTCCTGTTGTAGTCATTCCCTTTAGAAATCCTGGAGTATTTTAACTTTTCCTGTTATTCACCCTGTGTGCATTTTGTGTAAGTGAATTGTAATCCAATAAGAAATTCTTTTGTTACATATATTACTGTCCTGGGTTCAGCAGTAGCAGTCAGTTTTTCTCCTTTTTAGTAGCTGTTGCAGCACTGTGTTTTTGACTTTCAGCCTCGGAACAAAGCTGATAACAGTGATGTTTAGACTGACCAAAGACTTTGTGAGTCTCATGCTCTGCCAGGGAGGAGGAGGGGCCGGGAGGAAGCAGGGACAGGACGCCTGACCCAAACTAGCCAAAGAGGTATTCCATACCACAGCACGTCATGCCCGGGGATGTAACTGGGAGCTACCCGGAAGGGCACGTCCTCTTTTCGGTCGGGCTCTTTTCCGGCGAGCGGTATCATATTTTCTTCCCTTGTTATTTCTCTTATCATTATTATTATTGGTGGCAGCAGTAGTGATTTGTGTTATACCTGAGTTACTGGACTGTTCTTATCTCAACCCGTGGGAGTTACATTCTTTCGATTCTCCTCCCCATCCCTCTGGGGAGTGGGGGGGGGGAAGTAGACTGCGTGGTTCTAATTTACGGCCTGGGCTTAAACCACGACAGTTCTTTTTGGCGCCCAACGTGGGGCCCGAACCCACGAAGGGTTGAGATAACGACAGATCTGACCGGAGTGTGTCTAATCGTATTTGTGATAAGCATTCAGTGTTTTAGATTAATAGTCACTCATCACAATGCTGATTTATTGGCTCTCAAAGTTGTTGTTTTTGATCTCACAGTCTCAATATGCCGTAGGTTACTTAGAGCCGGTATTTGCTGTGTTGGTGTTTTTCAAGTGTGGGGCTTGGGCTAAGGTTGTTGTCTCGTTGTATTTTGTAGCAATGACTTGTAATACAATAGAAGGATTGATCATGAAACTGATCTGGCTTGTGTTCCCAGTGTGGTCACCACCTTTATACTTTGGGAGGTATATAATACAAATGCTTAGCAACTATACATCTTTTTTCTCCTTCCTGGGTGGTCAACCTATGAAGGAGACATTCTTTTACCCTCCCAGTGCCCCTCCCAGACCGTTTACAGCATCGTTTGAGAGTTTTGAAATTTTTGAGTGGCCTTTTAATATTTTTGAGACCTGTTTGCTGATTGTGATGGGGGTCACCATGTTGGCACGCATACAGAGTGTGTTTTGTTCACAACCATTACGTCTGATCTCAAGAGTTAAGCAGAGTCGGGTTTGGGTCTTGTCTGGGGTTAGACGACAAAATAGGGGGACCGAGAGATTTTCCCCGAGGCTGGACAGCCATGAGTGGCAAGGTGTGTGGGATAGTATGGGCAAGTACCTAGGTCAGTGGGCCCCTCCAGTGTTTTGGAATTTCACCACCGAACAACTGCAAAATCCAGAAGAATTAGTAAAACACTTAAATGAGGTGTGCTGTCATCCTGGTCATACCAGAGAGGGACAAATCATGTCAACGTGCTGGGGCTTGGCCTATGCCTACCGGGCCTTGTTCAACGCTATCCAGCACCTTCAAAAGGGAAAAAATGTCCCTGGATCTGAGGGCGAAGCAACAGACAGCGCAGCTACTCCAGCTCCGAGCACAGCAGCTACACCACCCCCAGCGACAAGTACAGCCACTACTCAAACTTCGACTGCAACAGACAGTGCAGCTACCCCAGCTCCAAACACAGCAGCTACACCACCCCCAGCGACAAGTACAGCCGCTACTCAAACTTCAACTGCAACAGACAGCGAAGCTACCCCAGCTCCAACCACAGCAGCTACACCACCGCCAGTGACAAGTACAGCCGCTACTCAAACTTCAACTGCAACAGACAGCGAAGCTACCCCAGCTCCAACCACAGCAGCTACACCACCCCCAGCAACAAGTACTGTTGCTACTCAAACCACAGTGATGACTGCAGCTAAACCAGAGGACCAATTCGTACCAATATCGATTGCCCCTCTACGCAAGAGAAAAAGCAAAAAAGAGGCAAGAAGGGTGAAGCGAGATGAAGAAACAATGTATTCACCACTCAGGACAGCATCTGGTCAGGAGTCATCATCACATGACGAAGAAGAAGAAGAGGTGACTTCTCGACCTCGGACCTCAACCGAGCTACGGAATATGCGAAAAGATTTCACCCGTCAACCAGGGGAGCACATCATCACCTGGTTGCTGCGATGCTGGGACAATGGGGCCGATGGTCACGAACTAGGAGGTACGGAAGCCAAGCAGCTGGGATCACTTGCCAGAGAAGGGGGAATTGACAAAGCAATTGCAAGAGAGAAAAAGTCCCTCAGTCTTTGGAGGCGGCTCTTGGCAGCTGTGAAAGAAAGATTTCCATACAAGGACGATGTTACGAGTCGTTCGGCCAAGTGGACTACTTTAGACAAAGGCATCCAGTCTCTGAGGGAATCAGCCATCGTAGAGATGATTTATCACATCAAACCGAATAACGGAGATATACCCATAGACCCAGATGAAGTCGAATGTACACGACCCATGTGGCGAAAACTTACACGGAATGCACCGTCATCATATGCCCATTCATTGGCAACAGTAACCTGGGGTGACATAGTAACACCAACAGTGGATGAAATGATTCATAAACTCCGAGAGTTCGAAGACAATCTCACCCCTTCCATCATCTCAGCTGTGGAAAAACTGTCCCAGGATGTCAAACAATTGAGGGACGATCTATCTGATTTATCCAGCTCCTCACGTGTACCAACACACGTCTCAGCTGTTAACAAAAGACGTCCTATTGTTCGAGACAGAAGATATAGAAGGCAAACACCACGGGCCACCCTATGGTTTTACCTGCGGGATCATGGAGAAGACATGACGAAGTGGGATGGAAAACCTACTTCAGCTTTGGAGGAACGGGTGCATGAATTGAAAATAGGAACAAGGGTCAAGACTAATCATCCCATGAGAGCTGCGGCTTCAGTCTCTGGTGAGCAGGTTCCCAGATGGAGTGGAAGAGCTGATTTTACTCCAGCTCCTATGATAACGAAGAATAATCCCTTTCAATACGACTTAGGTGTCCAACGTTGTGATGACTGTTAGAGGGACCCTGCCTCCAGCCAGGTGGAGGTAGGGGATAATCGGATTTACTGGACTGTGTGGGTCAGATGGCCTGGCACATCAGTCCCACAGAAGTATAAAGCTCTCGTAGATACCGGTGCACAGTGTACCCTGATGCCGTCAAGCTGTCAAGGGGTGGAACCCATCTATATCTCTGGAGTGACAGGAGGTTCCCAAGAGTTGACTGTACTGGAGGCTGAGATCAGCCTGACTGGAAGGAAATGGCAAAAGCACCCCATTGTGACTGGTCCAGAGGCTCCATACATCCTCGGCATAGATTACCTCAGGAGAGGGTACTTCAAAGACCCAAAAGGGTACCGATGGGCTTTTGGTATTGCTGCTTTGGAGACTGAGGAAAATGAGCAGCTGTCCACCTTGCCTGGTCTCTCAGAGGATCCTTCTGTTGTGGGGTTGCTGAAGGTCGAAGAACAACAAGTGCCAATCGCGACCGCAACAGTGCACCGGCGGCAATATCGCACCAATCGAGACTCCCTGATTCCCATCCATAAGCTGATCCGCAGTCTGGAGAGTCAGGGAGTGATCAGCAGGACCCGCTCACCCTTTAATAGCCCCATATGGCCAGTGCGAAAGTCTAACGGAGAGTGGAGACTAACAGTAGACTATCGTGGCCTGAATGAAGTCACACCACCATTGAGTGCTGCTGTACCGGACATGCTAGACCTTCAGTATGAACTGGAGTCAAAGGCAGCCAAGTGGTATGCCACGATTGATATTGCCAATGCATTCTTCTCAATTCCTTTGGCAGCAGAGTGTAGGCCACAGTTTGCTTTTACTTGGAGGGGCGTCCAGTACACTTGGAACCGACTGCCCCAGGGGTGGAAACACAGCCCTACCATTTGCCATGGACTGATCCAGAATGCACTGGAACAGGGGCAAGCTCCAGAACACCTGCAATACATTGATGACATTATTGTGTGGGGTGATACAGTGGAAGAAGTCTTTGAGAAAGGGAGGGAAATAATCCAAATCCTGCTGAAAGCTGGTTTTGCCATAAAACGGAGTAAGGTCAAGGGACCTGCACAGGAGATTCAGTTTTTGGGAATAAAATGGCAAGATGGACGTCGCCAGATCCCTACAGATGTGATCAACAAAATAACAGCAATGTCTCCACCAACTAATAAGAAAGAAACACAAGCTTTCTTGGGTGCTGTGGGGTTCTGGAGAATGCACATCCCAAATTACAGTTCGATTGTAAGCCCTCTCTATCATGTGACCCGGAAGAAGAACGATTTTAAATGGGGCCCTGAGCAACAACAAGCCTTTGAGCAAATTAAACGTGAGATAGTTCATGCAGTAGCCCTTGGACCAGTCCGGAACGGGCCAGATGTAAAAAATGTACTCTACACCGCAGCCGGGGAGAATGGTCCTACCTGGAGCCTCTGGCAGAAAGCTCTAGGGGAGACTCGAGGTCGACCCCTCGGCTTTTGGAGTCGGGGATACAAAGGATCTGAGGCCAGCTATACCCCAACTGAGAAAGAGATACTGGCAGCCTATGAAGGGGTTCGAGCTGCTTCGGAGGTGATTGGCACTGAAGCACAGCTCCTCCTGGCACCCCGGTTGCCCGTTCTGGGCTGGATGTTCAAAGGCAGGGTCTCCTCTACACATCATGCAACCGCTGCGACATGGAGTAAATGGGCTGCACTAATTATACAACGAGCTCGAATAGGAAATCCCAGTCGTCCAGGCATTCTAGAAGTCATCATGGACTGGCCAGAGGGCAAAGATTTTGGAATGTCACCAGAGGAGGAGGTGATGCGTGCTGAAGAGGCCCCACCATATAATAAACTGTCAGAAAGTGAAAAGCAGTATGCCTTGTTTACTGATGGGTCCTGCCGTATTGTGGGAAAGCATCGGAGATGGAAGGCAGCTGTATGGAGTCCTCAACGACAAGTTGCAGAAACTGCTGAAGGGGAGGGTGAATCGAGTCAGTTTGCCGAGGTGAAAGCCATCCAGCTGGCCTTGGACATTGCTGAACGAGAAAAGTGGCCAGTACTTTATCTCTATACTGACTCATGGATGGTGGCAAATGCCCTGTGGGGGTGGTTGCAGCAATGGAAGCAGAGCAACTGGCAACGCAGAGGTAAACCCATCTGGGCTGCTGCACTGTGGCAAGATATCGCTGCCCGGGTGCAGAACCTGGTGGTGAAGGTACGCCATGTAGATGCCCATGTACCCAAGAGTCGGGCCACTGAGGAACACCAGAACAACCAACAAGTGGATAAAGCTGCTAAGATTGAAGTGGCTCAGATGGACTTAGATTGGCAACATAAAGGTGAATTATTTTTGGCTCGGTGGGCCCATGACACTTCAGGCCATCAGGGCAGAGATGCAACATACAGATGGGCCCGTGATCGAGGGGTGGACTTAACAATGGACACTATTGCCCAGGTTATTCATGAGTGTGAAACATGTGCTGCAATTAAACAAGCCAAACGGTTAAAGCCTCTTTGGTATGGACGACGATGGCTGAAGTACAAATATGGGGAGGCCTGGCAGATTGATTATATCACACTCCCACCAACCCGCCACGGCAAGCGCCATGTGCTTACCATGGTGGAAGCAACCACCGGATGGCTGGAAACATACGCTGTGCCCCATGCCACTGCCCGGAACACTATCCTGGGCCTTGAGAACCAGATTTTGTGGCGACATGGCACCCCAGAAAGAATTGAATCAGACAATGGGACTCATTTCCGGAATAACCTTATAGACACTTGGGCCAAAGAGCATGGCATTGAGTGGGTATATCACATCCCCTACCATGCACCAGCCTCTGGGAAAATCGAACGGTACAATGGGCTGTTAAAAACTACACTGAGAGCAATGGGCGGGGGAACTTTCAAGCATTGGGATACACACTTACCAAAGGCCACCTGGTTGGTCAACACCAGAGGATCTGCCAACAGGGCTGGCCCAGCCCAGTCGGAACTTTTACATATTGTAGAGGGGGACAAAGTTCCTGTGGTGCACGTGAAGAATTTGCTGGGGAAGACAGTCTGGGTTATTCCTGCTTCAGGTAAAGGCAAACCCACTCGTGGGATTGCTTTTGCTCAGGGACCTGGATATACTTGGTGGGTAATGCAGGAAGATGGGGAAGTCCGATGCGTACCTCAAGGGGATTTGATTTTAGGGGAAAACAGACAATGAACTCAATTGTACGCTGTTGCCTGCTATAGCCATCAACTAGAAGTCTGCAGGGCACCAGCGACTGGCCCTGACTTCCCTCCGACCATCATCCCAACAGAGAATGAACTTTGATAGAACCGGATGAGTTCTACAGTGAAGGAACGATCAGCATCAGCAGACAACGATCCAACACTGCACACAGCCTCTCCTGCCCTGAAAGACTGTTACAAGAGATGGAGCCCAACATCATGAACCGAACGGACTCAGTAGCTTTATAGGAATTGGTCCGTGCACTAAGATAACAGTGCACTGAAATGAGAGTGAGGGTATATGGAAAATGTGGGATCAGAGCATGACGTGAATGGTATGGAATAAGGGGTGGATACTGTCCTGGGTTCAGCAGTAGCAGTCAGTTTTTCTCCTTTTTAGTAGCTGTTGCAGCACTGTGTTTTTGACTTTCAGCCTCGGAACAAAGCTGATAACAGTGATGTTTAGACTGACCAAAGACTTTGTGAGTCTCATGCTCTGCCAGGGAGGAGGAGGGGCCGGGAGGAAGCAGGGACAGGACGCCTGACCCAAACTAGCCAAAGAGGTATTCCATACCACAGCACGTCATGCCCGGGGATGTAACTGGGAGCTACCCGGAAGGGCACGTCCTCTTTTCGGTCGGGCTCTTTTCCGGCGAGCGGTATCATATTTTCTTCCCTTGTTATTTCTCTTATCATTATTATTATTGGTGGCAGCAGTAGTGATTTGTGTTATACCTGAGTTACTGGACTGTTCTTATCTCAACCCGTGGGAGTTACATTCTTTCGATTCTCCTCCCCATCCCTCTGGGGAGTGGGGGGGGGGAAGTAGACTGCGTGGTTCTAATTTACGGCCTGGGCTTAAACCACGACAATTACTTATTAAAAAATTAAACAGTTAAGCTAAGTTTCTTAGTAGCAGGACATTTTGTTGACATTGTGCAGGAAATTTTGTCTTTAGGTGATATACAATACTCTGTAATTTCTTATAATGATATTAAAATATTGGGAAGGAAATCCTAAACGTTAACCTCACAGCTACATTGATAAGGTACAAATTGATTTCTTGTGTGTATTGAATCTCTGAGCTAGCCATGGAGGGTTCCAAAAGCTTGGCAAGTGAGCATTTAATCAAGTACAAGTGGTTGTCATCATGAAGAAAAATAATAAGTCTACTTCTCCTTATAGGTATTGTGTACCTCCTCTTAGTTGCTTGATGCCAGATAGATCAGGCCCACTCTGACAACAATTTGTTTTCCTAATGACTAGAAATGATGAATATCTTCTGCACTGGAGTCCACTGTAACTAAGAGGTACTTGTGTTCTGTGGACAACAAAGGCTTCATCTCACCAAACAGGAAGTTAACCCTGGAAACCTACTATCTAAAGAGATGTTCCAAAAACATTTGTAGTTTTTAGGTGTTTACATCAAGTAATTCTCCTTAACCTAATGGAGGTCACCCTGCAAAACTCTTCCAGTGTTTACTATGAATTTGTAGCAAAACTAGTTATATATAAGCTCTTCCCAAGCATATATCAAAAAATCATATGAAGAAATCCATATACAGCAAACAAAAGATGAATGAAACAAGTTTCATTAAAAAAAAAAAAAAACAGCCTCAGACAAACATGAACACTCAATTTCAATTTAAACTTTTTTTTTTTTTAGTAGAACTATTCTTGCTGCCTAGAGTTTACATTAAAAGTGTTTTACTTCCTTATGTTTTTCCTCTACTTAGACACAATTAAAATGCACAGATTTTGAACCAAAAAGCTTTCTGGTAATGAAATTTATGCATTTGAGAAATAAAAGTTTGGAAGTTTCATAGATGAACAGCTATGAGGCAAAGATAGAGAAAAAAACTGTGATTCAGTGGAAGGTCTGACCAAATCTGAGCAAGTAAATGTTTTTTGAATTCAATACTTCTTTCTCCTCTGCACTTTCTCTGGTGCAAATTACTCAAGTTACATCAGACTGTATTTTTGAGTTATGTCAACATCTCTGACAAAGAGTTCAAGTCCATGATTCTGGGATTAGCAAAACAACAAAATTCTAGATTGCAAAGTAGAAAGACTCTTTCAATTGTTATGAAGAGGAAAAAAAAAGAGATATTTGCAGGGCGTTAATAGCCTGGTCAGATTTCCAGTGATGGATTTTACTCTAAAGACTTAGTTGGTTTGGTTTTGGCTTTAGTTTTTGTTTTGCTTTGCTGTAGGTTTGGGGTTATTTTGGTTTGGTTTTGTTTTGTTTTGTTTTTAATAGAAGCAGATAAATTCTTAGTAAGTAGTTAATTTGTAGTTTTTCATAAATAAGACTGTTATTGCAAACTGGCTGGCATATAGTTGTGGTAAATAATAGCAAATAGAAAATATCTGGAGTCCAACTCTATTTTCATGAAGCAAATGAAACAAAAGTTTAAACATAGCTAAGTCTACTTACATTCATTATCTGTCAATGACATACTACTGCCAATCCTTAATTTTCCAGATCAGCTATACTGCTTGCTGTATATCTTGCTGTAGTTAAATACAGCTCAATATTTGTCTTTCACTTTCCTAAATTTGAGGTCTTTCCGTGATTTATTCTCACATATAAAATTTTAAAGAATAAGATTATATTATTTTAAATATTCTCTGAATACCTTTGGAAAAATAAAAAACCTCTTAACGGTAAAACAATAACAAATCACAGGGATCCAATAACTCACTTCCTGTTATATGTCATTGTGCCAACTTAAGAATAAACATTTCTTAAGGTTTTTTTTTGAGGGGCACCACATAATTACTGATACTCTCAAAATGGTGCTGATTCTATATCCATACAGAATAAGCAGTTGGAGAGGTGATTTTAAAAATCTGAGATTAGATTTTATTTAAGTATCATATCAATCAAAGCAGAGAAAAAATAAGAATTATGTACAAATAGAACTGCACCAAAATTGAATGCTTTACCCTGTTCTCTGGAGGACCCAAAAACATTCTAGTGCCATATTACACAAGACCTTGTACCTAAATATGTGAAAAGGGTTAATACTTAATAACATTTTGTATAGCAATTTCGGAAACAAACTTTGCCAATTACAAAAGATAAAAAGTATAATTTTATCTATCTGCATTGTTTAATATGCATCAATTAATGAGAAATTTTTTTTTATGAATTTAAAAGCAAACTCTTGTCATTGGGATGCTTAAATTTAGGCATGTGAGGCAAATGCACAGAGCATCCTGCAATACAGGTCAAGTGCTTTTCTTAAACGGCAATTAGTTTCTCACTGTTACTGCTTCTGTCAAATGATGGAGCACAAATAGGGGCTGCTTATTGGCTGAAGCACTGCAAATGAACATGATAAATGTACTTTAAAGGTAACCATCTGTACTAACTTTCAAACGTGCTGAACTAGTGATCTTTTTCCTCTTCCTCCTTTTTCATTTCAGGTGATACACATTTGCAGAAGTACAGAATCTCGAGTGAATGGCAAAATGGGATGTGGACAACGGTTTTCCTTACTAGGAAGAGATGAGCATGGTATAAAGTCAAAAGTTCATTGTATGATTGATGAGCCAGTGAGTATGAAGGTCACTCTGTCAATGGTAGACAAGAGAGGATTATGGGTGACAACAGCTTTAAAGAAATGGTAGATAAATTGTTTACAAAATACAATAATAGAGAGTTGTAAGAAACTTCCCCAATTCTGCTATTGACAAAGGATCACCAGGACAAATAAGCTGAAAAGTATTTGGGTATCTTGGGGAACATTTCAAAAGTAGAGAGACATTATTACCTTGAAGACTAAGTTCTGTTCCTTTTCAAGTTAAATTATCACTAAGAGACCAAGAAGTTCCAGCTCAAACAAACACACTCAGAAACCAGCTCATAATTCTGGGGAGGAAAAAAAAAACACCCACAAAACCAAAAAAAAACAAACTAACAAAAAAATTTATATTAATTTTAAATTAGCCTCTGCCAAAAAAAAAAAAAAAAAAAAAAAAAAGCAGAATTTTACAAGATACCTCAAACTACTGTGTGCTGGATGAAAATAAAGGAGTCTTATTTTAAAGTGAAAATGGTGCAAAAGTATTGGTCTGTTTAACAGATTATCTTTTAAAGTAAATCAGTTAATGTTCTAATAAAAAATGACCATAGGCATAGCTGAAAAAGTGACCCCCAAATGCCCTACTATTTGCATATTTTATTTTATGCCAACTTAAAAATAATATAAAATAACCTGGGGTTATTATAAAATGTTAATCCCATTAAAATTATAAAACCAAATATCTAATTACTACTTTCTGCCATTTCTGACTTGTTTTTCTTCCAAATTAAAATAATTTTTTGATGTCTGAATTTTAAATTGATCAAAATTGGAATATGGAAAATGTTGCATTTAACATGATAAAGTATCATTATGATTCAATCTTATTCTACAAATGCATCTTTTCAACTTATTTTGGAAAGCAACATGTCTTAAGCTTGGGCAACTAATGGATTAAGTTTCTGCACAAATGTTTTCCTATACAAAAGATCAGAGCTTCAAATAAAAAAATCATCCTGAAGATATATACCAACTTTTCTCCAGCTAAATTGAAGCATATACTTATATATTTTCAGACACCCATCAATGTGAGATTATGCCAGAAGCAATAGTTTCCAGCCGTCTCAAAGTAGTGTACTGGATCGCGTTTTTACACTGACTTAAAACTGTGATAACAGGCGCTTTCAGATATGCCATTTCTTAAATGAGGCAGCCTTCATTTAACCAAGTGCTCAGTATTGCCAAATCTATAAAGCTAAATTGTTTTTTTATAAGGTAGAACCTTACCTGTTGGATAAAGTATGTGCAGTGAGGCTTATAAATGCTCATAAAGGGAAAGTATGGAAGGTAAAAGTATCCATTACCTTTTGGAAAAAGGACGATTATTTCAAAGAAAATGCCAGCAGTGGGAGACATATAATAGTAATTTAGGAGGAAAAATAAAACTGACTTTTTCCCAGTACCACTGTTAATAATACAACTACTTCTTTTATATTAATTAAAAAGTGTTTCTTGCTTGCTGTATATTTTTAGTTAGCAGCCAACTATTTTGCACTTTATAGCAAAGACTGGATTTCAACCAAATTGGGAGCAAGTGTGCTTTGGAAAGCTACTGGGGGAAACTTTATAACATAGTGTCTCTTAACGAAGGACAAATTCATTTACTAGATCTCTCTGTAAAACTACATCTGTTGGTAAATTGGCTAGTGGGATTGCTGCCGGTGAAATTCACTTTTGTGTACTAAATGACACAGTTAGACTTTTGAGTTGAGTTAGGCTTTTTACCTACAAGTAAGCTACAAATAAATGGCTCAAGTGCTTTTTCTAAGATACAATACTACCTACTGTACCAATACAACCATGTAAGACAATCACAGGAACAGAAAAAGACAAGTCTGCATTCAAAGCTCAACTTTGTATCAGTTTGGTACTACTTCATAGCAGATAATCTTTTTTCCTTTGGACAGGGGTGGGGGGACACATATGTGTGCATTGTACCTTTTACTTTTTCTCCAACTGAACTTAGAAACTCAGTAGCATTTTTTCTAGAGCAGTGCCCCTGAGGGAATTTATTATGGAAGCCTCCTCAGATACTGAGTTTTGACAAATACACCTGATTATAAATGTAGGACAGTTATATTTTCTCTCCCCTGTCCTGCTGAGGAGGGGAGTGACGGAGTGGCGTTGGTGGGCACCTGGCACCCAGCCAAGGTCAAATCCTTCACAATAAGTTTTAGAGTAATTCAACAACACACTAACTGTGGTAATTCCAAGAACGAGACTAATTTGATTTACCCCGTAGACCTTCTGAAATTGATGAAGTGTCTCTGTTTATTCTGTAAGCTTCAATAGGCAGCATAACTCACACCAATTTCACATGCTTGAGCACCAGAATATCTTTTGTCTTCTTGCCTTTGTTTCAAAATCTAGTAAATTAGCATCATGTCATATTCTTAAGGTGGTCAGTAAGAATAAATTATTTACTTACTCTACCTGCACTCTTAAGGGATGCTGTCTTTTCCTTCCTTCCTTCCTTCCTTCCTTCCTTCCTTCCTTCCTTCCTTCCTTCCTTCCTTCCTTCCTTCCTTCCTTCCTTCCTTCCTTCCTTCCTTCCTTCCTTCCTTCCTTCCTTCCTTCCTTCCTTCCTTCCTTCCTTCCTTCCTTTCCTTTCCTTTCCTTTCCTTTCCTTTCCTTTCTTCCTTGCCTTCCTGCCTTCCTGCCTTCCTTCCTCCCTCCCTTCCTTTTCCTTCCTTTTCCTTCCTTTTTCCTTCCTTTTCCTTCCTTCCTTCTTTGTGCAAAGATTAAAGTTTGATTTCAGAGATCTCTATTTTCAGGACACTGAAATCTTGAAATTCACTATTGTCTAAATATTATCTCTGAATATTTTTTTGGGGAGGAGGGATAGCTTTAACTACAGTTTGCCAGAACATCAGAAACAAAAAGTGGATATGTGATCCTTATTTCAAGAGAATGTTTCCACTGAAGGATATTAGAAGTTTGCCAGTCATATCACTTTAGATTTTGCATCACAAATTTGAGTAGATTACACAAGTTTGGAAGAAAATACTTCATTAAACAACAACAACAAAAAAAATTTAAATACAGTATAGATAAAATTGAAGAATAAACTGAAGACAAAAGAAAGTCTGACTTTTCAAACAGGATATTAATAGCCAAATATTTTGGTTTGGACACTGGAAGCTTTCATATATTTGTACCCAATAAAAATCCTCCTTAGTACATTCAGCAGCACTAATCATAATTGACTACTCTATTGAAAGACCTTCAATATAGATTGATATAGTACAAACATCAGGGTGATTATAACTCTCTTAACTGTGATGGAAATCCCCAATCAGTTAAGGGAAGAAAGTTAGAGGGAATAAACCAGTATTGCACATCTTCATATCATGTGATGCATAAAGGTCCTGTTAATGCAGAGTTTTCATTTTACTCTATCCCTGGTTCAGAGGAGCATTATGTTCTTTCTCTTTGCAAAACAAATGATTTTTTTTATATTCCTATTTATTAAGTGTTCCCATTTTATTTACCTTTGTAGTACCTGAGGGGCTCAGATATTAAAGTTACACATTACCTCAAGCAGCAAGGATGCCCTGCCTGTCTTGTTTTGCTGGAGGGGGCTGTGTAACCCCTCTTTCCTTGCAGTCATTGTTGCTCTATTGGGTGATGCTGAGGAAAGATTGGCACCAGACTGGAGGCCCAGGAAACAGTGGTGAGTCACAAGCCAGCTTCAGCGGGCAGTTCCCCCTGTTACCTCAACCAGAACTTTACAATTTCCTATTGAGGAGTCTTTTCAGGGTGTATTGACAGGAGTGGCAGACAGGGTAATGAAAGACAAATTCCATAACGCAAAAGGCAGAGGCGCTGACAATGAGATCAGAGAGCTGACCCTTGACCCAAGTCAGCATTTTCTTTTCTCTCCTTCTCCTTCCCTCTCTCTTTCTTAGTTTACTGTTTCAGGTTTGCTTATTATACGGAGCAGTTTCAGTTGTGACCCCGAGCCCATTATTGCTTTGGCTTTTCCCCTCCCCTCAAACAATTGTTTGGAAAATGGCCCCAACAATGTGGAAAAGATGCTGATAAGTATAGAAAAGAGAGGTTAATGAGAAAAGCTCAGAGCTGCTTGCAGTATATATCAAAGAGAATAAAAGGAAGAGTAGCGTTTTCAGTGCTGGCGATAACAAGAAAGATTAGTGCAAGTCTTCTCTGCGTATTTATGTGTGTGTGTGATGTGTGTGTGTGATGAAGTCTTTCTGTCAGCCACTTTCACCAGAAGGATAGGACAAGGACTGTCATTTCATTTCCCACAATGATTTAAGGCTTCAAGCCATAACACCAAGATATGAAAAATGCATCTTTTGTAATTTTTCAAATGCTTCTTCCCTTTTTTATAGCCTTTTCCTACAGACATACATTCATTAGTTAAAATAATTCATGATATATATTGTTACTGATTTAGCTCATGAAACCAGTAAAATATACTGGTTTAACGCAGGGGTGCAAAGACTGGCATTCTACTGAACATTAGACATCTCATTTCTAAGGTACAGAAGTTTAGTTCTATATTCTTTGTGAATATGCCATCTCATCACCTTTTGTGTTATGACATTCATGTACTTCAAAAATCTAGATGTTTCTCCACTCTAAATTTTGAATGATAAATAGTTGAAATAGCTCAGCTATGGAAAACATAAAGATGCCTGTCAAGACTTTCATTTGACGTCTCCAGAAGGTTTTCTTACTTTCAGGATCCTCTTCACATGCTATGTGAGATGTTTCTGTTGTACTGTATCAGTCTTACTGATGCTCACTATTACCATCTTCACTCAACAAACTTAAGCTTCTGTAAACAGTAGGGAGGTCCTTTACATGTGAAGGATGCTGCCAATAGCTTCCTAAATGGAAATGTGAATAATTGGGAAATTGAAGACCAACCATATCAGTAAAGATATTAAAAAAAACAAAGAAATTGTTTGTGTTTGTGGACAAGGTTTGCTTCTTAGGCTTGTCATGAAAAAAGAAAAAAAAGAAAGAAGAAACACATGCAGTATTAGATGTATCAGTATTTATTCTCCAGGAATGTCAAATTTTAATATCCACAAGCTACAAGGTATTTGAAGTCAAACAGGAGGGATGGAGAGCTAAAATATCTCATGGAGCAGTGCCAAGAATTTTCAAGTTGTTGGCCATTCTTTTTTCTTTCACATGATCAGCACATTGCAAGAGTTTGGATGCTAAGTGAAGTTTGTTCTGAAGATTAAATTCCTTTTGTTTGACAAATAGAAATGGAAAAACATGGCCTACAGTCTTTATTAAAGACATCCCCTGCCAATATTGGTCTGAGCCTTAAAGAATTCAATCATAAGACATGCTGTATTAGCTGCAGTGCTGCTTGTAGCAATAATTTTACTGTAGAGAGCAGGTTCAGAATCCCAACATTTTAGGTGTTGTCAAACTATAAATGAAAATATAGATTCTCTCCAGGACAGCTTATAATGAAAAAAAATTTTTCAAAAACTTATAAAGTCTATTGAAATGTTTTATAAGCATAAATGTAGCGGTGTTTTAACTAAACCCTTCCAAACCTCCTGATAGTAAGATAATTACTGGGAAGATTCTGTTCTTTATAAAAATTTATTATATCACATTATAAGACAGTAAATAGAAGAAGCTTGAAAAGTCATCTAACTGACCTTTCTTTTTATCTTCCTCTAGCTTGTTAGTAGAAATAAATTGGATATGGAAAATATTCCTTCTTAAAGCAACGTATCCCTTTGGAAGTAATTTTGTTCTCTGGCCAACAGACTTTTTGTTTCTCTTACAGGACATTTATCAGGTTCAAGCATGTTTTGCCTCTTTTGCAAAGGACCACAAGTCAAATCAAATATCACAAAGTACCTAGGGGTTACCTATGCCTCATGCTGAACCTTATTATAGGTACTCTTTCTTACACCAGGCTCCCCCATGCAAAAGTAGCCTTATTAGCATTCTCCACTAATGCTTTAAAGCAGGCCATTGGATAAGGGAATAAAGATGGAATCTTTAAACTATTAATAATAAAAAAGTTTTCTATATTATATTAATTAAAAAAAAAAAAAAAGGCAAGCAATTTGCTGTGGTGGAATAGGCATTAATTGAAAGGTTGACCTTCATTCAGTGCAATTTAGACAAGATCAGCAGAGTGGAGGCACTGGCGGACTACAGATCTCCAGAGGGCTTTCAGCTTCTTGTTGTGATGCTTTGGATGAGGCTTTGCATTCTGCCACACTTCAGGGACTTGTTAAACTGCTGAAATTTGTGAAGTGAGGAAAAGAGCGTTACTCGGACACAGGCTTCTGGCATGTTTCAAAGAATAGGGCCAGCAGGGTCATACCTTTCAGCATCGACCTATGAGCTTGCCTGCACACATTCCCAAAGCATCAGTCAGAATGGGGAGCCATGTGTGGGTAGCAGGATATTTCTACATAAGGCACCTAAATTTGGATTTTCTATTGATTCGGTTTCATCAAGTTGAGCAGATAAGCGTATTGTCCAGTGTTTATGCAAGTGCTGGCAATCACCAATGGACTGGCAAACAAGGCAAAATAATAATTTCCTAAACATGCTTTTCCTGGGGGAGTGGATGTTCCAAATCTTGCTTCTGAAAGTGGATTTTTTTTTTTTTTTTCAAAAAAGAAAGAAAATATGAGCATGACTTTATAATTTTTAAAGTAAGCTGAGACTAGAAACACAATATGTTTTTTTTGAAACCATTTGAAATTACGAAGCATGTGCTCCAAACTTGCAGCATATTTCTGTGTCATCTCTAAAATTAGTAAGTTTTTCAATCCATGTTTTATGGTTAACCAGTGGTTAACCTCATAATTTTTCCTCAATGAAGTCTTATGGTATCAGGGTCATATCTAAAGAGTCATTTTCAGATTTTACACCTCTCAAGATAAAGGGATTCTCCAGCTAATGTCAACCAAGGAAATGGCAGAGCTCCAGCTGAGAGATGGAACTACACCTGCTGATATACCATATTACAAACAGACTAAATACAGAGCTCTTCAATATTACTTTTCTGCTTGAAGCAGAGCATGGTTTGCCAAGTTAGAGCAAGTAAGAATGAGCGTGTGATATTCAGTGTGGCAGACAGTGTTCAAATAAGCCAACAAAAGAAAACCAGTTGCTTTGCACAAACACTGAAAAGGTTTAAGTTACATGCCTCATTTTCCTCTGGCCATACATCTTCAGAGTAAATAAATAAATAAATACCCTCCCAAAAAAAACCAAAACAAACAAACAACAAAAAAAAACAAACAAAAAAAATCCCAAAACCAACCAAAAAACATAAAAGGCAAAAAAAAAAACCCAAAACAACGAATTAAAATTCTGCAAAGTGATTACAAAACCATCCAGATGAAATATTTTCATTTAAATATGCATAGAAATGGAAAAAAACAACTATATTTTTGATTGTTTAGGGACAGATTTACTACCATTGAGCAGAAATCTCAAAATCAAAATAAAAGCATTTACAAAATATCGGACAATCCCCATGGCATATCAAGTAGAAACAGAGGATTCTTGAAAACATTCTTGGCGCATCTGTCAACATCACAGAATTAGGTGATCTGTTCGTTTCTTTGATGTTTTGTCATAGCTAGTTCATGGTATGACATCATAAGAGAAGTAGGAAAGGAAATAAGTTAATTTTCAAATTTGAAGGAAAATGGTATGATTAATGAATTAAAACTGTGGGGAAATTGGACAGTTCAGCTTCTGTGCTATTTCTGGAAGCATAATAGTGAGCACTAGATACTTTTTTGGAACACATTGTATAATTTACATTACTTTGAGGACTTTGTCTCCATTGTTTTGACTTTCTAGAAACTGAGTGCTTTTTAAAGTCAAATAAAAATACTACTTACTTCTCTCATTCACTAGAAAAGTGGAAGTGAGTGAAAAGGGTAGATAAAGTACTGCATGGTTAAAATAACTCTGAGTTCGGTACAATTCAGAGGCTCTTTAGAAATACAGTTTACAGAACAATTTATTCATTTTTTACTCTTCTTTTGTAGTACAGAATTAGGATGGAGCACAGATGAGGTTAGACAGTTCACATAATGAAACAATATAGCAGAACTGAAAAATGTAGGTTAAACTGGTTACCAGCCTCACAAAGGAGAAGGCAAACGGTGTCCTGTGTTGCTCCACTGTGGGAACTGAAACTGAGTACAATGCTTCCTTAGGGGAACCCCTTAGGTAGAGTGGGGAGTGTAATTTGCTTTAGTTCTTTAAAGGTGAAGCATACTCCTGCTTACTCTTTGGGATATTAAGTACCCAAAGGTAAGCCAGAAATGTACTTCTCCTTACCCTGACTCAATTCTTTCCCCATTACAAGGTATTTTTCTAATGAGAATTCCCTTTATGAGGTTTTGATCTTGTGCTGGGGAGCCACATAATCATTTCTTCATTCCTCTTAGAAACAGTTCTATAAAAGATAAAACCAGAGTCCTTAATACTTTTACTTCTGCATAGATTGTGAAAAGGCCTAAAAATTCTATGTATAGCACTGAACACAGAAAAGGATAAAATAGGACCAGCTGAAGCTTGTTCCTTATGCTTTCTCCTGTGTTACAGTGCACAGGAAAGATATCATTACTGGAAGTGATTGGATTCATATGACATATCTTTCCCAATCCTTAATATCTGAGGAGTTAAAAAAAAAAAAAAATGGGAAAAGCCACCCAGAAACTGTAAGAGTTTTGTCGATTTCCAAAGTACTTGGAAGTAAAGTACAATTTGGACTAGAACTTCTCTTGCACTGTTTGTCTGTTTGCCTGCTCCCTTACTCAGACTCAGTGCCTGAGAATTTTCTTACTTTTGTATCTTCCTCTTTACCTTTCTCACTTTTTCTGTCTGCCTAAATCTGTTCAATTTAACTAGTTCTCTTTTCATTAAAGTTCTTCCTTCCACCAGAAATATCTAGCTAGCTGACATGAGTCATCATCATATTGATCATCCTGCTTTGTATGTTTTATTCTTCTTAATCTGTCTTTATATACCTTGCAAGGTTTTAAAAAAAGGGACTGCCTTCTATACTGTCGTATAGAAATCTGCATGTACAGTTCTAAACAAAATGACAACTGTACATATTCCTTTTGTAACAACATCAGTTAGATTGACATGCAGTCCCACTTCCAATTGTGAATATAAAAGTGAGCATACATGATGTATATATTTGGGAAATCATCAGTTTTCTAAATGTGTAAGCTAATACAAGATTAATTCGTGTTTTCATCATTTATAGTCAATGTATTCCTCTCAACTACTTCTTTATTGGTTTCTATAGCTTCTGCTTTCTTTATTCTTTTCCTTGGCCTTCTATATTGAATTATTTCTCTGTCTTTGTCTCCTTTCTATAACAGTGGCATGTCAAGAATAGTAAGACCATATTTCTGAAACTGTGTTTTAACTTGTGTCCTCTCTTGTGTCACTGTTCAATGTTAAGCAAGTTGTTTTATTTCATGAGTGGTTAAAATTGTTATTATAACAACATTTTAAATTAAAAAAACGTTTAATTAATGCTATACACTGGACTTTATATTTTTTTTGTCTATTTCCAAATGACTATAACTTTCTGAAAGGTACCGTCAGTCTTCCAAGCTTCCAGTAAATAAAGATGGAAAAACTTTTGCTTTTTCAATAAAATTTGTTGAACAATCCTAGATGTATTGTTTTTAAAATACCTTCTCCTCTCAACTTTCTAGCTAATATTTTTTTACATGGTCCTATTACAAACACTCTGTGAATTAGGAAGACTAGTAAAATAATTGATGGAATTTGCCAGTGATATTTTTTTTTTAGTCTTTTTTTTTTCAGTCTCTTTTCCAAGTTTTTTATTATCTTCTGCCTTGTATAGCCTATCAGGATGTTTAGAGTTTTTCCTAAAAGATCTGCTTGCATAATGCATGGTCCACAAAACTATTCTGGAGAGCCATCAGGAACCCTTGTTAATAGCTCTGTGGAATAATGGTACATGGTGCCTTTATGGTCATACATATCATATATTATTACAGTGATAAATTCTGATGCCAATTAAGTATTTTTTCTTGGCAATAACCATTTAGGATTTGTAAGATGTAATAAAATAAGTGCTGTTAGATAAAAAAAATGTAAGATAATTTCTTCCACAGGAAACTGTTTCTTTCACTCCCATTTTCGTGTCTGCAAACGAGAAATGAAAGTGCACGTATCCCCTATGGGGAATTGCAAAGGCATTCTTCATAATAATCTATGCAAATATAGCTTAAAAGAGACTGCTAATATGAATAAAGCTTGCGCAGATGTGAACATACTCACTGGTAATTTAACAGGACTATTCATGTGTGCAACTCTTCCTTCACATGAATGAGACTTGCACACTGAAACCTAAAGTCTTAGAGGATGTTTACTGAAATAAGTTGATGATTTCTCTTCAGCATATCGGGACAGTCAAGAGCAGGTACTATCTGGGAAACCAACAAAATCTTCCTGTCCATTCCTATTTGACCTTCTACAACTCAGGCTACCTGCATTGTTAGGTCTGAGCTGGTTCATATGGGATACCACTTGGAGCAAGGAGATGCAGGAGCCCATTAGGCTGAGCAGATCATTACACAGTCCTTTCAGAAGCTCTTTTGCTGCTTGTGGGAAATTATAGCCAACAGAAACAGAAATAAAAAGACCAGCACTACTACTCTTCCTTTCTAACCCTCAGCCTTGGTTTGGTAGCAGGAGCTCACATTCAGATGAGCTCAGGTAGCATTTCTGTTACCTAGCATTATTTAGTTTAGTTTTAATCTGAAACAGCCCAGCTATAAACCTAATCCTCTGCCTTCAGCTGTGCAGTTCTGCCTTCCTGCCTTTCTAGTAAACCTCCACAAAACTACCTTCAGACACACAGCATGCCAATTTTAGGAGGGTACTCTCTGTGTGGTCTTCTGTAGAGAGGTGGTCTCCTTCAGGGTATATACAGTACTCTGCAGTTTAAAGACTGCAGTCTCCTACTCTAGCTGACCCATCTGATGCTATCCTCACTCTTTTGGCCGTACAGCTCACCTATACTTGCAAATAAAATGGCCAGTGCCTTTTCTCCGATCCAGTGTGGGTGGCACACTGTCCCTTTTTGTGGCTAAATTCTTTTCTTGTATATACTATTTACTTTTCTGTCCCTGGTCTACCCCAGAAGTATGTTCCAAATGTGCCTGAGAGTATGCCCTTTGCACAGACTTGCAGCTGTGCCAGAACTGTGTCAGGCAGGCTTCAATAAAGTTGTATGGATGGTTGCTCATCCAAGCTTAACCACAAAGCATTTTACTTTCAGTTAATTCTCCGTCAACAAGACCGTTGTCCCTGTATGTAGGGGGACACAAGACTACACTTCCTTGTGGTTCTGTGGTGTCATTTTCCATCTCTAATGAAAACCTCATATAGGGCGAGCTGGATAATATTAGAGCTTGATTTATATTTCAGAACTCATATCACCCAGCTAGGGTTGTGCTGTTGATTGAATTCAAAGGTTGGTTTTAAACTGTATTTTAAACACTGCAGTTGTATTGGTAGTATTGTGAATTTCTCTGCTGATGTTAGTAAGGCTGCTCATTTTCACAGATAACCCCTGATAAACCAGAGAAGGTAGGCATGTGCCATTTAAGTTGAAGCCAGATTCTGAAGCCTTTATTTCATGTTGGTAAGTCATTACATGATTGGTTGTTGCTCTTGGTAACTAAAGAAAAAAAACCCAGATTACAGCTTTAAACCCACTTTGGGGCTTTTTTCCTAATGAACCACTGTTATGCTTTTTTGACCTTCAGTTTAAGAAGGAAGACCCTAAATTACTCATTTTGATCAGCATCTCCTTTTGGCTCTCATTCTCCCTTATTCCTCTTTCAATGCCTTTTGAAGTTTTAAAAAGCAAGATCTGCACTTAGCCTGCGGTTCTTCCCAACCCCGCAATATTCTTTATAAATCTTTGAATCTCTCATACTGTGTTCCCTACTGTATAGAATAAAGTGGAAATTGACTTCTGCAGAGTCCATTACCAAGATTTATTGATCTGAAAGGATAACATTTTCTTAGGCAAAACTGAAGCTAAACATGAAGGGAAGAGACTAAACATGTTTGGTCCTGTGAGATTTTATTGCTGAGGTGCCAGGACCTTATTTCCGTTTTGAAATAATCTATTCTCTTTCTTTCCTTTTTTTGTGAGCTCACAAAAAATGTCCATATTTGTTTTCCATGTTGTAGTTCAAAGCCTCTCTTTTTAAGTTTTAGTAAGGACACATCTCTGCAGGCTTTCCCTTAGGCCTGAAGTGGGTTTGTTGTTCCTGAAATTTCTGCAGCAGTTCTTTTTAATATCATGCCAGCTTGGAATTGAATTGCTTTTCACCTCTGGCATATGTGACATGAAAAATATACATTTCTGTGTTCTGAAAATAAGAGACAGTTAATATTTTGACTTAATGAGTCTAGACATACCAGACTCAAATCTTTACATTAGTATTTTTTCAGCATGTCTTTTAAAATCCATTTTTGATGTTTCCAACTGATGTAACTTAATATGCTTTAGAAACTTGATTTGCCAAATTTTGGGTTTTTTCAGCATACGGCATATATTTTTCAGAGAGGTTAAGAGTTGCATGAAATTAGTAAAATAGATTTGTATATACCACATCCCATTTGCGAAATGTTTGATAATAGCTGAACCTTAACATGTGATTAAGGGAGTGGAGCATCTCCCTTATGAGGAAAGGCTGAGGGAGCTGGGTCTCTATAGTTTGGAGAAGAGGAGACTGAGGGATGACCTTATTAGTGTATATAAACATATAAAGGGGGAGTGTCACGAGGATGGAGCCAGGCTCTTCTCAGTGGCAAACAATGATAGGACAAGGGGTAATGGGTACAAACTGGAACACAAGAGGTTCCACTTAAACTTGAGAAGAAACTTCTTCTCAGTGAGGGTAACGGAACACTGGAGCAGGCTGCCCAGGGGGGTTGTGGAGTCTCCTTCTCTGGAGACATTCAAAACCCGCCTGGACACATTCCTGTGTAACCTTATCTAGGTGTTCCTGCTCCGGCAGGGGGATTGGACTAGATGATCTTTTGAGGTCCCTTCCAATCTCTAACATACTGTGATACTGTGATACTGTGATTCATCCTTTAAATATCTAAACAAAGCCTAAATTTCAATGTGTTGTTAAATGTAAGCAATACTGTAATAGCAAAAAAAGAGCATAATATAAATTGTTTCTGGGACAGTGGTAATCAATCC
Organism: Psittacula echo; assembly: GCF_963264785.1. Classification (NCBI taxonomy): domain Eukaryota; kingdom Metazoa; phylum Chordata; class Aves; order Psittaciformes; family Psittacidae; genus Psittacula; species Psittacula echo. The sequence goes on along the minus strand of NC_137737.1, from coordinate 95,078,186 downwards.
CTTTTTTTGATAAACAGACTGTCAAACTGACATTTGAAACTTCTTAGAGAAATCATATTGATCATAACAGTAGTTTTCTCTTATTTATATCCAGCTAGAGCTTGAATGCCTTGAGTGGTCCAAAAAATTCGTTGCCTCTTCCGTAATTTATTGAGATTTGTAAATGCTGGTTATCTATCTGCTCCTCCGATTTGAGCTCATCCGCCATTGCTAACAGTTTCTTAATGTAAATATCTTCTCCTTTTTCTTTTAAGACACATGGGGATATATTTTCTCACATTAAGGTCATTTTTGGTATGTGTAAGAGTCAGCTTTTAGGCCAGAAATCAGCTTGGATGGACTCCAAAGCTCCTTTGACTTTGAAAGATCTTTGTACAGGCGTCCATCCCCATGGATCTGATAGGACTCAACACACAGGAGGACTACTGTGGCCATGCTGAGCCAGACTGAAGTAATTACTTTGAGTTGCTCCACTTGCAAATTTATTTCATTTAATTCAGCTGGTTTCACTTATAAATCTAAAATGACATAAAATCTTTGTCACTGAAAATCAAATTATTCCAATCTTCAGAATAAAATGTTGTTTTGACTTTCAAAATGTAGGCAAAGTTCTGTTTTGTGGAAACTGGGTTTTAATACAAACTGGATAGAGTAATGCATGAGTGGTGAGAAGATTCTATAATTCATAAACTAACCCATCTCTTTGTTAAATTAATTGTTTACAGAAGTAGATAAGCTCTATTTTGCCTTCCAGCCGTGTGTATGGAGATAGACTGATTCCTTTACCAAACACACTTCCTGCAACCTGCTTCTCTGTACAGGTTCAGTGCAGGTTGGATTCTCATGCTGTTTAATACCTCTTAGTCTTGTCTAGTGCTGATAATTTTGGAGCTGGAGTTTTGAAGTATGTGATTTGGTTTTGACAGCATGGACTTTGATTCCTACTGTGACCATCATGACTTAAAGACGTGTCATCAAGAAGCCTGTTCTTCAAGTTATCCTCCCATGTAATTTTTGTTTTCTTACTTCAGCTCTGTTACTCTTTCATGTGTATTGTTTTTTCACCTCTTCTCAAGTTTGTATCATACATAAGACCAGGTGGTGTCCAAAGAAGCTTTTTCAAGCTGTTCCTTACAGAAAAGAGAAAGAAAACTGGTCCTTCAGTCCTCAAGATTACTAAGCAGTTCCTTAGCGACTACAATCAGAATTACAAACTGCATGTCACTTTTGTCTGTTCTTAAAGACCAAAGTAGTTAAGAAATGCTCTATGTGGCCCAACCAATGGATCATTTTTTTGAAGGATACATTCTTCATACTCATGATAGTGTGCCCCCTGCTACTGTCGCTTTGGTGTACTGCCTTTTGGAGTAGTTTGGACTACTGCCTCTCTTCTTAGGTCAAACTGATCCTTTAGTATTTTGTCAGCCTGAACCTCAGAGTTTTAAACTTTTATTATTTTTTCATGTGAAAGAAACGCTGTTTCTTTTTTATCCCCATTGCTCTCTCTACTCAGACACATACACACTCTCTCACTGTCCAAGACATTCTTCAGGGTGAATATTGCCCACTTCAAACTACTGCAAATGGATGTTAGGCTATTTTGCTTCCGGTCTTGGGTGAAGTTTCTCTTTTGCACCATCTTGGAAGCATTTATCTGAGAGAGAAATCAAAGGCTATGGGCCTGAATCTGAATATTCAGAGTGTCTGTGTAAACATTGAGGTTGTCTGTGTAAGCTTTATTTCATAGTCCTTTGTTTTCTCTAGAGATCACATACTTAAACACAATCATAATTTTAACAATTATTTGAATAGACAGTGTGAAATACTAAAGCCATGAAACATGGGCTTCCTAACAGCTAGTTTGAGTATTACTTTCCTTAACCGCAAGTGTAATGGTCTTTTGGTGAAAAGGTAATTGTCAGGGTGTTGCAAAGCTTCAGAAAACAAATACACCAGTGCACACATTCTTTAGCACTCATGCGCACATTCGAACCTTGACATTTTCACCTGTATTTCTCAACCTTTTTCATACATATATATAAATATACTTTCCTCCCATGTAATGGTAGGTGCAGTTATGCTTAATCACTTTGCTATTCCAAGATTACTTCACACTATTTCTTGGCCCATTCAATCACAAGCAGAAAGAACTGTAGGAAGAACCTTGTGTTTTAAGACAGTGGTACCCAAGTCTTTGAGATGAACTTTTAGATCCCCTATGTTCACATGTTCCTCTTAATTGGAGACAAAGGAGGAAAAGTGAGAAAGGTCTAGTTGTTAATCACAAATATAAATGTAAACATTTGGTTTTTATTCTTGTAGGAACTGAAGCTGCTTCCAGCCGTTAAAACTAAGGCATTCTATTGCACTCTCCTATTGCACAAAACCCTTGCTGTGGAAGAAATGATCTGTTGTCAACTATTTTATTCTAATTTCTCACAAATTTGAGACCTTCCATGATGGGAGGACTACACAGCACAGCCTTTGAGAAAGTCTCAGGAAAAGTAGTTTCTTTTAGCAAGTTAAGTATTGAACTTTAAGTTATAGACCACAGACTGGGAATTATAGTTACTAAGATTACATTATAGTTCTGAATTTTAAAAAACCTACCTACAAGTAGAGATCATGAAATGGAGGTAATATCTATGTGAGAAGGCACTTGGGTATTTGGAAGTTCTAGGGTTAAGTTGTGAATCTTCATATGTATTATTTCAATCACTTGGAATCCTCATGGAAGAAAAATAACCTAATTCGTGAATGCCTGTATTGTTTGTGAACTCACAGAAATATTGGGAGGTAGTCAGGAAACTCAAAGAAAATACAGACTTTAAAAGGAACAGATTTGCACTTTGATGAGATCATCAAGCAACATTCAAGAATAGCTCTAACCATTTTCTCAAACCTTGTAAAGAATACTTTCTCCTACAGGACACAAGCTAGAAAATCATTACGTTAGCTTGTATGCAGCTATACATATACATATTCCCATGTTTCAGGAACTAACAATGAGAAATGTATGTTTCTTCCACATGCCCGACTCTACATGACATTAAGATGTTATCATTATCCTCATACACTTCTGCAGTACCACATTTATGCAATGATAATCACCTTATTTTGCAGCATCTGATGTTATTTTGCAATGTCTAAAACTGACAGTTTTAAAAATACTTCTATCTTTGAATAAGAAAAGGTCATACTTTAAAAGTTTTACAACGTTATGATAGAAATCAATATAGTGAAGGTCAAGCTATCTACAAAATTTTTTTTGAATATTTTATGTATCGGTTTAAACTTTACAAATAACACACATGGGATCCACCAAACTTTAATCCCTTGCCTTTCTAGGAGCCAAAGAAATCCCTCAATTTAAAAAAAACCAACCAACCAACCAACCAAACAAAAAAAATTTAAATGCATTATGAGAGATAAACATTGATTTCCGTATGCAAGCTAAAGACACAGAAATTATTGCTTTGACTATTTTTTTATTAAGATTATTGTATAGAAATTAACTATATTAAGGTAATGTGAAGACTTTGAGGTCAGTAATTGACAGACTTTAAAGATGGAATTATTTAATTTGATAATTTCATTGTTAGACTGTCTTTCAAAATCCCCTTTTTTCAAGAGTTTAAATGTCAAATATTATATAATTTATATCACTTGTTGTTTATATAGTTTTATCTGATACAATTGCAGTTGCTTAGAAATCATTTTGTGTTACATCCACATATGTTAAAATACATACATGGATTTACTTTTGTTACTAAGAAGTGCTTGCTTATCCTTTAGTGAACACAGCTATTATTAAGAATTTTAATGATCAGTTTATATATTGATGATACAAATGCAAGAGGTTGTAAAATTAATGTGCTATGCTGATTTTTTTTTTGTAAACAAATTTATTTCGATAGTATTATTTTTTTCCATTGAATAAGTACAGCTTTTCAGACAACAGGTGAACACATTTAACAATCTTACCTTGTAATTTGGTATTTGCTTTATTAAATGTGTGAATTCTGAAATTCTTACCTTCCCTTATAGCTCTTTTTTTCTGTTGATAAGATGAATTTTGTAGAATTTAAAGTAAATATTTAAAAAGTGGTCTGTAGATGATGAAACAGGAATAAAGTACAGCAAAGCAATGTCTTCACAGATAATCTAATGAAATAATGCAGGAAGCTAAAAAGCTCAGAAAAGCAGCAGCAAAAGAACTGCTTAGTAATCCTTAATTGTGCTCTCAAAACACAGTCCATTCTATGCAAGCTTCCAGAGATGTGTTACTTCCTGGCATTTTGGGTGTTTTTTTGCACAATGTTTTTATCTTTGTCGGGACTCTGAAGAGTAATGCTGAATGTTGTCTATTCAATATACAAACAAATTATAATTAGGACTGAGAGAACATAATATGAAGAATGCAAGTTAAAAAATAATAAAGAATTACATATATATACAAATTATACATAAGTCCATATGTACATGAAGAATATGCACAAATGAGGGAAAGCTGAGGGGTTAAGAGAAAGCGGAATGGATCTGAAAAATGTATAAAAGGTTTATGTCACTCTTATTAGAAAGGACATAGAGGCAGGATTGCTATATAAATTTCTCTGTTAAATGTTTATTTTCTTTTTAATCACTGTTGATTAAGAAGTATAGAACCAAGGTGTTTATACTAAAAATAATAGGCTTTGACTGTGTAACTGTCATGTGTTTCCAGAAGAGAAGCTCGCATTTCTTTGAATGAATACTAGAAAAGTATTCTGAAAACTTAAAAGAAACAAAACAAAACAAAAACTCCTCACAGCCACAACCCCCTGTATGTGGAGAAAAAGGAGGGTGAAAATATATTTTCTTATGACAAAACTTGTTTTATATAAAAGTTGACAGGCTAAGAAATTAACAGCGGCAGTTGAAACCAAAAGAAAAAATCAGAGCTAACGATAGACTTGTTGAAATTATGTCTGGTTACTTTGAGCACCTCTAAAATTAGCATATGGAGACTTTTCAATTTAGGCCAGCTCTACTGAAATAACTTGTTTACTCCTGAGGTTCCTACTTAAAAGTGCAGTGAAATTAAGACTACTTGCAAAGTTTTGCTTTATTCTTTTAATTTGCTTGAATAAAGTGTATAATTTCTGCCTAGGCTCATGTTTAAATAGCTTTTGTAAAATTTAATATCCTCACTAAGATATTCTTGAGGATTATTATAAGGAAAATATTTATGTGAGGAAATTTAGATAAAAGATAGAATGAGGGCTCCTACGACTTCCTATTCAGTTTACAGTTAATATGGAGGCTTGGAAAAATAGTGAATTCCGTACACAACAGCAGAGATTTTCACCAGCAACAACTGGAAAATTCAACAACAGTTGTAATATATGTATAGGGGTAAAAATAAGATCATTTTCTCATAAATAATTCTTGAGAAAAAATTGTTTTATGATAAGCTTATTGGGGCTCCTTATTTAAAGCATCTCATAGCTTCACTACAAATGTCAGAAAGGCTTCAGTTCTCTGAAGGGAACATTGTTTTCCTGATAGATCTTTGGACTGCAAGGTTGACACTGAAGAATGAAAAAGGAACTACTGTATTTCTGTCACTAAGAAAAATCCAGCTGGATACACAAACCCCAAAAACATTGTGTATGTATATAATGAAATTATACTATTGTTATCTGTGTATTGACTAAATGTAGAGTTGCAACATCAATGTAGAGTTGCAACATCAACGTCTTGTCAACCAATTAATATCTATGTACTGTATTATACACACAACAGTTGGATTCTTAAAATATTACTTGTTCAGGCATTAGATAAAGGTCTGAACTGCTTATACAAATGAATGCTGTCAGCACATACTTCACCGGGATTAGAAGCAGAGAAGGGCCATACTAATGTATTGCATGATGGCCCTGTATGGAAAGAAATGAGACACCAGGTTACCGAGAACATGGAGAAGGCCAGTGTCTCAGTGGCTTTTTTGCCTTGGTCTTTACCAGTAAGTGGTCCAGTCACACCACCCAAATTACCTAAGGCAAAGGCAGCTGCTGGCAGAATGAAGAACTAGCCACTCTAGGATAAGATCAGGTTCAAGACCATCTAAGGAACCTGAAGGTACATAAGTCCATGGGACCTGATGAGATCCATCTGTAGGTCCTAAGAGAAGTGGTGGATGAAGTTGCTAAGCCGTTATCCACCACATTTGAGTTGTGGCAGTCCAAAAAACTGGAAAAGGGAAAATATAAGCCCCATATTTAAAAAGGGAAAAAAAGAAGACCCAGGGAGCTACAGGCTGGTCAGTCTCACCTCAGTGCCCAGCAAGATCATGGAGGATATCCTCCTGGAAACAATTCTAAGGCACATGTTAAATAATGAGGTGATTGGTGAAAGCCACCATAGCTTCACTAAGGGCAAATTATGCCAGACAAGTTGGGTGGCTTGCTATGACAGCACTGCATCATTGATGCATAAGGGAAAAGTGATGGGACTTGTGCAAAGCATGAAATCCTTGTCTCTAAATTGGAGAAACATAAATTTGATGGATGGACCACCCGATGGATAAAGAATTGGCTGGATGGCCACATGCAGAGTTGTAGTCAACAGCACAATGTCCAACTGGAGACAGGTAACAAGTGGTGTCCCTCAGGTGTCAGTGTTGGGACCAGTGCTGTTCAACATCTTTGTCAGTGATATGGACAGTAGGGTTGAGGGCACCCTCAGCAAGTTTGTTGATGACACCAAGCTGTGTGGTGTGGTTGACATGCTGGAGAGGTTGGTTGTTTTGTTGTTAAAGTTGGAGTGGTTGCCATCCAGAGGGACCTCAACACACTTGAGATGTGGGCCCGTACCAACCTCATGAATTTCAACAAGGCCAAGCGCAAGGTCCTACACCTGGTTCAGGCAATCTGAGCACAAATAGAGTCTGGATTGAGAGCAGCCATGAGGAGAAGGACTTGGGGGTGTTGGTCGATGACAAACTCAACAAGACCCGACAGTGTGTGCTTGCAGCACAGAAAGCCAACCGTATCCTGGGCTGCATCAAAAGGAATGTGACCAGCTGGTCAAGGGATGTGATTCTTCCCCTCTACTTTGTTCTCGTGAGACCCCACTTGGAGCACTGCGTTCAGCTCTGGGGCCCCCAACATAAGAAGGTTGCGAACTTTTGGACTGAGTCCAGAGCAGGGCCACAAAGATGACTGGAGGGCTGGAGCACCTCTCCTGTGAAGACAGGTTGAGAGAGTTGGGGCTTTTCAGCCTGGAAAAGAGAAGGCTCAGGGGAGATCTTGGAGCAGCCTTCCAGTCCTTGAAGAGGTCCTGCAAGGAATCTGGAGAGGGACCTTTGGCAAAGGCATGTAGGGATAGGACAAGGGTTAATTGTTTTAAACTAGAAGAGGTAGATTTAGAATAAGGAAGAAATTCTTTACTGTGAGGGTGGTGAGGCACTGGACTGGGTTGCCCAGAGAAGCTGTGGATGACCCATCCCTGGAAGTGTTTTACCATTCTATGATTCTGTGATTCTCAACCTTCCTTTCCACCACTTGAGAAATAACGTGAAACTGATTGCCTTCTTCACACAGTGCAAATGTGTACCAGGAGTGCAATAAATACTGTGGCTATAAAAACTGGCTAAATTGGCTGCTACTATGGCTTATCACCTGTTTGGAACATTAAAATGAATGTCATATAAAGCTTTGGAGTTTCTTTTTGAAATCCACAAACCAAAAAGTCTTCTGAAACTTTGACCCTGTGGCTTGATTTTATTACAGCCAAGACTAGTTTCTGGAATAAATGGCTATGTTAATAATATCAAAACATTTTTGACCCCTGCAGATCTGTAGCGCCCATGGGCTTGATGGATGTGTTTGGAAGCCCGGAAGTGCCTGCAATCACCGAGTTCTTCTGTACCATCTTAGCTTTCATTTTATTTTGTTATTTTATCCTTTTAAATGTTATAAATATGCATATGCACTGTACCTCAAGGATCTGAAGTTCAGACAAATGTCTGAGGACCGGTTCCTCATATGGAGTTAACTGCAGCTGCCCATTCACTTATAAAAACGACCCTTAAGTTCCATTCTGGTCCAATCTTACAGAATGATCTCACATCCTTCCCCAGATGACTAGTTAAGCAGAATATGTACATATATGCATATAGAGAAAAAAATAGTGAAGTAATGTAGGCAGGATTACATCATGTCTATGGTTAATGGGAGACAGGGCTCTAGGTTTTCTCTGCAAAGTTTGTGGCAAGAAGCTGCAGGCCAAAAGGTCAAGAAAAATATTTGGAATTGAACATGCAAGGGAAAGGTGTAAGAAAAGATGGCAGTCTGCAAAGGTCTTGAAAGAGTTTTCTAGAAAATGGACACTGCTGTTATACTGATCTCTCACAGTTTACAGAAGAAACAAAATGGTAACATTGAAACCTGAGGAATTTGTGGGAAGTAGCAGTAGTAGAACAAGCATGACACAGCTCTTTTTTTTTCCACAGTAACTTCACTGTCAGTCATAGCACAAAAAATATTTTTCCATTTGAATAGTAAATCTACTAAAATCAGTTATGACATAGAGGTTAGGGTACTGCAGATATGGAATAAAATTACCATGAAGTACCACTATGAGAAACTGATAATGTCACAAAGTTCTGGTAATAGTTTTCTTTGCAAGTTTTTACATCATTCTTTCCTCAGAAATGCATATTACTCCAAATACCACCAAGAGTGGGAGAGGCTCAAGTGTTCTGGATCAGTTGCAATCAAAATATTGAATGGTGTAATTATTTGTTGTATTTGTAGTCGTCTGCTTTCAATAAACCTTTCTAGTGAGACTTCCCACAACTGAATGGAACACACGTTTGCTGTCAGAGTTGTCATGGGGTTCCCTCAAAAAAGGACTTAGAGGTCAGAACATATCTTTCAGATACATCATGGTAATCATCCTGTGGAGCTTCTGTCTCAAGTCTCAGAAAGAGCTACCAGTGTAATACATTTGCAATTGAAGTCTGAGAGGATATTCTCTATTCTAAACTATATTTTCACACTACTTTAATGGCATTTTCTACACAATGATGGAGTGGTAATATTGTAGTAATGTAAATTTATTATTTTTTATTAGTTATTTAAATATCTTTTCACAGTTTCACTTGAAGAAAAGGTTATGCAAACTTCTGCATTCTTTGGATTTTTTTTTTCTCATTTCTAAGAAATTTCCCTCCTTAAATTCCAAATTGATATACATAAGGGAGGACTTATTCAAACCTTACCAATTACTTTACTTACAGTGCTTTGCAATAGTCAAGGAATGTACAATTTGATACTAATTTAATAATTTGCTTAGCAAGTTTTCTCCTGTTTATCATTTCTCTATTTAATCTTATGCTTCAGGTATTATTTTTCAATTTAAACATACCATTTTAATTGCAAATCTAAAGCCAGTACAATGCATTTAGTTTCATACACAATTTCATGTGACCTTTGATAAACAGAAAACTGATATGTGTACATAGTTAAAGAAGTAAAATTTAATAAAAAGAAAGGGAAATTAATATTGTTTTTTCTTGGAATATGTCAACAGGGCACAGGTTTCTTGATATTTTAAAAATTATTTAGATATTATTGTAGAACGGTTTAATTTATCAAATACAGCTATCCTTTTCTTCATTTTACTTCTACAATTCATTTATAAATCCCAAATGATGATTTTCATATTAGAAAAAATCCTATCCCAAATTTCTGTTTCTACTTCTAATTAATGGGTTTGATAAACTATCTACAGCTACTTTACTCTCATAATATATATTTGGTATATTTAGTATGTGCCTCCAAATTGGCATCATCTTGCAGCAACACTCATCAAACATTTAAAATGAAATGGCTAACTTCAAAGTGAAGCTTTTTGTGCAAACATGACCAATGTGCCAAATGTATTTGTGATTGTATTTTTTATTTTATTTTAGTGGAATGGACACAGAATTGTGTTCACAATCACTCCTACTTCTAGAGCTTAATTTAAATCACCAAAATGGGTCCCGATGGCACAAATAGGAGAAACAAATTAGCCTGAAATATGAAGAAATAAATTTCTTGTTACCTCTCTACACAGGTCAGTGTCATGACATGAGATTAAGTCACAAAAAGAGTAGCAAGCAAAGGTCAGGAAGGACTGTTTCAGTTATTGTGTGCAATGCAGATGTGTTCCATCTCCCATGTTCCATCAATTGTCGGGTTTTGTTTTCTGTGGTATACAGCTTTGTTCTTACTGATATATATGCTTTTCTTATATACTTATGAAGGTTTTTTTGTCCAACATACTCCTAGCTCCACTGAATTTGTAATTATTAGAAGATAATGTCTATTCCATCATCAGCACTGCTAGAGAAAGGGTTCAGTATTGATAGGCACAGGATAGCCCACTGTATAGGTCTACTACCATTTACTTTGATAGTGAGCTATTGATAACAGTGTTGACCTGGCTTTTGCAGGCATCAACCTACTTATTCTAGTTAGACTGAAGTTATACTGTTACTACATTTTGAAGGACGTTTATGAGTACAACATGAAACGCAATGTAAGAACCTCACTGAAGCCCAAATATGAGATGCCCATCATCTTTTCTGACTGAGAGGTCTGTTCTGGTTTTGCAGAAAGATATTAAGTTGGCTTGATTGAATTTGCTCCTGACTGCTCCATGGTAGCTGATTGGTTTTCCTAGGTGCTTCAAGATGGCACATATCCCATGAATCCCATTTCTGTTAATGGAATTTAAGAATTTATGGATGCTTAATTTTCTTCATGTATTTATTCAATGCTATTATATTCAGTTTTCCAGTCTTCCAATACTTCATCACTTTAATCCTTCACAAATTTTCAGGATCTCATTAGTGTGATGACTATTGCTTCATGTATACGTCTTTAAACAGCCACAGAAGTAGTTTATCAGGCCCAGAGAACTTATATTTCTTGATATTTAAAAAGTTTATTCTCTTTATTTTGTGCTATTCTTTCCTATTTTATTTTTAGAATTCTTTAGCCATGTAAAAAGCAAACTAACTAACTAACTAACTAACTAGCCAAAAAAACCCCATCAAAACCCCAAGAACTCTAATTTGTTAGCATACTCAGAAATCCAGTTTTTAATGTAGAATGATATCAGAGTCAAAGGCAAAAGCATGTTACAGACAACAAAGAGAGTGAAGTTGAAGGCTGTTGTGAATAAAAAAGGACGTCTGGAATGATGTCTCAGCCCCAAGTTTCAAAAATTCAATTAAACTCCATCTTCTCACTGATGTTTGGGAAGTTCTTCCCACTGTTGGGAAGCTCTAATTTAAGTGATATTGTCATAAGGCATATAATTTTGAATCATGAATCAATGTGACAATACAAAAAACTATCACACTTACACATTCAGAACAAATGTATTATTTATGTGCTTTTTACAGACAGATGCTTTGATGGTTTGAAATAGCTTCTGTGTTGGTACACTGTTCTTTCCACCTTTGGGAGGCAAAGAAATAATTGTGTGCTGTACCTGTCGGAACAGGGGTGCTCTACTTCCATGGATGTTCAGCAGGATGCGAAGGAAGACGACTACCAAGGCAAATAATCAAGGACCAAACCATCTCTAGCATCCCCTTTTCTGGTTCAGTAATTATCTGGATAATGAATCCACCTATCTACTTCTTTTCCTCTTACAATTTTTCTCCTCCATGCTATGGTTTGCACTCAAGCACCTAGCTATAATGTGTAGGAAGAAAAACTGGTTTATCAGGGAACAGGAAGGGGATAGGGAGGAGTTCAGTCTACCTGACATATGCTGGGATTTTACAGACTACTAGTACTGAAATGTCCTAGGGATTTCTAAAAATTATAGATGACAACTGCTGAACTTAATGTTTCATCCTACACAGAGGAATTCTGCCTTATACCTCATTTTGACAGATAAAGAGGACCTGATCACAGAACTAAAAAATAGTGGTTTCTTAGATGCAAATGATTACAACCTGATTTCACTATTGTATGCAAACAGAATAAAAGACAACGAGATATACACTTGGTACTTAAGAAGGTCAGTTCAACAAAGCTGAAAACAATTATAAGACAAATCAGCTGGGAGATAGAACTCAATTGGAAAAATCTAAATTATTTTTGCAAACTATTTAATAATTTGAAACTAGATGTCTAAAATGCTATTGGCAAAAATTTAACCTAGTCAAACCTCAAAGCAAACAGGAAACTAGCTTAGAGGATGAGGGAAAGCACTTACAAAAACTGGCAACTCCCCAAACAATGAAAAAGCTATGAAAAGAAAGAAATAAATGAGAACAATGAATATTAATTAGACCAACTTTATTAGTAGAAAATTAATTAGAAATAAAAGTGCACAAATACATTAATAAAATTAGCTGGCTTTTTTTTTTTCCCCTTAGAATTTTATGAGCTTGATTTGCAAAAATCAACATACTGAGTGCTGATCCTGACGCTGATGAGTGAAGGTGCATGAGCTATCTTTGGTTGGTTCACAGGTGACAGAACACAGTTTTCATGCTTTTGGCCCCACTGTAGGAGGTACATATTCTCTTAATATCCTACCCTGGTCTTCACAGCCCCCAGTACATCTCTAAGTATGTATTTGTCAAGATCATTTTAAACACCATTAACAGTGCCATTCAATTCATAAACCAATTTGCTATTGTCATTGGGTTTGGTGGATTCCCCTGTCTGTATGATTTTCTTTAGGAGCACACTGCCTTTTTTTCAAAGCTGTTCATAACATCTTGGTAGTAGTTTGTTTCTTAATTGGGAAACATAATACAATCTATATTATGTGTATGCGGTCTTTGCACTCATCAGGCAACACAGGGCATATTCATTAAGAAACTGTTGGCCAGCTCTCATCACTAACTGTGCATCTTTGGAGGAGTACTACTGACATTAGTTCTCGTCCTGCCTTGTTTAGGAGTTACATTAAGTACATAGAAAATAAAGTATTATGACTAGCATTGACTGCAAATACAAAACCTGAGGGTTTGATAATAATGAAGAGGATAGCCTACTTAGGCAAAGTACTCTGGTTTGCTGGTAACTTGACCATAACCTTTTGCAATTCTTTGATGTTTAAGCACTGAATTTGAAATAATTGTATGCAGGTGAGTTTATCTCAGTATTTAATTTTTATAGTTTGACTACTGCAAACCTACACCTACTGCTTGTATCCACAAGAGAAGAAGGATACTGACAAACTGGAAAGCTTTCAGAGAGTGTTGAGTCATGCCATGAAAATAACTGAAAGACTGGAAAATATTCTTCCTCCTGTAAGACTCCAGCAGTCTATGGACTGCTCTGCTTATGAGATGTGAAAACAAAATTGTAGACTGATCTTCATTCCAGTGCAAAAAGAATATGATCTATTTCTTAGTAGTAAAAGAAGAAAGAATCATACTTGAAATTATGTAGGAACTGTTACTACTGCAGTAGCTTATCAGTTTTGCAGTAGATTCAAGAGGATGTTTTTCTAAAGCTCTTAAAACACTCATTCAAGGTGGCTGTCTGGGTGTACTATGCAAATGATAAGACTAAATGATCACAATGTCTGGCCTTTCATTTCACTTGCTCACAAACCCCTAAAAGGTGAATTGCCTCCTTTGTGAAGTGATTGGTAAACCTCTAACACTTGGAAGAATTTACCACCTTGAAAGGGTACTTTTATCTTTCATGAAAAAACAGTGCAGATCTTGAAGACATCTGCTGGTTTGACAGTGTGATGGCTGTGCATCAGCTTCTTTCTGTCTGACAGAAAGAAAATCTCCTGGGTTCAGCTGTAGCAGTCATTTTTCTCCTTCTTAGTAGCTGGTGCGGTGCTGTGTTTTCAACTTTAGCCTGGATGGTTTAGCTTAAACCACTACAGAAAGTGATGGGAAAAAGGTCTTTAAAACTCTGCCTCAGGTCTTGTTTTCTGATGTGGTTCCTCTGGAGTGCCCCTGATATATTGCAGCTTATCTTGGATAAGCTAAGAAGAGTGATACCGCAAAAAAGTGTGGAGGCATAATGCCTGTGTCACATCGTGCTCATGATGGTGTTTATTTCTGTCACTAGGGGACCTAGGTTTAGAGAAATACAGATACAGTAACCTTCATCCCCTCTTCAGGGCTACTTACCACACTCATATGTCCACCATCTCAAATCAGGGCAACAAGTCAACCACAGAGCTGCTTATGAACAAAAAGCCTGGGGTAGACAAAAAGGCCTGTAGTTTATGAGCCACCTGAGTCCTCTAGGTTGAAAGCAGAAACACAACAGGAAGCATCTGTATTGAGGATGGCAGTGGCAGTAGGCTGTGAAGTAAAAGCATCCTTTCTCTGAGGTGTCTAAAGAGTGGAAGTTTTGGAAGCTGGATCCAAAGGAGCTGTGGAAATCAAACATTTAGGTTGAATGAAATCAGTATTCCACAGTTTCTTTCCGAACATCTTTTGTGTAAGGATTCAGAAAGGTGAGGTGAGAAGCAAGTCAAATCTAAGGCAAATTACTGACATCAGTGCAAGAAGCTGACAGGGAAAAAAATGAAAAAGGAATGGAACTTCAATAAAGTACACACTACTGAAAGCATCACTTGAATGTTTTTCTTTTGCCCTTTTTTTTTTTTTTCAAATGTTCCAAAGACAGTGTAGGAAAAAGTGTTAGGAGAAGGGGAGTTTGAATGTATAACAAGGGTCTTTTTTATTTTTTGTTTTAATGTCATTTACAGAACCCTTCCTCCATATATATTTTATCAAATCATGTTTCCAGATACAGATTACCAATGTGGACAACACTTTTATGATAGACACTTTAATATGAAAAAACACTGATTTCTAATTTAAAATTATCATAGAAAGCTATAATTATTTTGGAACTGGAGGAGGGAAATACTCAAATATTTAAAATTGTTTCATTTTTTGAGTGGTATAATTTCTGCACTTTTAAAAAATTATTATGGATATTTGTATGTAGAATGACAAACTTTTATTTTTAATCTTCTGATGATGAGTAGGTCTTGTGGGAAGAGAAACTGAGTCATGGTATCACAGTGCTGTTCCTTGGATAACTTGTCCAAGAGAGCTGCAAGATGTACTAACACGGGCAGCGGGCTGCATTAATCTGGCTCCATGATTTTTCATTACTTTTTTAGCTCATGCATAGTTTTTTTGGCGTCTTCCATGTGACAGCACAATGGACTATTCTAAAAAGAATTACATCACCACAAACAGTGTGGGTTGATTTAGTATATAGATTGCAAATATGTAATTAGACCTCATTGAATCAATAGACTCCTTGTTATATTTTATGTATATAAAATGTTTCTAAAACATTACAACATAACACTACATGTGCAAAGGCTTGGGAAAAAATGTCAATGCATCCTTCCTTTTGCTGTATCTGATTAAGTTGAATCAGCCATTGTCTGACCTTTGAAGGTCCCTTCCAACTCAAACTATTCTATGTCTTTGTGATTATATATGGTACTAGAAAAGCACAGTCAATTTATAGAGGCAGATATAGCTTCAGACTAGATATGAAGAGATGAACAGCAGCACATAACAGGATTAGAATCATACATGTCAGATGAAACAGCACGAGCTGAACCTTAGTCAGTCATTCCCTACAAATCTACTCCTGATTTGAAGAGTTCAAACCTCATTTTCCAGTGTCTTGGACCTTCTGTGGTCTTTTTGTATCCTAAAAGTCTATTACAAAATCATATCAGGTCAGAGTAATAGGTTTTTACTGTTTCTTTTTAATTCTCTATGGATGGATTCAACTTATGGGGCCAGGCAATAGAAAGACATGCTTTCAATAAGCAGCCAGTTTCACCACTGGAGGAGACTGTACCGAGTAGAGCTCATCTGCATTACACCCATTATGCTTTGCCATCTTCCTCTAGTCCCTCTGGGTGATGGCACGCCTCTCTACTTCCTCAAGGTAAACTGGTAAAAAATAGACTGAGATAGACTGAGAATGGAGAGGACTGTGACTGAGTCTTCCATAACACAGAGAAGTAAAGGCAGGAAGATTTCTGACAATTTAATGAGATGCGGCATGCTTTTCAAGGACTCCAGCTCCAAAGATATAAAATGTCTCTGAATTTCCTACTGTTTGGGCATTTCCTTTTTCACCCAAAGCAAGTTGCACATAATTTGTCCTCTAAACAGTACGACATCTTTTTTTCCTGCCAGAGCCCTAGCAAGAAAAAATGCTAAGCTAACTAGAACCTGGCTTATTTGTATTGAATTAGTACAGTCATTAGAACTTTAACTATTTTTATTTTGTGACAGTTTGCTACTGATACCACCTCTGGGACAAGCACCTCTCTCTTTTATCTTGCTTTTCTTATCACTGACAGGAGAAAATGACTGATTGGCTTTGGCCCTTGCTTGAAACTCCTTTTCGTGACTTTATTGAGTGCATATCCTGTAGCAAATAGATATTGCTAGTATGCGCCAGTCTTCATTTACTAGCCTGAACAAGTGCTGACAGACAAGGGAGCTGACAGTCTGCCCTACTGTTGAAGCTGGAAGATATAGTTACACGTGAATTTGCTGGCTTTTTA
This sequence comes from Psittacula echo, assembly GCF_963264785.1. NCBI lineage: Eukaryota > Metazoa > Chordata > Aves > Psittaciformes > Psittacidae > Psittacula > Psittacula echo. The sequence continues at coordinate 95,061,602 of NC_137737.1, read as the reverse complement.
GACCTGAATAACTGCAATTGTGTATAAGGGTCACCTCTGAGCTCAGTTATCATTCTGAAGAAAAAATTGAGGCTTTTTTTAAAAATTGCTACATTTTTGGCCTTCTGATAAGTGATGCCCAAGGAATGCATGGCCTTGGAAAATCGGATTTTCACAAAATGGCACAGAAAAAATTACACTAATGCTATTAACACAGCAAGCAGAAATGTTAGGTATAATTATTATCCAAAATAAACCACTGGTATTTTTTCCAATAACAGTGACTCTCAAATCAGTCACTCTCTCCCTCTCTAATGTTTGTCTGCCTGCCTGTTGTCCCAAAGATTTTTGCACCATTTTATCTAATTAAATATGTCATTGTCAACTTGCCCGTTCAGAGTCTGCTCCTCTATTGACTTCAGTGGTACTAAACATGCAGGGCCCTGTTATGGCAAAAATAAAGTGGTCATGATTAGGTTTATAACCCCAAACCACTGCTAGCTCTTGAGAATTTGTGCTAGTGGTTTGCCATAACAGTATAAATAATCACAGAGGACAAACACAAAACTGCATGCTCTGCACTCCACAGTTGTTTTTCAGATATATGATGTTTTAACAATCTTGGGTTTGGGTTAAAACTCTAACTCTTTTCCCTATATTAGCTTAAAATAAAAATTTCAAAGCCTTGGTAAACAACTTGCAATTTACAAGAAACATGCTAACCAAAATAGCTCCCTGGTGACTGTAAGCTTCTAATTAGGATGAATTTGAAAAGTAGTAGAAGAAAATGTTCAGTGCTTGCTCTGATTCTGCTTAGTCTCACAGCAAGAAGTGATAGACTGTAGGTGGTCACTGAATGGTGGTCATCTCTATCTCTTCATTTTTCTTCATCTCTAACATCTTTCACTTTTTGTCTTTCAGCTTTTCTTATAATGTTGCAAATATTGCAAATCACTAGTTCAGCATATGATTCCTTGTAGCAGAATGGATTCCCACATTATTTAAAACAGAGTTGCTCTAAGACAGTATTTTCTGAAAACTTTTTGAAATCCTTCAGAAATGAGTTTACCTAAAGCAACTTCTACTCTGTGCAGCTCATATGCACCTAATTTTCTAAGCAGGTTGATATCTATTGCATCAGTATACACACAGAAGTGGTTTATTTTAGCCCTTTAAATATTTATACTTAAGTACTTCAATGGCACAGAGTTTATCTACAAATCTGTTTTGGTTGCTGCTCTGATACAGTCACAGAGAATGGTCCTATTTGCATTATGCTATGAAGACTTAGGAAAAGGAAAGAAAGCTTCTACCCTGATCTCATTCTTGTTTATTATTGACATACATAGCCAGAAAGACTGTTTTCAAGAAAATTTGTTTTGTTTTTAATGATGACCAAAAGTCTTTTCAATCTTATAAAATTCTAATGTGACTGAAGAACCGACAAAAAGATCACAGGAAGGAAAGTTGAAAGGTAGGGGACTTATAGACATACTCTTTAAAACTGTTTTCTTTTATTTCTTGTTAATATCCATCTAGCACAACACTTAATTAACATTCTGGATAAAATGCAGCATTATTGAGGCTTCACTACACTCATAGACACATTTCAATTAAGGTGCATGAGTTCACATAAAACATGCTTTCCAGTCCTCAGAAAAAGCTTTTAGGAAGATCAGTAGAGTCTTGACAAATTTATGTTAAGCAAAAGGAGAGAGGCATTTGGGAGTTTGTTTGGGTCCTTTAAAAAAAAATGTATAAAACCAGTTTTCAGGCCTTTTTCGAAAAGAAGCAAGAACTCGGTAAATGCCCAATTTTTAAAAGGCTTTGGCTAATCTTCAAAGTTTGCTACCTTTTTTAGAAACGATGTTTTTCAGAGACTGGGATTTTCATCAGGGTTTCTTGTCTCTACATAACCTTGCACTGAATTTGAACCACTTAATATTTTTAAGGAGGAGAAAAGTAGATCTGGCTTAGTACCTGAACAAATCAGTGCTGTCAAGCCAGTGGAACAAACTGACATTCTGGAATCAATTCTATGATCCCCAAAGTTTATGTACCCTCTTTTTCTTGTTATCAGCTAGTTGACATACCTTTCCTGTGCTGCTGTGCCAGACTAATGGCATTTTGTTAGGAATTCTTTGTAAAATGAAATTCAGTAACATGTAAGTAAAGTTCAAATAGAATCTTAGTGAAATTCTATGGGGTTTTCTTGTTTGGTTGGGGTTTTGTTTGTTTGTTTTGTTTTGTTTTGTTTTTGTGGAACACAGATTATTATTCAAACACAATGCCAAAAAATATTAATTTCCAAGTACTTCTTTTTGTCTTTTGTTGCTTTTGTCAATCTAAATTTTCTTTCCCTTCCTTCTGTTTTTTTACTTAGACAAACTATCTTTCTTTCTAAGCACTACTTAAGTTTCAAAAAAATGGATGTAATCTAGAGTTCACTTAAAGATCAAGTACCATAAGCTGGTGTTTTCAAGTATCCTGAAAGTTTATTAATGCTTTCCAACTCATTTCCTACTTCCCTGCCAAAAGCACTCTTTAGTGGACTGTAAAGTTTTTCAAATAATAGACATCTGATCCAAGTTTCTTATGATTTTTCTATCCAAAAGATCACATACTTTCAAAAATCTGGTAAATTTTTATTGTAGTACAAAAATCTGGTATTCTGAATGGGTGCTAAGAGCTGTGAACTTATTAGCCTTTTAACATCTGTTAAAAAATTCATTTCCTTATTCTGAGAGATTCAGCTTTGCTTTAACACACATATTCATATGACGTTTAAGTCAGAAGAAGAAAAGATTGCTGAACCTTCTGCTCATAGTATCTGATACTAAAATGGTCATGACCTTTAAAATAAAAACCACTCTTTTGAAGTACAATGCAGGTCTGTAAAAAATTGTCATTTGTATGTATTTTATGGGCTTGACAGCAGCATTTGCATCTCTAAATAAAGGATCTCTTTGATCGTTTATGACCTCCAAAAAAGAGGCAGGCCATCTATTTGTGATCAAAGATCTTATGGATGAGATGCAAGCTTACACTCCCTAAAATACATACTTGACAGACTCTTAAATTGGGGTCTCAGCACAAGTTTCCCCCTCCTACCATAAACAAATTGTGATCTCACAGAAGACTGGCATCAGGAAGAACAAATACAGAGGGAACATGAAATAAAGTTAATTTTTAGCATCTCATGAAGGATTAGACTCTTTGCTTTGTCACACTTTCATAGCCACAGAATTTTTTGATCCTTTTGGATTCTGTGACAATTTGTAGGACACCTAGGCTATAAAAAAACATTAAACTCAATGTCAGTGTGGCACTGTTAACATCTATAAACTAGCCTAGCAATGAGGTTTAGAGCAGGGTTGGACATTTCTACAATCAACAATCTTTTCTGTGCTTTTGATTAAAATTTAATAAAAATGCTTCAGTGAGGTGAAGACTTGTGCAGAGCAGGTGAGGAAAGAACAACATTTATTCAGTCCAGATCTAATCCAGCCACTTTTTCCTCTTCTCATATTCCCCATTCATACAGAAGGGCCAGAGTGTCCCATCTATTCCTGAAACAAAACAGGCGGCATGACACGGTCTTTTATTCAGGAAAGAGGATTAAAAAAAAAGTTCCTATTTGTAGGACCTGAGGGATCTAAAACTCTATCTGCATGCCTCTACCAGTCACAGCTCACCTATTTAAGCCAGAGGTTTTTCTTTGACTGCAAGGATATAAAATTCCCGTAGGGTCACAGTGAGTCCTATTCAGAAACCCACCACTGTAAAATATAAGAAGGCAGAATTCAGTGATGATCTATTCAGAGCCAAAATAAACCAACAAACCAAACACTGCAAAGTCCCAGTGTGACTGTGGAGTTCAGGCTATGCAAACTGTTTAGACCAGACAAACTCTGCAGTTCTGTCTCTGGATACACTTTACTGATTAGGAAATGGTGCTGGTGAAATTATCACATTAACATTTTAAAGGAATAAGAAGGAAGGACAAGAAAAGGGAGAAAGAAAGGGAAGCTGTGGGCAGATTTCTTCACTATGCTCTCTGAAATCATTGCATTGCCCCCAGAACCAGGACTGTATCTTGATAGGCTAAAGTCTGTCTGACTGATTAAACACTAAAATAAAGTAGAAGCTAAGTAATAAAGCATGCGGTTAAATACTGATTGTATACTGTGATTTTATATTGTGTGCATTAATACTGTGTAAATGTCTTTGTTGCTGCAGACTGTTGGATATACCTTATTGGTAAAGGCACAATAAAGCTCCCCTGCTTCCCCATGAGACATCTGAAAGGCCAGGATTTCAGCAATGAAACACTGGCCTTCAAAAGTCTTATGTCATAAACATATAAAGCAGTCCAGTATGGAAGGTCAATCATCAGTCACTGTTACACTGCTCTTCCTGTGTAGCACAAGCAACTTCATAGCATAAGCCATTTTATATTGCATCCAAATCCATCCTGACATTGGACATGCGGGTTATGTCATTATAGAAATACATGGCTCTAGTCAACATGTACTGCGATGAATCATAGAATCATAGAATCATTTATGTTGTAAAAGACCTTTAAGATCATCAAGTCCAACCGTTACCCCAGGACTGCCAAGTCCATCACTCAACCATGTGGCATGTAAGTGCCACATCTACATGTCTTTTAAATAGGTGACTCAACCACTTCCCTAGGCATTTTGTTCCAGTGCTTGATAAGCCTTTTGGTGAAGAAATTTTCCTAATATCAGTCTAAACCTCCCCTAACTGGAGTGAATTCTAGTAGAGGATGTGTTTGTGACCTCAATCTCTTTATCATTCCTTCAGCAATTTTTTTCATTAAATCAAAATTTTAGATATTGAATTTTTTTACGACAAGAGATTTTTTTTTGTTACTACTCCTCTGTTTAGTCAAAAGAAAATGGTGAACAAGACCTGCTGAAGAAAGATTTCTTTAACAAATACATTTGCCTTGTTGTACGATAATGAAAGGAGATTTTCTCATGTCTATGCAGGCTTTTAAATCCAACAGGTAAAGACATAGAATAAACAGAATTTGTATTAAGTGGAATTCTGATATAGCTAGTATAAGCATGCAACAATTATATGGAAAGCATAAATCAGAGTGCGTGGGAACTCAAAGCTGATCAACCCTACAATATGAATAAAATATGGCTTATTTTAAAAGCTGAAAATACACATAAATTATCTATAAAATAAACTTTGAGAATATCAATAACCTTATAACTAGATCAACTGGTACTACAATAATCTGGTGAGTCTTGAAATTCAGTGTGGCATACAAATCTTGAATGTGCTAAATACCTTTTTTATTTCCATTTTTGTCTTGCCACCTTAGTTACATAATTAATTGGAACATTAAATTATAACTCTGTGGAGCTGAATTTTGTTTGATATGTTACAGAAAGAGGATCTGGATTCCAGACTGAAGATCTGTTTGGCACTCAGGTAAGTCTTTTTTAAGGACAATTTGCTCCATGGTAAAACTTTTCCAGGAAAGTAAGTCATGCTTTTGTCATACTATGCATCATTGCTAAGTATTTGGCCCACCAATTTTGATTACCCATAGACGTTTTTCTTATTGAACTTCCAGTTATATTTTTAAAATGGTCTGTTGGTCATGTCATTGACTCCCAGTAAATCTTTAATGTGTTCTAGTAGTTATGGGAACTGTCAGAACAGGAAGAATAAATCATTCATACAAGGTGCTGCCACATTTACCCATCTGGGATAAAATGATTGAAATAAATAAAAAAAATTAATCCAGTTAGGGTTACAAGTTCACTTTGGCTTCAGATACAAGCACTTGATTTGGTAAAAAGTCAAAAAAGGAAAGTTATACTAATCTCATTTATCTGCAGTTTAAAGTAGTAAAATAAACTGAAATTAATATTTGAGTAGTTTAAAAAATTATTAAGAATTTTTTGTTTGGCACTGACAAAACTCCTCAGTAAAGAATATATTGTTAATTCTTGACAAAAAAGTATGAGAAGTAATAACAGTAAGTAAAAATCCTTGTTCAACCCTCCATTTTATTAATGAGTGACTTTGATGGAAAAAGAATTCTTTCTTTGGAGATTCACATTTCTGCCTTTCATAGATTAAAATTTTTTGCTTGAATCTTCAGTCGTTGTTAGTAGAAAAAATGTTATCCTACAGAACTGAGCTTTGTAGTCCCTTCTAAATTTGGATCTAATAATAATGCAATTAAGAAAGAAAAATTTGCATAGGAAATGAAAAGTAATTTATCAAAGAGGTGCAGCCACATAGACCGCACATATATTAAAATTAATATTCAAATGTTTGCCTAACAAAAATAAAATTAGGCACACATAAATGCACTCTGTTTCAGAACTACATTTTCTATTACCTTATTGATGCAAAAATGGTTCAAGGGATTACATGAAATGCTAATTTACTTTTTCAGACTGCCCGTATAACTAAAGAGTGATGAATTAAAATTGACTTATTTATAACACTCACTTTTTCCTGTACTAATCTCTGATTCAGGTGGAATAAGGGACTTTTTCATTTATGCTCTGTATTCTTTTATTTTGTTTTATGCATTCATAATATTTTGCTTTTCTTTCAAATCTGTCAAATAGAGAATTGCATATGGCACAAATGTTTTCATGTAAAAATAGTGGCCTTAGTATTTATCTATAAAAATGTAACATCTGCTTTTTGGACAAACAGACACCTTTGAGCCCCCGAAGAACTTTGGAAATTGTAGTAAAATTGTCATTTCCAGTACAAAATGCTATAATTGCAATTACCTCTAGATGGCTTAAAAAAAAAAAATATATAGAATTTACCCTGTGCAAGCCCTTGCTCTGATCTTATGTGCATGACAAGCTTTGATACCTGAGACACAGATATTCTGAGGAAACAAAACAATGCTGAGAATGAGAGTTAACACTTTTCTGAAAAGTAAAAATCCTTTTCTCTCTACCAAAGGAGGAATCAATGACAATTTGTTTATATTTGTTATATTATTGCAGAATCTTAGGGCATTAGTCCTAAATCAGGACTGCATTTTTTAAAGACATTTCACTAAATTGTGCTAGGAGCTGCACAAACATTGAACATTAAAAAAAAAAATCTACAGAATACAAGTGGAAAACCATTTTTCCTCTTCCAGTAGCTTGTTGAAACATGAGTTTCAAGCTGTGCTTTCATAAATTCTGTGCAAAATATTCTAAGCATTCCAGTGTAATAAAATAAAAGGTTCTACAGTTATAGAATGAGTAACTTTAGAAATATAAACCACCATAGGCAAATTAATAGTATTGCTTTACTAAAGATTGCGTTTTTCCCTGAAAGTACATTTATATTTCTCATCTTTTTAGGCCAAAAAATAGCATAAAATTCCTGTAGCAGATATATATAATGAAGTACAGAAAGTGAAGGATGAATAATAAATTGCCTTGTATGTTCTCTTTTGGAAAGGATTTGCATTAAACAACATTCATAACTTGTCATTCAAAATTAAAACTAACTCTGTCTTCTCGGTATGATATTTGCAAAAAGAATGCTTCTTGCATTTTCTTCTAGTGTGAATAGCACAGTATTGTACACATATCTTTCTGGAATCAGACAGGTAAAGTCTCCCAGCTAGATTTATTTTTTGCTCAGGTATAAATTCTCAAGAATAATTCTTTCTGTCTTCTCCAACATAAAAATATAAGCCTGATCACATGATACAGAATTAGACAAAGAACATATCGTCTGATTTTAAATACAAAAGTAAGATTTAGCCTAAAAAACAGAAAGCTACCTCTTCAGAGGAACATAAGTTAGTATTTTCATCTGTCTTTTTTATAACTATCCATGGTCACAGTGAATCTAGCGCCACAGTGTTGCCTTCTCAGTTCCATATTCATGCTGATAATTGACTGATTTCAGTTACGAGCTTTTCAGCAACAAATGAAAGTTTTGAATCAGATAACAAAAGCTGTGACACACAATGGGGAAAAAAAAAAAAAAAAAGGACTGTTTCATTTTTACCTTTAAATATTGCCACTGTTTGATCAAGATCTGGCCACTTAGATGATCATAAACCTGAGTAAAGTAGTAGGCAAGTAGCTGATCTGATATAGTCTTAATTGAGCTGCTAGGATAAAGCACAGTGCTTTCAGGTTATGAATTACTTTTATTGTCTTTACATTAATGGTTAAAAGTTGTAGGAATAACTTTGAAGATTTTTTTTTTCCACTCAGAAGCCTGCTAGCAGCTGTTTTGTGATGTGAATCACAGAAAAGAAAGGACAACAAAGGCTACACACAATTTTTTTTTTCAGTTGACTGTGTATTACAGATGGGCTTTCCTATTTCATTTTGCAGGGGTAAGATATAAGGCCAAAGTATAATTTAGTTATTGTTCTAAAATAGTTTGCAATTCTGTTCATTACCTGTAGTATGTTTTAAGGTGATTGTCAGTCACAATTCTACAGACACTAACATAAAATGCTTATACAAGTATTTTATATATAAATGTAAAGAAGAAAGTTCAATTTAAATAAGTATCTCAGAAAGCAAAGAAAACAGTATCTTTTATCCAGCTGCATTTACATAAATGCATGTTCTCTGTTTGCTGAATTACTTAGATACAGCTAAATAGTCTAGCTTGAGATAACATTGGATACGTCCACATGGACTCATATATCCCAGTCGTGTTAATCTCAGTCAAACTAACCATTACCTAGAAATGAATGCCTGCAATAAATACTGTAAAGCACAGCTCAAAATAATAAAGACAGCAAAATCACACCTTAATTCATACTCAGATGGTGATTCTCATCAGCTAAGATTTAGATACCTACTAAGCATGCGTCTATCTATATTTGAGCTATTTACATGGATGGCCATAAAGAGAGGCTTCCAGGGCACAGTTCGTCTCCTATAGCAGGCATCTAAAACAAGCCAAATGAGTCATGGAATTAAAGTGCCTCTCTACTGCCTACAAAGAGAGTCTAGATAACTAGCTGAGATGTGAAAGTCTATGCAGTAGTTGTCTAAAGTTAACAGATACATCTCACTCATGGTGATTTTACACTAGGCTGACACAGATGCCTTTATGCAAAGCTGGGATTGATCAGTTCAGACTTTTAAGAGTTGCATCAGTTCCACTGAGTTTTATAACAGACTTCAGTTTTGAAATGGTGTGATGCCGATTTTTCAAAATGTCAGACACATTTCATAACACTTCAGCCTTACTTAATGGGGAATCAGCTTCAGATGAATGAATATGAGTCCAGTTCATACTGGATTAATTAATTAATTTAATTTTTAAAAATTGAGGTTTTAGTGTGCTTAGTTTTGTTTGGATATAGGAAAAGATTCAACCTATTTTAACATGAATCTGAATCACTCTGATTCAGACTGAAAGAAATAACAAGAAAAGCAACTTGTGGGAAGATTAGGTTCATCAGCAAAACCAGGCCAAAACCAGGCTTACAGAGGAGAACAGGAAAAAAAGGAGAAAATACTGACTTTTGCTTTGATAGGAAAACAAAGCCACATTTTTTTTCCCCAAGGCTTTTTTTTTTCTTTTTTTTTTTTTTAAGAAAAAAAGTGGGAAAACTTCTCAGCACACCTTTATTTGGGCATCTGAAACTTTCATGTGTGTCTCTGTGTAAGCAGGTCTAATGATATACTCGAAAGTCTAAATTATAATGCTATAGAAAGAGTCTGCAAGTTTGGCCTTGGCAGTTTTCATGATAGGGATTCAATTAAACGTTAAGTTTGAAAGCCTATACTTACTAATTTCAATGAGAATTTGGCCACTGATTTTAAAGGGACCTTAGCATCATGATAAGCCTCTGATTTCTGATACTACATTTTGTGTCAGATTTACGCATTCTGCGATTTTGGATTATGTCAATGAGGCTGCCAGATAATGTAAACAGAAGTATCACCTTTGAAACCAATGGAGTCCCTTTAATTTATGCCTGTTGGTAACCCAGCCAGGGATGCTTACACTGAGCATACCACGTTCAGCTATTTAAATGAAGGTCAAGGGTGTAACTTCCTTGTTGTTCCTTGTGACTTTCTTTTGCTTCTACATATATTTTGCACACTGATTATTTCAACACTATCAGAAATCAGACACCTATTCAAATTGTATCTCTGATTCATATCTTTTGAGATTTCCTTGTTATCATGTAGATGCATTAATTAAAATGTAGTCAGTTTACAACCAGATGCACTCAACCACTCTGAAATAACTCATGAGAGGAAAATTCTTTTTGTAAATGAAGATGCTGGCTGCACAGCGACTGTGGCAAGCTTCAGTCTATCACTCATATTGTTAATGACTCTGGAGTGCATGTCTATGCAAAAGGCATAAAAAGAATTCATTGCACCTCCCTATATGCTACTGAATGGCCCAATAACCTTGAAGTGTCTTAATTTGTCTCTTTACTTTTACTGTTATACACAAGAATGGGTGTTGCTGTCATCTAAAAGAAAATTAAATTTCAACTAACTTTAGTAATCCTAAGATTGCCACTGTATGTGGATATTTCTAACATATACAGGAAATAGTGAATCTTTCCATACTTCAAATGCCTGCTCTGCAGACCTGAAAATGCTATACATTTAAAAACCAAACACAGATTGAAATAGCAATAATCCACCTTATAAAATCTCTCTTTAAGTGTGCAGGAAATAAGAAAGGTGACTGCAATTATAACAGAATTAAAAAAAAAAAAAGCAACCCATACAATATAACTTGCACCATGTTTTTGGAAAATTTTCAAGAATGCACAACAGTTTTTGCTCATATTTCCCTCTGGACTATTGTTTATAACTTGCTATTTGTTTCCTCTTTGCTCTTGTGTTAATACTCTATACTTAGCAATTTCTATACTTCTGCCCAAAGAAGGGCAGAAATAGATTACTAGTCACTAGTAATCAGTGACTAGACTGTAAAGCTGCCACAGACTATGCTTTTCCTATGCTTAAGAAGAAAATATCAACATAAATGAGATGCCATTTTCTAGTATAAGTGCCACAGAAAATGCTGTGACACAAACACGAATGCACATGTTTAGCCACCTGACCTTTGTACAGGAAGCATGTGTTGGGTATGTGAGAAGAGCTAGGTCTTCAACACCATTTTTATAGGTCTCCACAGATTTATTCCATTAATGAGGAACACATGTTTAGTTGGACTTTGGGACTATTGAATCAGGTGACTACTGATGCTGAAGATATTATTGTTGACTTTTAGTTTTCATTTTCGGGGGGTGGGAATAAAAGTATATCAGGTGCCTCTGACAGAATAGTCATGTTATGAAACATTGGTTATCTAGTTTTTCTCTCAGAAAAAAGTAACAGTGTGAGTAACCATGTATTGAGGGAATCTCAACTTAAATGCATACTGTGAGAGAAAGCCTAAACATAGATGGGCTCTTCAACCACCACTTGTGAGGTTATCTAGCTGCCAACAGCACATATTAAATGTCATGTGCATGTGTTTTGACTGTGATATGTGGAGTGTTAATCCTGATTTGAAATAACCCTCTGATGGAAATGTGCTGACTGCTCCTGCTTTCACCTCACCCACTACAATTTACCTGCATATTTCTTGTTCCTCTTTTATTTTTTCATTCTGGAAATTATGTGTAATAAATCACATTTTCTTTTTAGACTGTCTCTAAATTATTTTTCTTGAAAAATGCAGTTAAGAAGTGCTCCAGTCAACTGGGATTACTTTTTCAATGAAGACTGTTCATTTCACCTCTGGTCCTTGAAACTTCCTGACAGTAGTACTTCAATGAGAAATGAGTAATTTTGCCACTTCTTTATCACTCTGTTGGATGAACAGGTTCTTTGATTTGCCAGTAGATATAAAAATGTAAGCCTCACTTGGCTATTGTTAAAGAAATTTTTACTGATGCCTTTAATGTGAAAAAGTTTAGGCTCTGAGGTCTTTCAGCTCATCTGCCTGTTTTCTACTTACGGATATTTTTAATCTTTCTTCTCATGTTACCCATGTGACTAACTCTTAGCAGTTCTAGTTGCCAAAAGTGCCAAAAATGACTGGCAGTTCCACAAAAATAACTACTAGTTTGCTTTCTAATGTGGTTGACATTGATATTATCGCATTTCTGTTGCAAATGCCAGCATAAATGTCTTCTTAGTGAAGACAAGAAGGAAATGTTTCATTTCATTGCATGGTCTTCCTAACAAAATTTTGTCACATCATTCTGTGTCTTGAGATGAACTCTTCTGTTCAGGAAAACCTACTACCTGTACTATTGTAAAAGAGGAAAATTCCTGTGAGTTTTCATGTTCAATATCTTTTGCTATTTCATTGAAACAAACAAGTATGATGTTTAGCCAGCTTATACAACACAGTAAGCTAAAGCTTGTCATTAAGTGAATTTTGAGTTAGGTCCCTGCCTTCTATCTAGGTTTGATTTCAACATATATATTGTGATTGCAAGCATATTTTTAATGGGCAACGCTATTATTTTAATTTATAAAAATCCTTGTCGCATTGAGATTAATTCCAGAAGTAGTTAGTATTTATGCCTTCTTTTTAACTTCTTTGTAAGATGGTGAATACCATGATTTGGCTTCTAAAAATAGTTTATGTGTAGAACAGTAACAGATTTTACTTTTTTTGTTTGCAATAATTCATCTTTTACCTCTTCTGCCTTTTTCTTACTAAAGTTGATGAGCTTTGATCTTCAATCCCTACTCATATAAATCTCCATTATCTAGGATCACTTGGTTGTGACAACCATTTAGGTTGGAAAGGAAACCATTTAGGTTGGAAAGGGCCTTTGAGATGAGTGACTCAGTGAGTGCTTCTGCCAGCTCGTTCAACACCCTTGGGTGGGTTCCATCTGGCCCCACAGACTTGTGGGTGTCTAAGTGGTCTAAGGTTGTTGACTATTTCTCCTTGGATTTTGGAGGCTTCACTCAGCTCCCCATCCCTGTCTTCCACCTCAAGGTTGGGTACCTGGAGAGCAACTGGTCTTACTATTAAAGACTGAGGCAAAGAAGGCATTAAGTACCTCAGCCTTTTCCTCATCCTTTGTCAATAGGTTTTCCCCCACATCCAATAAAAATGAAGATTCTCCTTAGCCTTTCCTTTGTGGCTAATGTATTTACAAAAACATTTTTCATTGTCTTTTATGGCAACTGCCAGATTAAGTTCTAGCTGGACTTTTATGCTTATAATTTTCTCCCTGCATAACCTCACAACACCCTTGTAGTCCTTCTAAGTGGCCTGCCTCTTCTTCCAAAGTTCATAAACTCAGCTTTTTTTCTTGAGTTCCAGCCAAAACTCTCTGTTTAGACAGGTAAGTCTTCTTCACCACAGCCTCCTCATTCACACAGGAAGACGCTTGTTCCTGCACCTTTAAAACTTCTTACTTGAAGAATGCCCAGCCTTCCTGGACTCCTTTGCTCTTCAGGACTGCCTCTCAAGGCACTGTCAACCAGTCCAAGGAAGCAGTTCTGCTGCTGCCTCTCCAAGAATCAAGAACTCAATCATTTTGTGATCACTGTGCCCAAGATGGCCTCCAACCATCACGTCACCCACAAGTCCTTCTCTGTTCACAAACAACAAGTCCAGTGGGGTGCCTTCCCTAGTTGGCTCACTCACCAGCTGTGTCAGGAAGTTGGCACAGTGGGCTGTTTCCTCTCTGCTGTACTGTATTTCCAACAGACATCTATCAGGTAAATTGAAGTCCCCCATGAGAAAAAGGATTAGAGATTGTGAGACTTCTCCCATATGCTGATAGAATATTTTGTCCGCTTCTTCATCCGGGTCGGGCAGTTTATAACAGACTTACTATGATATCTTCCTTACTGGCCTCTCCCCTGTTTCTTATCCATAAACACTCAACCCTATCATCATTGTCAAGCTCTAAAAAACACTCCCTAACATACAGGGCTACTCCAAAGCCTCTTCTTCCTTGCCTATCCCTTCTGAAGAGTTTATAGCCACCCATTGCAGCACTCCAGCTGTGTGTCATCCCATGAGGTTTCTGTGCTGGCAACTATATTACAGTTTTTCTGCTGCACAATGGCTTCCAGCTCGTCCTGTATTGTGCATCACTTATTCCTCTCCCTCTTTTACCTATTATTATTATTATTGTTATTGCCATTTTTATTATGTTTTACTTTATTTTAGTTATTAAGCTGTCCTTATCTCAACCTGTGGGTTTTACCTTTTTCCAGTTCTCATCCCCATCCCACTGGGAAGGGGGAGAAGTGAGCAGGAGGCTGTGTGGCATTTAGTTGCCAGCTGAGGTTAAACCACAACATTGACTTTTATCATTACATCATCTGTAATGTTCTTTTTAATAAAGTAATGTCTAAAATCCCCTGGCAGCACTTACAGTATACTATATAGTCAATCACTTCAACTACTAAGGCTGAGTGATCACTTGGCCTGGGATTTCTTGTAGTTTGGCAATAGAAAATTGGGAAACTCAGTTTTCAGTCTATTCTCATGTTTTTTTAGTTTAAGAAATCTATTTTCATCCTGCTGTAAAACACATCCTAAGAGATTTGGTAATAAGCAATCTGATATAAAATGAATATTTTTGCAGCATTGCAGCATGTGACTCTGTGACCTTAGTCTATCTCAATCTTTCTAATGGAACCCACAACTTTCCTAGAGGTGAATGAACCAAAAGCACCAAAGACCCATAATATCTAAAGCTAAGTTCTTTAGTGTACAAAAATATTACATAGAATAGGGTAACTCTAAAACCAAACCATTCAGCACTGTTGACTAATATCAGATAAAGTTTTGAATGATGCTGCTCTCTTTCTACTGTAGCCTTACAGGTCAGGTTCTCCTCTCCAATCTTGTCTAAAATGCCAACAGTTCTCAGCATAGTTCAGGCTTGCACAAACTTTAACACTGGTCATGGATTCCTACCAGTGACTCCTATGCACCGTGCTTTGTTCTGGTGGTTCTTTGTACAACAGTTTCCTTGCACTGATTAGATCTCCCAGTTCATACTGAGCTACTTAAGCCTCACTGCTTTCTGTTTCTGTCTCCCTTCACTCCATGCTTTATTCACCTTCTACTCCAGAAAAAAGCTCCCTGCTGTGTTTTCTTGTTGCTGTTTTCTCTTTCCCTTATTCTCTCCATCCCCAGGTTGCCTCTCACTTGTAGTTCAGTGGCCAGGACAAGGCAAACAGGCATCCTTGTTAATTAATCCTCTCGTATGAAGACAGGCTGAGAAAGTTGGGGATGTTCAGCCTGGAGAAGAGAAGGCTGCATGGAGACCTCATAGCAGCCTTCCAGTATCTGAAGGAGGCCTACAAGGATGCTGGGAGGGACTATTCATCAGGGACTGTAGTGACAGGACAAGGGGTAATGGGTTCAAACTTAAACAGGGGAAGTTTAGATTGGATCTAAGGAAGAAATTCTTTACTGTTAGAGTGGTGAGGCACTGGAATGGGTTGCCTGGGGAGGTTGTGAATGCTCCATCCTTGGTGGTGTTCAAGGCCAGGCTGGACAGAGCCTTGGGTAACATGGTTTAGTGTGAGGTGTTCCTGCCCATGGCAGGGGATTTGGAACTAGATGATCTTAAGGTCCTTTCCAACCTTAACTATTCTATGATTATTATAGTTTTACCCATATGTATAAAATGTCAGGCTCCCAAATCTGCTATTATCTATGATTATTACTGCCATGCCACAGCCTTTAAAAGCTGAATGCCATACATACCTATATTAGGTTTCCATGGCAAGATATTGGTAGCTGAGGGAACCTCAGGGGTGGCTTCAGTGAGAAGACACCAGGAGCTGCCCCCATGTCAGATGGAGTCTGTTCCACCCAGCTCAAAGATGGACCCATTGCTGGCCAAATCCAAACCAATTAGCAAGCCTGGTGGTATCTCTGTGATAACATACTTAAGAAAAGGTAAAAAATGCAGAGAAAGAAAAGAGTGAAAAATGTGAGAGGCAAATGAGAAAAATATGAGAGAAAGAGACCTGCAGACAGCAAGGTCAGTAAAGAAGGAGGAGGAAGTGCTCCAGGTGTCAGAGCAGTTTCCCCTGCAAGCCTCAGAGAAGACCATGGTAAAGTAGGTCATCATCCTGCCATCTATGGAAAGGACCGTGCCAGAGCAGTTATCAACACAGCAGGACCCCACACCAGAGCAGGTTAATAAGCACTGAAGAACAGTGCATCCTGTGGAGGGTCCACACAGGAGCAGGGTCCTGGCAGGATCAGTAGCCCATGGAGGTGTGCCCACACAGTAGTCTGTGCCTGAAGGGCTATACCTCATGGAAAGTACCCACACTGGAGCAGTTCAGGAGGAACGGCAGCCCATGGGAAGAACCCAGTTGGAGAAGACTGTGAAGGACTGTATCCAGTGGGAGAGACCCAACGCTGGAGCAGGGAAACAGCATGAGGAGGAAGGAGCAATAGAGACAAAGTGTTATGAACTGACCTTAACCCTCATTCTCCATTCACTCTGCACTGCTTGGGGCAAAGACTGGGGGAGGCAGAAGAGCTAGGAGTGAAGTTTTGCTCTTATTTCTCACCATCCTACTCTGTTATTAATTGTCAATAAGTGTACTTATTCTTTCCCAAGTTGAATTGGTTTTACCTGTGATGGTAATTGCTGAGTGATCTCCCTGTCCTCATCTCAGTGCATGAGGTTTTCATTCTATTTTCTCCTCTTGTCCTGCTGAGGAAGGGGATTGAGAGAGCTGCTTCATGGGCATATGGCAGCCAGCCAAAGTCAACCCACCACACTATCACATAGCAAACTGGAATTTAAAATAAAAATTACATTGTCTTTCATCACTATAAAAAAAATTATTGATCAGTTAACAGGAAGGAGAAACTGATTCAGTGAAAAATGATGGAAAGACAACTTGAGAAAAAGAAAACTAAATTAGAACAAGAAAGAAAGGATATAAATAAGACAGAGTAAGAAGGAAACACCAAGGACAGATCTCAGAAATTCTGTATGCAGAGAAAACATGTAAGTATTTTAACAAAATATTTCAGCTACAGCCTTGTGTTTCCACCAAGCAATAATAATTTGACATAGAAATTGATTAAAGCATCCTCATATTGTTTTTCAAAGCAATAGCTTTCTTATCATAAAACAAAGCTGTGCTGCCAGTCTTCCTGGAGTGTAGCTCTACAGAATATCACAAGCCTACTGTTGCCTTCTCCCTTTCTGTTCTCAGATCCTGCATGTTGCCTGACAGGAATATCAATACCTTACACACCACAGAGAAGAGCATTATGTAAAAGTTCGGGTGCAGAAACCCTGTAATTTCTGTTACAGGGAAATGCAGCAAACTGCAGCACTGAAGTTATGCTCTTGGGTATAGTAGGAGATGGAGGTTAGCACTAAACTTAGAGCAGGTATGACAGAGAGTTCAAGGGGACTCTAAGCAAACCCTAGCCAGTTTTTCTGAGTTGCACGTATATGATTTTCTTCTTTTCCATGCCTGGTGCCTCATGTCATGCATTCTTCCGGCAGACCCAACAGCTTGTACCCAACGGGAGATATGTTGTGAGGCAGGCAGTTTGAGAGACAGTGACCCAGAAGCAAGAGAGTGTGCCATCTACGTTGCTGTCTGGCTTATCTGTTTATATGGTAAAGTGTGTAAACCGCTCAGCCTTAAGCTGCAACCTCAGATGAGTATAGCTCTGGTAGCGCAGACTAATCATATAATCCAGTATTTTAGGAATACATAGTTTTCTTTAGGACTTCCTTATTTCTAGAGAGTGCTGCTTCTTCAATGATAACTGGTGAAAGCTGATGATGGTATACCGATAGAAATGGTTTCTCAGGCCTAATGATGCTGCATCTACTGTTTTCTTTAGAGGCATGGTTAGCAGTGCCAGCCAGCCATGCATTGTCCCAAGGTGAGAATCTATGGGAGACCCACTGTGACTCTGAGTGCACGGCCTGTCTTACTGTAAAGGTATACATGTAAAGACGTAGCACGCTTGCTTTGTAGGGAGTGTTGAATGACCTGCCAAAGTCATGATTTTCCCCTGCAGCTCTAAGTCTCGTGAAGGGAAAGTTACTTGCTGCGTGTGGGAGAAAGCAGGAGAGAGAGCGCAAGCAAATGCTGAGCCCTTACAGGTGATCCATTACCCTGCAGCCATTACAATTTGTCATATATGCTTCACCTAGCATCAGCTGCAAGATGAAATGTTTTCAGCTCAGTTGATCAGTCTACCTGGATGTGTCAGGTCAACTTCCTTTTAACCCACTGTTCTGGTTCATGGGCTTTTGGAAAATATGGCAGGGCTGATCAGACCTAGCAGTTGTCTTTTTTTTTTTTTTTTTTACTATACAGTGTGAAACAGGGTTTCCTATACACAGATAGAATCATAAAATCATAGAATGGTTACGGCTGGGGTACTGCTAAGAGTTTGACTTCCAGATTAATCCAGTACAGTTCAAAAATCCTAGCATATGCCTTCTTTTCTGTTCCAAGTGATAATTAAGAAAACCTACTATATTAGAAAAACTTTTCCTCCTTTGCAGCTATGTTCACACACATACATATATGTATATATGCATGTAGACACATGCACCTGCCTACATTTGTGCATTCTAAGGAGCTAATGATTATGAAATAAACCTATTTTAAATTATTTTAATTGGTTAGTCACAAAACTATAGCAAAATGCTATGCTGGTTTTTTTTTGAAAGTTGGGGGGATTTTTTTGTCTCTGCAGTTACAGAGACAAATCAAGGAATGTGCTATAGTAGCGCTCAGATTAGAAAATTTATTTGCAAAAAATTTCACAGAAATGCTATTTGCAACATTTCTGAAAGGTGTCCTATATATAGATCAGTTAGAACCTAAAGAAGTTAATTTCTGTTTTTACTGTCAGATGTACCTGGCTACACTCCTATGCACATAGAGTAACTGCAACATAGAAATTATTGAAACTAAAGTTACATTGCTTTTCCATACTGAATGTCCTAAGATACTGCTGCCATTTTACTGGTCATTGCTCAGTCCCATGTTTTTTGAATCATCTTGTTCCCAGAGCTTAAATATACTGACTATATATAGACAGATTGTATTGTGCTTGCCTATATTTTTCATGCTGTTGCATACCATCCGGTGTGCAACCAAAGTAGGATACTGCTATCAACTGCAATTATCATGCAGCTTTGTAAACCTTACCATTTTTCTGTCCACTTGACTCTCTACGATGTCTTTTAAAATTACAAATGTATAAAAATGTCATGCAGTTGACATTATTTATTTTTCTAATTTATCTTCTGCCTTGAAGGGAATGTGGTACTACTGGAAGTTTTAAATCTACTATCTTATTTTCTTATTCTGTCAGAAGCAGAAGTCTGTTGTCGTTGAACCCTGAACACTTTATTTTTATTATTATTGTCTAGATTAATGGGTGTCTAATATCAAATGATTTAACAAGGATTATACCATCTGTTTAGTTACCACAATACAGTGCTTGAATAGTAGTAAGTTACAAACCTAATACAATGATAAACATTACCAACATTACCTCAAGTTATTTATGACCTTTTATAGTTACTCCTTTCCTTTTCTGTTTTTTTTTTTTTGGGGGGGGGGCTACAGGTTGCTAAACATATACACTCTATTTTGGGGGAAGATGAAAGCACATAAATAATAGTTTTGCAGTTTTTCTTGTCACACCCCTTCTCTAAATTTCCTACCTACGGAAGCACAATGAACAAAATGAATTTTGCCGTGGAGGGTGGAATCATGGATAGTGTAATGTTTTAATCTTTATTTTTAATTGCAATTTCTGTGATGTTTACTTTCAGCCTTTGTGCTGTGTCTTGCAATGTAACTTTCTCACCACTGCTCATTTTGCCTCATCCTCAAGTTCTTAGATGGTTACTTACGAAACTTTCAGCCTGGCATGTCTGCTTTTCTGGAACACTTTTAACTGGCTTTTTTTTCAAAAACTGAACACTTTTACTGGCTTTTAATGAGGCAAAGAATGCTGTTAGGCCTCTATCAAATATGCAGTACAGTATCCCTCTATCAACAGTAAGGGAGAAGCTGAATGTGAACCATAGTCACTTGAATAGAGGAATATGAGGGAAAGAAACTATCCCTAAGTGCACGTCAAAAGATGATGTAATATAAAGAACATCTAAATAACCTAAGGAGATTAAACTCTACACAAAACCCCTTGATGTGACTTGTCATGCCTGAAGGACTAAACTTACTGATAGGAAAAAGGAAATCCAACTCCGTAAAATCAATTGATATTCACTGAGTGGCTCTGCCTCTGTTTATAAGTGCCACATGTATGCCTAAAAGCTAAGGCTAGAAATTTATTTAAACTATAGCATGTTCTGTCACTGCCATCTTCACTGAAACAAAGTATTAACTGAAATGATGTAGCTTGAAAATAACGAAATGTGCTAGAAGGTGGTTTCATTACCCATTTTCACAGTTGGAGGGAGCAAACCAAATCTGACTCTGGATCTGCAGATTAGGAGAACATTTAAGTGTGACATGAAGTCTTGTTTCATCTTTATAAACGTAAGGAACTAAACATCAAAAGAACATTACGTGATTAGCTTAAAAGTGCATATTCATTATGGTCTGGAGAAGACTGTTTTACAGATAACTGATTCAGTTCTTTTCATATGTATATTCAACAAACACTGTAAGAAATTACAAGAAGTTAAGAAATTCTTCCACTTAAATAAAATTATTAAGGTTGTGTCTTAAATGTACTTAGAAATGGTTGCTTTGCTGTAAGACCTACGCATATCTGCAAACACACTAACAAAATCATGTAAGGATAAAATTATTTTAAACTCAAAACAACAAACCACGTAAACCAACTGTGTTAAATAGGGGAAATGTCACCACACTATTAATATAAAAAGTTCTTTGTTAAACTTGGTATGAAAACAGCAGCATAAACATCTTCATAGTATTTTTTTTTCATCAAGTCACACTTTTTTAAGTGTTGTCCAAGAATGGAAAGGGACATAAACTCTTGTCTTTATCCAAGGAAAAAGAATTGCAAATTCTCAAATGAGAGGAAACAGCTAATACCTGGAACTGTCTGGGCTTTTCTCTGTCTTCTGATTTCAGTGTTTTGAATTATTCATCATTTTCCTCTTTGACCTGTCTTGTTTCAAAGTGAAAGGGCAACAGAAGTGGAAAAGAAAAACAACTGCAAATATATAACCACTTTCTTTCAAGTCACAAAAGCATGTCCATACATGTACTGAGTAAAATAATTTCAGGATCAAAATAATATATGCATCCAATCATAACTGTAAAATCTGAGACAATTTCAGTGTTAAGAATAAGGTGGGTTTGATTTGTGATATAAATAATATTTGTCTATATCAGCTTCCTTTCCCTTATTGTCTATTACTCGTTTCTTAAAATGATCCTCTGAGAATTTTTGGTTTAATTGCTCTCTCTAGCAAATGGTTTATACAGTGTGAAGTGACAGGTGGTTATAAGCTAATAAAACATGTTCCCTAGACCACAGCTTTAAAAGCTCCATGCAAAATGAAGTAAACTGGCTTTATTTTGCATTTTGACAGTGTTTAATCCTTAGCGGGCAGTCACTCACACCAACCAACCAGCCAACCAAAACTTTCTAATATCATACAGCTTAGAGGAAAACAGCCAAGACTTTCAAGACTTTATTGAATATTGTTAAACTCTTCCCTTTGCTACTGCCTTTTTTTCTGCACGGAAAGCAACACTGGGAAGTTCTTTTAATTTCTTTATACACACAAATTTTCAAGGATGTGTACAAAAAGACTGAATTGGTTCAAGTAAGCAAGTTCTGACAGCATGAGCAGTATTTTGCTTAAGCACTAACACTCCTAAGTTACAACAAATTCTTACATTAGTTCATTAGTTAAAGCTGTGTCATTATTCACTGAATTATAAACTTTATGAGGACATAACACGTGTTACATGAATTTAATTTTTCCTGAGCTTCAAAATTTCTATTAGATGAAAGCCTAGTCACTATGCATAGCTGTATAGTTTCTTGATAGATGAGTAGGTTAAAGAAGGTTAAGTAGATACAAGTGTAAAGTAAATAAAAGTCTCAATCCAGAGCATTCATATTGCAGACAGACATTCTTGATAACTGTTTACTTTAGCATTAATTACTTTGTCAGAAGTTTCCATCCAAACTGTGAAATTTGGGCTCAGTTCAAGTGGATGAGATGGCCACTTTTATACTGTCAGAATTTTTTTCACTTTAGTGAGAAGAAGAATAAAAAAAGGCTGTAAATTGAAGGTGTTATGTCTCATAGCAGCACAGCTGCTACTAAAGGAGAAGAGATGTGAAAACAGACATGTCAAATATGTCTAAATAAACATCAAATACAATAAAAGACAGTATCTTGGACATTATGACAGCCCTTTGTTGTGTCACTTCGGGTTTTCCTGAAGAAGTTTGACTTTCGAGCTGTGTGTGTCACTAACTTTACCAGAAAGGTCACTAATTTTATCAGCCCTATGAAACATTCAGCATATTGTAGCTGCAGCATATTTTATCATGAATGTTTATGATAGCTTCCGATAAGTTTAATTTGGTTCTTTAAGATCTTAAACATAAAAAGATAGAAGTACTTTCATTGGACTCAAAGGCAAAAAGAATAAACAAAACTGAACCAGGTGCTGTACAATTATACATTGCTGTTTGTTTCCTGTGTTGTGCTCTTCCATCATTTTGGTTTAGTGATGATCACATGGCTAGTGCCCTTATAAAGCATATATTACCCTTGTTGATCTCTGCAAAGACTTCTGCTTAGGAAGCTATTTTAATTTTATATCTGGAAACAAAGAGGAGTTTGTTCAAAATCTAAAACCAGGTGACCCACTTTACCTTTAAAATCATCTTTCACAGTCTTTTTAGATAGCTGTGATATGCCGTTGCTGACAACACTTATTTTGGGTAAATGGCTAGTTAGTACAGTAGAGAGGCATTTTTACAAGTAAGCGATTATTTATTTTGTAAAATAATTAATACTTTTCTCATTATTGTGTAAAGGAAATGTATCAAAGTAACAGCAATGAAAAAAATTTTATAAGCACTTGCTAGTTGAAATACTGATTTATAGCATAAATGTATGATATAACAGCCTATCTTGATGTGTATGTCTATAGGCACAAAAACATGCATTTGAGAAATAATTTAAAGAATGTATAATAATTCAAATCTAATTGGTGTAGCATATCCGTAAGACTTATCTTAAATACGCATATGCAGCTGTGTCACTGAGAATTTGGTTTCTCTGTATAGCTTTGAAAGGAGAAATTCCTTACTTTGACACAGGGGTTTTTTTTCATTATAATGCTGAAGTACCTTGTAGAGAGTTAGGTGTCAAAAGAGACTCTAACTCAGTAATTAAAACACAAGGAAAGTGCAGTAACTACAGAGGGAAAGTCCAGCCACTCTGGGATGGAGTAGCCACGGTATCTGCTGCTTTGCCATCAGATCCAGAGACATTCCCTTGAGGGGGAAACTCCGGATAGTGTTGAGCAGGGGTCCGTAGGCATAGGCCAAGACCCATCACGTTGTGGTTATCTGTACCTTTCCAGTACTGCTGGGATGACAGCATGTCTTTTCTAAATGTTTTACTAGTTTTTCTGGATTTTGCACTTGTTCAGGGATGAAGTTCCAAAGCACTGAAGGGGCCCACTGGTCAAGGAGCTCACCCATATGATTCCACACACCCTGCCACTCATGGCTGTCCAGCCTCAGATAAGATGTCTTGGTGGTATTCTGAGATAGTTGTTTAACCTTAAACAAGATCTCAATCATATTTGACAAAATGGTGGTTCCCAGCAACAGGAGCAGGCTGGTTTCAAGGGTGTTCAAAGGATATTAAAAATCTTTAAAATTCTCAGATGCCATTGTAAATAGCCTGGTGGGGGAATGGAAGCTGTGGGAGAATGTCTACTCCATAGGTTGGCCCTCTAAGGGGGAAAAAAACAGATGTAATTACTAATAATTCCCAATACATGGCTCCCAAAACATAGAGGTGATGGCAATGCTGAGAACACACACCAAATCAGTCTCCTGATCAATGATTTTATTGTATCACAAGTCATTACCCTAAAGTACAATAAAATGAGAACCAGAGCCCAGGCCGCAAAGCTGATAAATACTAAACCAACAAAGACTGGTTGCAAGTAAAGTGTGATGTAAGGAAACTGTGAGACCAAGTGCAACAACTCTGAGAGCAAATAAACAAACATTGTGATGAGTGACTATTAATCGAAAACAATGAATGCTTATCACAAATACCATTAGACAAACTCTGGTCAGATCTGTCATTATCTCAACCCTTCAGGCCGCAAGTTGGGTGCCAAAAAGAACTGTTCCCTCACCCCTTCCCTTCCACACAGCTCCGGGCAGGATGGGGAAAAGAATCGAAAGAATGTAAATCCCTTAGGCTGAGATAAGAACAGTCTAATAGTATCAGAGAACCATAGAATACTTAAGGTTGGAAAGGACCTTAAGATCATCTAGTTCCAACCCCCCTGCCATGGGCAGAGACACCCCACACTAACCCACGCCACCCAAGGCCTCATCCAACCTGGCCTTGAATGCCGCCAGGAATGGAGCATTCACAGCCTCCCTGGGCAAACCATTCCAGTGCCTCACCACCCTCTCAGTAAAGAATTTCTTCCTTAGATCCAATCTAAACTTCCTCTGTTTCAGTTTGAACCCGTTACCCCTTGTCCTGTCACTACAGTCCCTAATGGATAGTCCCTCCCCAGCATCCTTGTAGGCCTCCTTCAGATACTGGAAGGCTGCTATGAGGTCTCCATACAGCCTTCTCTTCTCCAGGCTGAACAGCCCCAACTTTCTCAGCCTGTCTTCATACGGGAGGTGCTCCACTCCCCTGATCATCCTCGTGGCCCTCCTCTGGACTTGTTCCAACAGTTCCATGTCCTTTTTATGTTGAGGACACCAGAACAGCACACAATACTCCAAGTGAGGTCTCACGAGAGTAGAGTAGAGGGGCAGGATCACCTCCTTCTACCTGCTGGTCACGATCCTCTTGATGCAGCCCAGGATACGGTTGGCTTTCTGGGCTGCGAGCACACACTGAAGCTGGCTGATGTTCATTTTTTCATCGACCAACACCCCCAAGTCCTTCTCTGCAGGGCTGCTCTGAATCTCTTCTCTGCCCAACCTGTAGCTGTGCCTGGGATTGCTCTGACCCAGGTGTAGGACCTTGCACTTGGCATGCTTAAACTTCATCAGGTTGGCATCAGCCCACCTCACAAGCGTGTCAAGGTCCCTCTGGATGGCATCCCTTCCCTCTGGCGTATCAACCGAACCACACAGCTTGGTGTCATCGGCAAACTTGCTGAGGGCGCACTCAATCCCACTGTCCATGTCACTGACAAAGATGTTGAACAAGACCGGTCCCAACACCGATCCCTGAGGGACACCACTCGTTACCGGTCTCCAGCCGGACATCGAGCCATTGACCACAACTCTTTGCGTGCGGCCATCCAGCCAGTTCTTTATCCACCGAGTGGTCCACCCATCAAATTGATGTCTCTCCAATTTAGAGACAAGGATGTCATGTGGGACTGTGTCAAACGCTTTCCACAAGTCCACGTAGATGACATCAACTGCTCTGCCCCTGTCCATCAGTTTCGTAGCCCCATCATAGAAGGCTCTCTGATCCCTGCCCCTGGTAGGCAACACACCTCCCTTGAGACTGGGTCAGGCCAACAGACGGCCTCTGTGCCTTTCAAAGTAGAGTCCCCTACTAATATGACCTGCCGCTTTTTCCTGGCAGCACCAGTAGTGATCTTCTTTAGCAGTGCATCAGCCAGTTGTTCATGGTGCAAGTGTGTTTCCTCATTAGTCCCCTGCAGGACAGCAGAGAGGTTCTGGGTAGGGACAACAGCTTTAGGAGGAAGCCCCTTGCTTTTAATTGTCCAATTCCTCCTTTTTTTTTTTTTTTTTTTTTTTGTTTTTTTTTTTTTTTTGGTTACTGTTTCCCAGCTTCCTGGGTGAGCAGCCTCCTTCTTCCTTCCATGAGCTGCAGGGGATGCTTGAGGCCACTCCACAGATTGGGCCTGGAGCAAGCAGTGCTGCTTCCTCTCAGCTTCCCTGACATCTTTTAGCCTATTAACAGTATCTCGCAGCTCAGCCACCTGCTGCAGGAGGACCTCCACCAGGGCACACCGAGTACAGCCCTTCCCATTGTGCACCCTCACCTCAGCAGACCAGTGCAGGCACTCTCTACACTCCGAGCTCTGCACTGCAGCCTTCCCTCTCATCGGCTCTGTCTGGGTGCCTACGCTGGACACCATCGGGGCAGCCAGAGCAGAGCTCCTAGACCGGGCCCTGGTCATAAAGCGACTGCCTCCCACCCTCCCCGTTTGCCGCGCTTCCCGTCTCTCGCTCTCCCTGAGGCAGGTTTTTAATCACTCAGCACTCAGGGCTGGTGCCGCTCCTCCTGGCTCCGCCCCCTGTGAGTCAGCTGCCCGCGTCAGCGGAGCTGCCGGCTCCTGGGCAAGGCCTGTCGGGGACTCGAGACTCCCTCGGTGGCTCTTGCGGCTGTGGGTTGAGGCTTCTGGACGCTGAGGTTACCTCTCAGATGTTGAAGGCTCTCAACCACTCAGGTATTGAAGGCCTCCTCTCTCGAGCTACTCACCTCAGCAACTGACCCAAACAATGATCCTTCTGCAGGAAGGATCATTATAAATTATATAAATATAAATAATATATATAAATAGTATATTTATATAATAACTATAATATAATATGAACCTACTAGTAGTACTACTAAAGATAAAGGAAATAGCAAGGGAAGAGAATATAAAATTAAGAGGGGAAAGGAAAAACACCCCACAAACACAGGTGATGCACAATACAGTTGCTCACCACCTGCTGACTGATACCCAGCCTAACGCGAGCAGAGATCTGAGCCTTCCAGGTAACTGCCCACAGTTTATATACTGGATATGATGTGCTGTGATATGGAATACCTCTTTGGCTAGCTTGGGTCAGGTGTCCCATCTCTGCTCCCTCCCGGCTTTCCATTCACCTCCTCACTGGCAGAGTGTGAGAGAATGAAAAGTCCTTGATCAGAGAAAGTGCTACTGAGCAACAACTAAAACATTAGTGTGCTATCAGCATTGTTTTCAGACTAAAGCTGAAACACAGCACTGCACCAGTTACTAGGAAGAAGAAAAATAACTGTTACAGGTGAACCCAGGACATTATGAAATTAAAGTGCTGAATACTTAGAAAAAGTGTAGAATTTCTTTCTAGAAACTGTACAAAGCTAGATGAGAGACCTTTGGAAGTATTCACCTCAGAGCCCAATAAATATAATTTTCCTCCCACTCCCCCAAATATAAACAAAATAAAACAAAACAAAACAGAATACACACACACACAAACAAACCACAAAACCAAAACTAAAACAAATTCATAATCTCATAATCTCTGGAATAATGGATCACTTGGCAAATAATTTTTTTTGCATAAAACCCTATTGTCTTCCAAACGTATCTTTGAAACCATGTCATGAAAAGGGTTTTAAATGAGGATTAGGAAGGTAGGAGGTAGTTGAAAAATGCCAATAGACAGGTGGCAATAAGGAACAGTAATGTGGACAAACCCTTATAACTGGGGAAAGGAAACAGGGCTCTTCTTATTTGGATAATATAAAGACATCAGAAGTAGTATGTCAGTCTACAAAACATCCTGCTATAGGTGTACTAATGCAAGAAGTATGGGAAGGAAAGAAGGGCTGAGATTCTTACTACATGGTCAAGTTTATGACTTAATTGATATAACAAAGACATAGTAAAATAATTCCTATGACTGGAATGTTAATGCAAACGAGGAATAGCTTGTATAAGAAAGGCAGGTAATGAAAAGAAGGAGCAGTATTGCTTTGAAGATCAAGAATAGGTATGCTTGCTAAGACAGAAAATAAAAGGAAGGAAGCTTGCTGAAAATCTCTGAGTAGAGATGAACACAGAAGAAAACAATGGAGCTATCTGATTAGGATTTACAACAGTCCAAAAAATAAAGAAGTTCAGATGGATAAGGCTTTCTATGAAAAGATGACAAAACCATTCAGAGCAGACAATTTGTTTTCAAAAGTAATAGGAGTGTTGAGGAAATGATACAGCAGTTCAGAACTGATTCCAGCCAACATGGAGACACTGGATAAGAATGAAAATGTGAAAGGCCATCTTAATGTGATAACCGTAAAGCAACAGTATTCAAGACCTGATAGGGGAAAGAGGTAAAATGGCATGAAAAAAAAAAGAAACTAAAGAAAAAGTAAAAAACTCAGGCTGTCAGGAGGACGTGTATATACTCAGAGGGCTTCCAACTATTGGAGGTGAGTGTAAAAAAAAGAAGATACAAAGTATAGCTGGCTTTTTCTTATGACCACCAACACAAACTAACCAAAGGAAAGAGACAAGTGGAAACTTCTCTGAATTGTGAGGTTTTCGTTGATCTCAGATGTATGGAGAAAGTGCACAGGAAGCAAAAACTAAGTTAATTTACCAAAAATAAGTTTAAAAGCACAGAGCAAACACATAGGGTCAAAATCTCAAATATCAAGACACAAAATGAGGTGCAACTTAAAAGGAATGGTATTGATGATGAGGGAAAAGTATGTATATGATAAAATGGGAACTAAGAATATCATTGGTCATCTTTTTCATGGAAATGAAAGGTATTGACAAATGATGCTTAGAAGGCCAAATATTCTAATGGCTTATGGATCTTCATAAGACATTAAAATAATAAACCACCATTTGCTATTAACAAAATTATTGTGAAAAAAAAAAAAAAAAGTTGTCACTCCAGAACAAAGGAGGGAAAATGAGAATGCGTGGATAACAGAGACATTTTCAACTCATTTGTGTGTGATAATCTTCAAATGAAAACACTAAGCAGATATTTTTTGAGACTGGAAAATGAAGAGTGATTTTTTTTTTTTTTTTTCTTTTTTTAAAAAGAGAACAGGAGGTACACGTAAGTTATGTATATCAATTCTTGTGACCAAAAAAAAAAAAAAAAAGTGCACATAAACGAATAACCAAACCATCTGTAATCATCTGAAAGAGTACGGAAATACATAGCAGCTAACATGCACTTGTAAAGAAGAAAGCACTCTAACCCTATATATATTTATATTTAAGGAAAGGAGTACAGACTTGCAGGTCAGGAATTAATTGAATGTGGGTTTTGACCTTTCTGAGGATTTTTCTACTGTATTTTGAGACATACTCTTAACCTAAATCAGAAAAATGAGACTTAATAAAAACTACTACAGTGTAGGTGCAAATCAGTTGGAAAATGTACTCAGAGAGATTCTGTGTTTCTTTGTCTCAAGGAAAGTTCTGCAGGCATCTATTCTGAATTCTGTGCAGTCCAGTATTTTTATTAATGACCTGGATGGTGGAAGACTGTATACTTAACTATACACAGCTAATACCAGCTGGTGGGATGAAGTATTTTGAAGAACAGAATTCAAATTCAAAATATTCTTGGCCAAGAAAAGTTCTTGGAGCCATAGGATGCAGCAAAGATTACTTAAAGGAACTGTGCTTTAAGATGAAGTGCAATGATTCAAGTATAGAATGTTTGTATGGGATAAATTTTACAGAAAAAAAATCTATGTATTCTAGTGGTCACATACTGGAACTGAATCACTGATATTATGCTGGTGAAGAAAAAAAAAAAAAAAAAGGCCCTTATGGGATGCATTAATAGGAATGCAGCTGGCCAAAGAATTGACAGAATCCTGCTGGTGTACTTGCTAATAGCAAGGCCTCATCCTGAGTAGTTTCCATTTTAAGCATCTCACTTTCAAAAAATTGTGGGTAAGTTGGAGGGAGTCTAAAGGAGAGTGACAGGACTAATCAGAGATCTGAAAAAGGAAAACTGCAGAGAGACTTATAAAGTAGAGAATATTGAAGGGGTGGTATGAAAGCAGTCTTCAAAATTTCAAAAAGCTGTTGTAAAGACCTGTTAACTTTGTGCAACATGGCTAGTATGGAAAGATTGAGCAAGAACATTCAGGAATAAGAAAAACTCTCTGTGACAATTGCAGTGAAGTGTCTGCAGAGATAGGGCCCCTCTGGAAAATCCATCAGTAGAGGAAATTTTATTAACAAGTTTGAAAAATATTTCTTAGGAAGGATATAGGAGTAGCTAAACCTGTCATTGACAAGGTGAATGGATGGAATGACTTCCTGAGGTCCCTTCAAGGACTCTTCATTGTGATTCTCTAATTCAAAGAGAATTCCACACTTATTTTGCTCCTTGTACAGCTGAAGATTTGCAGTAATAATGGAAAATCACATAAGATGATTTGGGCCACTGTCAATGTTTCTGTCTCCACATTTCTAATCAGGTCCATAACGAAAATTAATTATCCCAAATAAATGTGTAATTCCACCCAAAATGAGGTATCTGATTGTTAAGAATTTAGCCATTAAAAATGGATTATGACATAGGTATATATATTTAATCCCCATGTGCTTTTTTGTAAGTATGGTGTTAACTGAATCACACTTTTTTTCACATAGTTTTTTTCATGCTGTTTATCTAAATCCATTTGAACTTTTGAATTTCGTTAACAGGAACTTTTTCATTACTTTGAAGAAAATAATAGTGTAATTGATAGAATGATTTATGCTTGAGAGACAGAAATAAAAAGTGATTGTGCAACTATTTTTCTGTTTTCATTTTAAGGACAAATGGGAATCAAATGCCAGCATGAGGTAGTTATAAATATAGTTAAATTGTTCCACTAATCGTGCAATATGTTGTCAAGATAATAATAGCTCTGAGCTTTTTCCATTGATTTCTGAAGTAATTACTGACTATTATCTAAAAGAACCTGCTTACAACTGGTTAAAAATGAAATGCAGGTTTGAAACATCCACTATTTCAATAAATGTTGTGAAAATTACCCTTTTATTCAAAAAGAAAGCAAGGAAAATGAGAATTAGCATGTCATATGTGTGCCATCTTGAGCTACAAGATGGCACACCTTGCAAGATGTAAGGTGGATACAAGATTTCCCATGAGCCACATACCTTTTCATAATTGCTTACTCTTGGAACTATCCATGCACAGACTTCTATTTCATAGCTCTATCTGAGGCTTAGAAATTTAAGCTTTTTTCACACTGGAGCAAACTGTCAAATCCTTACCCAAGACACAACTGTGATAAAACAATGCTCTTAGCACCAAACCCAACAGTATTCCTTGGCTTAGATTTTTCTTCTTCCTCCTCTATCATCAGAAAGCTCCAGAAGACAAAAAACATCCCACTGTAATGTATTAACTCCAAAAAGCATTAATTAAACAAAGTATTTTGAGAAAAGTGCATTCGTCAAAAATGTATCTTTCAGTCACTAGAGTGCAAATTCAATCAGAAAGAGGTAGGAATGGGCTAAAACCTGATGTCCAGATAGCAAATGTGTGATTTGCTTCATGCATATCTTCAGGTGTGTGGGTTGGGGAGGTCATTTTTTGCTCTGAAATACATCTATGGAAAAAAATCTGCAGAAAAACTTGTTATTTTGAGGTTGATGTTAGGTTTCTTACCTTATGTCATATTTGACATGGTAATATGAACTTATATCAAAACTCTCAGATTACCCATTTTACAGATTACCCATACAACACAAATGCTGAATGGAAGAGCAGATGTCTTAACAGGTCCTATCTGTAATAAGAACAGATCTGTAATATCTTATTGCAATATTGAAGGATTGCATTAATTTTCAGAAGACTAGCTGCCCCCAAAAATTATGGTTTATCTACTGTGCTTGCTTTTCATTCATTTAAGTAGTTTACTGGAAAATATTATAATGCTTCCTATATAAACAGAATCTGGCATATTATTTCTGGTATCACATTTGCTGTGTTTCTGATGCATTGTGACCCAATTTAAATAAGATGTTTAGAACGTTTGGTAATTTTTACTGTTTCTGAAAGGAAACTTTTTAACCCAGGTCTGTTTTGGAAAATTTCACTCCTTAATCACGATTGATAGGTTAAAACAATCTGTTCTGAGGAGTGAGAGTTTGAGCCCTCTCAGACTATCACCAGTTGCTCATCCATCTATGTTCAGTGAGAAAATACAGATACAATTATTTGCACTCAGGGAAAAATTTAGATCCTATGTCAAGCAGAGGCTTTGAGCTGTAAATTCCAGTTTCTGGAGGCATGCAGCTCAGGACCATGTGTAATTGCCTAGCTCTGGGCAGTGTACAGCATTCCTTTCATCACTGTTTCCGGATCACCTTGTTATGTGGCATCATAAGGCTCGAGACACACATAGTATGCTGTGGGGGAAATGGAGAGATGGCCGTGCATAGGAAGGTCACACCACAGGTATTATGGGTCATGCGGCACCGTGTGCATCTATAGCACTGTATCACAGGTTTTTCAGAGGTGCTCTACAATATTTAATGGAGAAACACTGGGTGATCTTAGGCTGAATGCATCCTAAGGACATCCTTAGGTAAAGGACAGGCTGTGAAAGTATTTCTTACTAGCTGGCTTTACTTTCTGCCTACATTAGAACATGCAACATTTGGAACGTCAGTCTTAGTGTCTTAGTTACCCATCTTTTCTCATTCATTCTGGATGGAAAGTAGGTTTCTAGCTTTCACTGCTGAATTTAATGAATAGGACATTGAACAAGTAGGTGTCTTTTGTCTAAAATGAGTTTTGGCATGGTGGTACTGTATTCCAGTCCTTAATTTGTACTCAGGGGTATCTGGTTATACACTTTTAACTTTCATAGTGATCTGCAATACCTGGTATGTGAATACCTGACGTAGTTTGGGAAGTTCTTCTTAAGGAGTTGAAAAGACTTTTTTAGACACCAAGGGGAAAACTATTATAAATTGTTTCTGATGTATCTGAAAGGTATATCATGTAGGTATTTGTCACAGCATTTATCATGTCATGAAGAAAGCAGCACCATATATACCCTCATACTTATTAGTATTTTTTCAAAATTGGTACAAGAAAAATATTTTTATTTTATTTCTCATAAATATGATAAGTATTCTCATGTTTATGATAAATTCTCATATGCTGGAGGTTGTTTTGAAAAGAATACCAAAAAAACCAGTTAGCTAACAAATTGGAATCAAGTAGGTCATGCTTTGTGTCAGTATTGGTTCTTTATATCCTGCATGGTCATGTTCTACTGCCGTTTGTGCATTACGGTTTCAGTATGCAATTTTCACCAATGATGTTCTTTATTTAAATGAGACAAATAGGCTATTGTCAGGGACCGTGATCCTAGTGACATTATTATTCTGACCTAGTGTAAATATCACGACCTGTCTTGGAACTCTGCGGTAAATGAAAGGGTTCAGACATCAAGGTGACGACAGATTTGTCCATAAATCAAGCTTTGACATTATGATAAGTTTTAGTAAAGAACAAATGGATTTCTTGACATTATGACTTGTATGCAAGAGTCAGTTAATGTAAATGTAGCCATTTTTAAAAAAAGATGAAAGAGATTATGTTGTAAGATGAGTGGAAAATACTGCTGTACCTTTTATTTTCACTTTTTTATGTTGGCTGTAGGACTTGAAATACCAGAGATGGATGGTACACACAGAAGCCCACTTATTCTGAAAGACAGCAGGAACGTAAGTTGATGAACATAGCCACTGGTACAGATGAGTAGTTTAATTATCTCAATACTCTAACCATTTTTATTTGACATAAAGCTACATGCAATTATTTCATGCTTCAGAAAGGTTCCATTATATCTGGATATGAAGTTAATATGAATTCTTAGGAATGCTTTAAGGAAATTTACTCTCAGTGCTTTTTCTTTAAAGCATCTATCTAAAATCATATAATCCATCAGTAGGAAACTAAGATGTTCTTTTATATCTACTTGTAGCTTTTTACATCCTTACTGTACAAGTTTAAATTTTGCACAGCCATAAAATACAGAATTCTATGTCAATTATAAAATATTACATATCAGAAAGCAGTGTCAGAAAGCTTTTTTTTCAAAGTAATTTTATATTAGAGCACATGAGAAATTAAAAAGGCATGTTTTATGTACAAGACACTTTTCTGTTTAAAAACATCTGTAATAAATACAGCAAAAGTGCTAAAATTCACATTTGGATAGTCAAGTATAATATATTTATTTTTTAATATTACAAGAAAAATATGTGCATTCAAGAATAAAATCTGATCTAGAGAAAATAATTCCCTTCATGACTCTCTTCTGGTTTTATGCATAGCAAATCTTAAGTGCAATCTGAGTCCACATGGTGCATTAAATTTTGAAAAGTCGCTTTCTACATCTTCACCTTTACTGTAACGGTTATGTTTCTTGCCACTAGGACACAGCACTAGCATTTTGGTAAGTATGGGCCAGTTCTGTCTTCTTTTGTTTCACAGTGACTGTACTTTCTACTTTTTTTGTGTACTATTGATTTGATGATAAAAAAATCAGTGGTTGTATTGAAAGGTGTCTTTAAAGGAATAGCTGCTCAAGGCCTGAGTAAGGCAATAACCTAAAGTTAAAGAACACGTGACAATTAGTGTAAGGCAATACAATACCAGAAATAAAAGGGTTACATGTGAAATAAAGTAACACCTGGCATAAAAGACAACCTCCTTCATAAAGTTATCCATCTTAACATCCTTTTGTAAGTTCTGAAGTGGAAACTGCTGTTGATTTTGCGTGTTAAATTTCAGTTGGTTAACAAAGATTGCATAGAAAATGCCCTGTTGTCACTTTGCCATAGTGAGACTAAAACCAAATGACTAGAATGAATCATAAACTCTGAACTTCAGAACCATTTATCCATCCACAACCACAAAAAGCCTGAGTTAAACTTCATCCTGTTTCTTGTTCTCCACTTTACACATTTGAACTTGGCGCTGCTAAGGCATTTGGAGTGGAAATGACGAATGCCAGAATTTTGATTCTTTTAAAGACCCTTTACTCATTTCCTCCTAATTTTTGTTAAGGATTGTACTCCAAAGTAGCAAAAAAGCACTCAGAAATTCTCTGCAGCTGAAGGAAGCTGAAGTCCCTTATTGCCTTGGCCTCACTCTGCTACCCTGAAAATAACCTTTGAGCTGTCCGCGCTGACTGCGGGAGCATTACAGACCCTCGATCATCCTGGAGTGGTGCCTGGGAATTTTCTGAGAGAAAGTTACCTGACCTGTGTCAAAATTATAGCAAAAAACATACTGAGAATCAAATACTTTGACTACATCAAGATAATGTTCAAGCCCATACCCAGTTTGATTTATTAATGTGAATACAGCTGACATTGTGTAGATACATTACCCCTTTCTTGCTTTCACCTTTTAATCTTCCGGTAAAGTTAATGTTTTTCTGAAGTCTCATACTATTCAGCTGTGTTTCTCCACTTTCTATCTACCTTTGCCTCATAGTTGACCGTCTCCCAACACTGTCAGCTTTATTTCCACCAGCATACATTTCAGGCGACTTTTGTACAGTGCAGTCTTTTCAGGGGTCAGATGCATGGAACCAAAGGAAAATCAGTTTTCTCCTTCTTTGTTATTATGATAGTGAGTGGCAACTAGTTGATCAAGCTGTCCTTCCTCATACTTCAGTCTTGCCTGTCCAGAAATATTAAGTCAGAGCATTGTTAGAGAATTTTTAAGATTTTTTTTCTTAGCTGTGTAACTTCTGCTGATGAAAACAATATGAAGAGCTTCAGAACCTTAGATCACAGTATCACAGTATGTTAGAGATTGGAAGGGACCTCAAAAGATCATCTAGTCCAATCCCCCTGCCGGAGCAGGAACACCTAGATAAGGTCACACAGGAATGTGTCCAGGCGGGTTTTGAATGTCTCCAGAGAAGGAAACTCCACAACCTCCCTGGGCAGCCTATTCCAGTGTTCTGTCACCCTCACTGAGAAGAAGTTTCTTCTCAAGTTTAAGTGGAACCTCTTGTGTTCCAGTTTATACCCATTACCCCTTGTCTTATCATTGTTTGCCTTTGAGAAGAGCCTGGCTCCACCCTCGTGACACTCCCCCTTTATATATTTATAGACACTAATAAGGTCCCCCCGCAGTCTCCTCTTCTCCAAACTATAGAGACCCAGCTCCCTCAGCCTTTCCTCATAAGGGAGATGCTCCACTCCCTTAATCATCTTTGTCGCCCTGCGCTGGACTCTCTCCAGCAGGTCCCTGTCCTTCTTGAACTGAGGGGCCCAGAACTGGACACAATATTCCAGATGCGGTCTCACCAGGGCAGAGTAGAGGGGAAGGAGGACCTCTCTCGACCTACTGACCACCCCCCTTCTAATACACCCCAGGATGCCATTGGCCTTCTTGGCCACAAGGGCACAGTGTTGGCTCATGGTCATCCTGCCATCCACTAGGACCCCCAGGTCCCTCTCCCCTACACTACTCTCTAACAGGTCGTTCCCCAACCTATACTGGAACCTGGGGTTGTTCCTGCCCAGATGCAGGACTCTACACTTTCCCTTGTTATATTTCATCAAGTTTCTCCCTGCCCAACTCTCCAGCCTGTCCAGGTCCCGCTGGATGGCAGCACAGCCTTCTGGCGTGTCAGCCACTCCTCCCAGCTTAGTGTCATCAGCAAACTTGTTGACAGTACACTCAATTCCCTCATCTAAATCATTGATGAATATATTAAATAATACTGGTCCCAGTACTGACCCTTGAGGCACTCCACTGGATACAGGCCTCCAACTGGACTCCGCCCCATAGACTACAACTCTCTGGCTTCTGTCCTTCAGCCAGTTCGCAGTCCATCTCACTACCTGATCATCCAGGCCACACTTCCTCAATTTAGCTATGAGGATGCTGTGGGAGACTGTGTCAAATGCTTTGCTGAAGTCAAGGTAGACCACATCCACCACTCTGCCATCATCCATCCACAATGTTATTTCCTCATAAAAGGCTATGAGGTTGGTCAAGCATGACTTCCCCTTGGTAAGGCCATGTTGACTGCCCCTCATAACCCTCTTATCCTTGACATGCCTTAAGATGGCATCAAGGATAAGGTGTTCCATCACTTTCCCAGGGATGGAGGTGAGGCTGACCAGTCTATAGTTACCCGGGTCCTCCTTCTTGCCCTTTTTGAAGACTGGAGTGACATTTGCTTTCCTCCAGTCCTCAGGCACCTCTCCCGTTTCCCAAGACTTGGTAAAGATGATGGAGAGTGGTCTAGCAATGACTTCTGCCAGTTCCCTCAGCACCCGCGGGTGCATCCCATCTGGACCCA
This sequence comes from Psittacula echo, assembly GCF_963264785.1. Classification (NCBI taxonomy): domain Eukaryota; kingdom Metazoa; phylum Chordata; class Aves; order Psittaciformes; family Psittacidae; genus Psittacula; species Psittacula echo. The sequence goes on along the minus strand of NC_137737.1, from coordinate 95,024,332 downwards.
TGGATTTATGGATGTCCAGATTGCTCAACTGGTCCCTAACCCATTCCTCATCGACTAAGGCAAACTGCTGCATTGACCTGACTTCATCTGAGGTCTCAGGAGTACAGGGCTCTTCAGGACTGCCTCCGGCAGAGTAGACTGAGACAAAGAAGGCATTCAATAACCCTGCCATCTCAGTATCTTCTGTCACCAGGGCACCCATCCCATTCACCAGTGGGCCAACCTTGCCTCTGGTGTTAGTTTTATCAGCTATGTATTTGAAAAAGCTCTTTCTGTTGTCCTTGACCCCTCTGGCCAGATTTAATTCTAAGGAGGCCTTAGCCTTAAGTATAAATGTGAAACAAAAATTTTTCAAGAAAAAAGAGTAATCTTCACCACTGTAGTGTGAACCAAAGACATAGATTATTTCACTGGGAGACAAGAAAAAGAAAAGAAAAAAGAAAAAAAGCTTCATTAAAATCTACTGATGTTTCTACATCTACGTAATCTATGTATTAAACTCCAATTTGCCTTATGAATTCCATATGAAACTTGTTTGCGTCAAGCATCTCCCATTTGTCATCAGTTACAAATGATGTTACAGGAGTGAAAGTATGACATAAGTCTATAATCTAAAAATGCGACCTCTTGTCAACATCATCAATGAAATGTAAGTCACCTGAGCAAAGCTCACAGCACTTGTCATTCTGTACGTAGTAACAAGAATTTCCCTTTCTAGAATTTCACCTCCTTTTAATTTGATCCTGCACTTTTATTAAAGTTCCTAGATATTTTCTTGATCTTTGTCCAGTCCAGCCCATATCTTCCTTATGTCTTATCAGATTGTGGAGTGAGGACCTAATGTAATCATGCATAAATATGTAGTCAAGAGTATAATACAGATTTGGTTCTTGTGGAGTGATATTCACATTTGTGCTCAAACAGGATAGGAGAAGCCACATATTGATATGAAAGAAATATCCAGTGATTTGTTTTGTAATATGCTCTACACCACTAAAGTGAATTTGCAGCTAAATTTTCTATGACATAAATGCTGATTAAGGAAGTTCCTGACAGACATAATTTGAAAAACTTTAAAATACTGAATATAGTCAAAGAGGGACTGATTTTAAAATTGTTGATGATGAAAACTGATATTTTTTAAAGGAACTGAATGAAAGCTACATATGTGTGAAATGGAGAATGGACATGTTCCAGTTTTTGGAACTCATAGCTGCTGTGCGGTGACCTCTGCACTACAATTAATTTCATCTGGAAGTTTGTATCCCAGAAAATTAGAAATGGAAAGAAAACATCTCAGAAAAATTAAGAAACTGAAAAAACTGGAATGGAAGGGAAAGTTGCATCTTATAAAGAGCAAATGCAGTGGCTATTATTTAGGTTAGCAGTCTACAACCAAAATGCAAGGGGAAATGCCCGGCCTTGGTTCTAGAAATTGATTCTGAGATTGCGAATGCTTTTTTAGAGCTGAAGCCAGTGTGATAAAGTGCTGCTCTTTCACCAGAAAGAATGTTTGCTTACTATTTCATCATCCCCTGGAGGCACAGAGAAAGAAAATAAGCACATCAGTTGTCATTATGACAGGATAAAAATGGAGCCATCATATTTCAATAACACAATGCAATGAGCAGCCCCATCGAGTGATGAATTATGGACTCTCTCTTTCACACTCAACTATAAGTTAATATTATCTCCCCAGGATAATTAGAGTGAAGTTCAATTACTGACCCTGAATTACCGTGTGGGCCACACCATGGGTTCTGACACAGCGTTTTACACATTTATCTTTTCACCTAATGCGCTAAATCTGCATTGCTCTGGTGATTAATCATACTGGGTCCCATCTAGCTCACACTATTCTTCTTGTATGGATTGGCTGGTCCCTGGAGTCCCCTTGAGCACAATATGAGATGGTCTATTATGCTGTGTTTTTCTACCAATTTATGTTCTTCCTTGTGTTTTGAGATTGTGGTCACTTCTGATGTTTCCCAAAAAAAGCTGATCGTAAAAATACAAACACTTTCAGATAGGGAATTATCTACCTCCTTACGAACAAGGAGACAGATAACTCAGTGCTGTAAAACATACCTATAAAACTCCAGCTGAAACAGATAGGTCCTGTTATTTCCATGTGTAAAGATGAAAGAAGAGAAATTCACAATATGGCTCTGGAGGCATTGATCAATTTCCTGAGTTATTTCTTTCCCTCATGAAGAACAAATCCCATTCTTGATCTATTACTCAGAATAAGTTCCTTTCTAATTTTTCCCATATCTTTTTAGGGGCATATAGAATTAGCCTCAAATGTCTCACTATATAAAAAAAGAAAAAACTTTTATTTAGAAGGCAAATGGGACAAATAAACCTCTAGATTCTGAATCCTTAACACAGCTTATCACAACCATGTATTCATCAACCCAGTGTCTTGCTAAATATACATTGATGATTTGAAAAAGCTAGATAATTCCACCTCAGTTAAGGAAAATCCTGTTTTACTTCATGAGCAGTCTCAGTTAAATGAAGGAGAAGGGATTATTAAAGAGTCAGAGGATCTGGATAATCAGCTATCTAAGGGATAGAGATTGAGGTCTTATGCTGGGAGGAATAAAAGAGAATGAGACCCTCTTTTATGTCACTATCCATAACACTTAAATCTCAGATTGCAGGGCATAGGAATAAGTTGTAATTCCCTTACCCCCAGGCCAGGGAAATGGGGAGCAAGGAGAAATGACAGGCAGAGAACAATTTGTGCAAATGACAACACATAACACACAGACCAAGATATTATCATGAACAGCAACTTTGGGCTACAGCAAAAAGCTGCACTTACAAACAGAACAGAAGCAAGAGAAGTGTTAAACCTCAAAAGTATATCTGATTCCCACCTGTTCCCTGGGTATAACCTTCTTGGGTTATATATCAATGATATGACATCAATGAATAACTATGTTTACTTTTAGCAAGTATGTTATTTTTATTAATTATTATTAATTTCATATTATGTTATAGCTAAATTTGTTAAAGAAGTTAAAACATTGGCTCAGAAGTAGTTTCTAAACCTCCCCAATTTCTTTTTATTTGAATCATATCCAGATCAAATTTTATAGGTGTTTGTTTCAGAATTGATCTCTCCAATTCTAAATTTGTCTGAGTCACAATTTTGAAAAATATAATTTATGTTAAAAAGCAATAACTGCTACTAAAGTGGTTCTACACACAAAGGAAGAAAAATAATGCATCTGATATCTGACAAATGATAGGTAAGAGAAGAACAGAAGAAACGAGGGTGGGAATATCTATCTCCAGGAAAAGGATGGAAAGCATCTGGAAACTGAATAAAACTAGGGAGTGAATGAGACACTCATTTACCTTTTCCGCTGTCTGAATTGTTTCTGTGGCTGACCCATCTGAATTCCGTCATTAAATCCCTAAAATAGTTTGCATACAAAAGTATCAGAAATCAAATCTAACATTGTGACTAGTCATAAGTTTATAATAGAACCAGTACAATTGTGTACTGATAAATTACACCTGCTGAAAGTTGGTGAGTTTTCCAACTTGGTGTGATGGAACTTGCTGGCATGCTTTGAATTTCATATTGATTTCTTTTGCATTTATTTGCCTTTCAGGGTCAAAGCAAAGTTATGAGCCTTGTGTCCATAAAACTGTAATCAAAGCAGTCATAAACGTGGTGTGGATGAAGGAATATGGTTTTCATGTAAGCATAATAACAGGCTGGTATGTGGCAGGCTTTTCAGTAGAAACCAGATATCTTCAATCCTCATCAATAGTCATTTTTAATTACTCTTGCAAAACAAAACAGAAAGAAACCTGACTTCTACAGCATGCTGGGTATCCCTCAAGAGATTTGTAGTACTTGTACTAAAGCTCTGCACTTTGCCTTTTTGCATTTCATTAATACATATTAATAAATATATTAATAACTATATATTATATTAATATATACTATATTATATTATAATATAATATATTAATACATATACTAAAAAAAAGTACACACACAAACAAGTTCTTCTTTTCCCTTTCTCTTTCTTTTTCTCTTTCCCTTTTCTTTACCCTTCCCTTTTTTGTTTCCTTCACTCTTTCGCTTTCCCTTTCCCTATCCTCTCCACCTGAGATGAGTTGGCATCATGATGCAAAAGAGTCTTTAGTGATCTTCAGGTGGCCTCAGAGACCGTATAGAGAAATGGCTTAAAGCCAACATTCCCGCAGTCCCTACTCTGTACCAGGGGCAGGTCAGAATGGCAAGAGAAACTCTCTCTAACAAAATGCAAACATCAGCCTTTTTCCACCTTCATGCTGTAATACAAGAGCGTGCCTTCCTAATCACCTGGAGAAGCATAACCAGAATAATGTTACTGTTTTAATTAGAGTATTTGCATGAGACCAGTCCTTTATTCATGTGGGAAGGGGAGTGTTTTCCTGAAGTTCCATAAGGCTCTGTACTGTATATCTCTGTCTCTCCTAAACTGTGCACTGGAAAAGCCTATGGTTGTTATATGTTTATTCAGCTACAAGTCATATTCTAAGCACAGATCAGCCCAGATGATGAGCTTTAGCACAGCTACAAGTATAAGTGATATTTTTTTTAATCATTTGATGTTATACAGAGATTTCAGCAGATAACCCTTTTGGACTTGAATATTCTTTGCTTTCATGATGTCATGAGTTTCACTGTTGGTTTGGCTTTTTTTGAAACATAAATATATACTTAAGAAAGATAACCTTTTTTCCCCCATTGTCCATGCTTTGCTTCCACTTTTCAGTTCGTTCAGGCCAGCCTTCATTACTTTTTTAAACATACCACTGCCTTGAAAAACAGTCCAGGATTAGGCCTTAACTGTCTACAAGTTGGACTGATCAAGAGCTACATCATTAATTTCAACAGCCAGAAAAGAACATAGCAAAGAGGATCTTCCTACTGAGCCAAGCTTACAGAGTTCTGTGTTGGCTCACCTGACAACATTGCTACTATTTTAGCATTTACTATTTTAGACCATAGAGGTACTGGCTCGAGTCAGGCAACTGTGATGTGAGGAGTAACACTGCAAACCCAGGCACAGGATGAGAGGGATTGCTAATTGGGTAAGTCTGGCCACCATCTGGCAGTTGTAGCCTTTACCTAAACTCTCCAGATGCAGCTCAGAGCAGCTGTAAATAAAGTCTTTCAGCAGTCAAAGGTAATTTATATTAGATATTCTATTCTGTTAGTTAAATTCCAGAGAATTTTGTGTGTCTGACAACCTTCTGTGAGCCAGAAGAAAGAATCTGAGGAGGAGGCAGAAGATGGCAGTTAAAACTATACTGCAGTTGTTTTCAAGACACTTGAATCACTATGCCAGCAGTTCAGTCACATTTTCAACATGCACTTGTGAAAGCAGCTGTTGAACTTTGTCCAGCATGTGTTAGCATCTGAAAAACATACACAGCCCCTGTCTTGTCCTCCATGAGGCTGATGCCATCTATTAAAAAAGACTTTGAAAAATCAGGATGCAAGTTCTGTTGCAGTGAATAGATAATACTATGAAAAGTAGCAGTGAACTGACCCCTTTCTAATGCTCCGAGTCTTAATTTTCTTCTATTATCTGCTTTACCATTTTCCCATACTTTTATATTCATCTCACAATTAATGGAGTTTTTTTCACAATGTACAGTAATCTTACCCTACATCTTCCTCTTATTCTGTTGTCTGGGAATCCACTCACTGAGTTTTCTTTGTCTCTGCCTTTTCTTTTTATTCTTTTTTTGCTTCCTCTTTTTTTCCTGTGCCAATTTTTATCAGCTTCAAAAAATCTACCATCAAAAAGAAGCAATTTTTCTGCCACTTTATCTTTGAAACCAAATAAGCACGCTCTAAAAGTGCCCCGGTATCCACTTAAAAGTGGGGTGTCCACAAGCAAGACACAAGCTTTCCTCCTGACCTCCTGGAAGTCACAGTTCCTAAAAACTTTCTTACTCAGGTAGCCTTCTATTGATATATTCATATATTCATTTTTGTTCCCTATTTCTTTTTTTTTCTGTCACTTTACCACTATATGTGCACACCATGAAGAATGGCCCCATGTGCACAACTTACGTGATGGGAGGGAGAGGCTTCCTTTTTTTTTGCATATTTTTTTCCCCTTGTGAAGGTAAAGAAACAAAATAACTATTCCAGAGCTGAATATGATGATGCTGTGAGAGTACAGAGGTGTTCTTAAACATTCTATGATTTTCTACCTGATACAGGCCTTTGTCCACCCAAATCCAAGTCAAGACTTCTGCTTTTCATTTATTTCATTTGTCTCTGTCTGTCTCTCAAGTACATATCAGTTGTATTCTTTACTAAATCTCTAAAGCTGGTGTTACTGTGTTGATTTTACTAAAAGAGCAAAATCCTTCACTGCCAATAAGAACAGCATGTTCTATAGCTCTTTAACTGAGCTCAAATTCTATCTCATAAATGGTCCCAAGGGTTTATTTCAGTTCCACTCAGGGCCACTTGCTCAGCACATTTCCTTACTGAATCAATAATATAATACCTGGGCAGGATGGCTTTTTTTTTAATTCTCTTTTTTTTTTCTTCTCTTTTTTTTTTTTTTTTTTTTTTTTGTTTTCTTTTTTTTTCCCTTTTTTTTTTTTTTTTTTGTTTTCTTTTCCCCCTGCTCATACTTTGAGTATAACCAGACACACTGATTAGATCTCTTTCACAAAATTCCACATTACAACCAAATTAGGGTTTTGGTACAATACCTGTCCCAGTGAAGCAATTTGTATAAAAATCAGGTTTTCACTTATATTTCTCTGTGCAGAGAAAATTTCTGCATGAAAGAAGACTGCTTTATTCTAGAAGAAAAAAGGTTTTTATGTCCAATACCAACATATGTGATTGCATGGATAAAATATTTTGCTCCACAAGAAGATTTGCAAATAACAGTGCTGTCTTGCTGTCACTTTTACAAGTTGGCATTAAATAATTGGGGACATAGGTTTCTGTAGACTGGAAAGATTTTCTTCTAGCTTGGTAATCTAGTAATACTTTAAATACCTGCAAGCTTATTTCCAAAGAACATTGTGATATTCTTCATTTGGACTAGACTGGCTCTACTGATGATGGACATGAGAGGTGTTCTCTCTCTTTAGGAGGGATTAATCCCCAGGCACAATGCACTACATCATCTCTTAGAATGATGCAGGCTGCTCTACAGAAGGTTCTGAAATCTAATGCACAAGGGAAGGAATGCCTGAATTCTTTCCTATGCCCTTTAGATAGTAACCGCAACTTTCAAGTAGAAAGAGGTATGTGTTTTTCTCAACAGCAGGTGCTACAACTCTAGCTAGTCTTCTCCTAGATTCTACTGCTAAACATGTTCTGGTCCCTTTTAGTCAGAGGAGACCACATTGACATACATGTCAAATTCTAGTTTTGCAGTCAAGTGTCTTTCTCATTCACATACTCATATACCAACAAAAAACCCAAAACATCTCTCAATTATTTGCTGTCTTTTTCCAGTAATACAAAAATGCAGCTTTGTGTGCCTGTACTTCCTAATGCACGAGAGCATTTCTTTAAATATTTCTTTAAATTCCTGTTTTCTCATATTAGCTTCGTTAGTAGAGGGGTGTTTATATTCTTCCTTCTGATGATACTCCCTAGCCCTTCTTCAGTGAAATATAAATAGTGAAATGTCTGATTCGTTAGAATCTTCTAAAATGTCCAGGGCATCATCAGAAAGTCATTGCAATAAAAGGCTAGTTAAGAGCTAAGAATGCACCTTCACTGTCTATTTCTCCCTCAAACAATGGATACAAGCTTATTCAGATTTTTTTTCAGTCCAGCTCTGAAGCTGTCTCAGTCTAGAATCAATACTACAGCTATTTCAGGAACACATTTTTTAAGGAACATTTATGTCATCATTGATTCTTTTGATTCCTTATAACCAAGAGCCAGCCAACACGTACTTGCTTACAATACTGTGTATTTATTGGTATGTATAATACGGTATGTTTTATACGGTTGGTTAATCCAGGAGAAAGGTTAGCCTGGATTGACAAGACTGAAAGAAGTATTGAAAAGATCAGGTCCTATCTGATTTCTAAATATTTATTAATGATTGGCTGAGCCTATGTAGAGTACAATCTAATGGACTTAGATGAGTTATTATACAGTTTTCCTCAGGCTCTTCTTGGATAGTTCAAAACTGCTGCTAGTTTATGTTAAAGCATATGTTACAGAAATTCGGTGCCTGAACTATTTGCTTAGAATTCACTTTATTTTCTTGCAGCTGAAAAATCTGAACCCCAAATTGATGAACATTATGGGAAATGAGTTCTGTGTTTCCTTTGAAAATAAATACCACAAAGCATCCAATTTACCATCAATTATGATGCAGTAAAGATTATCCATGAAATTAACCTAAACAATCAAGTCATCCTTTGATATTATTTCAGTAGCTGACTGGCATTGTCGCATTTCAGAAAATTGAATTCAGCTTTATGAAACATATGTTTAAAAGTTGTACCCTTTCAATAATTATGCTATAACATCCTTATTTTATGCAAAGCTAACTAGATATTGTCATATTAAAATAGCAAATCCAATTCATTGCTTATGAAACACATGTTTAAAAAAATAAAAGGCACACTTTAATTATTTCAAGAGTGTTCAGACTGGCTCACCAGCCTACTGAATATTGCATTTGTTTAAAACTCAATCATGCAAAATGAAGACTCGATTTGAAAAATTTTAATAAAGATAACCAGACTATCATTATATCATTTGAATGCTAATCGGTGCTTTCATTCAGTGGAGGGAGCAGCGATAGTGTCAACTTTGCTGGAGGCTCTTTATTTTGCAATAAAAACATTTACATTCTAATGATTTTATTAAAGCATAGTAGCTGTCAGCATCCCCAGATGACTCCCTGGCAAACTGTATCAGTTATCAACTCATATTGCCTTTATCAAAACCACCCAGTGGTGAGTCTAGGCCTGCCACAATGAGATGTCTATTGCTCGGAGAGCTGGTATTTAATCATTTCTTCTACAGTATTGTTCTGCTTACAGTGCATAAATAAGTGCTTCAAATAACCCCAGAGTGTTACTGACAATGAAACAAAGTATCAGTCCTATTTATCTTTCCCACATTCTTCAGAAACCTTCTTCTCCACTTCTTTTTTTCCCCTTTTTTATTATTTTGTTGTTGTTGCAGGCACTTTTTTATTCACTCTAACCTATCATCATTCAACAGCTCTGAATTTCTTCATGATGAGTGGTAGGACTCACAGATAGAGTCAAGGAAGGTGATTTTTTTTGTGCTAGGAAGTGATATAATGAATACTGTAAACAACTGGATTAGAAGTGATATGTGGACTCCGAAGCAATGTTGACCTTAAGAGAAAAACCTAGGGGAAAGAAAGAAAAAAAACAAAATTAAACCCCAAGATCACCATTTTATATCTCAGAACAGAATGAATGTTCCTTACATAGAGAGAGAAGGGGGGAAAAAGGGTGGGAGTGGTAAGCACAAGATTGTAAAACTCCTGGGCAGACTTTGTCAACTTTCTGCTAAGGGACACTATATATGAACAGATGCATGCCATACATTGTCAGATGTTCCTTTTCCTGACTAAGCAATGCTGATCTAAGGACAGCTCTCTTAATGGTGATAAAAGTGTATCAGCCCTCAGCACATATACATGCCTGTTTTGAAAAGAAATTCCTTCTCTGGCTTTCATTCGTTTTGTTTTTCACTGAGAAAACCAGCCTAGATAATAGTGCTCTGAGGACTCCTTTTTCAGCTGAGCCAACTAAAAACATTTTATCTCACTGTATAAAATGTGTCTTAATTTAGTGGTAGTGAAGCTCTCTCTTTGGATTGTAGCTAAATAACTGTTTGGAATAATTTTTAAAACCTTCAGTAGAGATTAGCTGTAAATATTTGCTTTGTTTTGGTGTCAGTCCAGCTCACTCTGACAGATGGCAGAGTGACAGTGTACTAGGTGGGGGCTTTTGAGTTCAGTGTCCTAACATCTGACTTTCTGCTTTAATTGCTGAACATCAGCTCTGATCCACTGGGACATTTTCCTTGCAGAAATGTCATCACATCCTTTTGGTTTATGGCAGCTGTCCATCTACCCAGTCATATTATTATCCGTTCTCCAGTAAAGTGTTTAGTATCAACATCAGAATGCACCATGCAAATCAATAACATATTGTTGTAATTACATTTCTCAGGCTGGAAAATCAAATACTGTTTGTGGTATTTGGCTGAATTGGCATAAATATGCAAAGTCTTTTGTTCGGCTGGTCTACTGGTAGCAGATCTATTTTAAATCTAGATCCAGATTTTGGTTCTGACTCTGCTTCTGATTTGCTCTGAAGCCTTGGGCAAATCACATTGCTTCCATCTGTAAAAGCAGATGATAACTGATCAAAGGCACCATCTTGGACTGATGTGTGTAATAGCAGCCTAAAATGAGGTCAGATTTTGAAAAGACGCATAGAGACAGAGAAGCAAAGAAAATCAACATTGCTGCTTGCTGAGCAAAGGATGGATACATCTACAGTTGATCATGAGTGTGTTTGGAAGCAATATCCAGGCTGGGAATATGTTGTGCCAGAAGGAAGTGTGATTTTGGCTTCCACACCTGTTCCTTCTAACCTTACTCCACTTCAACATCCTTTTATGAGGTTTTAAAACCTGAAGAGGATTTTCAAACTTTGAAATGTTCTGTTTCTACTCCTAATGTTTTCCTGTCTTAATACTGCTGAAAACTGCTTTTTCTTATCTAAAAAAAAAGACCATTTAGGTCAACAACATACACCTGTATTCAGTGAAAAGAGAAAAATGATTGGCTTTTTTCTAATGTACTTCACATTTTTTCTTACCTGATCTTAGTATGAGGCTCAGGGCTTCTATTTGATCCTGTATTACTCGTTTTATACTGAAGCACCATTGACCTGACCTCTTTGATATATAAATGTTGACAAACATGCAGTCTGACAAACAAGGTCCTGCTGCAGAGTCTTTTAGACATAGCAGAGGTACTTCAAACACCCTTCAAGCTGCTATTCAGATGAAGGTGCTGACAAAGCACATTTAATTTTTTTTATAAGGTAGAGAGCATAACACCATTTTAGAAATAAATCCCACCAAAACAGAATTGAAATTTTATCAAAGTGTATTTATTATTGTTTAGCCAGGTATACAGCTCTGAAATATTATTTCAGCTGTAGCTTTACAAAGAAACTCATTTATCAGTATTGAACATAATTGGTTTTATAATGTTGGGTGAAAGTTATTGTAGAGTTGACTGAGGATGCATTATCAAGCTAAACGCCATTTTTATACAAATTTCATTCCTTTTATTAATTATCTTTTTTCATAAAAATACCCATTACTTATTTTCAATACATACATGCATTTTTTGACAGAAGAAAAAGGCATACGTTATCCAGGCATTTGTTGGTTTCATAGGCTAGAAAAACTGCTGATTTAAGTTATTTAAAACAAAGAGATTAAAGAGATGGAATCACGCAAAGGTGATCTGCAATTTAATTTTCTTATGTATATGGTCTTTGTTGAGGAACTTATGTTTTGTGTTACGTATTTTAAAAAACTGAGACTTGTGAAATTATCTGTGAAAAGAACATGCCTGAGATAAAAATTTCCCTCATAAATTTAAGTGTGCATAACCTTATCTAGATAGTAACCTTTCTTTTCTAAATGTATGATTTGAACATCTGGTCCAAAGTTGCAGGTTGTGCTCCAGTGGATTTCTGTTTAGAGTACTTTCAAGGCAGACATAAAATGCAGCAATCTGTTATTACTCAATAAAGCTCAAACAAACAAGTATTGATAGAAATGTATGTTAATTGTATAGAAATCATGCCAAGAGAATTTTGAATTTGGCAGAATGCGCTACTCTTCCTCTAATAGCTAGGACCATCCAATTGAATTGCATTCTTCTAAAATGGACCATGCTTCATCGGTAAGTTTCAGACTTCAAAAGATGTGATAGGATATGAGCTCTTGCTGTGAAACACACTAAATAACTGTTTCTCATTTCTTTATGGATCAGAAAAGCTGTAAGAAACTTTCCACAATCTTTGCATCACTAAAAAAAATTTGTTTGTGCAATGGATTCAAGAATGGAAGAAATTCCAGAAACTGTATTTTCCTTTTGGGATAAATCCTGAAACACCCAAGAAAACACAGTTTTCTTTAAGGAATAGCAGCCTGTGGCATACAAGGCTGATTAAGACTGATCTCTCACCTCCCTTCTACTTTTGTTACTAAACACACTATCATCAGACAGATCCTTAAGAAGGAGAAGAGAGCCTGCAAAACAAAATCTGTTCTCATTCTATCTAGCTGTAACTGAGCCAAAGTAACTACAGGGAGTAGAATCAGGAGACAGGTGAGAAGTGGGACACTGCTCATTCAAGGAATGCCAAAAGCAACTCTTCTAAGAGAAGCACCAAGTAGTCTCCAGATCTTTATCTCTAAACATACAATACTATTTTATTTGACATTAGCTATGACCTTTTCCTGTGAAACTTTATTGCTTGCAACACTGAAAAGTTTCACAGCTGTCCAAGCTGCTGCTGGATGGGGAAAATTTAGAGGGACACCACCTGTCAGGTGAACCTCAAAGATGCTCAGAGCTTTTCTGTGTGATTTCAGAGGAGGTTATATGAGTAATAACACTAAAATTGTATGGTCTAAAGAAGTGTTAGGGTATGCATTCTTTGTGGTTTTCTTCCTTGATTCCTGAAGTGACCAGAATGACATCACTCAAAACCAGAAACAAGTGATAGTAATTTTTTTGTCTGTTTTCTGTTACCATTTCAATATTTGCTCTTGCAGATATTGTTACAACAACAAAACAAAAATCTCAAAAATTTTTTATTATTTGTATTATAATTAGACAACAGAAAATAACATAATTGAAAGGTATCATTCTAGTGATGTTAACATCATCATAATATTTGCTGGAGTCTTTTTCTCATTTTGGCTACTTTTAAACTGTCAGAAGTTCTTTTGACTTACACTACAGATAGAAATGTTTCCAGAAGTACACAAGAATTTATATATGAATCTAAAGAGTTTTGTTTACTTATTCAAAAAAATAAGTTGGTCTTAAAATTGGCATGTTAACTAATGAATGGCATTCAACCAAAAGTAAATATATATGTATTCATGTCTGAGTATTTTTAAGAATGCTTGGCACCAGAGAAACTATATAAAACACACCACACTGAGATAGGTGTAAAAAAATCAAAATAATCTTAATTTATCAGAAGGTATTTTTAGATCTATACCAGTTATTCATGTATCACTGATAATGCAACAAAATGAAAAAACAGGAGTAATTCATCCCTTTCTTTCTGTAGAGAGCAACTAAAGCATGAACAATAATGGGCCCTAGTATCTATTTCTGCATTTTGGATGAAGAGTTGTGAAAGCTGTTGCTCACCTGACAAAGCATGACATTCTCAGGCAGTCTCTTGATTTCCCTGGAAGTGCTTCTCACATTCTACTTGCTTTCTCAGACAATTCCAGTTTCTCTCTTTTTTTAAAAAGGCTTCAGAATCTGTGAAGATCACATGAACGTGAAAACAAGTGATTGTCTCCTTTAGGATAAGGAAATAATTACTAGATTCAGCATATTGTTAGAGCAGTTTTTGACTGAAAGATGTAGATTTGTAAAACTGAAATATTTGGTGGAAATATGTCAATTTCAAAACATTTAAATTGAAATAGAATATGCAAAAAAATCATTATTTTTTGACCCTTGCTATTAAATGAGATAAAATTAGCACTTTTTTAAACTTTTTTGCTCTGTTTCTCTGAAACACAGATTATTGCATTCATTTTAATATTATAAATATGTATGTACTGATATTTATCTATATACTTTGTACATATATTTAGTATATATATTTAATATTCACATGAAGCAGAAAACTTTATCAAAGAAGATATTTCAGTGTTTTGAACTACACTTTGGAGATAATTTTTATTTTGTAAAAAACTTTAGAATGTCAATTTTTTGTTCTGTTTGGAATGAAACCCTTCAAATGTTGCAATTCAATTGAGTTCTAAAATGATCTGAAATTCAGTTCTGAAAACGTTGGGTTTTATTTTTGTATATCTGGGTAAATGTCATAGTTTTCCAGGTAAAATCCTTCCTTATTATATTCATACAAAGTAGTCTTGATAAAGTGAAGTAACTATGGAGGATGGATAAAAATTACCCTGTGTCATTCATCTGCCCCCTTATCTAGATGGAATTATTTTCGTTAGGTATGAAAAAGGCTGTCTTATAGATCATAAATCGTAGAACTACAAACAGTGGAGTAGAACAGTGTTTGTGATGGGGATGGTACTCATTAGTCCCAGCTTCATCTGGGAGACACAGAAAATGTAATGACACTGTTTGGGGTCATATTCCCTTTCCTGAGACTCTGTCTCTGACAGCACAGGCATCCCATTGATAAGCCAAAGGTAGGACATGCCACTGAGAACTAGTGTCATTATTAAGCACTTTCTGAAGCCAAATTACCTTCTATAAGAATGGATACTGTAGAGCATAGTGAGCATAGCATGATACAGCTATCCAAAGAACAAAACCATGCCCAAGTGGAGTAATTAACATTTCAGTAACATTTAGTAAATGAAGGGACATGAGATTTAAAATTTTGTTTCTTTTCTTGCTGTCTGGGAATGGAGGAATCTACATATGAAAAGATCTGGGACATTGCATACAGGGATTTATCTCATAAATGTTATTTTTAAACAATTATCAAAAGGTCTTGTTCCTCTAAAGCAGTAATGATAATTTTAACTTAGTTTCATTTGAAGCTGATGAGACTATTCATATGATTTAGGTAAATGTTTGAACATTCTATTGGGCAAACCTTAAAAGAATAAAAAACCCTCCAGAAACTGGTTTGAAATACGTTCAGTGTTTTAATATAATAACATTTAAAGGTCTTTTTATGGTAATTCATTTCTAAAACAATATTCTGAATAGTTTTGAAGAAATTTACAAATATATCCAAAAAGCTAGCTGATTGAATCATATCCATCTTTTTCTTCTTACCCTTTCTTTTCATGGGTTTTCTAACATAGTCAGATATGCCTTAGAAAGCCATAACATGACACTCTAAACACATATAATCTAAATGCTGCTCTTCCACTTGAACTAATGATGTACATGACTCCAGCAGACAAAGAATATTCATTTGCAATAAATCAAAAGGCTCTGCACTTTATATAATTGCACATAAAAATATATTAAAAGAAGTTATTAAGGTTGCAAAGTCAAGCATTCAAAAATTGGAAAACCCCAGAATTAAAATTGCTCATGCAACCTTAATTTACTCTGCCAATGTATATATTACTAAAAAGTTGTTAATAATATGAAGAGATTATATTTTTTTCCCTACAGATCTTTGCCTCATAAAATGAATGTTTTCTTACAAATAACTATTCATTATACTGTTTTCCCCTCACCATTAAATATGTAGTCTGCAGGACATACTTGTTTATTCAAGGCCCTTCTGAAGATGCAATGATGAACATACTTCATGGCTTACCTATAGTGCTAATCCAACCAAGAACCCCTTAGGGTTATTTCACAAATAATGACCTCTCAAATTTTAAGCTTTCTTGCCCAGGAACATAGAGGAACTCTGCAGCATAGTCACAAACAGTCTCTGAAGCTAGGATTTGAATCCTGACAGTGTCAGCCTGTGAGTGAATGGAGTCTTAAGAGTTAATCAGCTCATTCTGAAGGTGATGCTCAACTGAGTAGCCCTTCAGTTCCCATTAACTGTATCGGGTATATTATAGTTACCTGAGTACAAGGGGAGCTGCAGCACCTAATTCACATGTAGACACCTAAATTTAGCTGCCTCAATCTGCAAGTTGAAATCCATGCTGGTTTTCTCACATTGTCCTAACAATGAGATTATTCTGTTTCTTCCTTCCCTTAGCTTCCCTTCCTTCACTTTCATTAGACATATTCCAACTTCTACAATAAAAGAAAGATCCTTTGGTATCCCTAAGGTAAATTTCTGAACATGGTATTATATTAATTAACAAACCTTAGGTTATGTTTAGAAAACAACATGACTGTTCATGTAGCTCACTGGAAATTCCTGGAAATCTTTCCTTGATGCTGGCAGCAATTCCCAGTTAACCCCTTTGTCCTTAGCTAAGTTTAGCCTTTATAAAAGCCTAGCCACATTTTTCTTTGCCTTTCCAAGACTTCCTGTGAATCTCTTCCAGTTTTCTTTTGGGATCTTTCTCCAGCCTTCCTTTGACTCACTCTTCTATCTCATTCCTAATAATTTTCAATTCATCACATTTTCCTGTTCTTTTGACAGAAAGGACTCTTCCACCCACTTGAACCAATCCGTTCTCCCATTCCTCAATCCCTGCTTGTCAGTCCTTGTGTTCTGACAATCTACCACTATCATTCAGAATACAGTCAAGTTGCTAGATAATTTTATGCTGGTTATACATAGTCAGAAATGTCCAAAAGTATATTGCTGTTATAGTGAGAAATCAACATTCTATAGATAGCTTTCGGGTTCTTCTCAGGACTCAAGGCTAAGCTAATGGAGAAAGTGGCAGCAATAATAATTGTCACCTACGTGAGACTAAACTCTGTGCTAGAAGGCTTTGCATGTGGCAAAGGCATGATGAGACACGGTAAACCTGACAGTCTGCAGCAGCCTAAAGCTACAATTTCAGGAAAAGTCCTACTTATCCATCAGCATGGATGGGCATGCCCAGTTTCTGTGTGGGGAAGTGTTTTTTTTTACCAGAATAAAGATAAATTCAGAAAGATTTTCAAAAGGAAACAAACAGCATGCACTATTTTCCTGCCATTGTTACAGTCCTTCCTTCAAATCCTGTAGAAGATGCTGTTTCCCATATAAAAGACTTCTTAGCCTGGACTAAGCAGGTAAACCTTCAAATTTTAGAATACTTTTAGAATGACATGTTTTAGTGTGAGATGTCCCTGCCAATGGCAGGGGGGTTAGAACTAGATGATCTTAAGGTCTTTTCCAACCCAAACCATTCTGTGATTCTACGATTATGGCTAAAATTTTGCAAAAGAATTAAACTTCATGTATTCCATCAGGAAAATATATTTCATTCCAGGTAACCCTATAAAGTTACTTACATGCAATAAGGTCTTGTCACAGATGTACAATAGCTCTAATAATATGCAGTACTATCCACCCCACTTGTAATTACTCAACTGCAGTGTATATTCTTGGCTTATAGGTGAGTGAAACCTAATTAAAATTACTGTCTTTGTTATATTCCCTGCTAAAGGTCTGATCCTATATCTTTTAAAATAATTTACTCTAAGGGCTATAGAACATGGTCTTACGTGTTCAAAAGTCTTCCATCCAGAGGACAGAAAAAATAGGAATGTGTGCTGAACTCTGATCTCCCACTCTGATTTAAAGCTGTAAACCTCAAGGCATTTAGAGTGAGTTAATAGTTGTTGAAAAAATAATGCAAATGTGCTTAAAAGATAATTAGTGAATAATTCCTTTAGTTACTTTGCTCTCTTCCTGTCTCATTGAACTTGACCCTGTTGTCTATAGGAAGCATTATAAATTTTGAAAGTCTCCCATGAATTGGACATTTTAATGAACTACTCACAGCAGTCACCTGTCAGTGGCCAGTTTATTGGAGAGAGTGAGTGAAAATTTATCTCTTCTGCACAATATGTAACACTACTTTTCACAGGGACCTGGGCTAATTTAACTCTGCTGTTTTCTGAATTAACAAGGCTTGTCTTCAAACCTTTCGACATAGGAGCATTCTGTTCTGTTATTATTTTAGCGCTTGCCTTCCCACCCTCCCTCAGGATCTGCGTTATTTAATCCATCTGGAGCCTTAGTAACCAAGTTCCCCTGCTCTCCCTGACCCCAGTGATTTATGTTTCATATTTCATGCTGTGGTTGGTCTTTTACCACTTATATTCCCCCTCCTCCTCCTGGTCAATCTTTTTTTTTTTTTTTTTTTTTCTTTTTTTTTAAGAGGAAGGATGAATATCTGACAAGTGGACTGTTTGTCATGCAAACCCTAACACAGTTACAGTTAGAGAGGGGAATAATTCAATCTGCCAAGACTTAAATGCTGATAGATCATTGGCTGTTGCTAAGCCATGGGTTGTGCCACTCATAATTTTTCCCACCGATACAACTATTTTATGGAATATGACATACATCTTTAGGTGTTAAATCATCCCTAGAATAATTTGTCTGTCAGGAATCAAAGTGAAAGGAAATAAAATAGCAGACCACAGAGTCATGTTGCTAAATCTCATATTCCACAGAGTCTCAAGCTTGCACTTGTGTGTGGCTGTATCTGTGTCTTTAAATAAAAACAACAGGCACAGAGAGGAGAAAAAAAACCCACGAGAGAGGTGTGTGCATTTGCATTGTGAATGTTTGATTCACAATCAGTCTCCTTTCACTCTCTGCCTTCTTTACTCCCCATTCCTCATATCCTTCTTATCAGATTTCATGTTTAATGCCCACCCTGAACCCCTCGTCCCACACCCACAAATCTGACTGAACACAATAGTGCTGATAAAACGGAAGCAAATTTCTTCTATTAGTGACTGACAGCAATTTGAACAAAATGAAGTTGTACCATGATATCGTTATATATACAAGGTGCAAATAACCTAGTTTGAATAATCACAGCTTCTGTCCTTTTAAATGATTTTTCTCCCCCATTTAAAGGGAGGCCTTTGATGTGATAATATTAATTCCCTCTGTGCTTGCAGGAAGAAAAAAAACCAAACCTAGGAGAAGCGGAAATTAAATGACTAATGCAATGTCAGTCAATCTTTTAAACCAGAGCCTTATTAACAGCTAATCATTTTGTCATTTTGTCGCTCAAAGTAATGAATTTGATAGGAGGAGAAGGGAATGTTTTATGTTTATTTTTATTAGTTTTAAACAGAAACAGTTGTGGAAATATTATATTATAGAGACTTGCAGCATTTAAGTGGTTTCTGTTCAGCATATCCTATTTTTCTTCTGTGCCAGTATCTGATTGCCATAATTTTGAATAATCTGCTTGTCTTTCAAAAAAAAATTAAAAAGGATATTCATCTCAGGCATAGCATGGGGTTCCATCATTGAAGATGCATTAGGCTTTTGTTAGGTATTTCTTTACATCCTATTTATTCAGAAGTATCTAAGTAATTAATCGCTAGCAGGACAGTTATGCAGCTGAAAAGAACAGTGTATGTTTCTCAAACGACAGGGTCTAAAGATGAGAAAAAATAGAGGGAAAATCCCATGAATAACATTCTATTTCTAGAAGTGCAATGCATGGTTTTGTTTTATTTTAAAATTCTGTAGGCTACGGCTACCTATTAAGCACATACTAGTAGAATGTACGTTGCTGAGGATGGATTCTCTATCAATGTCCCTGTAGCTTTATCCTAAGAAATGGCAGGGGTCACCTCTGAATTGGGACTCCAGAGGACTCTCAAATTAAGTACTTTGAATATGGTGCCATTGTAAGGCTTGATCTAATGTTTGTGGGAATTTTCCATCAGCAAAAGCTGCAATATTGGTCATATAGAAAATAGAATCCACTATCACTTAGAGGGTTACAAATTTGGTTTACCTTAATGTTTCCTTTCATATGCTTCCATTATATTTATGTATTTACTTATTTTATATTTACTTACTGTGTACATGGTTATATTAGAGCTATATTTTGAAGGCCAGAGAACAGATCATGACTCTCAAGAAGTACAGCAAAAAAATAGTCCCTGATCTCCAGCTCAAGGCCAGCCTTCATTTACCATCAGTTAAGGTAGCAAGCAGATCAATATCTAGTAGCCTAGTGATGTATCTGGTGATTTACTTACTCGTTGACTGAAAAGTAATTGAGTGGATTGGAGTACATGTGACAATACTTCCCTAGTATTAGCAAAGATTCCATCTAATTTTTATTTTCAAACATGAATGTATGGAAATTCTCTCCACCAGGATGGAAGTATTTACTGCATAGAGAGAGAAACATGAAAGTGGCTAAACAAACACACTCCTTAAAGCCTGAACAGAACATACTACTCTATTCAAATTATAAAACGGTAGTTATAGGCATACCCTACTTCCAGATAGTTTGAAAAAAAGGAAGGAATGTATCTTCTGTTGACTCTTGCCAATGACAGAGAAAAAGATTTATCATACTGTCCACAATTTTACAGAGTTAAAGTAGGAACAAAGTGATTTTTACAAGACACTGAACTGAAGGTTATAGCTGGCTCCCGCTTGAGCCCTCGAGTGATTGGTTCTTCTCTGCCCTAAGAATTCAGCCATATTCACAAGTTTAATAAATTGATATAGATCAACTGTGACCACAGTAATTGTCATCATACCCACTCATCCTGTGGCAAATATGAGATAAAACCTATTAGCTAAAATATCAGTAACAGAAAACTATATGAATTTGTTATATCTTGCATTTTTCATGGTCTAGGAATACAGACAGAGTTCTGAAAGGTCAGGTGACGTACTGCTGACAGCTGTGGTAGTGAACTGGTGTGTTGGAGTCCTAAATATGGCACAGTATTTGAGCAGCAACCTTTCCAGCTTCCTGGATCAGATGATGTTCTGATTATCTTGCTTCTGGGATGTAAAAAAATTAGAAGAACAGGAATGCAAATTATTCCTATCAGTTTATGAATTTTAAAGATATTGTTTGAGTGTAAACCTATCATATGGCATATTTCAGTGAAAGTATTACTCAGGAGCCCGTGTGAAATGCTGAGTCCTCCTTTTTGCTATCTTTACATATCTATGTGTCCTTTGTGCTGCAGAAGAAATGCCCTTGTGGGAACTGATTGCTGCCATTAGGTTGTTGATTCAGCTGATTGCTGCTTTAGGCTGTTCATTCAGTCTCTGCTCTTCTCAGAGAAGTTTGTCCAGAGACTTCTGTAAAGCAGTTTCTTTTAAGAAGACAAAAAAATCTTCAAAGCATTACCAGGGATATTATTTCCTCTCTGTTTGTAGAGAGCAAAAGCATCAAAGAAATAGCTGGATCCATAATCTACAGCATATTCAGAAAAGACATAAATTTTGCAAATTACTCTATAATTAATTGAGAAATAAATTTTGCTATTGAAGAAAAAGTAGTTAAAGAATCACAGAATAATTTAGGTTGCAAAGGACCTCTGGAGGTTGTCTAAGGGCCAACATAGATCAGGAGGCTCAGGCCTGTGTCCAGTTGAATTCTCTGCTCTGTGGGTGGAAGCTACACAGTCTCGGCAGTTACTCATCAGTCCAGTGTTTGGCCAGCCCTCAAGACTGAAACCCAGTTTTCAGCAACTGAAACCAAATAATTTATTTATAATGAACTGGGGAAAAAAATCCAACTTCAAATATTTTTTTTCTTTTTTAACCAAAGATGTGTAGATTTTTCTACAGAGTTTTTAACTTTTTGATCAAAAAAGTATTCTCTGACTCAAGTGTTTCTGATAGTATTGGTCTACATTTTGAACATTTATACTTCAAGTGTTAGGAGCAATCAGCAAATATCACTTCTAGGTTAAAAAGCTGATTTTAAATACTTTTGATGAAAAGCAGCTTCAGCTATCCTTGTGTTGTAAGAGAATTTCAAAGTGACCACATGACTCTGAGAACAAATATATATAAAATGTCACCATTTAAATTCAACATTTAGACTAGAATTTGGGATATGGAGCCTTCAAGTATGAAATGTTTCTCAACACGAGAATGATCAGGGGACTGGAGCACTTCCCGTATGAAGATAGGCTGAGAAAGTTGGGGCTATTCAACCTGAAAAAGAGAAGGCTGCGTGGAGACCTCATAGCAGCCTTCCAGTATCTGAAGGGGGCCTATAAGTATGCTGGGGAGGGACTATCCATTAGGGACTGTAGCAATAGGACAAGAGGTAACGGGTTAAAACTTAAACAGAGAAAGTTTAGATTGGATATAATGAAGAAGTTCTTTACTGTAAGGGTGGTGAGGCTCTGAAATGAGTTGCCCAGGGGAGTTGTGAATGCCCCATTCCTAGCGGTGGTCAAGGCCAGGTTGGACAAAGCCTTGGGTGACATGGTTTAGTGTGAGGTGTTCCTGACCATGGCAGGGGGGTTGGAACTAGATGATCTTAAGGTCATTTCCAACCCTAACTATTCTATGATTCTATGATTCTAAGAGTATCCACGTTCTTCTCCTGAATGTTCTCTTATCATATGTACACATTCTCCATTTACAAATGCATATTTGATGCAAATATTCAGTGCTTTCTTAATACACAACCAATTTACCACACATGCAAACTCTGTCTCAGAATAAGAAGTCATCATTAAGAATGCTGATATTATCAATAAAATATGAAATGTTAGGGATAATAAAGTATAAAAATAGTGCACTGATTTTTACCTAATCATTCCTCAGTTCTGCACAATCAGGTCTTTTTCTCTTCAAGTAACATTGAATCATCGAATCATAGAATCAAGTAGGTTGGAAAAGACCTTTAAGATCATCAAATCCGACCATTACCCCAGGACTACCATATTAAAACCATGAGGAAATTAGCTAGCTCCCTGTACCATCAGCCTGTGAACACATGAAGAGATAAAGACTGGTAATGTTGGAAGAATAGTATTGAAATATTTTGGTTTATATGTAAAAGCACCATAATTTTTACTAATTTATTACAGCATTATTATTTTGATAACTTGTATTAAAGCCAGACATGTATACATGTATTTGGTAGTCACTGTTGAAAAAATTAGTGCAGGCAACTAGAACTGGAACATAGGATACATTCAGTATAGTAGTGTCTCACCTCCTGAACTGTTCTGTAAATGGTGTGTTGAACATTTCCATAATATATAAGCCAAGAATTTTAAAAATAGGAGCCTAAATTTAGATTCTTGTAGTCTATATTTAGATATACAAATAAATGACATATTTTTTTTGATAAATATTGAGTTCCAAAAGCATTTAACTCAACAAGAGTTCTTGGGTACTCAATAGTTCTGAAAATCAGGTTATTTGTTTATATGACTGAATATTGGCTTTTAGGAGTTAAATTCAGGTTTATCCTTTTGAAGATCTTAGCCATTGATCCAAATTTCTATCTAACAGAAATCAAAATTAACTTTGTCTTTGTTTTAAATAAGACTAGGAGTATATCCTTTCCTAAAATAAAAATCTATTCACAGCAGCATAATATATAGACAACTTGTGCAAATTTGAAGTCATGCCATTGTCTTACAGGCAAGTGACTGAAACACTAAGGCTGATAAATCATAAAACCAACTGAGCTTTCTCCCGATAACTGGACACACTTTAAGTGCCAAAAATATAAAATATAGGCTACCTTGTAATTTTTTTTTCTCTAATAAGTAATATGTCTCTCTGATAAGTAATATTGTATGGAAAGCCATGGTATGATCCTGCTTTAATAGAGAATAATATTTCAAAGTCCTTATTCCTTGAATATGCTTTGTTTAGTCATTTAGATCAATTATGGATGAGTTTCTATACAGAGTTAAGGGAAGTAGAATATTTGTTCCCTACATTTTAAGAATCATACCATTTTTAATGCACGATGTTTAATGAACTTTTTCCTACAAAGTGCTCCCATAATGTTACCAATTAAATCAGACCCCAAAGATGCTAATTTATAAAAGAAAATATTTCAGGAATCATAATGGCTGAATATATAACTTCTTTAAGAACAATTCTTCTACTTTGAACAATATGTTTATTCTGTAAAATAGTATTCCATGTCATGTTTTTTTTTTCTTTATACTGTAAAAATTAATCAGTATGAAATGAGAAGTGAGAAGCGACAAGGGTCTAAAGTTATTTTACCAATCTCCAGACATACCTGCTGCATACCTAGACCTTTATCCATGTTATTCTCTGGTGAACAGGAGGGAGGGATTCACATCTATCTTAGTTAAATGCTTATTATAGTCTCTGAATCAGAGTACAGCATTGTCCTTGAGAATTATTTGAAGCACAGTTGGTTAAAATGCTTTTATGCACCTTTGTCACATTAGAGACACTCAGAAAACTTTGTAGCTTGAGCAGTTTAAGAGCGAGCTAAATTTTGTGTGCCCTGCTAGGTTGATATGCTGATATGCTATTTGTAGCTGATTGCTTATTCTTTCTAAAAGTGTCTTATTTTGTCTCATTCAAAAACCAAACAAAATCCAATGACTCTGAGATATTTTAAAAAATATTTCAGAGTTTGTTTTTTTTTAATTTATACACTCAAGTCATTTCTGTGAATAAGTCATTAATGTCATGTTCCAAAGTTGTGAGTTACAGAAGACATGTAGGCTTCCAGTAACGTGATGTGACTTGGTAACCTCTAAAATTGTCTGAAAACAATATATATACTGGCAGATATATATATATATATACTTGCATATAGTTAATTACAGAAATGCACACTTATGTTTAAGATATTCAAAATATTTAAATGGGTTCAAGGGAAAAAAATAATTCATTTATAACTTCTGCAATGTGAAATTTAAAATAAAATACCTACTGCTCTAGTATAAGCATTGCTCTATTACTGTCCTCTATGCCTTCTTTTTGGATGTATCTAGGGATAAGTTGTCTTTAAATCTGTTGTTGCTACTCTATTAGAGCACTTAATTGACTAGATTGTGGCCTTAGTTCACAGTTCCAATAGAAAAATAATGCAGTATCTTAAGCACTTAATTAAACAAGCAACAGCCACATACAAAGTTATGTTCTATGTTTTATTGACAAATAGAATTATATTACATGGATCATTTTCTGGAGCATGCCCGAAATAAAAACAGGGCATCCTCTGATAAGTACAGCAAGACCTTAAAAAGAGCCCATAGAATCATAGAATCATAGAATAGTTAGGGTTGGGAAGGACCTTAAGATCATCTAGTTCCAACCCCCCTGCCATGGGCAGGGACACCTCACACTAAACCATGCCACCCAAGGCCTCATCCAACCTGGCCTTGAACACCGCCAAGGATGGAGCATTCACAACCTCCCTGAGCAACCCATTCCGGTGCCTCACTACCCTCACAGTTAAGAATTTCTTCATTATATCCAATCTAAACTTCCCCTGTTTCAGTTTGAACCCATTACCCCTTGTCCTGTCACTACAGTCCCTGATGAATAGTCCCTCCCCAGCATCCTTGTAGGCCCCCTTCAGATACTGGAAGGCTGCTATGAGGTCTCCACGCAGCCTTCTCTTCTCCAGGCTGAACAGCCCCAACTTTCTCAGCCTATCTTCATACGGGAGGTGCTCCACTCCCTTGATCATCCTCATGGCCCTCCTCTGGACTTGTTCCAACAGTTCCATCTCTCAAATTAAAAAAAATTAATCGGCTTTTTATTTGGTCTGTGCTAGACAACAGGCATAATTTTACAGAGTGGCTATCACAGAGACAAACTGGTAAGTACATAAGGCCTACTTGCTGACTTCTACTAGGCAGCATCTTAAACAGTCACTCCCTCACTTGCAGCAAATGAATTCTGAAACAGCCACTTGCCAGTGAGCCAAAGGAAAAGGATTCAGACTAGCCATCTTAGAAGTGGATGATATTTTGGTTTAGTTTCTCTACTTAGCACTGTCCCAAAGAGCTGTGTCCATGCTTGTAAGTAAAATGATTGGGTGTCTGCTCTGATCCCTGAGGGCATGTGGCACAGCACAGCACATGTCCACACAGTTGAAATCTCATCATCTCAAAAAGCAATATACTATCATCCATACTGTTTCTTGGTAACATTTTTTGAATTATTCACTTCTCTCAAATATGCCTGAGTGCTGTATGGAAAGGATGCAAGTTCAACCAAGGCAAACCAACCTAGGGAGTGTTCGAGCGTGTACTTTGGCTCTGCCTAATTTAGTAGTACAGTGGTAGCCAATCTGAACTTACTACGTTCATCAATACAAACAGCTCACATCTTGATTCACACATGAAAAGCTTTTAAACATTTTAAATAAGTTCAGAAACTTTATGAGGACTATAATGTGTGTTACGTACAGAGAAAGTGAATGTAGGCATGAACTATGTCTCTCTTTTCTGTGCAATGCGTAGGCATGCATTTAAAAGGGAAATGAATATCTTTCCATCTGTTGAGAAGTCATGATATATGGTTTCAAACTTGCTATTTTCAGTCTTTCCCCATGGAGCTATGCTACCTAATAAATGGACAGCTAACTGGTTTATAAACTGCAGTGAATATTTGCAGATCTAGGATAGATTCCAATAATTAAACTCATTAAAATATTTCAAAAGTCCATTAGATAAATTAGATGGTACATGATCATTTAAAAATGTCATCTTATGATTTTTTTTAATTTTAAATAATTATATTTTATTTAAAACCTTAGTAGACAGAAAAAGTAGCAATTTAATGGTGAATTCAATGAGGCTTTTAAAAAGCTTTTCCAGAAATATTCCTGCCATTTAAGAAAGCCTGTGACACACAAAGGTGGCATAGGTGGCATAGGTGCTTGTGGTACTCTGAGGGGCATAATACATGAAACAGAAGCCAAGTACCTCCAGCAAATTTAGTTGTACTAATAGCCTAGCATAAGACCCCTCATAATTTTCCTTGCTATGATAGTTAAGTAAGATCAGTTTCAAAAAAATGTGGTCTTAAAGAAACTGCTTCAATTCCAAGCATTTTTATATCCTGAAAAGGTGGATGAAATCTACTTTCTGCCATAGCAGGTTGTTTGTGCTACCATCTACTTGGAGACATAGAATCTAGCAGTCTCTTATTACACATCTTGAGGGGCAAGGAAGCTCATGTTCACAGCAAAAGCAAATTCTTTAACTAACAATCGCTCCTTCAATCCTGTTGGGGTTACTTTGGATAGGAGACCATCCAAATGAACAACACTTGTTTATTGCACTAGCTCTTCAAATAGTTCTTTCTCTGACTATTGGAAAGATCTATACTCTGCTTTGCGAAGAAAAAAAGTTTCTGAGTTCCGGAAACTTAGCAGCATGTATGAAAGCTACAAAGCTAAGTCCTTTCAAAACATCAAGTCTCCATCAATGCTTTGATGAACTTCTAGTGCAGTTTGCCAGGGTAAATGGCCATCTCATCGCTATGCTGACTCAAAGAGTATAAAGAAACATGCTGCATAAGCCAATGCAAGTAACAGATAATAAGATGTTACCTGAAAAAGAATCTGTTCTGGGAGTGCTCCTCAGCCTCACTTGCAGAATGACAACTTATGCAACAATATATTATATTGTGCAACTGATAGCTGTTATTGTTTTACTTTGTTGCTACAGATGTGGTCCTGTATATTGTTAATATCTGCTCTGCATGAGCTCACTTAAGTCATGAGGGAAAGGGAAGGGCCTTCTCTACTTCAGCTCTGTGAGTGAAGGCTGACTCTTAATTTAGACATAAACAGCAGAAACTGAATTTTCTGTTTCCGTGTATCTAGGCACTTGCTCTTTTCTTTTCATGTTTACTGTTATGATTGCATCAGGCAAAAATCTTCTCCCAGAATCTTGAAAGCATCATTTATAAATGCTTGTCTTGTGTAGCCGCAAATGAAATAAATGGGATTTCATCTCACACTGGGCCAAGTTTGTGTTCTGTGAATGTTAGCTTAAGGAGAAACTATGGCAAATGCTGAATATGTGTGGAAACTGAAAAGTAAGACTGGGAGACATTTGGGTGTGTAATAAAGGCACGTTTAATCTGAAGTGTTGCCCAGGGTGATATTTAAACTAAGCACTACTGGTTTCCAGCAGCTTTTTTTTTTTTTTTTTTTTTTTTTTTGATCTGTTGGTACTGTTGCTGTTGTTTTAAGCTTAATTTTGCTTTCATCTGAACAGTTACTCTGGGAATAACATACAAACTGAGTAAAACTGTCCAAGTTTCTGAATATGTAATCAGGATTTAGAAAACTTCCCTGTCACTAAAATGAAATTTTGTCTAGCTGTAGACTGCAGGTTGAATGTTTTAATTACATTATCCATTGCACAGGATACATGACCTTTGGGTTTAATACACATCCTTGGACCTTTGGGAAGAGACAGTTGTATGCTGAAATACCCATGAAGCAGACCGAGAGTCAGTAGCTACCAATGACCCACTGTCTCCTTCTGCCCATCTCCATTTTTCTTTTCTGCCAATTAAGTCTGCAGTATCTCAGGCTAAAATCTTAGCACTTAAATAGAGTTCATTTTTACTCATTGTCATACTCCTCAAATGAAATTATCTTGTGAAGTACTAGTGGATTTCACAGAATCTTTTAATTTCAAATACACTTGTAATTTTTTTCTCTCTACCTATTCCCTAATCTTTTCATTGCAAAAACAAAACTAATCTAAACTAAACTTTTTTTTTAATATATTTATATGTACTTCAATGCCTTATAACTTGACTTCTCTTTAGTAATATTGTCAACTAAAATGGGCAAATAGGTTTTATAATATTATCTTAATAGTCCAAGAACCACTGTGACCCTGTTGGAGAGAAGAATGTGCAGTTAAGCACTGAGGAATACTTGAGCTGAGGTACTGCCATTAACCATTGGCTTTGGCAGCATAACTAAGTGAAGAAGTCCTGGCCCTCCCTGTCCCTATTCCCAATAGCTCACTCCCACCCCTGGAGCTTATTCTGAACCTAAAATATTTTATTTTCTGTGGTCTACAATGCAGGGATATAGAGATAACATATTGAGATGGGAAATGAGAGACAATGAATCATTAGGACAAAAAAAAGTGAAATGAACTTACATATCTACAAACTTGGACAATATTTCTTTACACATGATACACTAAGTGCTGTACAAGATGGGATTCAAAACATAACAAGGATTTCTTCAAAAATCCTAGACAATTATAATAGAGGCTCCTGTTAGTCTCTTTGCGCGCAGATTGATCTAAGCTAAAGGTGAGGATGATGAGAGGAACACACTGGAATTAAATTTGAATGGATGACCTGGTCACTCATTTGGCCAGAGATATCTTGTTTGGCTTTTTTTTATACATATATATATATAGAATCATTGAGTAGTTAGGGTTGGAAAGGACCTTAAGATCATCTAGTTCCAAACCCTGTGCCATGGGCAGGGACACCTCACACTAAACCATGTCACCTGGCCTTTACCACCACCAGGGATGGAGCAGTCACAGCTTCTTTTGGCAAACCATTCCGGTGCATCACCACCCTTACAGTAAAGAACTTCTTCATTATATCCAATCTAAACTTCCCCTGTTTAAGTTTGAACGCATTACCCCTTGTCCTATCACTACAGTCCCTAATGAATAGTCCCTCCCCAGCATCCTTGTAGGCCCCCTTCAGATAATGGAAGGCTGCTTTGAGGTCTCCATGCAGCCTTCTCTTCTCCAGGCTGAATAGCCCCAACTTTCTCAACCTATCTTCATATGGGAGGTGCTCCACTCCCCTGATCATCCTCATGGCCCTCCTCTGGACTTGTTCCAACAGTTCCATGTCCTTTTTATGTTGAGGACACCAGAACTGCACACAATACTCCAAGTGAGGTCTCCCGAGAGCAGAGTAGAGGGGCAGGATCACCTCCTTTGACCTGCTGGTCACGCTCCTTTTGATGCAGCCCAGGATATGGTTGCCTTTCTGGGCTGTGAGTGCACACTGAAGCTGGCTCATGTTCATTTTCTCATCGACCAACACCCCCAAGTCCTTCTCTGCAGGGCTGCTCTGAATCTCTTCTCTGCCCAACCTGTAGCTGTGCCTGGGATTGCTCTGACCCAGGTGTAGGACCTTGCACTTGGCATGGTTAAACTTCATCAGGTTGGCATCTGCTCACCTCACAAGCGTGTCAAGGTTCCTCTGGATGGCATCCCTTCCCTCCAGTGTATCAACCGAACCACACAGCTTGGTGTCATCGGCAAACTTGCTGAGGGGACACTCAATCCCACTGTCCATGTCATTGACAAAGATGTTGAGCAAGACTGATCCCAACACCAATCCCTGAGGGACACCACTCGCCACTGGTCTCCAGCTGGACATTGAGCCATATATAAATGAAGCTTTTAAGTGTTGGTGTTGTGGGTTTTTTTTGTTTGTTTTTTCATTTTCTGGTAGTAACAGCCAGAACATCATGTTTCTTTGCATTAGTAAAAATGGGGTATATGACATCTCTCACTTGCTGCATTTGCTTTAGCGATCACCCCTATGTGAATGTGTGCATGCATCCTCCATGTGTCACAGCACTTCATTAACTTCTAATTTCATTACAGACTAGGTTAAAAAGAAAGACATGCTACAAAAGCAGCATCTTTATTCAAATGTGTGACTTTCATGCTTTCTGATTTATTAGCGTAATATAGTATAACGCAATATCACATAAACACAACATATTTATCCATCACATCTTTCCAGTAACTTGTGATAAACATAAAAAGATTGAATGCATATCTTTCATATGAAGCCTCTGATACCAAGGCATTAACTTTTAAATAACACTGATAGAGGTACAGTGGATACTGTTATTCCAGAACAATTTCTTCTCCCCAGATACCATTGCGTGTTAACTATTTTGCCCTCTCACTTTCTTAATCATCAATTTCTTCTTAAAGTATTTTGAATGTTAAATTCTGCCTTGGCTATTCTGGGGCTGTTCTTCCAATGATGAGGATAATGGACAGTTTTCCTTCTCCTGTGATAATGTAGAGATGCTATGTTGTATCATTTGATATTTTACCTGAATGCTAATTAACTGAAAGTCCCACATGACATCCTTGTCTCTAAATTGGAGAGACATCAATTTGATGGGTGGACCACTCGGTGGATAAAGAACTGGCTGGATGGCCGCACGCAAAGAGTTGTGGTCAATGGCTCAATGCCCTGCTGGAAACCGGTAACGAGTGGTGTCCCTCAGGGATCGGTGTTGGGACCGGTCTTGTTCAACATCTTTGTCAGTGACATGGACAGTGGGATTGAGTGCGCCCTCAGCAAGTTTGCCAATGACACCAAGCTGTGTGGTTCGGTTGATACTCCGGAGGGAAGGGATGCCATCCAGAGGGACCTTGACACGCTTGTGAGGTGGGCTGATGCCAACCTGATGAAGTTTAACCATGCCAAGTGCAAGGTCCTACACGTGGGTCAGAGCAATCCCAGGCACAGCTACAGGTTGGGCAGAGAAGAGATTCAGAGCAGCCCTGCAGAGAAGGACTTGGGGGTGTTGGTCGATGAAAAAATGAACATGAGCCAGCTTCAGTGTGTGCTCGCAGCCCAGAAAGCCAACCGTAT
Source organism: Psittacula echo (assembly GCF_963264785.1). NCBI lineage: Eukaryota > Metazoa > Chordata > Aves > Psittaciformes > Psittacidae > Psittacula > Psittacula echo. The sequence continues at coordinate 94,993,024 of NC_137737.1, read as the reverse complement.
CCTGGGCTGCATCAAGAGGATCGTGACCAGCAGGTCAAAGGAGGTGATCCTGCCCCTCTACTCTGCTCTCGTGAGACCTCACTTAGAGTATTGTGTACAATTCTGGTGTCCTCAACATAAAAAGGACATGGAACTGTTGGAACAAGTCCAGAGGAGGGCCACGAGAATGATCAGGGGACTGGAGCACCTCCGGTATGGAGACAGGCTGAGAAAGTTGGGGCTGTTCAGCCTGGAGAAGAGAAGGCTGCATGGAGACTTCAAAGCAGCCTTCCAGTATCTGAAGGGGGCCTACAAGGATGCTGGGGAGGGACTATCCATTAGGGACTGTAGTGACAGGACAAGGGGTAACGGGTTCAAACTGAAACAGGGGAAGTTTAGATTGGATCTAAGGAAGAAATTCTTTACTGAGAGGGTGGTGAGGCATTGGAATGAGTTGCCCAGGGAGGCTGTGAATGCTCCATCCTTGGCGGTGTTCAAGGCCAGGTTGGATGAGGCCTTGGGTAACATGGTTTAGTGTGGGGTGTCCCTGCCCATGGCAGGGGGGTTGGAACTAGATGATCTTAAGGTCCTTTCCAACCCTAACTATTCTATGATTCTATGATTCTATGATATGACTAGTATGGCATTTCACTAAGGGAGAAAGTTCCCATATTCTTGTATACACCATTTACAATACTTTGGCACAATTATAACCCTCAATTATAAAAGCTGCCAAAACCAAGTATTTTAAGGTCAAAGAAAGTAAGTGGAAAAACATTAAGTAAATTCGAGTCAAGTAAGAGTAGTATTGACTTCAATACTTCTTTTTACCATAAGACATTGCTCTGGTAATTTGATTTTTATTATATTATTTTTATAGGTTCCCAGATACATTTCATACTTAGTGTTTGAAATTTCAGAATTGTATTTCATGTAAGTTACCAATATACTAACAAAATATTTTCTGCTCTTTAAATGACAGTTTCCACCTTACAGTGGAGGTATATTAATTACTAATTGCTGTTGAGACCTTTACATGTTAAGCCAGAGACCTATCAGACTTCACCATGGCTTCTTCTATATTTATAAATAATGTTTGGCATATTTCTGACATCAGTTTCTCATTTGCAGTGTAAACTAATAACGTAAGATGGAATGGAGAGACACAGAGATAATCCTCAGTGACCCTTGGGGTCACCCTGTGCTTTGCTATAAAGATGAAAAGAAATGAGCTGCAGCTCAGCCCTTTAAATTAACAGCAAAAGATATCAAATCCTTAAACCATTTAACAACTTAATTTGACTTGGTTTTGTTTTTCTTTTATTTCTTGTGGGAGAAGGAAATGGAAAAGCCTGATTAGAGTGGGGTTCTAATTCTACCAGTCTTTGAACTAACATTTGGAAGCATGGGCTCACTTAATATTTAAATTATTTTACTATATATCCAGTGAGTTTACATATACTGCAATGTGTTATTAGAACCATTCTCTAACAAATGTGATGCATGCTACAGTTTAGCTCTAGATAGGTAATTATTTTAGACCATTAATTTAGAAATTAATATTGCTAATGACTTTAATCTTTTAGATTCTCTTGTTTTTCCTATGGCCTCTTCAAAGCAACTAAAATAAAACACACTACAATTCCACAACAGGAAATTTGTATTTCATTGAAAGATACTTTTCAGTCTTTTCCTTTTTTCAGTCTTTTCACAGAGTCTTGGTTATGATTTAAGTAGCTAAAAATGTAGTTCTTTCTCCTCCTTTCAGATATTTTTATTATTATTGTTCTTGGTTACCACTATGATGATGATAATTTAACTTGTTATATTTCTTCATATGCAGTAAAAACATATTTTTGGATCCAACATAATCATTACTACACAGCATTAGATTATTATGCTACCAGTTTAGGATTGCTTTTGACTTCATTGTGAAACCTGACAGGAAAATAAGATGGATTACATGGCTACCAGCTGAGCTAAAGTTTAAATTACTTTTTTGCATCCTTGGGAATAAAGCTTCCTCCTCTCCCAAATTAAAAAAAGACCCAAAACCAACAACAAAACAGAACAAAACAGCAACAAAAGACAAAACAAACACACCAACATCTGATCTAACAAAAATGGGACTAGCAGTGATAAAAGTAGTTAGAATAAAATGTACTTTGCATCTAGCAGAAGATGTCACAGTGTTGTGAGCTTCCAGCATGAGAAGAAGGCAGGTTTGAATATTGATCTTTTGAAGCACCATTAGCTATATGCTGAGCATTGCTGACATCACAGATTGATGTCTCTTTAAACACTGTCTCATATTGAATCACTTGGGGAAACCAGCTATTGACTTTGGATGTTTGTGCCGTTCAGCCACTGGAGAATGCTCTTTTTCTATTTCTCTCTCCCTCTGTCTGTCTGTTTGTATCTCTCTTGAATACACACATGCATACATGCAAACACAAAGACATATGCTTGTCCTTTTTGTTAGGGAATATTGTCCTCATTTTTTGTGAAACTATAAGTTGCCAAAGTACTCTTATACTTCTTTATTACATCTGTACTTTACAACATGTAGGTTACGGTGTTTATAGTGAGGCAAAGCTCTTCTTACTGATTTAAGGTATTGAGATAGTATGCAGGAAGGTCTAAAGGAATGAGCATCATCTTGTCTGTGCAGACCTTCAATTCACCTTGTAAAGTGAGGTGACCATAATAGCCTCCAGAGGACTGCTATAAGAATCAATAAAGACGAAGAAACCAAAGCCCTTCTGAGGTGCTGGTGGTGGTGATTTGTGTCTGTATGTGTGCCTGCCTCTATACGTACAGATGAAGAGAGCTGGCTTCTGATGAAAAGGAATGCAAATGTTAAAGGCATTGATCAGCACTCATCTCCGTTCAACCTCATGTCCTCTGTTGCATCAATACATTGGAAACATAATTTGTATCAGCAGTTGTTTCTTTAATTAAGATCTCTTCCAAATCTTTCTCATTGATTCATGCCATTAACTTATTGATCACCTTGCTTATGCTGAGATGGTAGTTTTTGCTGAGAGAGGGTATCTCTCTCAGTTCATGATGCTGGTGCACTACAAACATCTTCTTGGCAACTAACAGGAAAAATGGACCTCAGTCAGCTTTGGCACTGCTTTAACAGTACACAGAGGGTTTTTTGGGGTAAGAAAAAAGGAAAAACAACTCCAAAAATAATCATTTGCTATCTCAGAACTTTGAAAGTCTGCCACAAAAGGGAGAGTATTGAATATCTTTTAAAACATTGCTTAAAAACTAACTTGTCGAAAGACAACATGCAAAAAATATTATAGCCATCAGGTATATTGCATATGCAATCTCCATATGTTAATGACTAATAACCAGGAAATAAATGACAGAATTTGAGCTGAAATGTGACATATATTTAAGGAATTAATGAAGAGTAACTGATGACTCATTTAATCAAATAGTTGTTAAAAAATTACCAAGGCAGGGTGAGGTTAAGGCTAGGTAAAAGTTGAAAAATGAAAGCTCCACAAGTATTTTATTGTAATTCTGCATATTTCATCTCTTTGCATGGTCCTCTGATGTTAGTTTGTCATAAATACTGTAGCAAGCAGGCTTACTGGTCAGTATGTTCATAGATACAGAATTTCATATGGATACCAGAGTGTCAAATTTAATGTTTGTAGAGGAAACCTGAGTTGGGCAGAACGAAAATCAAACTATGTCATCTCTATCTCTTTAGATAGTCAAGTAGTGGATGTTGCACACATTTGAAGTGGTTATGAATTCATGAAAGGGTGAATCTGCAAAATCCACAGATGAAGATTTATTCAGTGAGATTATTTAGTTCTAAGGTTCTTCTCTGACTCACATGGACTTCTTGATGTCTTGCTAGAATTACAGGGAGATGCACATAAGCTAAAACTGACCTTGTGAGGCTTTGAACAAGACAACCTGAATTTGTACAAGATATGGCTTTCATAAATAATGTGCTCTCCCTTGAGAACTTCCACAGAAACCGTGTCTAACTATATGAATATTCATGTAGCTATATGAGTAAAATGTGGGAAAATATGCCCTATATTTCTCAGAACTCTGATTTTCCTTTAAAGTATCTATTTACTTGGAGATCCCTATCTTGGCCATGATAGATGAGTATCTACAACTGTCTCTGTCCAGAAGCAGCAAAGCCAGGCTTGAGTGTCTGAACCTAAAAGGCCTCCAGTTTATAAGGTAGCTGGAAGTTGTGTAGATTGTGCCTTGTGCAGCTTCCTTGGGGATCGGAAGACACAAGCCTCTCACTGCCCTTCTAACCCTGTTGCTAAAAACTGCACCTTCATGTCTGTGAGGTAGCAAGAAGTGCAATGATAAATGAGTTGGAGAAGCCATAGAGCACATAACAGTCATCAGTTTTCTGCTTTTTGGCCCCTTAATGGAAGAATGGATGAGAGCACAGCTAAAATTCAGTTTCAAAAGCACAAGCGGCCCATGAAATCCACAGTGCCTGGTTTACCTGGTGTGGGGCAAAAAGGCAGAATTTATGGTACACTTCACTGTAACTGGAAACAGCTTGCAACTTCCTTTGCTTTTAGAAGAATATGCCTCAAAAATAGTGCTCAGAGATAAGCACCAGAGATATAGCACATCCACTGTACAGCAAATTGCACCAAAATCACATTTAGGTTCAGACTCTATCAGTAGGAGAACTGTTTGCTTGTTGTTTTCTTTGATAGTTTGTCTCCCAGAAAAATTGAATACTAGTTTGGGATTGTGGGATAAGAAAATCAGATGAATGTGGTGGTTAAAATGATCAGGAGCTAAATAGCTTGGTTTTGATAAGAGCTAAATCTGACCTAAACTCAGCCATTTCTCCTGCCTGAATTAGATCTTTAAAGTAAATTCTAGGGTATGTGAATTGAGGAATGGAGATGCCTTTACCAGAGTTTTCAGGTGAAGTTTTAGGGATTTACTTTAGATTTCAATGGACACAGCATTTGTCCATTATTTTAGTATGCAAACAACTTAAGATTTGATCAAATGATGCCAATTCAGATTTTCAAGGTTGTTTTACAGAATGGGTGAAATCCTGGCAGAGAACCCTTCAAAATTAATTTAGCTAATTGGTGGATTCTCCTCTGCAATCTGAAGTAAGAGTGAGTATGGATCACTGTTTTCATTAAGCTGCTTTCTAATCCATTTAGTTAATTTGGAGTTTGAACTGCATATAGACAAGACCTTACGTTCTGCTACAAAGTTCATCTCAAAAGGAGAAAATATGAGAAACTGCTTACTCAGAGGCTTACAAAATATAGTAAGAAAAAAAGCCAAACCCCACACTAAGAAACCTTTAACACAATGGATTAAGTGTTCGCTATTTGTTTGTTTTTAGCATTTGAGGCATACAGGGAAATTTTATGCTATTTACAGGGTAGCCTGATATGCAGACTGTGCAGGATAGTCCTCTCAGACAGAAATGTACTAATCCTGATGGGCATAAGAACACCCTAGTAAGAAAAGTCTGTGGGGCTTGCTTGCTTAAGCGTACTTTGCATGTTCTTATTTGTTAAAGTTTTCACAGAAACAAATTTGCATGAGAAAAATGAGAGAAAAAGTTTTCTTAATTGAGAATACCTCATTCCAAAAGAGGTATGATGAGATTTCAGGAAAAAATTGAGACTTCACTGCAATGGCTACCATTTATAAAGTTTCTACAGGCAACTCTTTGTCCTGTTGCTCCTTATATAGGGCAGGGCCATTCAGGGCTGGTGTCCCCCACAGCCCCAGTAATAATAACTGAGATACCGCATGCTCTCAGTAAGCAGAAGAAATACTTCAAAGAAGCTAGGACGATAGTACTGGGATGTTCTATTTGTTTAAGTATTTTCCAATAAAAATATTTAAATAAAATTTTCCTGCTCAGCTTGAGTTATAAAAGAAAACTTGCAAAAAATAAACTTTGTTCATCACTTAGAAACTGACTTCCAACTGATTTCCTTTTCAGACACTGCTGAATCTGGCTATCTTTGTCCAGTAATTGAAAAAGTAGAACTAATCTGTAATATTAGCAAACTGTATCTTTACTGCTGGAGTGAAGAATGGATTTCTTATTGGTTACCAGGCACTGAATTTGAAAGTTAAACACTTTAAGATAGATAAATATTACAGGAGAAATATTTTTTTTTTCTTATTCTTAGAAGAGATACACTTATAAAAAAAACTTGTGGATGTCCAGGAAATGTTATCAACCCTATACGGGTTTTGTAAACCTAGCCAAACCTAGCTATTACAGCTCCTGCTGTGTAGCTGATATTAACTATTGTACTGTTGCGATCATTTGGATTGTAATTCAAAACCTGTTGTTTGTATATAAGGAAGTAAAAACATGAGAAATTACTGAACATTGGGGCTTATATTGTGATCATTCAACTGGGGTTTTCTTGTAAGGCAAAGATTTTATTTCGTGAACATTGATACCATCTTTTTAGTGTGGTGACAATAGTTTCATAGAGAAGGGACTTTTATGTTTTTGAATCAAGGAAATGTATAAAGATATAATTCTCTTTGAAATTCTGTATTGACTTTTCTAGAAGTCTAGAAGGCTTTTCCAGTCTGTATTTTATTGGGAACTGGGAGCAGTTGTGAAGATTGATTAATTTTGCTGTATCTGACACTGTAAGAACTGTACAAAACTGTAACTGGCAGAAAGGTTGGCATTCATCTTAAGTCACTTAGATGTTCACAGCGTAGACCTTGACTCTGAGTTGTCTAGACTTCCTTTAAGTCAGTTCTTTACAGTTGTTCTTTATAAATTGCAAAGAGAATTTAAATTACTAGGTTCAATATACATGTCTACAGGAGTTTAAAGCTAATGCTCTCTGAGAATGACTTAGATGTTGTGGGTGCTGAAATTTTCTTGGAATGCAAGGGGCCACTGGGAAAATTAATAAAACATAAATCCTTTGAGGATTAGAAAATACATGGACACTCCACCTGGTTGAGGAAACCTAAAATACAAGCTTTTGAAGGCTAGGAGACTACTTGTCCATGTATCTTCAAACACTTTGTTTTCATGCTCCTCACTAGCAAACTACTTATTGCTGTTGGCAGGGACAGGTTAGTGGGCTACATGCACCTTTGCTTTCATTCTATGCCCAGTCTCTTGTTATGATGCTGCTACAGTTACAAACAGAAGGGGGGGTGGGGGTGGGGGGGTGTGCTACTGTAAAGTTATCTTTCTGCTGGCTACAAGAATGCTTTATATTAAAAATATCTATCAAAAGTAACAACTAAAAAGGTGTGATGGATCTTTAAAGAATGTTAGCATATTTAAAAGACAGTGGGCCAGTTTACTAGCTAGAGCTTCTTTTATTCTATCTGTAGGTGCCTAGAAGCTTTACCTTACCAAAGGTGAAATCTGGAGACTAAAGGAGACTGATCAGCTGAAAAGTGCTTCTGAGAAAGATTGTGCTGGGGATAAGGCATTTGAAAGCACATTACCAGCTGCTGGCACGTGGCCAGGATACAAAGTATTATGGCATGAGCTAAAAGGAATACTGTTTCATCCGTTGTTTAAGCTCTGGTTTCCTCTAAAAAGTTTTTCTCCTCACCTAATAAAAATACAGTGTTCCAAAGTCATCTGCTCACTGATGTTAATTCCATGAAATCACCTCCTGAGGTAAGCTATGACAGATCTATCTGGTCTGTCGTCCAGGGCACAGCCTAGAAAGGGAGTACTTATATGCTCCCATCCTGAGAAAGAAGGAACAGCTAAAACCTGGCCCAAGAAGTACTGTATTCAGAAGGGTCCAAGAAGTCCAGTGTGAAAGTAGCCTACTGGCTGTGACTGTGATATGGTGCAAGTAATGTCTTCTCCAGTCACCACAGCTATTCCGTTACACTGAAAGACATTGAGATATTTCTCACTTCTGTTGTTAGAGAAATTATTTCTATAAATAATTTAATTTCCACTCTCTATAAGTAATCAAGCATTGTTTATTTATTCAAGATAAAGTGAACTTTTGAGAGGTTGACTCAATAGCTCTGTCATCAGGGTATTCTTATTTTTCAGATGTGTAAGTCAGTCATTTGGTAAATATGGTGAATACATCCTGTTCCAGCAACGTTTCTGACTGATTAAATCTAACCATCTCGACAAACAGTCTAGCTGTCACATGAATATTACTTGATCTCAAAAACCCCTCAAAACAGTTTATTTTAACAAAAACTGATATCAGCTGTCACAAAAATGCAAAACAGTGAGTGTGAAGCGGTTTTCCAGAATGCCACTTATCTATTCCAAAGAACTTCAGCTAAGATATTCACCATTATGGTATCTAAAAATGTTTTTATCCTACTTATTTGTCATTGCATAAATAATGATTAGTTGGAACACAGTATCTGGATGCGTTGACTGTGTACACAAGGATAGATCATGGCCAAGACAATGACTTTAGGTGAGGTCTTATCAGCACATCAAGATATCATCTTGAATAAGAAAAAAAATGCCTCATCTTGAATGAATGAGTAAACAGTTTTGCACGGATAGATACAGATAGTAAGAGTGACCTAAGCTTCAGGTTATGCAGATAAAGTTCCTGAGTATTTTGACTGTTAGGCGTGAAAAATATTTGGTAGAAGACAGGAAACAAAAGAAGGATCTATTTCTGTCATAGCTTCAAAGAACAAAGCTCTTGAAATATCTTCTCAATAAATCCATATCTATATAAATGAATATCTTGTGAAGTTTGTGGAATCATTTTAACTTGAAAACCCTCACCAGAATAACCTTAAATTAGAACCACAAATTCTACTGAGGAAGCGCACTGATTTTCAAAGGAGAGTGAAATACAGGTTTCAGAGTTATGGGTGCTCAAATATTCTTAATTTAAAACACAGTGGAGTTATCACTAAAATATAATATTATCCTGGCCCTGCAGTTCTTCTGTGTATTTAACTACCATTGTAGTGAACACAGCATTTCATCAAGATAGTTACAGAGCTAGACTTCAGTATGTCTTTGTTTCTTTCTGATGATTTATTTGGAAAATGTTGTATTTGGCAATAGTAACAATAGAAACATATTTTGCATCTTAAACAGAAAACTAAAACTCCAACTGTGCAAACACTTAGGCAGGTGTTCATTTTTGTGCATTATGAATATCTCTTTGCAAAATTCAAGACTTCAATACTCCACTTCTGTTGTTGTTCACAAAACTTTTCACGGTACACCTGAGCTTCTTTTTTACGAGTTTTCATATATTTTACGAAAGTACACCCTCTAGCATATTTCCTTAAACTCTTCTTTTTCATATTAGCTATGTTATAATGGATACACCCTACTATTCTAGTTGGTTTCTTTTGCAACTTTATTTGATATAAGAAGCTGAATGTGTGCTATATCTACGATACTTCATGAACATAAGAACTGTTATTTTAAGCAGTATAACATTCAGTTTGCTTTTTATTACTGTAACACATCATCAGACTATTTTTTTACATAATGTGTGGGATTTGTACCCACTATCACTAGGACTGAATCTAGCCCATCATGGCTGGTCAACACTCACTGTGTTCATCCCAGTGTACAACTGTGGGTGGTATGTGATCTACATTAAGGATCATGTAGGCAGCACAAGTGGACACATTATAACAGATCCCTGTAAAGTGCCATTGCAGAAACCTTGTAAAATTGAGAAAATCTCACTAAACAGTGAAGGAATGCTTCTTTTCAGTCTTATTTGGGGATTTTTTTTTATGTGGTATTTTCGATGGATCCTCTTACTCAAAATCCATCAACTCATCTGATACCACTGGAACCTGTGAAGTGTTAACTCTTAACCTCATCCTTTTGGAAGATGACTTAAAATGGGTAAAAGGATGTGTGTTATGTGGAGAAGGGGGATATATATTAAAAAAAGTAAATAATGGTGTGATAGGGATAAGGGGCAGGGGGGCTGATGGTTTAAATCTCCGTGGGCCTCGGAATCGAGCCTGTTTCAGTCAGATTGTGGCCCCGCTAACAAATCCAATAGCAGCTAATCTGATCATCTGCTCTCTAGTTTTCATGCTGTGTTTTCTTCAGAGTTCCTTCTCCTAGTTCCAGTCTGTGACAGTGTGATAAGACACAAGAAATTTAGTCATCATTGCTGCTGTAAAGGAGCTCAGAGAAGGGATTATGATATTCCATAACCCTTACATTAGACACGGACAGGGCCAACCACTGCTGTGATTACAGGCCTGAACATTGCTGTTATTTTTTCCACCTCCCTCCTGCTATTCATTTATTTATTTATTTTGAAATTTTTTTTAATTTTTTTTTCAGAGAAAGCTTTAAAAGATTTGCTGAGAAATAGTCACCATCACAATCATCGTCCTAAATCTTGTTGTATAGAACTCAGAAGTTGTGCAGCTCAGAAGGTTGTTACACTTCTAACCAGCATGGCCGAGATAACTCTCAAGCAAGTTATCAAAAACACTCATCCACTATTGTGTCATTATTAGGAAATTCAATCAGTGCAAGCTGAACAAATCAACATGGGATACAGAGAAGATGCCACAGGGAGCGCTGATTTGGGAAAAATATAATTTACTGCTGAGGGAAATCAGAGATTAGGTAGCCTTTCCTTTGTTCTACACATGGCAATATTTGTGATGAATACATTATTTGTGGCACTTCTTTCTTCTGGGTATCAAGTAAGTTTGTAGTGCTGTCACTGAACCAGTAACTATGCTTGTGTTAGCTGACATTCCAGCACCAAGTCTCTTTACACTATCTGTGACTCTTATCCCCATAAAGAAGGGTCTTCCTTGAAAAAAAAAAAAAAAACAAACCAAAATTAAAATATGGGTGACGATGGAAGTGTGAGGTGTCCCTGCCCATGGCAGGTGGGATGGAACTAGATGATCTTAAGGCCCTTTCCAACCCTAACTATTCCATGATTCTATGATTCTATGAAGTTGGATTGCCCACTCTCATCGAAGTAATAAAATAGTCTGGAAATAATCTGTTCTGTTGTTTGTTTGCATTAAAAGCAAGAAGTGAGAGAGTTTTAAAATTGGCTTAAGCTGTTATTTAAAGATTGCTTCTTGCATTTCAAAAGGAATCCCCATCACTGGCATTGTTATTTGGTTTGCAGCATTATTACAAGGAAAGGTACTGAATGGAAACGTAAGCCATATGCCTGAGTCCAAAGAAAGAGAGTGCATGAAGCAACAGGCAGAGACACGGCATTCAGCTGGAATGTTCTGCATCTCTGAACACATGTGGTGTGCAGTGCTGTTCTGCTTTGCTTTCCTAGGAGGACCCAGACAGATCCAGAAATAGCTATGTGACAGTTACTGGACTGGCTCAGTAGCTGCTTCTGAGACTGTATAAGATTTCATAGTGCATGAACCATCTGAGAAGACATGCCTAGTCACCACCAAATTCTGAGCAAAGAAGAAAGGTTTTAATTACAGCAGCAAAAGGCAGATCTGTAGACTTTTCCGTGGCTCCATTCAGAACAGAGAAAGGTGCCTGCTGTGAGAGCTGGACTTCCATTTCTTAAATACCATATAATTCAGATTACGTTTGCCTTTTGCCTGCAAGTGAAGGCCAGTAGGGCAAACTTGAGAGTTCTGATAGCAGTGGAAACTGGAGGCCTGGTATTTGGTGAGAGATTTTTGAGTTTTTCAGAGGGGATTTTGACTCAATTTCTAGAGCAATAGTAATCTGCCATATACAGAGACTGAGACTTCAGCTCTTGGACAAGAGCAAAAAATGTGTTTAAGTGTAATGTACTTAAAATATGGCAATGTAAATATTATGTTAATACTTCATATTTGAATATATGTAATCACAATGAAGAGGGGAACATTGACGGACATATTATCATCAGTAATTCCTACCAACATTTTTTGTTTAAAATTTAAGTATTCCCAATATAGTTTACATTATTTGATCCTATTTATAATGGCTTCTGTGTGCAATAATTTTCTTTCTAATTGGAAGACTTACGTGGTACTATCTCTGAAATTTGACTGGAAACCATTAATTTTGACTTATCAAAGTTTTGCATACAGTTAACTGCATACAGTTAAAGAAATCCAACAGTGTTTTCTGGAGACGGCTAATGCTTTTTTTTAAGCAGAATTTCTGTGTATTCTTTTACAGAGATGTTTGCTGAGACACAGAAAGAACAAAGGTAATACACAGGCATACATTGCATTGCCTTAGTGCTCACTTACCGCTTGACAAACACAGCTGGATTTATTTGGGCTTTTAACAGAGTATATTGAAAAGATTAAATATTACAGCAGAATAAAAATTCCTTTGTAAAAGTAAGTTGAGAGAGAAAACAATGCAACCACTTCCATAAAAATAAACAAAACCTTATAAATGGCTAAGACTGATGGCAAAATATTAATTTATGGTATTTTGTATGAGATTCAGCATGCCATGTGTGCAGGGATGACAAACAATAGTACTTTTTGCTAAGTAGGTATGCAATTATCCTTACAAAAAGGGAAAAACCCCACCAAAACACAACAAAAAAACACCATCCAGCATGTTTTTCTGCATTTTGAACTTTTATGTTGAAGCTGATTGCCTTAAGTATGCCTTAGACATTTTAATTTCATTAAAACCTTTTGGCATTTCTTCTACATATTTTCCTGTATTTACCCCTGCCATCTCAGCTGTTGCTGACATGCACAATCAAAATGATCCAGCCCAATGGATAAGCACTCCCTGAGTCAATCTCATTAAGATAAATGATAACTGATATCTTTGTTTGTTTGCTTTTGATATTTTGTGTTCCTCTAGTCCAGTAAAAAATACAGAACAATATGTCCAGAAAGTACGTTGATATGAAGAGGTCTTATTTGGCCTTGAGCTAATCATATTGGAACTCAGCCTGTAAAAGGTCAAAGTTGTAGACTACTTCCTGTTTCCTTTAAAACGAAAAGAAACATAAAAAGATCCTAAACTTTTGAGCCATCACCATGGGGATTTCACAAGATGATTGAGGATGGAACAAAGCTTACCCTTTTGCTTCTGGGTATCAGGAAGGACTTTAATAATATTATGACATTGATCAGCGAATTCAAGGTCACAGTCATGTCAATGTTAATGAATTCTAAGTTTGATTCCAGAAAATATTAGTATACAGCAGATAGAAAGCAGTGTTTAGTATAAATGCTTTTAGACATTTTTTATAACAACTCATAATAAAGCTATATATAATCTATCCATGGTAAATTTAGGCAATTTTCTTTCAGATCACATGAATCAACATGAACAAACAGCATGCTTAAATTCTACATGTTTTCCCTGTATTTATCACTGGTTTTGGAAATTGTATAAATTTCTTGAAACCAGGGTTATAAATTTCTGGAGAATAAGTAAAATATTGATAATACTCTGATCTAAAATTATTTTCTGTCTTTGCTGATTTTTTTCAGCCTGTAGTCAGTTCACATTTCCTTGTGATTTGCACACATTCAAAGTCAGATGAAATTAGGGCAGAGCTGTCTCAGTGAAGCCTACAGTGACAGAGATGTCCCCAGCTGAAAGAATTTGCAGTTGTGACTGCTTCTTTTCTCTGTCCACTATAAATATTTCAGTAGGTCACAAAAGAAGCCTTCTTCACAAATCACAATTACAAAGTATTTGCCTTAGCTTGTTTTCCATTGTCTTAAAACAAGCCAATATTTTTTTTCAAAATTCAATGTTATGAAGTACGCATTACATATATTTTAGCTATTTAAAGAACATATTTTTCATAAGGCTTTATCAAATGGATTTTCTTTTTGTTCATAAATGAAGTAGAATTAGAAACTGGAAATGCAGCAAACTTCAGTAAGATTTGTAATCCCACTTAGAACCTGTTCTTATTTATAGCATCTATCAGTGTTAAAACCAAATCTTTCTTACATATTCCAGTACAAGTGAGCTATGCTCTTCAAGATCTAAGATTCAGACCTTTTGCTTAGTGGTAGTTCAAGCAATGTTCTGTATCAAAAATGGAAGAATTATTGGCTTTGACACAAGACTGAATTCTGGTTTTTGACACAGAGACCAAGCCAAGGTGATAGCAGACATTTCCCTGTGCTTTTATAGATCACTGAAAAAGTTCAGAGTTTCTGACAATGCCCATGCATTACTAATAAAAGATAATAATCCAGAAAAGGTAGAGAGAAGCAGAAATGTTACACCTGTCATCTGAATATAAACTCTAGAGAAGTCTTCTCTACTGGGTAATACCAGATACAGCCTGAGTCACAAAGCTTTCCCAGCAACATCAGTCAGATCAATACTAACCAAAACCAAGTGGTGATGCTGTGAGAAGTTGTGGAAGTTTAGATGAAGTTCCTGCTGAGTGGAAAAGTGGAAACATAACCCACATTTTAAAAAGGGAAACAAGGAAGACCCGGGAAATGCAAGCCAGTCAGTTTCGTCTCAGTGCCTGGCAAAATCATGGAGCAGATTCTCTTGGAAACTGTGCTAAGGCACATGGACAATAAGGGCATGATTGATAACAGCCAACATGGCTTCACTAAAGGCAAATCATATCTGACCAATTTAATGGTCTTCTATAATGGAGCTACGGAACTGATGGATAGGTGCAAAGCAGTTGACATCATCTACCTGGACTTGTGCAAGTGTTTGACACTGTCCCACATGACATCCTTGTCTCTAGACTGAAGAGATTTAATTTTGATAGATGGAACCCTCAGTGGATAAATAACTGGCTGGATGGCCTCATGCAAAGAGCTGTGGTCAATGGCTCGATGTCCGGCTGGAGACCGGTAACGAGTGGTGTCCCTCAGGGATCGGTGTTGGGACCGGCCTTGTTCAACATCTTTGTCGGTGACATGGACAGTGGGATTGAGTGCGCCCTCAGCAAGTTTGCCGATGACACCAAGCTGTGTGGTTCGGTTGATACGCCGGAGGGAAGGGATGCCATCCAGAGGGATCTCGACACGCTTGTGAGGTGGGCTGATGCCAGCCTTATGAAGTTTAAGCATGCCAAGTGCAAGGTCCTACACCTGGGTCAGAGCAATCCCAGGCACAGCTACAGGTTGGGCAGAGAAGAGATTCAGAGCAGCCCTGCAGAGAAGGACTTGGGGGTGTTGGTCGATGAAAAAATGAACATCAGCCAGCTTCAGTGTGTGCTCGCAGCCCAGAAAGCCAACCGTATCCTGGGCTGCATCAAGAGGATCGTGACCAGCAGGTCAAAGGAGGTGATCCTGCCCCTCTACTCTGCTCTCGTGAGACCTCACTTAGAGTATTGTGTACAATTCTGGTGTCCTCAACATAAAAAGGACATGGAGCTGTTGGAACAAGTCCAGAGGAGGGCCACGAGAATGATCAGGGGACTGGAGCACCTCCGGTATGGAGACAGGCTGAGAAAGTTGGGGCTGTTCAGCCTGGAGAAGAGAAGGCTGCATGGAGACTTCAAAGCAGCCTTCCGGTATCTGAAGGGGGCCTACAAGGATGCTGGGGAGGGACTATTCATCAGGGACTGTAGTGATAGGACAAGGGTTAAAACTGAAACAGGGGAAGTTTAGATTGGATCTAATGAAGAAATTCTTTACTGAGAGGGTGGTGAGGCATTGGAATGAGTTGCCCAGGGAGGCTGTGAATGCTCCGTCCCTGGCGGTGTTCAAGGCCATGTCGAACAGAGCCTTGGGTGGCATGCCAAGTGCAAGGTCCTACACCTGGGTCAATGCAATCCCAAGCACAAATAGAGGCTGGGCAGAGACTGGACTGAAAACAGCCCTGCTGAGAAGGACTTGAAGGTGTTGGTTGATGAGAGACTTGTCCGCTTGCAACCCAGAAAGCCAACCATATCCTGGGCTGCATCAAAACGAGCATGACCAGCAGGTCAAAGGAGGTGATTGTCCCCCTTTCCACCTCTCTCATGAGATCCCACCTGGAGTCATGTGTTTATCTCTGGTGCCCCCAACATAAGAGGGACATGGACCTTCTTGAGTGAGTGCAGAGGAGGGCCATGACGATGATCAGAGGGCTGGAGCACCCCTCCTATAAAGACAGTATGAGATAGTCGGGGTGGTTCAGGCTGGAGAAGAAAAGGCTCATGGGAGACCTTGGAGCAGCCTTCCAGTACCTAAAAGGGGCCTAAAAAAGTCTGGAGGGCGACTTTTTGTAAGGCAGGTAGCGACAGGACAAGGGGAATTGGCTTTAAACTGAAAGAAGGTACCTTTAAATTTGATATAAGGAAGAAATTTTTTACTGTGAAGGTGGTGAAACAGTGCAATAAGTTGCCCAGATAAGTTGTGTCTGCCCCAGCTCTGGAAGTGTTTAAGGCCAGGCTGGATGGGCTTCAAGTAATATTGTGTAGTGGAAGGTGTCCCTGCCCATGGCAGGTTTTTAGAACTTGATATTTAAGGTCCCTTCTAACCCAAAATTCTATGATTCTTTCGTTGCTAAAATGTGTAAAAAATGTAAAGTTTTGACAGCTGAGGAGGTAGGCATTTGTGGTTTACCACTAGCTCCTGACTTTGTGCAAACTAGAACAAGATAATAGAAATGCCTTGATTTGAAGAAAAAGAAAATAAATGAAAAGATGTGTTTTCATAAAATGCCAGATAGGAATCTTATTAATTGATTTGGAGGCCAAGAAATTAATACAGTAACATACCTTAATTGTTGTCTTATAGTTTATTGTAAGGTGCTCAATTAAGCTGGCAACACTGAAAATTCATGATAGGAGACTGGATGTAGTCTGCAAATATTAACGCAGGTCTAAGACATGAACAAAATATCGCCCCTCATGACTGCCTTCCTGAACATGATGTCTTTACTTTACATGTATCCTTATGCCTCCATTTTCCTCTTCTTCAGAGTAATCACTATGGGGAAATGCATATTTTGAAGAGGAATAAATTTGACAGCTGGCTAGTTAGTAAGAGAAACGTTTATAAGCTAAGCATTTTCTGCTTTTTCACAGCCATAAAGTTGTTACACAAGATTGCCCTTTAGTAAATCACTTCTTTTAAAATAATTTGAGAACCACTTCCTACAGGAATAGCGTAATGATAAGAAGTAATTCAGGTTATCACCAGATGGAATAAATGTGACCAGTTACAAGGCGAATTTGAGTGTGTTCACGTTTCAAAAAATCTTACCCCAAACAAGAAAAAGGCCTTGAATGCATAAGGAAATATATGGCAACTGGTGTTCTATTGTCATAACACCTGCAGGACTGAGTTGCATGCATTCTGTCTGGGATACTGAATTCTATTCAATTCAACAACAGACCAAAATCTGTGATTTTCAGAAAACAGGTGACTCCTAAGCATAGTTTTCTTTATCTAAGAATTGCAAGAATTTCTGTCAAAATCACATGAATTTTCTGATATAAATACTTCCATCAAAAGTATTTTATAAGCTATTTACTACTTTGCAAAACATTTGCATCTAAAGATGACAAGTACTATAGAATTTCAACTCAATATGCTTGTTTGCCCTGAGCTATATATTACATAATTTCTGAAGTACCTATGTATGCCTCAAAAGTATGTGTGAATAGATGAAGTGGAAACTTCAGTGGTTTAGACTATCTGTAAAATCAAGACATGATAAAGAGGTATTATTTATTATGAAATTGAAGATTTGTGTTTAATGTAAATTTAATTAGCTTTTCTATAGCCATGTATGGCATAATAATCCAGTGTCAAGAAAATCTGGTGCCAGAAGGGAACTGAGAAACACTGTCTTGGTTCTTTATTTTCACTGATCAGAATGGAGCTGGAGAAAAAATATCAAAAAATCTTCAATAGGAAAGAGAGATTAAAATATCACCTGCTTTCCAGTGCAATTGTATTTTCAAAATTACTCTCCAGCCATCAATGTTTAAAGACTGTGATTCTAAACCTAGAATATATAATGATTTGACATATATTGCAGGAAAGTATGACTTCCCTATACTGGTGGCACAAATTTTACTGTATGTTTTTTGCTATTAGAACAGGTAACTAGGATCCACTTTTTATATAAGTTTCCATATATTACCATAATAGCAGCTTTATGCCTCATAGTTACTTACTTTGTTTTTCATTCCCATTTTATAACAGCATGCCTAAAGCCCATCAATATTCAAGTTAGCACTTTAAAATGAAACTATAAATTTCAATTTGGAGAAAATAAGCCCTTATTCAGGCTCATAAGTTTTAAATAACACATTACCATTGGCTACATTAAGTTTGCATTTCTAATGTTATTTTATGCATTTGACAATAGATGTTCCACTCTGCTCAGTAGTGGAGAGCAAATGCATGTGAAATGTAAGTCTGCTTAAAATGTAGGAATTTATTAGAGCTGTCAGTCAACAGTGACATGAGAGTTAAATTATTTCTGAAGATATTTAAGTTGATTTTTACACTTTTCATTGTCTTTATCCTCTGAAGTTTGAGTATAAATAACTCTTTTAAAAGGTTTTCTTCCTAGATAGGTTAGTGTTTCCTAAAGTCAAATAAAACAAAACTGAAAATAAAATGCACAAACCTCTTAAGGAAATAGCTAGGTAACATTTGGGAAGGGGTAAAAGAAATTAATCCCAGAAGAACCAGATTGGTTTACTTCTAATTTTGTTGTTGCTTAATTTTTCCTTTAGGGAAAATAGTAACTAATATATTTTTCCTTTTGGATGCTTTCTTTTTAAGTGAAAGGTATGTACTGGTGGTCAAGTGGCATCTTTGCAACTGTCTGAATATTAACTGGGATGCAAATTAACATAAAATTCCTGCTGCTGCAGGTCTAACTGCAAGGAAATTGTGTGAAAGCACTAGTTTTCCTGACAGGAATGATTCCTTTGCTTCGTCCAGCTTTTCTTGTTTATTCTGTGAATGGGTTATTAGAATTGATCCGAAGGAAAAAGTATTCCTTTTCACTTGACTCTCTTTTTATGATCATCTGCTGCTACTGCCCGTATTTTTAAGCCCATTTTCTTCTACAGCAATTAGAATGAAAAACAATTAGCTTCCTTATGAAACATTACATGTGTTGGCCAGTGAAATCATCTTACTTTGATTCATTTTGATTGTTAAGAGCTTTTGCATGTCCAGAATAACAAATGTCAAGTTTGCATGGTTTCCTAGAACTGAGAAACTATCTGCATAACTCCTATGTACTATGTCTGTAAAAAGAAAGAGTGTTTTTTGCTAATTGATTAGTTCAAACAGTTTATTCATGGCTCAGGTGTCAAGACATAACTAAAAAGTTAGCAAGGAGGTGTAGTGACAGATTTTGGACTCTTGCACTCATGTAAATATGATCACTGGCACTATTTGTACTTTATTGCTATGTGATGACAAGAAATTCTTATTGTTACTTAGACTCCTGAGATGTTTTCACATGAAAAGGTCAAAATTCAGTCATGGCATAGAGAGATGAAAATTCACAATGTAATTTTATTCTGAATATAATCGAATAAAGAAAATGAGTGTATTTTTTTTATTCAAGTGAATGATTCTCACACAGCAATTTACACTGAATACATAAATTTGTCATGCATTTCTCTATTATAGGCATAACTCTCTCTTTAAAAAGGGTAATATGACCAGAAAGAATATGGTGGAACCTCTAAAGTAGCTGGAAATCCCTTGCTTATAATTCTAATAGAGAAATTAATCCAAAAAATCTGTAACAGGCTAGAAAATCCCAACTTCCATCTTTGCTGAACAACTAGATCTCCTCAAAACTCACACTTGATTTTCCAGGTACCTTTCTGAATGGCAGAAACCTGGGTAGGATTGTTTTTAAGTAGACAAACAGATGCAGGAGGGAAAAAGGGTAAGGTTTTGGACTCAGAGAGACAATTAATGGTTGATAAAGAACTGAATTCATGTCCACACTAGAGCTGAGGCATACGACTGTTTTAACATGGATTTGTACTGTATCAATATGTAAACTTCTATAGGGTGCCTTAAAACACCTCTCTGCATCTTTGTAGATGTCACAATTGTAATTCTGAGCCTTTTATAAACTCTAAGATAATAAAATATATTTATTTGAGGCTAATGAACTGATGGGAGTCTGACATACATATTTGAATCCTAGTTACACTGAATATCTGTTGAGAAAGAAGAAGATAATTTCTGAGACATTAAGAAATTAATCTGTAATGGTATAGAAATATGGGTCACTTGTAAGTGAAGTTATTAATTTACTCTCCTCTGGTCTTATTGCAAAAGAATGTGTAAGAGTGTTTCAGGACTTTGAAATGAGCACAGCTGGGACACTAAATATATGAGTTCTCAGACTGAACTTAGATGTGGTAAGTGTCCACATAATGTCAAGGAAATTCAGGCTCTGTATTTTATGGCTACAATAATCCAAAGTTCCAACAACAGGGTCTCCTTTCCCCGCTGATTCCGCCAAGCCTGTCATTTTTGCCTATTCCACTTGCCCTTGGTCACCGTGCTTGTAGTGAGTGTGGGTAATGCCCTTCCCAAATCTTCGTTTGTGAAGCCAAGCCATCAATCAATCAATCAATCCAAAGTTCCCATGTAAGACATACAGTCAGCATGGTGGAATATTTGGTGTTACAGCAGGAGGTTTGTGCTGCAGCATCTGGCCTGGTGCAGAAAAGTAGAATTTAATTTCCCAATCAGACCTTGCATTCCCAGAACAGACTCTGTTGAAGCCCTATTTAATTGATATTCTGTTACTCTCACATGCCTCTCCATCTGGGTCTTTGGGCAAGGACGCTGGCAGAAAATGGGACTGGCTTTTCAATAGTGTGAACAAAACTCACTCTGGACTCTATGAAATTTTCTTGAGCTTCAACATGACTACAAGGCAGTACACAGGTGTCTATAGACTTGGGATGAATCAAGGTCTTCAGAGGAGTTATCCCCTTTATACTGCAGATATTTTTACATGAGGGATTGGTTCATCCATTATAGAAAATAAAGTAAGATCTCAAGGATTAGGATGTCTAAAAGAGTCTAATAGTGGTTACCATTCAAGTGCAGGAGTGATCATATCTGTTTTACAGTCTGAATAATATCCATGGCCAATGCCTTGAATGTCTGTGTTTTCATGGTTAGATTATCATTCTCTCTCCAAGACAAAATACTTAAAATGCAGAAGTTAAACTTTAGTGTCCGGGTGAAATCTGGAATGATCAGCAACAGCTATAAATTAGCAAGCACAAAGTAATGTGCTGTATGACCCAAATGTCTACATATGGGAAATTGAGATGTTTTGACAGACTGATGAAACTAAGGGAAAGTTGACCAGTTGAAAGCTTCGTCTTCAGCTTGCCTAATTCAGATCATTCCACCAATCTCTCAGCCAAGCTATTTAATAGAAAATGGCATTATCCAGATATTGTACTGCAAACTCATCATGTTTGCAAAAACCTGCCTGGCTGTAAATCAAAACCTTTTTCAGGCAGCAGAAACAAGGATAACTTGCTTGAAGTGATGGAAAAATAGCGTACATGGGAATCTGATAATGCCAGTAATAGAGGCCACATCCATTAGGATAATTTCAACCCATTTGAATAAACACTGCTCCAAGTAAAAACCAATATTAGATGTTGCAAAGCAAGCCATCTCACATGAACACTTGAGTCTTTGATATTTACTGGAAAAAAAATCAGGCCAGGAAATCAAACTGGAAACAATTCTGTGAGCTGACTATTTGAGATTGAATATATCAGAGTGTGTACAGGTATCTTCTTTTTATCTAGGTCTTGAGATGTTCAGTAATACTGCCTGTTTAACACTAACAGTACTATCACTTAGTAGTTTCATGGTAGCCATGTTTGCTCCAGAATTTTCTGCTGTCATTGTTTCCTAGGGCTATCTGTAGTTATAAAAGATACATAGCATTTGAAGAACAGGGATGTGTTGCTGTAGCAGTGGTTTAGCTCCTGAAAGAGTTCCTGAAGAAAGAGGAGCTCCTCTTCACCTGAGACATACTTTTCCATACAGGTGTTTCAGTACTGCATTTCATAAAAAGAGTTGTGACTGGTAGATATGACCAATTTTAGATACAGTTGACTGCCACTAAGTCAGTTGTTCCACAAACTGAAATAAGGTCAAAGAATGTAGTATTATTAATCTGAATTGGTCAGAGAGGAGAAATATCTTAGCTAATCAGGAACAGGCATGAAAGCCATGTCTTACTCTCAAAGCCCATTTTGCTTAATTTTGTTTAAAAACTTGTTGAGAAGTTGTGGTAAAAGTGCTAACAGATGATGACAGTTGTCACTTCAGTTCCTAAAAATGAAATTATACAGGTCAAGAGCTGGGAGGAGTTACACAAAACCTGCAAAAGTGTGAATGCTATATCACTTTTTCCCCTTTCTTGTTTTAACTATTTTTATGTATTCATCTTAAAATGTGAAATATAATGACATTTTCTTTTATAAACCCAATCTAGAATGTCAATATGAAGACAGCAGCTGGAAATCTGATGTGTTTGCTGCATGTTTGAGAGCTTATGTAATGTGGAACAGATATATCTGGTGAGGATATGTACTCTGCCTGGAAATTCTATGTCACAGTGCAACACCATTAATTTATAAATGACCTCATATGCTAAGTTCTCTTCAATCAGTAGAACAATACTGGCATATATAATAGATATTTCCAACCATCCTTTCCTGTGATCAGCCTGTCACTGAAGCAACACAAATGTGTAGATGCATCTTTATTCTTGTCAAATCCACTATTAAATACTGTAATAATCATATTAAATTTAATACATAAAACTGTATTAAATACATCAAATTACATTAAATAATGTCATGTTACATGACAAGAATGGCTATGGGAAAGGAGACACTAACACTTTATTGATATCTCTTCCTCACAAGCTTTCCTTAACAACCAATGTCCCCAAATTATGAAGCCTGAGCAACCTCTGTATTCAGATAGTCATGCAAGTGTGATATTCATCTTTGCCTTCTATACTGTGCTATATTCACCAGTCCATGCCCTCAAGGAACATTTGCTCTTTAACTTGTTGCTCAGAAACTGATACTGTGGAACAGTATCTAAAAAAACCAGTTCTAGCCTGAGCTATTTTCTGATGAGGTGCTTCTGTATCATCTGAAAATTTTTAATAATCAAAAAAGTATCTTAAAAAAAAAAAAAAGAAAAAGAGTGGATTTCTATCTTCCTTGTAACAGCAAGTTATTAACCTCTAATAAAAGTATGGGTAAGGATGGAAAAAATGAGAATATTTTGGACATTTGGAAAAATGTAGACAAGTGTTTCCTTCCATTAATCAGAGTAACTGGACTTTCTATCTTCCAAATTTCATATAAAGCTTTTAAAAGTGATTTGGTTGGGGTTTTTTATTTCTAACTACTGCAGATGAAAAAGATGATAGACTTAGCAGTAAAACTGAAATGTTAGGTACACTGAAAAGTGATGCACTATAGGTCTAGATTTTTCCATTCTAGCACCGAGATTAAGTACAGCTAATTCATTGGAAACTACTGGGTAGCTCCTAAGAGATTGGAACAACTAGATTGATAGGACGGAGGTTAATAAAGAGGATATGATCCAAGACTGTATATGAGGCAAGACTTTTAAAGGTATTTAGACACTTTAGCTGCTTTTAAGTCACACCTGAATACCTTGTTCTTTTGAAAATACAATGGTAGAATACTGCACTACTGGATACATATACTCTGTAATATGTCTGATCTTTAGCCAGCATCACAAAAACAGGCTTTTCTGTCAGGCTTTATTTTCTCGCTGGCTGCTTTCAAATTAATCTGACGGACGTTTCTCTGAAGTGAAGGAACCAAGTGATGGATTCTTCATCAAATGGGCATGTTCCAACACTGCAGGGGAACAGAAAGCGAGCCTGCCTCCTAGGAAAACTTCCAGAATAAAAGATGTGATCCATTACTACATTCAAAAGTTAATAAAGTTCTAGACAAGCATGTGAGTCAGGAAAGGTCATGGCTCGATAAAGAATTACACATCTAATGACGAAAATATCATCTTAGGCTAAAACCATAAAGGGTGTAGGAGTTGCACTGCTGAGTATTGCACCACCAGGTTTTTAAGAGATTGACCACTGATCTTATAGCATGATGATTATTATAGTACTCACCAGAATGTGAAAAAGAACTTGGATCAGCTTTTTCCCCATCCTTAGCACTAAAACATCCTTCCCTCTGAACTTACCAGAATCACCACACTGCGAGGGAAGATTCCTGTGGCCTCAAGTTGAGGTTGTTATACTGTTGAAGCTATGGGGTAGATCAATATTTGTTGTATTCAGGGAGCATGTGTGAGGATGCGCTGTTTGGGGATCATAACACAGATTGCCAAACCAGTTCTTGGTGTATGTTCTTGAAGCTTTTTATATTCTTATGTCAAATTTTGATATTTTGAAGAAAACAAATGGAGATTCCAGATATGATTCTAACTAGTATAAGGAGATGACTGAAAATAGTCAGATGGAAGGCAACTTGAGCTGAAGTGTCCATAAAATGAATACACTCATGATCCTGAGGAAAAAGGGAATGTAGCAGGCTGGAAGAAAGACAGCATAATAGAAAACAGCCTAATAAGAAAAAGTGGATTTCAAGAAGTCAGGCTTCTGCAAATTCAGAGAGTGTTTTTAGGGAATTTCTTATGGGGAAACAAATATTAGGGGAAAAAAGCATTTAAGGAGACCTTTTTATTTTTTTAGTGATATTAATAGCACAAACTATCCAATTGCAGAGAAAAAATAGACATGTGATGAAGAGATTAAGCTGACTAAATTATGAATATTTTATTGACCTCAAAGATACTAAGGCAGTATTCAGAAAATACAAATTTCAGTTTACTAAGCATGAGTACAAAAGATAACTCAAGTATATAAAATTCAAAACATAAAGTGTGACAAAAAGTAGCAAGTTACATTTAAGGTTGTGGCAGTTGCATATGTATACCATTAATAATAGCAAGATCACTTAAAATGTCTGTTGACCAAGAGGGAAGGCTGTATATATGATGTATAAGCCTTAGCTGCTTCAGCCTCCCTTAAAAAATAAACTGAAATGAGAGATTGGCAACTAATGAAGCACAGTAACCTAGGGCAGGAATAGCGAATACTTGTGGAAATCAGATGTTTTAGGACACATGGGCCATGTACCTCATCCTTAATTACTGCAAGGTCTAGATATAGCAATAGGAGAGTTATCAGTGATATCTGAAAACATAAAGGATGGGAGAGGTACTGAAGCCTGGAGCAGTGCAGATGGACTGCCCATCTCTAAAATGAGATGGGCTTTCTAAAAGGAGGAACAAGAGAATTATAGATCAACCAGTTTAATTTCAGAGCTCAGAAAACTACTGAACCAAATGATCCAACAAACTATTTGTAACCTGGAAGGTAACAGAAAACTGAGTAACAGCCAACATGGATTTGTCAACAGCAAATAATTTCCTTCTATTATAGAGTAGTAGGCCCTGTGGACAAAGCAGAAGCAGTAGATATATGTTTTACATTTGAAATCTTTTAACATCGTGCGTAATGCGTGTTCCTGAGCCAGTTAGAAAGATACATTTTAGAAAAAAATGCTAGAATGTCAATAAAAGAAAGGGTATCAAAGCTTATGATTCAGTGATAAAATCAAACAGATCATCTGTTGTTGTCCTCTTCAAGATTTCATTTTGTCACATAGATGATAGAATGCTTATTAAGTGAGTAGGAAACACTCAAACACAAAAGCTTCAGAGAACAGGAAGACAATTGTAAAATTGTCTTGAAACACTAGAAAAGCTCTCTGCAAAAAAGAATAGATTCATATTTATTCAACAAGGGAGGTAGTTATCCACAGTAAAACCTATAGGGGGAGAAAATTGGTCATATAAAAATTTTGTTGAAAGAAATTTTGTGTCACAGTGAATAGCAAGACAAATATTGGTCTATGTTCAGAATTGCAATGCTATATCATTGATAGATGAAAAAAGGAAATAGGAGGATAACCCATAAGATGCATGAAGTTATTCTTCTGCTGTTTTACTTCTAAGCCCTCAAAGGATCAATTGGAGATCATATACAGGAGAAAAACATGGAATTTACAGGTTTAAAAAGCATTATTCACAGGACACGATTGAAGCTACTAGTCTTCATCAGGCTGCAGAAGAAAGTGAAGGCAAATCATATATCTTCTAATAACTAGAAGGTTACAGCAGCAAGAAACAGAATAATCTCTTTTCCTTGTCCAAAATGAGGAACATAAGAAGTAATAGGCACAAATGAAAACATACTTAAATTAAAGTTGGAATAATGGAGATGTAGGTGGGTTTTTTGAAACTATATTCTATGGCTATAGTTTTCAGCTATGAACATTTTTAAGAACAAGGTAGACAAGTGACATATTTGCAATGACATATTTGATCTCAGCTACAGTAGTGAAATGATTCAATGAGGAGGTCACTTCCTGTCATACTTTCCTACAAAGAAGGGATGTTAGCAGGGAGAATGGAGGTGTGATATACACCACTGCTAATCTGTGCTTTGCCTATTCTGTGAATAAATGGAAGGCATGGTCTAGCAGGACTTTGCTTATACTGTAGCAAAAGAAGATTCTTTTAAAATTAATACCTATGGAGCAATATTACATTTATAATATAAAGGAAAACAACAAGCAGCACTATTAATTTGGCTTTATCATGTTTTCTATTTTCACTTTGCTATTTCTGACTACCTTATTAGCAATGTAAAGATATGAATACAGAAGTGCTCGTTTTATCACGACAACATTCAGTTTTGAAACTAATCAAAAATAAAACCCAGAGTATGCACAGAAAACTCAATTATGAAACAAAAGGCATCCAGTATGAAATTAAGGTAGTACATTCCATGTTTTATGTTCTGGCATTGTGGATTGTTACAGGGTTTTTTTGCTGATAAACCTCAAAAAGCTCACATAGCCAAGAGCAGCTCTAATGGACTGAATCTAAAATTACTTCCTTTCCTCTGCTGAAACAAATTGGTTTAATATACAGTTGTTTGTTGTCAAATACATTTAAAACTCGTGTGCCAAATAAAGTTATAGTCTGTTTTGTTGCTTGCCTAGTATATTTTGGGAAGGTTGGAGAAGGGGAGTAAGGGGAAAGGCAGTGGGTGGATTTTTCCCTGCACTTGCCAACATCAGACTAGCTAGCATTAAGAAGTTGTAACACACACAATATGCATGCAATGTGTCCGAATTACACAGGCGTAAAGCTTTTTCCTTCCATTTTTTAATGTTTGACCATGTGTAACTAAAAAGTTCTAACCTGTTGGGCATTGCAAGATAGTATGCAAATAGGCCAGCTATTGACAAAGGACTACAGTAATTCACTTTTTTGTTAATCAGGGTGTGATTATCATTCCATTCTTTTGAACTCCATCCAGCCTGCTATTCTGTCTCAACTTCAAGCAGGTGTTTTGTTGTTGCCAGGCCATGAACACAGCCCTGTGCCTCAGTCTTTCAAGTGTGCTAGCTGTGCAGATGAATTTTGCCTGCGAACTTTCCTCAGGCAACGAACTGACTAGTGCAACATGCTCACAGCAATGTTAATCTAGCTCAGGGACAGGCACTGCACATGAAAGACTATTTTTACCCTAATTTTCAGTTGACATATTTTGTCCACTGCAAGTTTCCTCTCTATTTTTCTCTTTCTCCCTCTCTTTCTCTGTCTTTATATCTATCTACTTTTTTCTTCCCTTTTTTTTTTTTTTTGGAGACAGCAAATGGATTGGAGTGAAATGAAACTGCAGTAGCTGGCGGACACAAAGCAGAAACAAGGGGGAAGTTAAATAAAATATGAGAGGGTAGATGCTCAGCACAGAATTCAGCTTTGATTTTAAAGATTAGATAAATTGGAAAAGCAATAATCAGTAAATTGAAAAGTGGGGACTATTATGCATTAGCATTGTGACCAGCATAACAAATCTCTTTTATTTATTCATATGTTCAGGATAGTACAATATTTTATATTATACAATAGCGTAGAATGTCTTCTGGAAAGGGGTCACAATGATACCTTTTAGCTTTGCAAACCTAGTAAGAAATGTTTGTAAAGTAATATGATTAAATGATATTCAATACAAACAGGTTTGAATATCAGAATCTTTCACACTTGTTCATAACATGCCTCTTAAAAAATGAACATTTGACTAATCTATTTCTGTACCTTAACTTTTATGCACTGATTATTAAGTCTATATTAAACTGTAACTGAAAATGTGTATGTATATATGTATTAGCATTTTACCACTGTGGATCTAAAATCCTGTCTAGAATTAAAAAAAAAAAAAAATAGCTGTATGCTGACTACATAAACTCCCCTCTTAATTTTTAATATACTATATTCAAACTCATAAAACAAAAGTCCAAAAGGCTAATTGATGAAAGCGGAAAAATCAGGAACATAGTTTGAGAGCTGGTTTTTGTACTGTTAATGAATTTGGAATCTCCCATCCCTCCTCAGTGTCTACACGGGAATTATTTAAAAGGGGAAATATGCCTTAGAATGCCAGAAGTTTTTGTTCATCCCTTTTTGTGGCTGTCTTTCCTCTCCTGGCTACAGGCAGGAGCACCACTGACCCTCCCTGGCCTTGCTGTATGAAGAACGTCAATGTGGAAGGATGTCCAGCTCTGTCTGTAGGGAGCAAAGTGGAAAGCTGGAAAAAGAGATGACCAGTTTTGATTTTTGTTTCTGTAAAGGAGGAAGAAAATCAAACTACTTTATGGGGACAATGAACAAGGGAAAAGGAAGATTGGTGATATAGAAGATTTGTCATATAGGAGAGAAAAACAGTGGAACTGGTGTAATAGTACCGCTAGATCAAGACAGGCTGGGTGCTCTTGCAAGGAGGAATGATTAAGAGGAATGAACAGGGGAAAAAATAGCCGTATATTTTGTATGCTTAAGAAATACTAGCTTTGGAACTTCTAGCCATTGGTCCAAGCTGATGTGAAATATTTGGGGAAGAGCTATTTGCTGGTGGGGGTTTCTTGTGTTTCAAAACCCATATCACTAGAGTAAAAGTGATTATTAAATTCTTTGTTACTCCATGTGTGCATCAGCATTACAAATATATTCCAACATATTCTCTGCTGATTGCTTGTATATTTTTATATATAATTCTTCCAGTTTTGACACAAATGCAGTGTTTATGACCTTCTCATGCACTTGGGAAATAGTTGATTTCAGACTTATTTGGGATCTTATTAAAATCAGAATGAGAATAAGAAAGGAAAAAAACCCGAACAACCTTATACAGACTTTTAAATGGTACTATATTGGATGATATTTTAAAATATCATGCACGATTAGTTAACTCATAATACTGACTTTCATATTATATAAATCAATATACATTATAGAATGGTGTCTGTGCTGCTTAATTACAGTATATCCATGTAGGTGACTATCACAGTCAGTGAATTAAGAAAATTCATTCAGTGTCCATCAGTGTTCACGTAAATAATTTGTTCTCAACTGAAATAATTATAAAAAGGTTTTTCATTTTTAGAAATTCAGCTCATTTCATTAATTGTTTCTCAAGTATGGTATAATCTTAGATAGTGAATTATTCCTATCTGTAATAATCGCCACAGAAATATACCCACAGTTGTATGACCGACACTCCTGATCAGTCAACCAACATCATTTGGTTACAAGGGCAGACAGACCTGCACTTTAGTTTTATAGTAATGGAGTTGAGGTGGCAGCACTGGTTGAAGTCATCCCTATCCCTGCCTTCCCCTGCAGCTTGCCAATACTGTAGGTAGAGGTTCAAAACTGATCAAAAAACCAAGGTCTTCAAAATACCCACCCTTTTTGTACATTTTGTATTCACTTGCTTTCTGTTGCTTTTTTACATAGATCAGTTCTCTAATCCACTGCACAATGGAATCACATCCCGAATGCGGGAGCATACAAATAAGCTTCCTCATCCTATTCAAGTGCTGCGGCCTTGAGTTTATGTTGGAGGTGTGCCATAACACACTGTTCTATGATACAGCTAATCTGATTTGACAGCTAACTGCCACCAGACAGAGTGATCTTCCCTGCCTTTCCTC
The DNA here is from genome assembly GCF_963264785.1 of Psittacula echo. NCBI lineage: Eukaryota > Metazoa > Chordata > Aves > Psittaciformes > Psittacidae > Psittacula > Psittacula echo. The sequence continues at coordinate 94,963,007 of NC_137737.1, read as the reverse complement.
CTGGCCCTGCATATGTGTACCTGTCTCTTCTCCTGCTCTGGCAGTGGTGCTTCTCTGACTCCCTAGAGGGATGGCTCAATGCAGTAAACTGACAGAAAACTATTCCTCCTCGGATTTTTTGCATCCTGTCTGCCCCACAGTCTGGCTCAGTGGAGGACCAGGTGAGCACCAGAGCCTGACAGGGGCTGGCGGAGGAGTGGGGGATGCAGAGGCAGCCCATGGTCAGAAATGCACCCCAGGATCCTTCCTCTTTACCTACACTCTCTCCTGAAGCAATACAGCAAATCAGCAGTACCACTGCTGACCTCCAGGTAACTGTACCTGCAGTGATCTGAGTCACAAACCAATTGGTTTAAAACCTAAATCAGGAAAGCAAGTGTTTTCACGCTTTTTCAGGGAAATTAAAAACATTTGAAAGCTGATGCTAGTGATCTTCATTTAACATGTGCAAGGAGATGAATGAAGATGAGAAGTTACTAATACCTAAAGAAACAAATATATATAATTATTTGTGTAAACAGAGTGACTGAGAAATGCAGTTAGCTAAATCGATGTAATAATGTTAGCTGGAAAGGCCTTCATCATAATAAATTTCACAAATTTAATGGTGTAAGTCTCACTGTTTTCAATTCTATAACCAAGATCATTAGGAACCACTGGAGAATAACAATAATAGTAATAATAAAAACAAGAATATCATAAAAATATATCTCATTGTCATAAATGGACTTCTGAAATGGCTGTTGGAAAATTCTGAAGGTTATTTTCATTATCATACAGTGTTACAACACTAAACCAGATTTTCTGGTGTTCTATATTCAAGGCAAAAAAAAAAAAAAAAAAAAACCAAAAACAAACGACAAGGTGAAGGTAAGAATAAGGCTAAGGATAAGGAACAGGGAAAATAAACAGGGAAAACCAGCAGAAAAAAATAACAGGAAAGGAAAGAGTTGTCAATTAGACCCAAATTAAAGAATACCTGGTTCAGTATACAACTAAATGTACATTTTCAGCAGTACAAGGCCCTCAGAATTATGTGTAGCACTGTTAATCATGAAGAGCTCTATATATAATACTTTAGAAGCTGGATTACAGTTTACCTGTGATCGTTATCTCTGATTTTTTTAATGTTAAACTATGTTTTTAAGGGCTTGAAATATACAAATACAAACATGTATAAATATGAACTTATACACATATTTATTACTTTTTACATATATCAACAGGCAAATTATTCATTATCAAGTTTTAATACAGCACAGCATCATGAGAATGATCATATTCTTCACAATGAATTTTATACAGCTTCTTCATATTTTGCACATTTGGGAGTGAGCAGGAACTTGAAAGCTCTTTTCATTTGTGTCTTAAACATACTAATTTTAAAGTATTTATTAATTATGGAATTTGCTTACATACCAATATTGCTAACCCACATTTATTTAGCAAAGATTTAGAAATACTGTTGTATTAGTTTTCAGCTGTGGTTAAGAAGCATTCATATTTTTCTAAACAAAAGCTGAGGTGCATGATGGAGAAACAAATATTAACATATCTAGACTGAACATGGCTTGTAGACTCCCTGGTGAGTGGTGCTTCTACAGCCAAGGATTATTCACACAATACACAATTAAGTTTTCCTTTAAGACTGACTCTTTTATACTGCAGGTAAAAATGAGAAACTACACAAAGTTTTCTAAAGAAATAGTCACATATCTCTAATAAAGAAAGAATGTAGTTCATCTCTTGCTGGGCAGCCAAACTTAGAGAGTTTTATTTTATCTAGGAATGTCTAAGAGCAGAATTTGGTATACAGTTTGACCTCTTTGATTGTATTTTGAGGTTGTTATTGTACTTTGCTGTCGGCTCTTTAATTAATCTTGCTGGGTCTGTAATATCATTGGGGCAGAAATAATTGCTTAAATATAAAAGGACCTGTTAAGACAACCACATGGGAAATAGTGAAGTGGTGAAAGAGTGCACTTCTAAGATTTCCTTATTGACTGTTTAGTAAATAAATCGTATGTTTTAATTGCTCTGTCAGAAGGATCCTTCAATGAGAGAAAGGTGACTGGAGCTGAATATGGGAACACCACAGGACAGCTGTTTGGTCTGGCAAAGGGCTCTGTGCACTTGTACTATATATCCAGAGCGACCTTTCAGATTCCATGTACACAGTAACAATTAAAAGTACACAATGACTTGACAATGTTCACTGTGACAGACTGCAGGTTGGCTGCTTCCCATAACAGCCTCCCAGGCAGAGAGGAACAAAGAGCCCAGGCCCATCTGTACGCTGCTCTGAATGCCTCATGTTCCAGAGAGCGCGCTTTGTTTCTCCAAACGCCCCAGGAAGCTCTTCAACAAACAAAACTCAGAGGTCCAGAGGAGCCCAGTCAGGACATTAATATGATAATGAATTCCGGATTACCCTGACAGACTTGACAAAGAAATAGATCCTTTTTGATGGTAAGTTATAGGGTTGATTAGTTGGAATTTGTCTGACTCCATGACTGTTGTGGGTATTTCAACAAAGTCAACAAATCCATGCATGACATCACTCCTGTTACCCTCTTTCCCTCTCCCTGTTGATTTTCATCAATTCCGACCCATGCCAGTAATTTAAGGTGTCTTCAGTTGCTACCTGTCCAGGAAGTCATTGTAAACTATAAATGTAGCAGCACCTCCACTACTGCATGGAACAAAGGAAAATGGCTGCTTCTCATAGGCAGTTCAGAAGAAAAATTGCAGTTAATTCAGAAGCATTACTTTGTTTTTCAGCTAATGTTCCTAGACTGAATTACCTCAATAGACATTGTAAGATTAATTTCTAGTCATCCCACCCAACAAGGTAAAGTACGTTCCTTTCTGGCCCATCAATATAAATCTGATTCTGATTAAAATTGTACTTACTGTTGATTTCTGCCAATGGGAGATTAGGTGAAACTTTTTCAGGTAGCACACTGCTGCTTGATTCATACTTTTCAAGGAAGTTGCATGATACTTCCTTAATATTCAGAAGTGGTGTACACTGCTGCTCCTTTTAACTTCAGCTGAGGTTGTCATAGCTTTTGGAAAGGTACTTATACTATTTCCATTACTATTGATTTCTGTGGCAATTATGTCGTCTTGGCTGGATTCTCCAAAAGGCTCTAAGATAAACTTCTGTTACTCTACAAAGACTCAACAGCAAGAGGATATCAGCAGTATCAATACAGATACAGTAGATGACTAAGGTCGAGGTCACACAAAGTACCAAAGTCGGGTGGCACCAGCCATCTATAGTTAACAGCTATTATATAAACATAAAGGAATGTGCCCTGTGTTGTGAGTGATGGAAAAAAATTGGTCATTAGCCATTTGGGAACACCTCATTCCCCCCACAGCTTTCCAGCTGCGATCCAAGCGCATTTAAATAAAAACTTAGCACACTTAACAAGAAGTTTGATAGAGTGTTAACAATCCTCAACTTCACGTTGAGCTGTTAACCAACAAAGTAGTCATTAAAAGCTGGTAATGACTGCATTTCTTGGGATTATTGCTTAATTATAAACTTGATAGAGTGGGTCCTGCCTTCTGACTTGGGGGGACATTTTCCATTGCAGAGTTTTAACTACAAACTTTTCTTAATATACCACCTCAATTATAAACTCTTGGATATAAACTACAGCAAGAATACTGCCTTTAAAAGCAGTTATTTGTACACTTCATGATTATGTTCAAACCATAGCTGATCTTAGATTCAGCTCAGACAGTGGACTAGCAAAGCACAACTGCTGGTAACAGATGATTTCTCAGGGAATATGGCTTTCTTGTAGAACAAAATAAGCATTTCAGAAAAGGAATTTTGCATTCTGATTGACTGGAAGGAGTCCAGAGCATAGGTAGAACTTCATTTCAGAAAACACCATGATAAAAACTACAATAAATGTTTTATCTCTTATTCTTTCAGAAGTGACTGAATACTTTTTAGAGTGTACAAGAAATTATTTCAGCAGCCATGACCTTGAAAGTTCTCTTGCTATTGCTGGCTGCTGTGCCTTAACATTTAATAGTTATTTCCCAAAAAATCTGTAGATACCATGTCCTTATGTATACAAACATTTATAGAAATGTATTCAGGAAAGTTTTCTCCTCTGCACTGACATCCAAGCATTTAAATATATACTACCCAAATCCACCAAGAAAGATAAAGGGTGCAAAGGGTACAAAGTATTACAGAGCCACATACTTCAAATCCCAACATGAAGTGGCCACGCACAGACACAAGGAGTCTAAGGCAAAAGACAGTCCTATTTTTCTTTCTTTGTTGGTTTCCTGTGTAAAGCTGTAATTGATGTCATCATATACCAGTAATGTATATAACATCTATTATAAAAATCATTAAATAGCTGGGTTTTGAATATGTGAGTCTACTAAATTTGCTCTTTTTTTTTTTTCCATAAAAAAGGCTTAAAATATTTAACACTAATTTAAAATTCTTATAACTCCTTGTCACTTTAAGGCCACTTAGTATTTTCAAGAAGGGAGGCAAAAAAAAAAAAAAAAAAGATTTCGTCCTTTAAACTGAATCCTGTTCCATAATTTACAAAATACTGAGTCTTCTAATGCTACGTAGCTAAGCAAACTAATACGTCTTTTGTCTTTTTTAGACTGTTCTTTTAGGTATTAAACAACAAGGAAATCAAACAAGATTCCGTCTTTAGAAGCCATTAGATCAAACATTCTTTGAAAAGAATAACATATAGAGTATATTTATTTGTACAAAATTTTAGCTGAAAGTTGCACTGATATATAGTTTCACAACTAATTTGTCTGCAAAATGACATTTAAGTATTTTTAGAAGTGTTTAGAAGATGGTTAAAAATATTGTATTTTCAAGTTATTATATTAATTAACTAATCAGTAACAACTGTAAAGAACAGTAGCATCTTTTAGCATGGCAAATTATCTAGCTGGAAAAGACAGACAAGACTTAGATCATGCAAGTATTTTTAGGTTTTGCATTTTATTTCAAATTATTGCCAGTAAAGAGAAAGGAAGAGCCGTTTGTTGGAAATCTGAAAGGAAAGATACAAATATCTTTGTATGTTTAAATTCTCTTCTTTCTTCATTCAAAAACTCAGGCTTGTGTCCACAGTGGTTTGTTGGCTCAGCTCATCAGAAAGCCTGCAGCAATTCCCTGAGCCCTCGTTTGTAGACATCATTTTGGCAATGGAACAATGCAGCCAATTCTCATTCTAAGGATTATGATACTATATATGAAGAAAGCATAAAAAGATTTGCATATATCCCATGTAATTTCCTCCATTATATTTTAAGCAGACTTTTGAGTCTTTTAATTGGTAGATGTCTCATAAAATGTATAATTTGTATCACAACATTTTATTTTCAAAGATAATAAGCATCTCATACATTGCATCAGATAGACGTCCAAGGACCTGCAACCTGGGAAAAATGGACAAGAAGGAACTGTAGGAGGGGATCTGGTTCGAGACCATCTTAAGAAGCTGAACATACACAAGTCCATGGGACCTGATGAAATCCATCCGTGGGTCCTGAAGGAGCTAGCGAATGAAGTTGCTAAGCCACTGGCCATCATATTTGAAAAATCATGGCAGTCAGGTGAAGTTCCCGATGACTGGAAAAAGGGAAATATAACCCCATTTTCAAGAAGGGGAAAATGGATGATCCAGGGAGCTACAGACCAGTCAGTCTCACCTCTGTGCCTGGCAAACTCTTGGAGCAGATTCTCCTGGAAGGCATGCTAAGGCACATGAAAAACAAGGAGGTGGTTGGTGACATCCAGCATGGCTTGACTAAGGGGAAATCCTGCCTGACCAATTTGGTGGCCTTCTATGATGGGGCTACAGAACTGATGGACAAGGGTAGAGCAGTTGCTGTCATCTACCTGGACTTGTGCAAAACGTTCGACACTGTCCCACATGACATCCTTGTCTCTAAATTGGAGAGACATCAATTTGATGGGTGGACCACTCGGTGGATAAAGAACTGGCTGGATGGCCGCATGCAAAGAGTTGTGGTCAATGGCTCAATGTCCAGCTGGAGACCAGTGGTGAGTGGTGTCCCTCAGGGATCGGTGTTGGGACCGGTCTTGTTCAACATCTTTGTCAGTGACATGGACAGTGGGATTGAGTGCGCCCTCAGCAAGTTTGCCGATGACACCAAGCTATGTGGTTGGGTTGATACGCCAGAGGGAAAGGATGCCATCCAGAGGGACCTTGACACGCTTGTGAGGTGGGCTGATGCCAACCTTATGAAGTTTAACCATGCCAAGTGCAAGGTCTGACGTGGGTCAGAGCAATCCGAGGCACAGCTACAGGTTGGGCAGAGAAGAGATTCAGAGCAGCCCTGCAGAGAAGGACTTGGGGGCATTGGTCGATGAGAAAATGAACATAAGCCGGCTTCAGTGTGCCTCTACTCTGCTCTCGTGAGACCTCACTTGGAGCATTGTGTGCAATTCTGGTGTCTTCAATAAAAAAAGGACACAGAATTGTTGGAACAAGTCCAGAGGAGGGCAACGAGGATGATCAGGGACTGGAGCACCTCCTGTATGAAGATAGGCTGGGAAAGTTGGGCCTGCGTGGAGACCTCACAGCAGCCTTCCAGTATCTGAAAGGGGCCTATAACGATGCTGGGGAGTGACTCTTCATTAGGGACTGCAGTGATAGGACAAGGGGTAACGGGTTCAAACTTAAACAGGGGAAGTTTAGATTGGATCTAAGGAAGAAATTCCTTACTGAGAGGGTGGTGAGGCACTGGAATGGGTTGCCCAGGGAAGCTGTGAATGCTCCATCCCTGGTGGTGTTCAAGGCCAGGTTGGATAAGGCCTTAGGTGACATCGTTTAGTGTGAGGTGTCTCTGCCAATGGTAGTGGGGTTGGAACTAGATGATCTTAAGGTCTTTTCCAACCCTAACTATTCTACGATTCTATGATTTTATGAAATAACTCTCTCTGAGAAGATCTGAGCCCCTTTGCAAAGCTTTCTCTCGACACAAAGCAAGAGTAGCTTGAGCACAACGTGTCATGATGTACTTTTTCATAGACCTGTATGGCTCAGGAGCACACTGGAGGAGGAACAGTTTCTACTGCAGCAGAGATCTGAAAAATCACAGTGAAGTGCAGGGCTTCACCTGGAGCACACCCACTGGCTTCTCTTTATAGCTATAGTACTAGACATTACACTCAAAATTAGGTAGGGCTTCAGAGCCTGATCTCTTGCTGAGATCAAGCTGATTTTCCCTTTGCTGCAGAGGACCCACAGACCTGTGATGAGCTGAAGAGGGAGCAGCAGAATATAATTTATTTTACACATCCTCAGTTGTCTGGTATATCAGCAGATGGGATGGCAGTTATGACCTAGGACTTACTGGAAAGCCACAGCTATCTGGACCAGCAGCAGAAAGCCAAGAAATTCACCCCCACTGTCTAAAATGACACTAGACACCTTCATGTAGGACTGTGAATCTCTTTCTCCATTTTTTTTCCACAGTTTCCCTACTGGGTCATTAAGGCAGAATTTCCACCCACCTTTGTCAGTCAGAATTACTTCAGTTAGTGCTCTGGGCTACTTCTTTAGAGACAGTCAAGGGAGACAGGTCTCTGACAGGCTGATTAATCCAACCTAATTGAAAAAGCAGCAAATTGGGATGCAATTGTTTGTCATTTTTACATATGATGGCTACATTAAGTATGGTGAGACAAATAGACCAGTTTGTACTAGAAAAATTATTTTCAGGTGACAAAAGGGAGAGGAGATGAATCACCATTTATGGAAAGTCACAAAAGTTCTTGTTTAGCTTAAAGGATTTCTCAGGAGAAAAAGAATTTTAAATGACAAAACCTTTTTCTTAAACTTTTGCCTCAGATTAGAAAATCCAAAGAGGTGTCACCATATTTACAGCAAGCAAATGATGGAATTGTCCAAACTTGACAGCGTCCTTACAAACTGAAAACTCATCTATGCATGCATTTTCTGAAAAATCAGTCAGTATGGCGCAGTTTTTATTTATTTATTTTGCTTTGTCCTAGTACAGACAATTTATCATTCAAACAGATTCGTTTTGTCACCTTGAAGTCACACTGCCAAAAGTCCTAGAGAAGTAATAAAAAAATTATGTTCTCATTTAAATGCTATATTCCACGTTACATCCAACAGCACATGAAATGTAAACTAAATAAATGAATTGCAACAATAATAAATAAGGCAGAAGGATAAAAATTGTGTACCTTTTACTTTTATACATTGTACAAGATTTTTATAAATTATACAATAATTCTCTATTCCATTTTAAGAATTTCTGTTTGCCTGTTTTTTATCCTTAATAAAATATTGGTTATAGTAAATTTGGTCCATTACAAGTAGAGAGATCTTTCATTTTGTCTGTGTTTTCTAGGTTTGTACAAATCCTTACATTACTTATTACATTATATTTCAAAGATAAACAATCCTAAATTTTAATCTTGCTCAAACCATCTTCTAGAAAAAAATAAAAAAGCCTATATGTACTGCATGACACTGATCCTTGTACTCTTAGCTTTATCATTTTACCATATTAACAATAATTGCCATGTTTTCCTAGGATACATATTAAGGAGCATAGAAAGGATAATAGCATTGTTTGTTACCTGTGCATTCAGATCACTGTGAAAGCAACTCCCAAAGTTGTTACTTCTCTCTGCACCATAATGATATTGTACAGTGCCTTTTGGCTCTAGCACAATGTGTTATGCATCAGTGTTTAAGAGCATATTGTGCACCATTATTGCCCTCTCTCTAGAGGACTACAAACTGCATTAGTTTGAATTACCAAATCAAAACTTTATGTGCAGCAGTTCCCCCACAAGGGCTTTAGCATTTTTATGTCATAATCCCTCTATTATCCCCCTCCTCACATGCTTTATAACCATTAAGTTATTGAAAAATTCTCAACAGATGTCATCTTAAGATGAATGTTGCTGTGCCGACTGGTATCAAGGCTGGAATCTGGATATTGCTCAACTTTACTAAAAATGTCAGGGAGAGAATAGTCAGCTGTAAAAATACAAGATATGCCAGCAGTGGTTGTTTTCATGTCAACTGCAACATGACTTGTAGTGTTCGCAATTTTAACTTCTAGATGATGCAGTTTTCATTTGATGGGTTGGCAGTAATGGCTTGAGATATGGAGCAAGAAAAAGGAAAATAATTCAAGGGCTTCTTTCCCCCTCTCCTTTTATGCTAAAAGAATATTTGTGCTTTATTCTAAGCCTCAAGTCTTACCTTTTAGCATATGTTTTTCATATTAAGAATTTTGTTGAAACACAGAAAGTTTTTGCATAAGTTAATAAATATAAGAGGTTATTGGTGATTATGTTTTCTCTTTGCATCCTAAGTACTGAATTAACAAACATGATTGCTGCCATGCTAATATTAATAACAACAATTTAGTTATATCTTTCCTCTCATTCCATTGGGTCAGTTTTAATTTTAAACAACTTAAAGACATAAAAATATAAATTGTGACATAATTTAGAACCACCTTAAATTTGAAGCAAACAATGCAAAAGACATTTATCTTCTAAGGAGGTGACAGTATGGTATTTAAATAATAGGAGATACACACAACACAGATACCTGTCAAAATGAGATTCAAGAACAGAGCCATGTCCCACATTAATAAGTTTTAAAAAACAGTGGGACTGTATAGTAAATCAGTTGTTTCAGAAGCAGTTACTGTACAAAAAAGAGGAACACCATAATATAGTTCTAATTCATTAGAGTAGCACAACAGTTGAGATCTTATGTTCAGAAGTGATGTTACAAACCTGATGAGAGCTTTTTAAAGACAAAATTGCAATGATTAAGTCCCATGACGAAACAGGTGCATTTTGTTGTAGAGCTGGCAGTGAATATAGTGAATCTGTGAGGATGGAAGTGGGAATAAATTTGTTAGTATTGCATCTGAGACGTGAAGAGTTTTAGTCAAGAATGAGGCCTGAGATTCTTAATGTGGCTCTCTCCTCATCTGCGATCTTTTACAGAGATTAAAAAGAAATGGCTAAAAAGCTTCCTATTTTTAGAGACCTCTAGAAATCACCCTGAAGGCCCCAAAACTGGCTAATGGAAAGTTTTTCCATGGTGTTAATGATAAAAACTTACTCTTTCTCCTATTCACAGCTGTATCTGATATTTTAGCTGTTTAGACCCCTACAATTAGGGGAAGGTTGGTTTCTGGACAGCTTTCCAGCATTTTGCTGAGGTCTCCTCTCTCCTATGGCTTAGCTCCTAGCTTCCGCTGCTGAAAGGTATAAAGAGGAGATGCAGCAAAGAAAGAAAATTGTTTTAGCTGATAATAGCTGTCACAGAGAAGAGGCTGATCAAGCCAATCTTTCCTGTAAGCAATAAAAAGTGAAAATGTCAAATCAAGGCTGCACAAGGCAGTACAGGTCTTACTCTTCACTATAAACAATGGTGTTAAGAAAGATGATGCACTCAAATTGCCAGATATTCAAAATACCAAAGCTTGAAAATTCCACTGTTGTAATTGGAGGTGCTTTTGAATGTCCACCCATCTTTAGGGGAATAGTAAAAGGGGAGTTTTGAAAATAAAAGGTGGTGAACTCCTTTTTTCAAGTAGTATTTCACCCAGAAACCTCACTTTTATTTAAGTCTTTTCGGTCACTGTGCACTGTATGCTATTCCTATTTGCCTCTGTTGTAACATTCTAATTCATCTCATTATACTGTGGATGCTGCTTTTGTTCTGTAGTGTTATTTTGAAACTTATACCATATGAAAATTTCTGGTTCTTTTGAATATGATACTCTGTCTGAATTTTACTCACAGTTTTTAAATTGAGATGGTTAGTGTATTCATTTATATGCTGTGATACTCTTCCAGCTCAAAGCTTTAGTATTTTATTGCAGTGCTGGTGTCTGATCTGAAGAAATATATTTCTGTATATTTTTGTAAGAAACTGTTTTTCCCAACTGTTTTTCATATAGCTCTTCACTACAGGTTTGGACTGATTCTGCTCTTCTATTGCACGTTCCCTCCCCCGGATCTGGGCAATATGTATTGGTGAATTAATCTGCTGCTAACTTGGGTAATTTCTAATACTTCACTTTAGAAAAGCTCGTGATGAGCTGCATTGAGGAGGGTGGTTGTATAAGTATTTGTGTTACCCCAGAGCTATATGATACCTGGCATAAAGGTTACATACAAAAAAACATTGACAATAAGCTAGAACCTCCCTAATTTATAGCTAAATAGAATGTATTTCCTTTATCTCCTGCAGCTCCCTCTATGACAGGGAAATGTACATTGGCAGCCAAATGACTCATTTACTTCTAATTTTACCTGTGCCTTATTGTGAGCTGACCTATCTTTTTAAGATATGCAGCTCTTCTCCCAGAAATTTTTCCATCTTCTTCTTCAGCTGTAATAAGAGAAGCCAAATAATATTTAACAAATTCCCATTTCCTTGTGCCCTGTCTTCAATCCACCATCATTGTTTCTAATGGGATAATTTAACCTTTGAACTTGTGTCTCTATTATAGCTGAAGAGCCCTTAATTGAAATATCCCATACAACTTGACATTCAATATAGTTTCTTTGCTCCCCTAATTATCCTTTTAACTTTCTTCTGCTTATTTGTATAAACCCTCCTCAGTCTGTCTTTCGACCAGACTGTTTATATATTTTTCAAAAGCCTTTCAATTATTTGCTCATTCTACTCTTTACGCACTACATAACTACATTTGACCTCTGTAACCCTCTGCCCTGTTTAGATTTCACTGAGATGAATTTCAGTTGCAGGCTCTGCAGCCATTTCTCAAATTATTTCCCAGTGCTCATCAGGAGTGCTCATCTCTGCATGGGAGAACACCCAAACAAGAATCTCTTCAGAAATGTCACACATCAGACTTTTATCAGCAAAAAGAAAGTGCCAATCCAGAAACATCTGAAATACACAGGTTTATTTCAATACAGGTTATGAGAGTCCATGGGGAGGGGCTCTTCATTAGGGACTGCAATCATAGGACAAGGAATAACAGGTTAAAACTTAAACAGGGGAAGTTTAGATTGGATATAAGGAAGAAATTCCTTACTGAGAGGGTGGTGAGGCACTGGAATGGGTTGCCCAGGGAGGTTGTGAATGCTCCATCCCTGGCACTGTTCAAGGCCAGGTTGGACAGAGCCTTGGGTGACATGGTTTAGTGTGAGGTGTCCCTGCCCATGGCAGGGGGGCTGGAACTAGATGATCTTAAGGTCCTACCCAACCCTAACTATTCTATGATTCTATTCTATGACTCTAAACCTAGGGATAAATATTCTCAACTGTGAAGTGCCATTTTTAACCTGTTGGGTGCACAGAGTCTATAAAATACAAAGTAAAATTATACAGAGCTATGCCAAGTCTAAAACACTCCAGCAAGCCATGACAGTATATCTGTCCTATAGCTTGCAGTTGTTTCTCTTCCCCCTTCTCTGCTGGAGATTAAACCGCTTTTATCTCTGTGACAATTCTTCTTGCCCTCACATTCCTAAAGGCAGAATCAAAAGCACCTTTTTCTTTCAAACCTAAACTGGGTTGACAGTGATTGACAGTGGCTGATAATAAGGATGGCTTGACTATTCTGCTATTTGCTGTTTAGTGTAATCTTGATTTCCAGATAATGTCTGGCAACCCTTACCTTTTCCTTTGCATATTCCTATTGGATATTTCTCTCCAGTGTCTAAAAAGTTTGTTTTCCACAGACAGCAGTGCTTTGTATGTCTGAGATTTGGTGCAGAATGGGGACTATGAGTCAACGAAGAGGCTTGTTTCCTTCTAGTGCAGTTTTCTGAGTTACTTTCTCATCAGGTGGCAAAGAAAAACTTCTGGACTTTATTGCTGTCCATGCTAGAGAGTACTACTTGAAAGCCATTACTTTTAATGGGCATATTTGGTGAAGATATTAAAGGTGTTATCTGGAAGTCAAGAATGTTTCCAGAAAACATTGGCCTGTGACAGGCAGCTGAGATCTTCTCCAGGAGAATATTGCCCACCCAACCTTAATAATTGCCAAGACTTCCCATGCTATACAATTATTTTGTTTTTTACATATATTACAAATCTTATGCAAAATTTTCTGTGCAGTTTCATTCACTGAAATTATGACTGAATGGCTTCTTTCCACACAGACAATTCAACAAGCTCAGTAGTATCCATTCTTGCAGTATAAATTCATATTATCTTCTTTGGGGTTTGCATAGCTGTTTTCCAATCATTAACTATGTAATCAAAATCCTCCATTATCACAGATTTTGTCCTTATTACATTCCCGTCTTTCTCATATACAATCATCCTCAATAATGTCACTTAAAAGTAGATCTTTTTATGCAATTGGAAAATTGTAGAAAATTCATCAAAGTTTGAAAATGTTGATTTGTGCATATGATTTGTTTCACATGTGTAATAGAGTGATGCCGTGAAACATTTTCCTTGTTACAGTAGGACTACTGAGTTGAATTTTTATCTTCTGGTGCACTGTCTTTCCTTAAAAAACCCCAAGGAAGCTACCATATTGCACTGGGAAATGTCACCTAACATAAACTCAATGTCACCTAAACTCAATGTCACCTAAACTCAAAAGATGAAAGGAAGCATGATTTACTAAAATGAGGAATTATCAGAAACATGCACTGGTTTTGATTGCAGAAATTTTCTCTTTTCTGAAGCTTTCTATAAAGATATTTTGTGACTGTATGTAGGTAATGTCACACAACTGCAGATCTACATGGGCAGACCTAACTGAGAGCATTTGGCATTACAATTGTTCCAGAATGGGAGCACACGTGCAGCCAATTATTAAGGTTCAACAGATAAACAGTAACTAATTAAGATGCAGTAACTTGATCACTTCTAGTTGGCACCTGTGCTATAGAAGCCTGACTTTGCTTAAACCTCACGTCATAGAATGAGTGAGTTAATACATAACAAACCTTTTTCTCTCTTCTGATAAGAATAAAGCTTCTGCAAAGGTAGCTGGCTTGTTTCTTGCCACTTTTTTTTTTTTTTTAACATACTGACTATTCATCAAAACAGACCTGCAAATACATTAAAAGAGAAACCCTTTAGAACCCCCATAGAAACCTTTCTTACATTTTAAATATTTCCATAACAATGAACATACTTTTAAGCCCTTATAGTACTCTTAACATACAGCACGACTGTGTAGTCAAGACAGAAACTACAGCACTGTTTTTCATTCAGTATATGGTGATCAAGAGTGGGACTTTCAGGCTCAATTGCAAAGAAGTTTAGCATTCACTCTTGGCTATTATGTGTAAAGTTTAACCAAAAAGAAAAATCAAATATTTTTATTTTTCATAATGAAGAATAGTGAGTTTTGTCACTAAGAACATGTGAACAGCTGTGCTAGATCAGACCAAAAGCCTGTCTGGTCCCGTATCCTATCTCTTGACACTAGGTGAAAGCAGATGCCTGGAAAAAAGTGGAGGAAAATGACAAGTATACTGTGAAATTCCCCTAAATATTCACACCACACCCAACAGTTATATACTTTGGAAACTTTTGAAGGTAGAGGTTATACCTCCACTCCTCACAGACTCCAGTTACATTTTCTTCCTCATCTTCTTCCAATGCTTTGGAATCCAAACAAATATTTGAGTCTCACTTTCTCTTGTGTGGGGTCTTGCCACAGCTAATTTATATACTGTCTGGAGATCAGCCTTTTATTCTTGGTTTGAACCTGTTACCTTCTGGTTTTGTTTGATTTCATATAGTTCTAGAACTGAAAGGAAAGTGGTCCCTATACTGCACCACTTCTGAACTGAGAGATATCATCATACCTCCCTTTGTGCTGTCTAGCTCAAACCATCCTATTTTCTTTAGCATTTCCTCGCTTGGAAGCTGTTGCACACTTTTGAATAGACTTTAGTCTGACATCATTTTGTGCTGGGTTGTTTGCATAGTTTTACTGACTTCCTGCAATATCTCCTTCAGGATGGGAGGGTCAGGTGTATATAACATTCACGTGCATGTGTGCTGGAGATTTGTATAGTAGCATAATTACATTTTTGGTCTTGTTTTTATGTTTTACCTGTTAATTTGTAATATTTGTTTTCTTTCCTTTTACTGAACACTGATGTTATAATTTTGTGAAACGATTATAATTGATGAGCTCATTCCTGAGTGTAACAGTCATCTTAGAACTCATTATAGAACCCATCGTAAACTTAGGTTGTTTTTTCCGTCTGCTCATCACTTTACATTTCTTTTCATTAAATTCCATCTTCCAGTTTATCATCCAAGACCTCAGTGCTGTATAGTCCTTCTGCAACTCTCTGCTGCCAACTATTAACTATTCTTTTAAGATCCAAAATAAACCAGCATGATCAGCAAACTTTTTCACATCTCCTTTTCATGACGTTTTATTCAGAACTCCACTGGTCACTTCTCTTTGTGAAAAATAACCATTTTTCCACGGCCTCCTAATTTATATGGAGTTATTTATCCAGTTTGGATTCTTTCCTCTTATACCATGGCTGCTTAGTTTCCTTAAAAGTCTCTGTAGATGCTCCAGTCTTTGTCATATTTTCTAGAATTTTAATTCAGAGTACAGGCTTATTGATCTGTGGTGCCCTTGATCTCTAGACAAAGTCTCCTTCTTGTCCTGTGGTAGTAGGCAATTTTAAAAGTGAATCATAGAATCACAGAATCAACTAGGTTGGAAAATATCTTTAAGATCATCAAGTCCAACTGTTAGAAGTTACATACCTCAGTCTTAAGTTCAGCCATTTCTTTCTTGAATTTCAGCAGAGCTCTCGGATAAATGTGTTTGGCTTTGATGATCTAAAATCATTAATTTTGTCAAGTTGTCCTATAAGCTGTGGTCCCGATATTTAAATCTTATGCTTATATTCTCATTTGTGTTTTCTGTGAAAAACAGTTCTGGCTTTTAAAAAAATCTTCAAACACCTACCTTATGCAGTGAGATTTGAAATAGTAGCTTAGTTCTTTTGCTATATTGTCATCTATTTCGTCATCTCATCCAAGCACTGATTTTTTGCCTTGACTGTTCATCATACCTTCAGACTGACAGACTTTCTGTTCCTAATACGACATTTAAGCTACCAAATTTCATATCCTTTTTTGGTTTCTTTATTCAGATTGAACTTCAGGTTTTTGAAAGATTCCTTTTTGTTTCTAATAGACTTCCATACTCTGCTGTTTGCCCATGATGACTTTCTTTTGTTCTTTCTAAAATCTTTGAAAACATGTACATTTATGTTGCACCTCCAAGATGAAGCTCCAAAATTATTCCATAACTTCCAGTGAAGATTTTACCTTTTTTTGCTGCTCTTTTCAGTTTCTTTTTAAGTAGCTTTCTCACTTTCATGTTGTTACCTTTTTAAATATCACATGACAGTAGAGTATAATTCAGGTCTTCTTGTTTACACAAAACTGTTGAGATCAAGTATGTTGTATCTACTATGCCAGAGTGGCTCTTTGAGAGTAGCATTATGACAGTTTCCTATGGACTGTCTCAGGACCAAGGGAATTATGTCTCTTCGGGGATTTCTTGTATAGCTTGGCCTAAGAATTATTAGTTATCCAGGAATCACTGCCTGTTTCTAAAAACACAGCCTCAGCATCTCTGTGGTTTTTAGCCATTCTAGGGTGAATTAGTTGACATTTCACGTTCCTATTGAGATTCTTGTGTTTGATGCTTCTCTGATATCCCTTTAGCAGGTGGCAGTCACTTTTGTCCGGTGGCTAAGCAGTGTATTCCCACAGGTTTATTTTTCCTATTTAAATCTATAATTTAAATTAATAATAATTAAAAATATTACTTTGTGAATGGCTTGTTACTGTTTCAGACCAAGCTTTCTCTATCATAGGGCATCTTTCCTCCATAATTTTTCTCAGTACTTTCAACTTCTATTCCACTGTCCCACTGATTTCTTTTATTCCATTATCTAACACGTGTATTCCCTAAATTGTATGGGTGCCTAAGTTAGAACAGTGCATATAAAAGGATCTTGTATAATATGTATAATATATGATTCTGTAATACCCCATTTAGAAGTATCAGTGCAGATAAGCCAGGAAGGCTTCTTTGCCCACAACAGTGGTCAACTTGTATTTTTTTGGTGTGAGAACTGTAACAGAAGATCCAACTCAGTGGGAAAGACTACATGATAAAATTGCTCTTAAAATGAAAACACACTCATATAACAAGGAAGTTATTAATATTAACTGGGACATGTGCTTAATTTCACTGCAATATAAACACACTTTTGATGTTCATTTTCAAAGTATGCATTTGTATATAATTATGGTTAATGCATATCATACTCTGCAGTCTTATGATTTTACAGTCGGTCTGATGGAAGTGCTTGTTTTTTCATCCTTTTTATTTGCATTGCAAAATATTTCTTTGTCTGTATTGTTATTACCTGCTGGAAACAACTTTCTTTTTCGTGAATCATGTGGATAAGTGTTTCCAAGAGTCATCTGATATGCCATATTTGGAAAATTAGTAAATATTTCCTACTTTCATGTAAGTAAAGCACTGCAGTAATGCACTAATGTTGGTGCAATTTAGTTTAATATTTATATGGTTTAGCAACATGAAAGAAAAAAACACTTACTTGTTATAATGTAGATTAAAAAGAGAATTCTGACTACAGCCTTATCAGTAGTACTTTTAGACGTATTTAATTTTCTTTTTCAGTGATTGTTGTCACAACAACTATTGTTTCCAGAAAGCTTCATATCACCCAGCAATAATAATGCCATTTTAATCTTGTAATGATGTGTCTTCTCTAGCTGAATTAATAAGGAAACCAACTAAAAGATAATTTGGGATATCTCTGAAATGTGTGCTAATGAAAAGGCTATGATCAGTCCCATTACATGTTGTTCTTAGCAATATTATACTAATAATGGTAAATAATAGTCTTTTATTTATGTCCTTCTTCTTTTTCTTTATAAAAATAAATATTGGTAAAATTGCATTAAACAATACCAGTGGCATTTCCTTCTGAAGTATATAGGCATGGCCCTGCCAAACTAAACAGTGCCAATCCTGATTCTGTCAACGTATAACATGCTGTCCATAGCTTCTTTATGTACATCTTCTCAAAAAAAAAAAAAAAAATCAATATTTATATTTATTTATCAGCTATTTGCTTATTTAAGTATAATGATACCGTTATACAGTAAATGCCATCATGCTCAATTATGAATACTAAAAGTATTCCCTACCAAAAAATCCTGTGACCATGTGTTGGGTTTTCATGGCAAGGTTTTTGTAGGGGGAGGGAGTTATAGGGGTGGCTTCTGTGAAAAGCTGCTGGAAGCTTCTCTTGTGTCTGAAGCTGCCAGCCAGCTTCAAGATGGACCTGCTGCTGGCCAGGTCTGAGCCCATCAGCAATGGTGGTAGTGCCTCTGGGATAACATAATTAAGAAGTGGCGAAAAAAAAAAATGCACAACAGCATTTGGAGCCAAAGAGAGAAGTGAGAACATATGAGAGAAGCAGCTCTGCAAACACCAAGATCAGTGGAGAAGGAGGGGAGGACATGCTCCAGGCACCAGAGCAAAGGTTCCTCTGCAGCCAGTGGTGTAGACCATGGTGAGGCAGCTGCCCCTGCAGCCCATGGAGGTCCATGGTGAAGCAGATCTCCACCTGCAGCTCATGGAGGTCCCCAAGCCAGAGCAGGGGGATGCCTGAAGGAAACTGTGACCCCATGGACAGCCCACACTGGAGCAGTCTCCTGGCAGGACCTGTGGCCTCATGGGGAGTGTGGAGCCCATGCTGGAGCAGGTTTGCTGCAGGACTTTTGATCCCATGGGACTTTTGATCCCATGGGAAACCCACACTGGATCAGCCTGTTTTTGAAGGACTGCACCCATGGAAGGGACTCACGCTGGACCAGGGAAGAAGTACGAGGATTTCTGCCCCTGAGGAGGAAGGAACAATAGAGACACCGTGTGATGAAGTGACCACAACTCCCATTCATTGCACATCCCCCTGTGCCGTTCAGGGGCAGAAGGTAGAGAACCTGGGAGTAAAATTAAGCCCAGGAAGAAAGGAAGGCTGGGGAAAAGGTGTTTTAAGATTTGTTTTTCTTATTATTCTACTCTGACTTGATTGGCAGTTATTCACATTAATTTTCCCCAAGTCTGTTTTCCAATGAAATTAATTGTTGAGTGATCCCCCTGTCTTTATACTGACCCTTAAGCCTTTCCTTGTATTTTCTCTCCATTGTCCTGCTGAGGAGGAGAGGTGGTAGAGTGGTTTTGGTTGGCACGTAGCATCAAGCCAAGGTCAACCCACTGCAGACCAACAATTAGTGCAGTGATAATTAGACCATTATTTCTACATCCAGATGAGGACAGTCAATAGTAGTGTAAATACAACAGGTATGCCTTTCCTCTGGCTCAAAAATATATTTTGAACCTGTTAAACTGGAGCTTTGCTCCATCATGAACAAATAAAACTTATGCATCTCCTGAATGGTGAAACCTTTCTTTCCTCATGGAACATAGATATTTTCTCATGAAACACATGATTTTTGCATGATTTATGCAGGATGAAGGCAGTCTGACTATTGTATAAGAACCTTTTTATACTTCAGACCTTTTTCTCTCTTTCAATGATATATATATATATATATACACACATTCTCTTTACATAGTCTGGAAGGTGGTGCTAAGGCCACAGTAGGCTTCTGGCTTTATCCCTGCATATTTGGCCAGAGACCATCTGGTACCAGCTCAAGGGAGCCTCCACCAAAAGTATTTTTTGAACACCTCTGCCTACCCTGTGGACAGGCTGAGTCGTCTGTAAAATCCTTGTTTTCCCCATCTGCATTTGCAGTGGCAACTGGGGTAAATAAGACCTCCAAAAAATTAAACTTTTGGTTTAGACATAAGAAATAGCCTGGAAAGCAGGAACAGTTCTCTGAGGAGTACAGTGTAAATTTAATATGGTGTAGTATCTTACTGATTGGATGCTACTGCTGTGAGCCACAGAGCAAGATATTACACTTCATGAAAGAAGGTGGCTGAGTCTGTGTGATTGTTTTCACAGTTACAGTGTGAAAAGAAATTGTAAATGCAGCTGTGAACACTGATGAAGAAAGCCTTATCAAGTTAAGGTGTTTTTCTTTTCTTCCCAAATGTGTTTTCTGTAAACATATATTAACAGCTGTAAAATCAAGAAGCCACAAAGAAAACACTGTAGTAAAACAAATTCTCATACAAATATTTTATGTCCAGATTATCTGAAAAATATCAAATGCATATAGCATATTGGGCACAAAACACAATTTCTGGTTTTTTTTATTTTAACAGAATCCCTAAACTACTATAGAGAAGGTTTCCAAATCCTTTGAATCTTGCCATTATGGAAAAGCCAAAAGTTGAGTGAAATGTGGCTAAAAAGAGCACATTATTATTAAATTTTTCTGGTATATAAAAGGGAAAGTAACAGTATGCACTATTTTTTGCTCAGTTTCCCATTCCTGTATCACAGAACATATCTATGAAAAAAAACAAACAGAGACTAAAGAGATATGAAAATTATGTATTGTTACCCAAGGGCTAACCCCCCCCCGTTTTCTTAACTTTGTATGTCTTATGAAGAAATGTGCCAAATTACTCACTGCACATACCGTATTTATAATTCTGGTTTTTTTATTCCACTTCCTGGATTCTGGAGCAATCTTATTGTTTGGTCTGCTTCCAAATGCCAATTTTAGGCTAAAGCTTAGCACAGAATGGAAATTTCATCAAAGAAAGTATTTATATCTGTGTTGGCATTGTGCTGTAGGGCTTACATAGCTTGGCATTGCATGATATTGCATTACTTAATCTTCTGACAAAATAGAATCTCTTCCCACTATGTAACTTCTTTTAGAAGTATAAGTAGGGTCTACTTGCAGACAGGATTCCCATGTTCTTAACTAGAGCAGTCCAGTCACATGCTGTGTAGTCATTGTGTATAGAAATATGAAAACTGTCAGAGGGAAAATAAGCCGTGGTGGCACAGCATACCATCATTGTTTTACATATATCCAAACTGTGTCCTTTAACTGGGATTGATAATTTCAGTCAGCATATAGCTCCTTAAATCAAGTAGTATCTAGCATTTAGTATCTTCTTAGAAAGACTTGTTTCTGTATGTCCAGAAATTTTCATTCTTTATGTGAAAACACTAGAAAAGTTTAAAAATATACTGAACTCCCATAGGAAAAACTTTATTTGCATAATTAATTGCACTGGCATTGTTAGGATTGCAATGAAGAGCATTCTCTTGGAACACTTATGAGAAGATAAGCAAAATGAGTATGGAATTGCAGCTCCAGACTACACTTTACCATTTTATATTATTATTCCTTTTTATTTTGAAGGCAGTTCACAAAATCCAGATGTTGAATGTAAATTATGTTTTTGCAGTAGTAACATGTGGTTACTTGCTGGGTTCACATTTACAGGCGTTTTTGTGTCCATGCCTTTCATATAAGTAGGCTGAAGATGTGCTTCTAATCTTCTGACTTTCCATGTAATATATCATAATTTAATTACTTTCTATTCTTCTTTCATTTGATTCACATGTGAAAGAAATTCTTGGCTAATCCCAGGTGAGATCTATAAATAAACTTTTATGTAGAAAAGTGCATTTTTTTCCTTTCAAGTAGCTTTGTTTTATTCTTAGAATTGTGTTCACACTTTCTGTCTAAGCAAGCAAACCATATGTCTGCTAAGGAGCTGCTTTGATAAGTGAAAGAAAAATGATTCACCTCTTCTTCACATGTAGGAAACTTGAGGGTCTTTCTGTTCACTTAAATATGTGGGGCAATAAGTCATAAAACATTATGATCTTATACCTAGAAGTGTTTGCAAAGCTTATTCTGACATAGAAAAAGGACTCATGAGTCTTTCTTAAAAATGCTTCAACTATGGACATGCTTTAAATGACATTTCATGGTTTTGCTAGTTATGAGTTTTCTTAAGCTTCTATGCTCGTTGTACTTAGGATAGGAAGAAGAAATCTGCAGGAGTGCCATCAACCAGAGGCCAACAGGTTAAGGTGTTTTCCTGGATGAAATAAAACATCATCGTTGTTTCATTTATCTGTACCAGAGAAACAATCACAGACCCTTTTGCGATAGTTTTTGTCTTACTGGGTTCCCATAGCAGACAGTAAAATCTGGTCCTTGTCCCAGAAACTTTACCAAACCTAAGTCCGTTGACACAGCACAACTTGTTTATAATTTTGTGATTCAGTTTCTACAGTGAGAAATGTGGATAATATTTTGCAAAAGCACTCTGAGATCTACAGATGTAAATCACTGAACAGCAACTAAGTATTCAAGTTATGTGACCAATTCTCAGTGGATGGCTTTATTTTTCTGTTGTTGCTGGATACATTGGACCCATCTGTATACACAAGATACATTTAAGTATGCTTAGTAAGATGCTTGCTGTCAGAGGGATTTTCCAAAGACATTGAACCAGGAGTCCAGGCATCAAATGAGCAAGTACATATTTTATCGGAGTGCTGGCAAGTGCCTTCTGAACACTTCTGCATTCCTAATTTGGCCAAAAAGAACTGTGTGGACATAGAAATTGAGGAACAGCTTGGCTTAAATCAAACAAGCTAAACACTAGATATAAAATGCATTTTACTGCAATTTCTATTTTAAGGCTATGCATAGATTCTGATTTATGCAGTAAATATGTGTTGTGCAATAATTAGTATGTTGTTAATATTTTTATAATGAAATATATATGGCACCAGGAAAGCACTTAGAGTTTTACACATGAAATCATAGTGTCTGTTTCCATAAAGTTTTAATGACACTTCTGCCCTGTACTGCAGAGTACACAGCACATTTGTGAGGTTGTCCTCTGTTCAGGAAGGGCATAAGGAAAAATGTAGTAGGATGCAACCATTTCGTACATGACACAGAAGACCAAGAACAATCATAACCTTGTGTTATGAGAAAACAAAATCTCTCCAGAGTAATTTCTGGGCAGTGCAAATTACATTTTTTCTCCTTATACAAGATAAATTCACAGTCTAGGCTAGTGACCTAAATAAATACGAGATGAAGATGCTAAGAACTTTTGGTGGAGATAGGTTCATGGACAGAATAATGGTTTAAAAATTGTGTGTTTATTCAGTATGTGTGCTGTATGTCTCAAACCAGGATGGTCTTCAAGAAATCATACTGCAGACGTAGCTGGAGAGAGTTCAGTGTGTATCCCATGCTTGTTTTCCTTTTTCCAGGTAGTTTTTTCAAAACATGATTTACTGAGGGCTCCAAGAGATTTAAGTAGCGGTTGCAGAATTGCTTAATATTTATTGTGAACTCTTCTGCTCAATGACTGTGAGCAGCTCCCTTTTAGCCCAGTAATTTTGGAGTTGCTATTGCTTGTAAGAAGCTGCAAGCTTCTTTTGGACCTCAGGACCTGTCAGGCTTGGACTTGTCTTATCCTGTCTGGAGATTTGGTTTTAGCTTGCAATGTTTTTTATCTCATTTAATAATCAGGTGACTGTTACCTGCTTCGGTTTAGCTTAACTTTGCTTGACTTTGAACAGTTAATTTTGTTCTATACACTTTCTCATTAATGCACGGTAACAACAGATTGTTACACATTGTCATACAATAAAATGCAGCATAGAGGAGTGGATGACAGTGGACATACTGAAAATACAGGGGTAGGGTGACACCCAAGATTCTAGGGCTATAAGAAATGGACCTATTGCAAATTATCACTCATCACAGGAATGTCACTTGGGAGTTATTTAAAACCTGGTTTAATTATAACAAAGAAAGCAAAGTACAAGTATCCAATGTCTGTAAAACACATAGGTATATAAAAAACCCCTGGAACTTCAGAACAATGAAGAGCAATATGTGGAGCAGGTTAGTAAACACATAAAATTGCTCTAAGCAAATCCTAATGTCAGGAGGAAGGCACTATTCACATCACTACAATACTGCTCTTAGTGAAAGACTAGGGATGCCAATGACTTGTTGTAACACCTTCAGTCCCCAGAACTCTAGCCATTGGCTTTAGGGTCTCAGAGGGTGAGCATAATTTCATAGAAAGGAGGAAATACTTGAAAGTTTGTATGTGCATCATTTTGACTATAATATAATTGGAACTATAAATGTTAGCATCACTACAACTAGACTAATATTTATTTCATTAGACTTTATTTTCATTTTATTTTAGAATTTTAGTATTTTAGTGGTTTAGTATTTTAGAGGTTTTTAATTTTAGTATTTAAAATATTTGTATTTAATTCTTCTAACAGTAAATCTATGGGTTTGCATGTTCCTTTTGTCAAGATATTGAGTGTGACACTCTCTGGCAAACTATTCTGTAACTTTGATCCAAAAGAAATCAGTAGTGTAAGAGACAAAAATAAAACAGAAAAAAACAGGGTTTGGGTTTATTCCCCTAAATTCTAACAGCTGAATGTTTTTAATATAATGTGTTGTTCCTGCAGGCTGGAAAAATATGTGGCCATTCTTTGGAGCAAATCCAACAGGACATTCAAAAACAATTGAAGTTCACTTTTGTGTCAAAAAAGAGTCTATAAAGCTGATAGGGAAAGAGGAATGATGTAGTAATAAGCATTTCTATTTGCATATTTTGTAAGATTTACAGGATTCTCAGAAACCTACCTATCCCCAGAGTAGATGACCCCACCTATGGTGGAAGACAAGCATTCATTATCATCATAAGACAGCTGAACTTCTTTTTGTTGCATACATGTTTTCTGATAGGCCAGGAAATGGTGCTTAGCTCTTTTCAGCTTTACTAGGCTTTTTTTTCTCCTTTCTCTGCTAATGTTATTTCCTCAATAACTGTTGTTAAGGATGTTTTCCTTTTTTTATTTTCTTCAAGGTTCCTGGAAATTCTTAGCATTTTTCTTACAATTTCATACCCAGAAATGCAGGCAATATTTCAAGTAAGGCTGCATTGCAGCTGTAAAAGAATAGCTCTTCATTATTTCTCTACTTTCAGAAATTAAATCTCTGTGTGGGCAGTTGAAAATTGTTTTGTTATTTTTGTACATAACACACTGTAAAATCAGGTCTACTTTGCTGAAGACTCTCACACCCTTATTACATTCCAGAGCTTTCTTCTTTTAGATTTTTTCAAATAATGTAATCAGAATGTAATTCTTGTATTTTCCAGACTTTGTAATATTTGCATTTCTCTTTTTTCCTTCCATTTTTATTTCCTTGTGATGAAAATTCTTTTTCAAACCTCAACTTTTCTATATTGATATTATATTTTTTATTTTCATATTATACTTTAAGGCTTTTGTTACTGGTGATAGCTTGCCAACACTACTGTTTTTTATAATCTTTATATCTTCTTAGTGCTGTTCACATTGTATCAAATGTATAAAGTGTAACAACCTTCTGAATGGCCATCAGGTATGCCAAGAATTTTTATAACAAAGGTCTTGTAGGCTACGGGAAGCTGTCTGAAGTCAGAACAGTTGCATCAGAAAATAATTTCATAAAACTTTCCCTTTTATAAGGAGAAAAACACAAGATATTCATTCTAGTATCTATAAGATGATCATAATTTGTTGCTATTATTTCTTAAATCACACAGTGGAAATCAACAGCTGCAGGTCTATTTGTTGCATTTGTCTTTTTTAACTTTCACATACACTGTATGTATATTCCAAAAAAACCCTAAATGAACTAACATGAAGAAGTGCTTGTAAATTACTTTTCCCTGTTGAAATTGTGGCTGGTACTACCATTGCAGTTGAGGAGACAGAAAAACAAATGACCACTTATGGTTGGGAAACTTAGATAGATTATTAAACGAAATGGGAATTTCACTTTATTTTTCAATAATATGCTTGTGATTATGCTTCTGTTCAAGGAATAAGCAGCCCACAAAGACCTAAATTACAATAAACTAAGTACCATTTTCTTGACCTTCACATCTGACTTTCAAACTGTATCTGCCATTTAAATAAGAAAATAGCAACCTGGTTTAACTAAGATAAAGCATACACTGTAGCTGATTCCTGGAATAGAAAGAAGACAACTATGATGTTTGCCAAAGGCATATGAAATAGATAAAAGAAAGATAAAAGCTTTAAAAAAATGTGGACAATAATAAATATACAGGAATGATAAAAATAAAGGGTTTAGCTTTTTTTCTCCCCAAAGTAAAAGGGAGAAAACTTTTTCTGAAAGACAACAGTTTCCCTGAGAAGCAGAAATCTGGCATGCTTCTTCACTCTTAATAAAGCATTTAGTCAGAGGGAGCTTTCTGACACTTGAAGGGAGCACAGACTGAAATGTTTTACCTCTGACATAGAGTCCTACAGTAGTGAGTTTTTATATTTAATGGGATGCAGGGTCATTTCCCGTGGGCTATTTAGTGGACCTTTCTAGCTTCAAAATGTGATTCTTGCCTCAGAAGGGCCTAAAGCTGATTATTAACCATGATTCATAAATTCTTCAGAAGACGATCAAGTTAGGTTTATGAATTCAGACTGGGACAGAATGCAGCCACCTCTTTTCTGCCTATAAATACCAAGAAGGACTGCGACTTACAGAAATAATAACCTTTTTAAGTCTATTTTGCTTCCCCATTGTCCTTTTCCAACAACGAAACAGCTGTTTACACGAAATTTTGGTGCTTGTAAAGAGAAGTGAAAAGAATGAAAAACAATGACATGTGTACCAATTTCTCATTAGAAGGGCACATCTGGTGAATTAGTTTTCAAAAATAGCTGTGGATTTTAAAGGGAGGACACAATATAGTGGAAGGTTTGGGAACTGCATGAAATCTGTTCTGATCTATCAGAAAAGCAAACACTCCGTGATACTTTACTAAGTGTATGAGACACTACAGATACATGGAGGGATGCTTATACAGAAATCCTCTAAACATCATTACCACACTGAAGGGAGACTTTGCCCAAGGCATATGGTTGTTCTTTTTCTCTAGGATAGAGCTACAGATTTGTAGGGCAAATATTCTAAATAAATAAAGCCTGGACAGAATATTTTGACTTCTGCAGATTTTCTACTATTTTTTGCTTTTCCAAAGGTAATAATTATGAAACAGGAATATCAAAGTCCTACTTATTTGACCACAGATTCATGATGTTACAGACTAGAGATATGACTGCAGTGAATACAGGCAAAAATGCCATCAGGACCTATAACACTGGTTCTAGTCTATTCTGGCAAAACCCTTTTGTTCTATGTAACTTAGTGGAAGCCTTGTTAATGTAAAAGGTGGTTGTCTTGTTTTAACTATTTGGTTCTATGCTTATGTGATCTTCTATCCTCCTTTGATTGAAATCAGCTAGAGGACTCATATTAACTCCATATATGACAGTAGTTCCATTTACAGTGTTCTTTATATTTAAAGTTGAATTATCACCTCTGCACCAGTAAAATAATTATTTTTGTCCAGTAAAATAAAGTCACATGTACTGCTATCTAAGTAACTCAGATGGAGTATTTAAGCTTGGGATATTAAAGTAACCAATGACAAATTCAGGTTACTTTGGTTTGGATTTGTTGATTTGTTGGGTTTGGTTTGGTTTAGTTTGGTTTGGTTTGTTTCATTTTTTCTCCCTGACAGACTAAACAAAGCAAACAAAAGAACCTAAAGGAACTCAAAAGCAATGCATGCTAATCAGAGATTTATAGGTGCAAGGCTAGCAATCTCTGGCAGAGTACGAAAAAGACAGGCAAATGTGTCAACTAGTTAATGCATCTCCCTGCTATGTAGTTAAACTCCAAAGCCTTGGACTGGAGCGTGTTTTGTCCTGTCCTGGCTTAGTGCAGTGCAGGCAGAATGATTAAGAAACTGACATATTATGAAAATGTCCTGGGTTCAGCAGCAGCAGTCAGTTTTTCTCTTTCTTAGTAGCTGGTGCAGCGCTGTGGTTTTGACTTTCAGCCTGGGAATAATACTGATAAAGCCGATGTTTTCAGTTGCTGGTCAGAATGTTTACCCTGACCAAGGACTTTGTGAGTCTCATGCTCTGCCAGGGAGGAGGAGAAGCCGCGAGGAAGCAGGGACTGGACACCTGACCCAAACTGGCCAAAGAGGTATTCCATACCACAGCACGTCATGCCAGGGGACGTAACTGGGAGTTTCCCGGAAGGGCTGGAACTCTGCTGGGGTGGGGTCGAGGTATTGGTCGTGAGGTGTTATATTCTCTTCCCTTGTTATTTCCTTTATCATTATTACTATTAGTGGTAGCAGCAGTGATTTGTGTTATACCTTAGTTATTAAACTGTTCTTATCTCAACCCATGGGAGTTGCATTCTTTCGATTCTCCTCCCCATCCCTCCAGAAGCGGAGGGAAGAAAGGTCGGGGGGGAAGTAGACTGCGTGGTTCTAATTTACGGCCTGGACTTAAACCACAACAGAAAACTCGTTTCAAGAGGATCTCCTAACAGAATGAATGTCATAACCATTGATACACAGGTAGAGTTTACTTGGAAACAGGGAGTCTGATTGCATTGTCTTCATGATGGAACTTCATGATTTCTTGGTGTTTGTGCTTTGGGCTCACAAATCTGTCTGTTAGGTGCAGACTTCATTGCTCCCAAACCATTTCCACCCATTTACCTCTTTGTTCTCTGCTATTTAGCAACCTTATTTATGGCTTCATATCTGGTCATAACCTGTTTTGTCCCTGAAGGTTTGCTTAGAAGAAACACATTTTCTTTACTGATGATTACATCCCTGGAATCATTTCTCTTGAATGCTTAAAATGCAATAAATCCATGGAGAATCAGCACTGAAGAGGTTAAATATTTTACCACAAAAATATTAGCTGGTAGAAGTCATCAGACTTTGATTTGTGTAATTTATTATAGTCTCACGTTCTTCCTGTCTCGATAGCAAAGCTGCCAGTTAAGATCGCACTGGAAGATAGCTGTAGTTTTTGCTGTTATTACATGATATTAAATTTACATTTTGCTATTATTATTATTATTACTTGTTATTAAACTAAAACACTATCAAGAAGTATGTTCAAGTGTGTCACCATCCTTGTGCTGTCTCACATTTCAATTGTTTTTCCTCTGCATAGGTATCTAAATAAACATATAGTGGAATGTTCAGAGGGGGTCAATGGAAGTTACAGGGAGGAATTGGGCAGGTACATTTTTCTTGTTCAAAATTGTCATTGGTTGTCCTTGCTGAAGTGGAAGATGTCTGGAGTTTGCCATTTCAGTGTACCGTTTATTAAAGCTCAGTAGAACTAACCTGACAAGATATTTTTAAATCAGTTATCTATATCTACTTTTTTGTCTAATGCCCTTTTCAGTTTCTTTTTATTCAGCCTGCTGACAGCAGTCTCATAATTATTCTAGTGTAATCTAACTAAATTAACACCAAAGCTGTCATTCTAATTTAGTACAGGTGTGGATTAAGGACATTGTTCTTTATGTGACTGTTGTTTTTAATGGGACTCCACAGAGGAAGGGTAAGGATTTATTTTTTTTTAAGTTAGAAGAGGAAACCTGGTATCTACAATGAACCTAAGTAAAAAATTTTTAGGTAAAAATTTGCTCAGGCTGTAGCTTTAATAGCTACAAAGGGAGGTATATCTCCAGCTTCAGAGAATCCCATGCCACCCAAGAGCCTTTCTCTTCTGATTTCATCTTTCTAATCTTCTTCCTCATTTTGATAAGCAGATCCATTCCTGCCACTGTGCTTGCATACCTTTCTCCTTATGATACTTTTTTTCCTGCCTGATCCCCGTAATTTTTCAGCCTTGCACATTCACACTTTTTTAGGACTCCCTGTGCAAGTGCTGCTTTGTCCTTTCTTCCATGTACACTCTGCTCTGTCCAAACACTTCTGATACTTCTCGAAAATGAAGACAAATATGACAAGCAAGTAAGTTTGCTTAGTGGTCAGCATGAAGAAAATTCTAAGTATTGAATTCAGAAAGGTTTTGATGTGGTTTGTCTTTGGGTGATCTGTTTCATTAAGAAGGAATCCTGCTTTACAAGCAGTTGCAGAACAATTCATCTCTTCAAAATTATCATAGAAGTTACCTTTAAAAAGATTTTCCTATAGCTCCTACTGATTTAATTTTTTACTATTAGATAAGTTTCTATATAAAGTATCTAATATATTAGAATTTTTGAAAAAATAATGTTTCTGAAAAGTAGAAATTAATAAGAAAGTTTACAAATGTCCTCAATGACATTTTAAATTTTAAAATAGGTATTTTAAAATAAGTTGGATTTGGAGAGTTTTTTGTTCAGTATTTTGCAGAATTTTATAAAATATATGTCTGCATTTCCTCTAGTTCACTCAATCTCAAATTTATCTTGATGATGTAATGGGCAATTATAAAGATATGCAAAGGTCTAAGCATATACTTTAAAACACTATGTTTTACAAAGTAAGAAGCAATATTGTTCTTCTAAAATAATGCTTTTTCACACAAGTAATGATGTGTGCTGGTTCTTAATCATAAGTTTCAAAATTAAAATTAAACACTTAATAATATCTTTGGGTCTGTAGGCTGTCCTTATCAGGATGCAAGTATCCCAGTTAGGCCCTGATTCTTCAAAAAGCAAACTTATATTATGCAGGTGAACTTGCAAACTGTAAACCTAGACTCTATAATACTATAATCCTGCTATCTATTTTGTAGGGGTTTGGCCAAAAATAGCAGAACTTTTCCAGAACATCCTTCTTTAAATAGAGTCATGAGACTGTCTCCTTTTTTCTTCCCATAAGTTAGAGATTTAAGCTTGCAGATCTAGGAAAAGAAACCAAGACATTCTGGTCTAGTTTGAACCACAGCCAAATGACAGGCTTGAATCAAATCATTTGGATCTGCACCTTACCCGTATGTATAGTGGGAGGGAGGTTGTATATGTATGCATGTATTTATATTTACACATTGCAAGTGTCTGGATGTGTGATTTAATCTCTTCATCTTCATGCATTGTATGACTTTATTTGCAGTCCACAAGTCATCTGAATGATGAGCTGAGAATTTATTTAGATATTAAAATAAATTTTAAGCCTCAGTGATTATTTTCTTTTGCATCTACTGAAAGTATGTGAAAGCTATAGTAGCTGATACTTATATAGAATTTAAACACACAAAGCATGAAATGCTACCAGTCTGTGATGCAGATTTCATCTACAAAATGTTTATTTTTTCCCATCATTGCTAAATCTATGCTACAGTTTATGAATCACAAATAAAAAGTGAAAAGGTAAATGCCTGGAATATTTTTTGAAGTGCAATTCGCTTTAATGCAAAGGAAAGACAAGTGGCAGGAGGAAAGATTTTCTTTGTTACTGTTTCTTCAAAAGTAAAAATAATAAATATTATGGAGTTTCTATTGTTTAGTTTACATTCTTCATTTGTGCACTTTAAGCTTCATAATTTCATAAACAGGGACAGTAGAAGTCAGTTATATTTTGATTCTTATATTTATCAACTTTGATCCACAGCTAATATTCCAAAATGATGAGTGCTCTCTCTTTATCCTGTCCCCTCCTTTAACACTGAATGTAAGTTGATCCACTGTACATTTTAAGATCAAGCTTGGAGTTCAATTTAAATTCTAGCACATTCAAACTTCTTAAAAATATAAGTTCCATTCAAATGGGAGTTTTTTTCACTGCACAGAGAGCTCTAATCAAAAGTAGAGCTGTATAGAATGGTTTAAATTTAATCCAAATCTCAGTGAATTTCATGAATCTGACTATTCAAGCTTTACATGGCTGGGTTCATAAATGTTATTTCTGCTTTTATGCATGATAGGTTGCGGGTTGCTGCTGCTTCTGGGCTTCACAACAGATGCCACAAACCAGAGTTCGCCTCTGCTTCATGCATTTTTCATAACTCCAGCTAAAAAGTAAAAGTGTATGGATTGATAATAGCTAATGAATGTGTAAGCTGTTAGCGAATGTTTTCCACAGGTTACTAGTTTGGGTCACAGGCAGTTGAACTGGATAACTGATTATCCATAAAGATCACATTAATGCATTAAAGAAGAATATGTCAAATACCCAGGCAATAGAAAAAAAAAAAAAAAAAAAAAGGTAAAAAAAAAAAGGTAAAACCCAAATATATTCATTATTTATTTGTGGTATCCTTGCACACTCTAAGAAAAAATATTTTACACTTTTTACTCCTCATTTGCAAATATTCCCTGTGGTTTCTTCTTCCAAGGGTAAAAATATTGTGAAGTGTTTATCTTAAATGCTTTTCTTACTTGAGAAATTCACATTGCAGACTGAATTATACAATTTTTTCCCATTCTTTTCTTGCAACAACGCCAAAATTCTTCATTTTCGCAAAATGTATGGAGTTTGCTATATGAAAACTGACAATTTGTCCAGAATTCTGTTATTGCACATTTCTACAGGTAATTCTTTGGTCTAGTTGCCTTTGTAAAATAAACAGAGGCGCTACAATATCCTTTTTCACTCCTGCTGGTATTTAATGACTCAATTTCTCACCATAGCAGGTTAAATGTTTTCTCCTTCATAACAGGAATGAAGTTTCTCATTTCACAGTTGATAATGTTTGGAAACAAGTATCTATGGTAAGGTTTTAGATTAACAGTCACATTTATAGTAGGACAATATCTGAAAGAATGGGTGTCAGATATATTCACTGCAAATATGGACATACTTTTTGAGAAATGGTTAACCAAAATTAATATGGAAATCTACACCGAAGAGAGCAGTTTAAGCTTCTTCACTATCATTTTAGGCTGCATGCAAACTCAGGAGAACATCACAGCATTACTTATTGTTGGAATTACACAATTAAGGACTTCATTGTTGAATTCTTAAAATTAGGCATTGCAAATAGAACATGCTGGTCTTATTTTCCAGGCTTTCATGACAACTTCAGTGTTTAGAAAGGGGGTCGGACTGTCAGATGTGGGAAAGACTGTGATTTACTCCATTTGAACCATAATACTTTAGAAAATGAAGTGATTTTACAGGAACACCCAAAATGGCCACAGATTCTTGAACTGCAGAAGCTGTTCTATAAGCTGCAGAAATCACAGCTTCTCTCATTCTGTGCTGGAACATGATATCTGATTTGTGTAGGGTTAGCTGAAGGCGACGTCACAGCCTGAAACTTTGATCTTGCCTCTTATTTCAGATTAAAAATGCTGTAAAGGATAAGACCATACAGGGGATGATGAAGCTTGTCACTATCTACAGCCTCTAAAACCAATATGAATGAGAAGGCAAGTAACTGGCTAAGTATTTACCTGACACCAAAAAATTAACAAAGATTGGTAACTGGAAATCGAAAGAAAGGTTTCCACTTCATCATGCAGTCATTCAGCTCTTTTCAATGATGCTAAGATTGTCTACACAGTTACATGAGATTCCTCCTTTCCTTCCCTATGGTATGAGAGATTCAGAACTAGCTGATACTGGAAGTACTTTCACCCAGCCTTTTGAAGAATTCTGAAGGAAAAAGTCATGGAAGTAAAAGAAAATTTTGCTACCACCAGAAAAATTATGAGGCACAAGCTCTTGTTCTCCTTTCACTGTGAAAAACCTGTTTCTGAATAGCCAACAAATTACTATGAATTTCCAAAACTGAAATTTCCTTAAACATTTTAAAGAAATATGGATGCACTTTTATACTACTTGGGAATATCTCAGGTCAATGCTTACCCAGATACATAAGATATTGTCACTAAATATTACAACTGGTTTAGAATTATATTCTGCTGAGATCTAGACTTATGCTACAGGTCTACTTGTGGCAAGTAACTTGATGCAAAAGTGCATCAGTTGTAAAGGAAGTGGTGATGAGGTTCCTGAATCCCCCTTATACCTGATTTCAAGTGGTTTGTTTTTGAACAAATTTAGTCTCCATTGCATGTATAGTTTACAGCATTTTGAAAGAAAAATTTGAGGAAAATACAGATTTGCTCTTTATTCAAAGATTTGTAAGATCACTACTGAGTTGCTACCCAGCACTCCTCCTGAGTTTTCCATTACCTCCTGCAAGCACAGTAGTAAAAGTTGCAAAACAGTGATTTAATAGAAATGATGGTAACTAACTCAATCCATAAGGATTACGGATTGGGAGGCAGGAAAAAAATAGAATGATTGATACACAAAAAGAAGTATACCTCAGAAAGAGGTGGAGAGTCATGAAATTGAAGAGATAGGTTTGTTCCCATATTAAACTCAAGCAATAGGTTCTTTGATAAAACCTGAAAAGCAGAGGTCTGTGCTGTCTGTCAGGAGCAAAGGTTTATACCTATGTCTAAGAACAATCCTGAGGAAAGCAAGAAAATGCCTTCCGAATGATGGGTCAAGCAGCGTTACAGACACCACAGATCAAGAATGGCTGTACCAACTTTGAGAAGACAAACAAATGGTATATAAGGTGGTCTTTGAAGACATAAAGATGGTTAAGAATTATTTTTAATTAACAATACTTTACAGAAAATTTGGAATGCTATGAGATGCATTCCTGGAAAAATATCTTATCTCGCTGAAGTAGACTGTACTACTTGGGATGCAAATCTTTAAGTAGAGACTGAATCCTCTACAATTATCTATTCATATTAAGACATGGAACAGAACATGAGGCAAAATAATTTCAATTTGTGCACAAGGCTTTGGATCACATAAAGACAAATCTAAAACCTGAAATGCCACTCTTTTTCAGACTACTAAAGGATAGATTAATGTTCAGAAGAAATAAAAATATTACTGATGAGAGCAGTAGTCAAGAATATTAAAAAGTTAATAAGTGGCCTAATAATTATTGATGAAAGAATTCAAACTGTCACTGTGAAATTGTGTAGAAATAAAGGTTTAGCGTCTTGAGTTTTTTCCACATAGAACATGGAACCTGACTGTATAACATCTCTAGTTTTATGGGATTATTTGTAGTCCTAGAACTGACTATTGGCTCTTGAGTGTCCTTGGCTCAGATTCTGTGAACATGCTTTAAATGTGCATTGGCATGACCAAGGAACCACAAAATAATTCAAGTTGGAAGGGATCTTAAGAGATAATCTAGTCCAACTTCCAGCTCAGCAGGAGGGTCAGCAATGAGATCAGACCAGCTTGCTCAGGATTGCATCCAGCTGTGTCTCTGAGGCTACAGATTGCACATCCTCCCTGTTTCCCTGTTTGACCTCCCCTACAATGGAAAAGCTTTTCCTCATATCAGTTGAAATCTCCGATGTTGCTATTTAAGGCCATGGGTAATAAATAAAACAAGCACAGCAAGCTGAAAATAAATAAAAGTGTTTTGGAGTACTTGCTCACAAAATTGGAAGATTGCATCAAGTTGGGGAGAGGAGCCCCTCTTTTGAGCAGGATGACCTCCTGAGATTCAATTACTATGACTGAGAGTCAAATTCACTTTGAGGAAGTCTGGAAAATTAAGCTTTATTGAGGATTGTGAAAGACCTGCTATAGAAGCTTGGGATTTTATTTGCATTTGGATAGAAATATCTGCAATGCCATTAGTGAATGAATTACTAATAGAAATTGTTTATGGATGGTTTTAACTTATAGCAGAAGTCTTACAATCTCCAAATACAGAGTGTAAAACAAATGCTATTAATATACAGAGGATGCAGAAGTTTATGAATGTGAAATTTCTACATAGGATAGTTCAGAGAATCATAGAATCACAGAATAGTTAGGGTTGGAAAGGATATTAAAATCATCTAGTTCCAGCCCCCCTGCCATGGGCAGGGACACCTCACACTAAACCATGCCACCCAAGGCTCTGTCCAACCTCGCCTTGAGCACCACCAGGGACAGAGCATTCACAACTTCCCTGGGCAACCGATTCCAGTGACTCACCACCCTTAGAGTAAAGAATTTCTTCCTTATATCCAATCTAAACTTCCCCTGTTTAAGTTTTAACCCATTACTCTTTGTCCTATCACTACAGTCCCTGATGAATAGTCCCTCCCCAGCACCCCTATAGGCCCTCTTCAGGTACTGGAAGGCTGCTATGAAGTCTCCACGCAGCCTTCTCTTCTCCAGGCTGAACAGCCCCAGTTTTCTCAGCCTATCTTCATATGGGAGGTGCTCCAGTCCCCTGATCATCCTTGTGGCCCTCCTCTGGACTTGTTCCAACAGTTCCATGTCCTTTTTATGTTGAGGACACCAGAACTGCACACAATACTCCAAGTGAGGTCCCACAAGAGCAGAGTAGAGGGACAGGATCACCTCCCTCGACCTGCTGGTCATGCTCCTTTTGATGCGGCCCAGGATACAGTTGGCTTTCTGGGCTGCGAGCACACACTGCAGCCTCGTGTTCATTTTCTCATCAACCAAAACCCCCAAGTCCTTCTCCACAGGGCTGCTCTGAATCTCTTCTCTGCCCAACCTGTAGCTGTGCCTGGGATTGCTCCGACCCAGGTGTAGGACCTTGCACTTGGCATGCTTAAACTCCATGAGGTTGGCATCAGCCCACCTCACAAGCGTGTCGAGGTCCCTCTGGATGGCATCCCTTCCCTCCGGTGTATCATCCAAACCACACAGCTTGGTGTCATCAGCAAACTTGCTGAGGGCGCACTCAATCCCACTGTCCGTGTCACCGACAGAGATGTTGAACAAGGCTGGTCCCAACACCAATCCCTGTGGGACAGCACTCATTACTGGTCGTTATTGAATGATTAATTCTATAACACTCATTATTGAATTAAGGCATTAATATTCTTCACCATTACTGTTTTTGTAAAAAGAGACTTAATTGTAAAAGTGACCATTTGGTAATATATGATTACAGTATTATTAACTTCAATTTTAAAGAAAGGATAAGCAAAAAACATACTGAAGTTTATAATTTTATAATTTTAGAAAGGAGAAGTGAGAGGTAAGAAATCAAAGAAGTAGCTCATGACCAAATTGTGTAATACTTAGAGGGCTAAGCAAGCAAGAGATCTGAAATTTCTCTAAAGACAAATGTGTACAAGTATGTGAAGTTTCAGTTTAAGACAAAGAATATTTTTTAGAATGGGTTCCAAACTATAAACACACCTCAGAAAAGACACTTGGATCAGCCAATATGTCTATAAATATCAGAAAAAAAAATATTAGTTAATAAAGGAAACTATAATTTAGAAGTGGTGAAGAAGGTGAGCAGAGGGAGAGGAGAGAATAGCCAGAAGTGGAATTTAGTTTCATCTTGAAAAGAAAGTTTAATAGTTAAAAAAGTTTCTTGGACACATCATAAGAAAACTAAGGCTTCTATGAAGTAAGCGCAAGGTAGGCATTAAAAGCCTTAAATGAATATATTACTGTGTTTTTTTAGTAAAGACAATAACAATGAACAGAAGGGCAAAGACAGACTGACTAATGGGGATGAAGGGATGGAAACTGAAATTCCACATCTGAGGTTAAGTAAAAAATAGTTGTCCTGGTTTCAGCTGGAATAGAGTTAATTTTCTTCCTAGTGGCTGGTACAGTGCTGTGTTTTGGATTTAGTCTGACAGTAGTGTTGAGAACAGACCAGTGTTTCAATTGTTGCTTAGCGTTTATCCCAATCAAAAACTTTTCAGTCTCTCATGCTCTGCCAGAGAGGAGGGGCACAAGAAGCCAGGAGGAAGCAGAGACAAGACACCTGACCCAAGCAAACCAAAGGGGTATTCCATATGACAGCACATCATGCACAAACTGGAGGGAGTGACCTGGAAAGGACAGACTGGTGCTCAGGGATGGGGTGGATATTGATCAGCAGGCCGTGAGCAATTGTACTGTGCATTACTTAGGCTTTTTTTTCAGGGCATGGAGTTTATTCTTTTCTCTCTCTCCACCTTCTGTTATTGTTGTTGTATTATATTTTACTTTTATTTCAATTATGAAACAATTATGAAATTATCGACCCATAGGTTTTTACCTTTTTTTCATTTCTCCTCCCCACTCCACTGTGGAGTGCACACTGTGGAGTGGGGAGGAGTGAGTGAGCGGCTGTGTGGTACTTAGTTGCCAGCTGGGCTTAAACCACAACGTGTAACAACACATTTTGAAGGAAAATGCAATAGTACTTTAAAAAGTGTAAAGGTAAATGAAAAATGGGAGAAAAAGAAATATGCCTTAAGAGAAGGCAGATTCTTCCAAACTAATTTTTCTTTCATTGCTGAAATAACTGTCTTTCTATAGTAGAAAAATGTGATAGATCTCCTATAACTAGCATGTATGTGAAGTTCAGATATTGTCCTGGAGAGTAACTTAAGAATCATAGAAGCAATCTGATATAATGCTAAATAGGAAGTTAATACCTAAGATGATACAGATGATAATTAAATCCTAATATGAGCAACAAACTGGCTAAGAGGTGACCCAGACTGTCCTGGAAAGAGAAATATTGGTCTGGCACAAAGATGCTTGTTAGTGTTTTCATTAGTGAAGTCAGTGCTAAAAGTTAAGCTGTGATGATGAAAATTCTTGTGACATACCATATGGTGTTGCTATCAATAGAAAAAAAGACCTGAATATAGTATAGAAAGAATAGTGTGTCTGCATTAGCATATTTCAGGGCAGCAGAGAACTTTGAAGTCAGTCTCCTGATTTTCCTACTTCCTGAGCCATGTTACACAGCATGAGTGCCTGGACACAGCTGGAGTATCAGGAAATGCACCTAATTCTCTCTAATCACAAATAGGTTCACTGTACCAGTCCAAACTATATCAATTTTTTTAAAAAACCCATACCCCAAAATGTATGAACATCAAGTCCTCAATACCAGCTATTTTAATATACAGATCCACCCATACTAGTCCACATTGTTCACTAATTTAGGCATATAACGTAGAGGTAGCCTTGCTAGTTATTTATTTATTTATCTATTTATTTGTCTGTTTATGGTTACTGTGGAGCCATAAACTACATTCCTTTTAGGTGAAATTAAACTGAAGCCTGAGCTCCAGGACAGTACTTAGCATACACCAGCCAGCCCTTAGTGCTCACTCCATAGGAGCAGACTAGCCAAACCTGAACTAAGGCCTCAAGCATTTGTCTTGGGTAGACAATAGGATCCGAACACCAAACCTTTGTGATACCTGCTGAGCAGCTGTACTTTCTAAAGCAGATCATAGGATCATAAAATCATAGACTACCAGGTTAGAAAGGACCTCAAGAATCAGATGGTCCAACCTTTCTTGTCAAAACATGACCTAGACTAGATATCCCGGCACCCTGTCCAGCAGGTCATCCTGCAAGTTGGCTCTCCTTTACAAAGTGTCCACTTCCCCACTCAGCTTGGTATCATCAGCAAACTTGGATGGGGTACACTTGATCCCACCTTCCGGATCACTTATGAAAATACTAAACAGCGTTGTACCCAACACTGATCCCTGGGGAGCCCTGTCATAGTAGTGACAGGTAGCCAGTTGAAAAGAAGCTATTTACCACCATCATCTGGGTGTGACCAGTCAGCCAGTTACCCACCCACAACACAGACCACTTGTCGAGACTGTAATACATCAGTTTCTCAAGGAGGAGGCTGTGGAAAACTGTATCAAAAGCCTTGGATAAATCCAGGTAGACTACGTACACCACTCGCCCTGTATTGTCTGAGCAGGTAACTGTCATAGAAGGTGATTAGGTTTGCCAAGCATGATTTGCCTCTGCTGAATCCATGCTGGCTTTTCCCAATCACATGCTTGATTTGACTTGTGATAGCCCCCAGAAAGTTTCATTCCATAATTTTAACAGGGATTTAGGTAAATGTGATGGGCTTATAATTTCATGGGTCCTCCTTTGAGCCCTTCTTGTAGACAAGGGTGACATTAGCTTTATTTTAGTCTTCTGGGATATTCCCCAATCTCCATTACTTCTCAGTTATGGAGAACAGCCTTGCAACAACATTACCTAGTTATAGCCTTTGAGACACTCATAGCTGGAATAACAGAGGTTTACACTGTAAAATGGGGATTTGTCAGCTGGAAACCACTTGGAAGGAGAAACTGATTATATTAGTTCATCACAGAGCAGTATAAGCCATTGAACTGATGTGATCATGGAAAAAGGAATGTGAGTGAATCAACATATTTCCTATATTGTTGTGTAAAACGAAGTACTTATTTATTCTAGAATCTGAAGGCTACAGTTTTCAAAACTGAAATGTCTTTAAATATTTCACTTTTTTAGAAATTTTTATGACATTGTTTGGAACATCTTTTTTTTAAACAACGGTTGCTCTTCAGGTTAACCGATTACAGTGTCTTAACTTGAGAATATAAAATTGAGATTCAGAATAATGACATTTTTTTATTTGTCAAAAATTACAAATAATTTAAATAAGCAGAATGAAAACACATTGAACACTTATAAAATAATATTGAAATAACTCTATATTAATTTAAATATAATGACCTGGCCATGGATCCTCTGTTACTGAGGGACTAGAATCTATCAGGTCTTTTTGAGCTCTTCGTTAACATGGATGAAAAAGAAGAGTTTGAGTGGCAAGTTATATTAGCAATGTATTTGTACATATTCATGCTAATATACACAGAATTATAGAATGGTTTGGGTCGGAAGGAATCTTAAATATCGTCTAGTTCCAAACCACCTCCCACGGGTGGGAACACTTTCCGCTAGACCAGGTTGTTCAGAGTCCCATCCAACCTGACCTTGAACACTGCCAGGGTTGGGGCATCCACAGCTTCTCAGGTCAACATGAATATATTTGCGTTAATTATTGCATTATGTGTTGGTTTCTTTTTTTTTTTTATTTCCTCATTACATTTATTCTTAACCCCCTTGCATACTTTGCAAGAAACTATTTTGATGCAAATCTTCATTATTTGAATTTAAAAAGTGAAGAATAAGGAACTCTTGTTTTAAAACCATATTGCTGATCATTATGCAAATTACAGAAAACAAAATATTAGAGGATGATATGAACATTGATGTTTGAATCTTGATAAGTACTAGTTTGAAAGCTGCTTCTTGAAAAAGCTTGACATTAAATCAAGGTTTTAGTTGGACCTAACACAACCGTTTCAATTTCTTATGTTTTCCATTCGAGGTAGAAGCTGGTTACTTCTACTTCCTGTTATTTGTTGGCTTTGCATAAAATCTGGTGTTGAATTGGCTGCTTTCAATTTGGGTGTTCTGAAATTCATGCCTACTTTCTGACTTTTTGCACGAATCTGTGTGCCATGCTTTCAGTGAGTGTGAAACCAAGCATGTGGAGTGTCTTACACTTCAGGGAGGGGCAGAGTTGCCTCATCTCTTTATTGGTCATGAAATCCTGCACAGATATTTCAGCAATGGTTATTCTTGAAGATTAACAT
This sequence comes from Psittacula echo, assembly GCF_963264785.1. Classification (NCBI taxonomy): domain Eukaryota; kingdom Metazoa; phylum Chordata; class Aves; order Psittaciformes; family Psittacidae; genus Psittacula; species Psittacula echo. The sequence goes on along the minus strand of NC_137737.1, from coordinate 94,921,665 downwards.
ATTCAGGTTCCTTTCTGTATCTCTTTTTCTTTTTTTTCCAGATGTGAAATTTAGTAAATGTCGTAGAAACATTGCCACATGTGAGGAGAAACTGTTCTTGAGTCAGATTGTTCCTCAGTACCTGCTAATTATTAATAGGTTGCCTGCGCTTTGAGGCAGTTACTTTTTCCAAGTTCTGGATGCATCTGTTTCCTTCCAAAAATAGTAGTACAATGATGTTCCAAGAAAACCTCAGTGTTCCGTTATAAGCTTTATTCACATTGCATCACTCAGTACTAATTACCAGGTGTTTCTTTAGGCCCTCATCCTTTAAAGATGTGATCATCTGCTCAATTTTATATGCTGTGAATACTTCCATTAATGGCACAGGGCTTCTTACTGAGATTAAAGGTAAAAACACATGTTAGTTTTTATGAGATGCCTTTGGTGCTGCTATTATTAGCTTTGATTTATCTACTGTCTATTAAAAAAAAATTGAATAAAAGATAGATAAACTCTTATTCTAATTCTTAAATCTCAGTAGAAAACAAGTTGGCAAGTTATTCCTTTATTTCATTTCTGAAACATAACAAACTAACAAAAATACTTTTGGGCCATTTTATTAGGTAATATGTACTTGGGTTTGATGCAGTATTAAAAACAGTAGTCCATATGTACTTTACTTGCTGTTTTTCAAGATTTTAGAAAGATATTATGTCATTTTCATCTGTTCATTGCTATTTTGGGATGTCAGGAAACTAGACTAATTAATGAATCCAAATGCAACTTACATCAAATTTAGGATGGCTGAGGCATTTTTTACTTATTAGTTATGTAAAGTTTTATGTAAGGCTGGAAAATCATTGAAGACTGATCCTACTATCATTGAAAGGAGCAAGTTTTATTAATTTCACCAGTAGTGGACTTGGATTTTGCACAAGGGGTTTTATCAGCTTAGTTTTAGCCAGTATTTATAATGTAGAAAATATACTTCCGTTACACCAGTCTACCTTATGCTTGTGCCACATGCTGTATTGATATGCATCCAAAAATAATAAAACACTCAAAATGTGAAAGGAAGAAACTATTATGCATAAGTCATTGCAAGCACAAAGCCAATTTTGTATTGTGGGATGGTGTCCAGAAACATACTCAAAGTGAGGAAAGAGTTTTCTTTCTCTAAAAACAAATCTGAACCTTAATTTAAGCAAAGTTTAGTTGAAATTGTTTTCTTTTCTTTATTTTCCCTGAATGGTTTAATTTTCATCATGATACAGGGATTAGGTTTTGTTTCATTTTTTTTTCAATTACAGTACTATTTACAGGTTTTGTTATTTACCATGAAACAAAACTTCTCTTAAATGTTTCCAGGCCCAAAACTAAAAAAAAAAACCCAACAAAACAAAACACCAAAACCCAAGAAAAAAAACTCTTTGATTATCTTGATCTGAGAAACTCTCCTGCTGGCAAATCATTCCCTCTTTTTCACTTTTTCTTCCAGAGCCAAAGGATATGGTAAATTCTGAACTGCCTGGGCCTGCTTTGCTCTGGAGAAGCTGCTAGTCCAACAGTTAGGACATGTGGTAAGCATGTGGGAGACCAGTTTTTTAGATGCATTTTGTTGGGGGAAAAAATTTACTTTCTGTAATGCTCAAACTGTTTCACTTCCTATAAATAATTAGATATTCTCTGGACCAGAGAATGAAAGAGAAATATATCTTCAGTAAGGCAAAGGTCCGGTATTCAGCTAGCAGATGGAAGAGGTAGCCCTACTTTCTGCAACATCCCACTTCTCACCTGGTGGCTGACAATGTTTTCTAGAAATTTAGTTCTTACTTCTAAACAAATGGATGAGCTTCAGCAGGCAAATTATATTCTGATTCTATTTGTTCAAATAAAGAAGTGCCAAGGGATAAGGAGGAGTAGCCAGTTAGAAGAGGAATCTGTCCCAAAAATGGACTTTTCTGAACTTGCTAAAAATATAAGCTACCTGCACAGTCAGTGTTTGTTGAAAACTGTGTGTTTTTAAAAGCTTTGATTTAAAAAACTTGATGATTTTATACAGGAAAAAGTTGGCCATATATTGACTTCAAAAGTGCAATTTTGACATAGCATTCTGAAAGTCTGATGAAACATGCTACGTAAATGTAAAGCATGTCTTAAATTAATAAAATACACATTAATGTAAGTCATAAAACCATATATAATACAGCAATTTTTTTTTGCAGAATGGAGAAGAAAAGAATGTAAACTTATTATTTATTTATTATTTATTGTGGGGTTAATATTTTAACCAAGACCCTAAACCATTATTGAAGTGAGGAACAATATTTGCTCAGAGAAATTCATCTTTTCTCTCAAAAAATTACAAACAAGTCCACATTCTGAATGAAGAAATATAAAATATTAAATAAGCTTGGTAATGTTTCCTTTCAGCTCCTCATCTTGTCTGACCCACCAAATATGATGGTGAACAAACATGCTTCATAAAGGTGTAAGAAACTAACTTAAACAGGGGAAGTTCAGATTGGATATAAGGAAGAAATTCTTTACTGAGAGGGTGGTGAGGCACTGGAATGGGTTGCCCAGGGAGATTGTGAGTGCTCCATCCTTGGCGGTGTTCAAGGCCAGGTTGGATGAGGCCTTGGGTGGCATGGTTTAGTGTGAGGTGTCCCTGCCCATAGCAGGGGGGTTGGAACTAGATGATTTTAAGGTCCTTTCCAACCCTGACTATTCTATGATTCTATAACAAAAAAAAAAAAAAAATAAGATACTTAGAAGCTTTCTGCTGGGATGGCATGCATTTTCCCACTCGTTATTGGTTCAATTCACAATTTTTATAGATGAGGTCACAGAAGTTCATGAAAAGATTCTGATGTTCAGATGCCATAGTATGGGGTATCGTACACATTGAAAAATGCCCTCATGTGCTCACACTCATATATAAAAATATGTGTAATTGCAAAGAAGTTGGTGAAACACCTACAGACAGTAGAAAATTAACTATTCCTGCTTTGCTGTAGATAGATATAATTCCCCACTGCCTCGCTCAGGTGCTGTATCTGTAATAACCAGTAAAGTAGCACCAATCTTATTTGGAGATTTCTTCTTGCACCAGCCCTGGCACAAGAAGCAACCCTCCTTCAAAGTTTTTGCCAGTGCAAATAAAGTTCCAAGATTTAGAAGAGTCAGTGGAGGAAATACACCCAAATTCCCATGAAGCAAAATGCTGCGAGAGGATTTTATCGGTGGCATTCAAAATCAGCTTCAACAGCTAACAATTTTTCAAAGCGTTACATTTCCAGACACAGCAAAGGTCATAGCATTTTGTCACACATTGAAGATCTTGTTCAGCAGTGTGGGTGGAAGCTCACAGCAAACGGTGCAGATGCACAGGTAACAGTGCAGCCTTCTGATTGCCCTGCAGGGGAGAGTTTTACAGCTTTAAACCAAAAACTGCCCCAAGTTCTTCAAACTTACAGGCCAGATCCTGCCAAATAATAGCATGGAAAGAAGCATGGTGGCAGCAAGAACTGAAGTATCACAGGATCAACTTTACCAAGCGTTCTGAAGGGCTGCTGGCACCCTGACTGGCAGCGACGGGCACAGCCCCACCTGCCCACTTGGGAGCAGCATGGACATGGCTGCACAAGCCTCCCATTTCACTTGGGCTGCATCTGGCTGGAGATGAGGCTGCAAAATTGGTTCCTTTCAAAAATTTTAAGCCTTTGGAAAGCTTCAGTGGGTTGTTATTTCCTTCTGCTTCTAGTTAGCCCTTACAGTTGTGCTGTTTTGATGTGAGCTGACTTTGCGAGGTCAGGCAGGTTAAATGGTGTTTGATTAAAATCAGAACACCCAACAACTACTGTTTCACAGTTTGACTTTGTTGGCCTCTTCATCTGGGAATTCAGGAAGACCCCTTTAGCTTGAAAAAAAAAAAAAAAAAAGAAAGAAAAAGGAGCTTTCTTTTTTATCTTTCTCTTTTTTTATTTTATATGGCTTAAAGAGAAACAAAGAAAAAAAGCCACATTGTATATGTTTTTCTGGCAATAAGCCTGCCACTGTTTATCAAACCAAGGCAAATCCAATTAGCCTGTGGCCTGCCTCCCAACCTTATTAACCTGCTCAGCTGTGAGAAACTCAACAGCTCCTGCCAATATCTCATTTCTCCAGCAGCTGATAAGATCAGTTCAAGATATTCAATGGGGTTTCCTTTCACTTCGGCTTCATCACAGTCACTGGCATCTTAACCGTGGTAGCCGGATCTTATTTTCCTCTCATTTACTACATGAAATAGGATGGCGACTCCGAGGCCTATGCAGCTTGTTGGAACAAACACCGATCAGGCCTTCGCGGTGTTTGACAGGACGGGCTGATTTTCCTTATCATGGCTTGCCCACAAAGGCACGGGCCAGGCCGGGGTTATTAGCATTCCTCGGTGAGATGCGTCAGGCCTATTTCTGTCACGCAGACAGATTGAGCCTTTCACTCAGGCTCGCGAATGAGTGACACATGGCCTGACTGGGAGGACAACATTGTTATTTGAGTTAAGAAATCAATTTGTATCAAATGTACACTGTAATTTATTTGTTGGCTTTGAAGGGAACCTGGCTGAGATAAATGGGAATGGGCTTCTTTCTTCCCCCCTATGCTGAGCTGATAAAGTTCTTGTGAAGCTCCAGATAGCTCCAGTCAGAGCCAAAGTGACAAACATGTTTAAAGTTGCACAGTGATCTTTAAATCTCAAAAAGAACACCTTGTCGGACATGATAGAACATTTTTTACCTTTTCCCTCTATCTGTCAGAAAGCTGCTGTGACACATTGCTTTAGTATTTTTGCTGACATTTTCTTTATCAAGCACATCTGTTTGTGGTTGAAAGATGCTTATTCCTATTTTCCTCAATCTACAGCAGCCCAGGGAACTGCCAAAAGGAAGGAAGAAAATGAGACATTCTTTCCAAGAATAATGCTTGTTTAAATTTTTTTCATTTTCTAAATTGTGACTTTTCCTGGTCAGTTTCCAGTTTTCTTTTTACTTTTGTTAAAAGAGAGAAGAAATGTGGGGGGAACATGTATCATGAGATCCTGTCCATTTCAAGAAGTTTGGTTGGGTTCAGAGTGAATGGTGCATTAAGACATTGGTGTTGTATGTTAAATCATGAGCTATGAGAGACTGGCATTCTCCTCTATCAGAGTTATAAATATGAGCTCTATGCATAAGTGTTTTTATCTTTGAAATAATATGAATAATCAAAAGTTAAATCTATGGTTTCACATATGATTGCAGTTATGACTCCGTAATGAAAAAATGACAGCAAACTAGCCACAGGCAGAGTAGCTCAGTGACATTTCCATGCAGTAATCTGATTGTTTAGTTTTGGTTTCCAAAAATGATCTAAATGTAACATGTCATATTAGATTACTATATAAGGTACCTTACCCTTCCTCTGCGTTATAGCTTTACACCTGCATATAGGCTCTTTTTTAACAGATGTGCAAGTGTATGAATGCACATACACACAAAAATTATAAAGTGTTATAGATTGCTATATTCTGATTAGTCCACACAAGGTCCTCAAACCAAGGTTAAAATTAAGGTAGTCTGAGGTGTGCAACCGGAGTCAAACGCTCAGTACTTCCAGAAGCTAGGTTGAATGCGATTATCAGCACAAGCATTTTTGAGATGTTAGCTTTAAGAAGTGCTAAACTTATTAATGGCCTGATCACACCATCACCAAAACAGTTACACCATTCTCAGAAATCCCAGGGAGGGCAATGCATGAGGATTAACTCTTCTTTCAGGCTGCCCAAACAATATATTTCATTCTCCTCTTTCCTTCCTTTCCTCTGGGAATGTTGCAATCCTTTAGGCTGTGTACAGCCTGCCAGCCTTAGATCTTGTTATACCTATGAGTACTGACACTGTAATAGTGTTAAGCCTTGCTCTCAAGTTTCTTCTGTGCCGTGCCCTATGGGCAAGGGCTTGCCCTTTTACCTTTCTGCCCAGGTGCATAACGACAGTGCTGTTATTCTGACTTGCCTGACATTTTTTAATGTGGTGCTTTTTAAACCTTAACTCCATATTTCTACATTTATACAATAGCTTCAGATTATGTCTCAGTTTAGCAGCACAAAGACAATATGTCATTTTAAATATCTTAAATGGTTTCTGATTTTCATCCCATGGCACAGCCTAGAGGTGTGGCTTTTGATTTTCAAATGCTTAGAGTAGGCAATACTGCAATCTAGCTCTAATTACCAAGAATAAAGTGTTCCCTGATTGCGCACATTTATATTTCTGCATAAACATATTTCATAAAACATGCACCTTCTCAAATAAGAACAGTTCTTTACAATGCTCTTTTAGCTATATTTATACAGCTGTTTACAATTATTACAACCTAAGCACATCAATCAATTCATTGTTGGATCAAACTCTTCAAGAAATCATACCAAATACTGTTTTAACCTCATTGCTTTAGAAATAACCATTGGCAGTGGAGTAATTTAGACCCCAGAAATGGCAGTGCAAAATAAAACACCCTCTAGCTCTGATACAAGAGCACTCTGTCATGTCTACAGCTTCACTCTATTAAAATAATACATCCTCCAAAGCACTTGTTTTGGCCTTCTCCTGCCTTATCTTATATCCCTTAATGACAGAAAATGGAAAACACTTAATTCCTCTTCCAGGTTTGCATTATGAGCACTGCCAGTTTTGTCTCTCCTGTGAGCAAGCCCCTGGTGATATTGTAAAGATGAACCGTTTGCATGGAATTCGGAGGGGAAAAAAAAAACACAACGATGTGCCATATTTATTCATGATTTACTGTTCATTATGTTCTCTAAAAGTCACAATGGCTGGTAGCAGGGGCAAGCTGCCATTTATCTGGTCCTCACTAACTCAGAGGAAATCAGAAAGAATGCTCTGGGTCAAGGGACTCCCTTCTGCATCTTACCTGAGAGCAAGTGAGTGTCCACAGCTGGGAAAAGCTCTTGATGAAAACTGTGAGGCAGGTAGTATGAGAAACCTTGCAAGCAGAGAGCCTGCAGAAGGAGCAGTGGTTCCTGGGGAGATCAGGAACACAGATATAAGGTAACAAAAAAAAAATCCCCTTTTTCTCTGGAGAGTATTGCATTGAATTTGTTCAAGAAGCCCCTGAAAGCTGCTGGATTCAGAACAAGGCTGGAAAGCAGCAAGGATACAGTGGGCAAGGGAAGATTTATTTTTATATTTTCATACTTTTATTGTCATAAAGCAGGCCTTGCTTGTCTCTTTAAAAATGTCCATTGTTTTAGTCTAAGCTAAAGTAAATTATAACTTTGGAGTTCATTGGATGTTTCTGGCATGCTTACTGTTAGAACAATGTCTACCTCAAAACTCTGGTGGACTCAGGGTCACTTCCCTGAAAATACCTCTGTGTATCTTGAAAGCCACAAGAAACAGCAAACTGGGAGACAATGAATAGGGATTCCAGCTATTTTATTTCACCACCAGTTAGTAATCTAAACCACACATTAGTTTAATCTGTAAATTAAGGAAAAAGAAAACTCAAAATAAAATTCTGGTTCTAATATAACAAAACACAATCTGCATCCTTAACACTGCACTGGCTAATTATTCATGTGAAGTGTCCTGCATTGTGTAACCTGTACTCACACAAAATATCTCTCTGTCACCTTTGGGTAGTCAGACAACTATTAAGAGTATTAGGAGGGACAGGCTGTGGGCATTGTCTGTTTGAACCTTAGTAAAACATCTGACACTGTCTCCCACAGCATTCTGCTGGGGAAATTGGCTGCTCATGGCCTGGGTAGGATTCTTTGCTGGGCAAGGGCAGTGATCATCCCCCTGTATTCAACACATGTGAGGTCACACCTCTACTCCTGTGTTCAGTTCTGGGCCCCTCACTATAAGATAGACATTGAGATGATGGAGCAGGTCCAGAGAAGGGCAACGGAGCTGGTGAAGGGTCTGGAGCACAAGTCTGATGAGGAATGGCTGAGGGAACTGGGATTGTTTAGTCTGGAGAAGAGAAGGCTTAGGGGGGACCTCATCACTCTCTAAAACTGCCCGAAAGGAGGATGTAGTGAGATGGGGGTTGGTCTCTTCTCCCAAGTAACAAGTGATAGGACAAGAGGAAATGGCCTCAAGCTGTGCCAGGGGAGGTTTAAACTGGATATTAGGAAAAATTTCTTCGCAGAGAGGGTGATCAGGCATTGGAACAGGCTGCCCAGGGAAGTGGTAGAATCACCATCCCCCAAAGCATTCAAAAACCACGTAGTGACATAGTTTGTTGGTGATCCTGGCAGTCCTGGGGTAATGGTTGGACTTCATGATCTTAAAGGTCTTTTCTAACCTAGCTGATTCTGTGATTCTATGATGTTGTTGCTCTAAGTATGATGAGATGTGAAGCTTGATCTCAGGGTATCAGTGTCTCCTTCCTAGGTCTCAAGCATAACACGGCTAGAAGTGGTTATTATTTTTATAAAAATACCAGTTTCCAGACACAATGGTTACCTAGATTCCTCCTGGGAGAGAAGTGAGAGGAAGAATGTATGCAGTGTACATCTTCCCAAGTCGCTACTAAAGCTAATGTGGAAGTAACTTTTCTGGGTCTATAGTTAGACACATAAACCACAGTGTACACCTGAAAGATCAAGATAAAATGAGAAACCAGTCTGCCTCCTTTGCCCCCAGCTCTGAGTGTATCAGGGTGAAGGGAAGTTGAATATGGGAAGCAACAGGAAGTGCTGAAATGAGGGGTTTTTACAAGTGTTGTTTCAGTGTGTTTGGGAGGCACACCTGCTAAAAAGGAGGATATATCGTGAAGTAGGAGAGATGTTAAAAATATAAACATAAAAGCTTGGAACCAAAACTAAACATGGCTGGTAGAAGGAAGCACTCTAAACTGGAGGTAGTAGGATGAGGCGTAAAAGTTAAAGCCTCAGGAAAAAAGGAAACACAACTTCCACTGAAGGGTATTTTAGGAATGGCAAGTATGTCTGCCTATGAGTAACTCTTGTCTAGTGTCTGCATGCTACATGCTCACACTGACAAGTGAAAACAGCAAGTGCCCTCCAGCAAAGCTATAGAACACAGCTAAACCTAAAATTATGATATTCATTCTGAGAATAGGAAAAATTGGGCACTAGAAAATCTTTTAGGGGATTAAGTGTTACAGTGGTGCTGCTACAGATCTAGAGAGTCTCTTTCATATGATCTCCTAGTCTTCAGCCTGTCCAACTCTACAGGGGTTAGAGATATTCTAATCTGTATGAGATGAACTTGGTGAGGATCATTTCCCGCTATCAAATGCAAAATTACTATCATATATTGCACTAAAGAACATCTTTGCTCAACTGTAATTCTTTAATTATCTGTTGTAGAAGGCCTGAATAATAGAGAACCTCATCTCAGCTGGGCTCCCTAAATCAGAATTGTCAGGAGGCACCAAATTACTCATTGTAATTTAAACAAACAAACAAACCCAAAATAAATAAAAAAATTAAAAAATAAAAATAAAAAAAAACCAAACTAAAACCTAGAAATGCCATAATTCTCCCAGGTACTTTACATACAATTTTTTTTAATTATTTTTACTTTGGCATCAGACTTTTTTGACCTCTCTCAGTGAGCCATGGAGAAAAAGGGAAGTTGTTACTCAAGACCAACTTTCTCCTCCACAGGCATTCAGACAGCACAGGAAAAGGACTAAGAATGTCCTGCCATAGCAGTCCCTGAGGCAGCTGCAAGCCAGAGCCACAGCTGCAGCTTCCTGTCTGCCCAGCAGGTTGTTAGAGGAACATCTCGAGGTGGATGGCTCCTACCATGGGTTTCTGTGGCTCACGGATCTCAGCAGCTAAACAGCTGATTGTTGGAGACAGCCTAACTACATGTAAAGCACAGCCTTTGTAACAGCCTCAGATTCTTTCTTCTTACTGTTCAAGCCTGAAAATGAAGAAGAAAAAGGGTATTAAAAACATGCAAAACCCTAGACACTGAAAACTGGGAAGTGATCTCTTCCAAACCCCGTTTGTAATTTGACTTTTGCTGCTTGCACTGTACTGCTACTTTGGGTGCTAGCATGAAAGACTGATGTGATTGTGTTAGAAATCTCATTCATACTAAAAATAGACTAGTTTACTAACACTGTATGTAAGACAACTGTGTATGATACTATTCAGCAGTCAACAATCCACTCTGCAGCCCCTTTGCTTGCTTTGGGAATATCTAAGGTATTCTGGGATATCCAGTTGCCACTGTTGGGTTAAGTAAATTATAGCAACTTATTTCCAGCAAACTCACTTTCGACTGAGTGATGTGCTTCCAAACATTTTCTGCTGAAGTTTTTGAGATATGATGTTATGAGATTTTTAATAAAATATTTGGGTTTAGTTAAAAATAGCAAACACAAACACACTGCTCATCAATAATGGGATATACTGTAATTGATAGCTGTCAACAGAGTAACAGAGCATAGCAAACAAAGATGAGCAGCAGAAGCAAATAAAAAGGAAATAACATTGAAACTCTACTGATTAAGATGCTAAAGTAGTTTCCAGTGTTTATTACAAAAAGGCTAATTAAAGAATTTATATTTTATCATGCACAGTAAAGAACTCCTGACAGGCATTGTTATAATATGAAATGCTGCGGTCTCTAGTAGAGTTTAATTTAGAGCAACAACAAAGAAGGGAAAAAGAATAAGTAAAACAATTGAAATGTTGCAAACTGACTGCCTTAAACTCAGGGGAGGCCTTTCAGAAAACCGTTTGGTAGAAGTAATGCAAACTGAGCTACTACCCTGGGAATAATATTTTTCCTGAGATTGTTTCAGGTTGAAATGTTTATAGGAGGCAGTATATAGGTTGTGTAAGCCACCAGCTAAAAGACTGGGGAAGTATAGCTTTTCATCAAAGGCTAATCACACTGACTATGAAAGATCCAAGATGCTGGTGTTAGCCATTCACTGGAGGAATAGTGATTCCTGCATCATTACTGATCAGATCAACAGATGTCCATACTGTCACTGGTGAACAACATTAACTTGCTAATAAAGAGCATCATGTCTACCAAACATATTCAACTGGAGTAAAACTTTGACATCTTGTACAGATGTGTTAATTTCTTCCAAGCACACTTTTTGACTGAGAGCACCTTGGAAACTGTATTGATTTCATTCTTGCCCATTTGCTTTGTGATGAATAATGGTAGATTATGCATGTCAAATACTTTAAACTGATCAATTATTGTTTATTTACTTTAACTACAATATTTTGTTGTCACATCTGCAGACTTGAGGTTGAAAAGATTATTCTAGTTTTGGATAGTAATTTTTCTGCAGGAGATATGAGAAGGCAACTTTTGTTTGTCATCAGCAGCCCTTGGGATCTTCATATTTTATTTCCCTGGCAGTCAGACATATGAACTGCTACAGAGGACAGAGTCGAGCTATAAGACACTGGATGCACAGAAGACACACTGCTCTGTCTCATTTTCTGTCACCGATATGGCTGTATGATTTGCTTTCCTAATGTTTGACTGGGTGTCAGAGTTGGAAGAAAATTAATTGACAGAGAACGAGCTGAGATAAGGTGGCAGCATGAGGAAGGACCACAAATACCTAGTAGCAATGTTTCTTGCTCTGTGTGTTGAGCAGGGATTTGCCGTCCCTGGTTCAGCGTATCATAATGAGAGCAGTTCTGGGACATTACACATCTGCTGGAATCTCCTAGAGCACAGACAGTCCAAATATATACGATTATACCCACTGGATATATCAACACAGATATCATTCTTTCTTTCAGATTTTCCATTTTAAATTAGTGGAAATGAATCACTTCAGAATTGCCTGCAAGACACCAGTACAACTTACTGCCACAAGAGTGCATTCACACTTAGTACCTATCTTATTTATGAAAAGGCTTTCTCATATAAGTGGAAATCAAAACACTGTCATTTTTATTAGGCAGATTTTCTTCTGTTTCTAAAGCTGCTTTATTCCAATAAACTTTTTTATTGCTTTGACTAAAAAAAATAAAAGAAAAAAAGGGCTTTTTTCACCTTTTCTTTGAAGTTTGGCTGGGCTGCTTGTCTCTGTTAGAAGACAGTACGGATCTCCGTGAATCACAATGTATATCCTTCTGTCACCCAAACATTGCTGTTGTAGCTTGTAGATTGAATTATCAAATATATTCTACACTAAGACTGCCAGAAATACCTGGGCTGTCATGTGGCTGCTTGACTGTGGAGAGATATTAGTCAAATCATACTGTCACAGCTTTGACATTTTTTCCAGACATAGATCACAGTTTAGGTTTTTTCATCTGTAGTTTCATAAGTGGCACCTTCATCTGCCTTCTTCATGTACTGTAGCATTGTGGGGACACTCATGTTAATAAGATCATAGAATCATAGAATAGTTAGGGTTGGAAAGGACCTTAAGATCACCTTAAGACCTGAACAGCCCCAACTTTCTCAGCCTATCTTCATACGGGAGGTGCTCCAGTCCCCTGATCATCCTCATGGCCCTCCTCTGGACTTGTTCCAACAGTTCCATGTCCTTTTTATGTTGAGGACACCAGAACTGCACACAGTACTCCAAGTGAGGTCTCACGAGAGCAGCACACTGAAGCCGGCTCATGTTCATTTTCTCATCAACCAACACCCCCAAGTCCTTCTCCGCAGGGCTGCTCTGATTCTCTTCTCTGCCCAACCTGTAGCTGTGCCTGGGATTGCTCCGACCCAGGTGTAGGACTTTGCACTTGGCATGGTTAAACTTCATCAGGTTGGCATCAGCCCAACTCACAACCGTGTCGAGGTCCCTCTGGATGGCATCCCTTCCCTCCGGCATATCAACCGAACCACACAGCTTGGTGTCATCAGCAAACTTGCTGAGGGTGCAATACATGCCACTGACAAAGATGTTGAACAAGACCGGTCCCAACACCTATCCCTGAGGAACACCACTCATTACCGGTCTCCAGCAGGACATCGAGCCATTGACCACAACTCTTTGCATGCGGCCATCCAGCCAGTTCTTTATCCACGGAGTGGTCCACCCATCAAATTGATGTCTCTCCAATTTAGAGACAAGATCCTATCTTTACTTTTCTACTGACTGTAGAACAAAACTTTTAATAAATTGAATTTGCTCCAATGAAGCTCAAGTCAGTAGATAGCTCACAGCATGGTGCAAAGTCAATTTGTTCACTCCGTCTTTTCAATGAATTGGATTTGAGATGGTTCTTTTTGTGTGTTCATTGGAAACTAAATGCTTTCCTTAGAGCAAATGCACTCATATCTCCCAACAAGGCCCCTTTACTCTTAGGTACTGCATTATGCTGTTTTGCCATACATGCCAGCTTGCATTGTGGATGCGTTGTGGATACCTTGTGTTATGCACCTCCCAGTATGTACCAGCATTGCCATCAGCATTGATGTATGGTGCTGAACACCAGCAATGTCAAAGCTGACTGCACCATTGGCCGTATTTCCCCACAGTCGAATGTGGGGTTTCATGCTCCTATTTGTTTCTGAAGTGCCCACTCCAGTTTGCTGTTCAGGGTCTAATCCCAAAACTGTTAAAATCAACATAAATTTGTTCCTGTTGTATCAGTTAATTTTAGGATATTTTGGGTGTATTTACAAAGGTGTTCACATTGCTTTTTAAAATTTGCCTTCTCCTTGGTGACTGTAGTATATAAATAGCAACTTCTTATTGGTTTATGTCTTTATTTTCCTAAGCTTACATATGAGGAAAATTCGAGGAGTCTTCATGCAGCACTGTGCTTAAATATACCCATTGCTTGGTTGTATTTCAAACAACAAAATTCCCTTTATTCTTTTTCACTCCTGCTGTCTGTTTCCAGCCTTCTCCATTCACACTTACAGGATCATCATTTTACATGAAAGGAAGGCTTTCTTCAGCACTGGCCTCATAAAAATAAAAGATAATACAATGAATGAATATCACTGAGAGCCAATTTTTCTCAGCTAAGCTTTAATGCAAGTTCAGGCTACCTAGAGTGAGCTGTGATAGAAGACAGAAACGAGACTTCAGGCAGCTTTCTAAGGAATAAAAACCATTCTTCTCTTGCTGTATTGTTGATGCACAGGGCCAGCAGGTTAATAGAAGAGGAGCTTTATAGCACATAGAATTCACTGGCTGTGAAGGAGAGAGAGACACATGATCAGGGATGTAGCCTATGGATTTGTGTGCTGGTATTAATATACACACAGGTGCATTGCTCAGCAGTAGAGAGTAGCAGCAGTTGTTGGTACCAGACCATACTGGAACATGACAGTATTTTGTCTCTAACAATAGCCGTAGCCAGATGTGTATTTGCTTGGCTATTTTTTAGAGGAGTTTTGGTTGATTATATTTTTTTTTTAACTAATAATAATAGATTACGTTTTTTTAAATATGATAATTGAGGCCACTGCAGCTTTCTAATTGATTTTTTTGTTAGATCCAAGAAATTTGGGTTTAGCTTTTGCTACAGTGGTAAAAATCTCAGAACTATAACTAACTGCCAAGAGGATATCTATGTCTCAGTGCAGAATTCATTCTATTTATCCTTATTTACTCAATGTCTTTCAGAAAGGAAGTGTCATTGCCTTATGACTTGACAAGACACGTGACTCTTCATGTACAGACACTATTTGACTATGAATTGCAACCCCAGCCAATGCCACTTTGATTTTACTCTTATCTTTCATTTCAAGGAAAATTCCTACAACCTTTACCCCTCCCCACACACAGTCAAACACTCTGAAGCACAGTGTCAATCATTAGACACAAAAATATTTCAGTAATTTTAAAGCTGGAGCATTTGTCACAGCACAAAAGATAGATTTAATGACTTACCAGGGGCTTTGCTTATAAACACACACCTATGCTATTCTCAGAGATCAGTGTTATTATTTTTTTTCTCATTCTTTCACTTAAAACAGAAACACATTTTCTCCTGGAAAATGCTGACATTGTGTCTTAGTATCTCAAGGCAGAAAGGTTGCTTTCCCCCAGGCAGTGTGCTGGCAACTTTCACATGGACACACATGACTGAGCTGCCTATAGGTACCCTCGCTTTTGTGTTGTTTCCATAATTCAAGGTGTTTAAAAACAGCCATGCTAACAAACATTAGAAAGAGGACTGGGAAGTGAAATTCTATGAGATTGAACTTCAGAAATGTAGTACAGCTACAAGAAGAAGGTGTTCAGAGTAAAAACACTGGAGGGATTTGTTGTGCAAAAGTAGGACCTCATCTGAAGCTGAAAAGTTACCACATGCAATCAAAGTGAAAAGCAGTGCTTAAAAGAGTAGAGATTGTTCTAACACTCTTTAACATGTGGTTTGTAAGTAAATCTTTAATAAATGACATATTATCAGAAATAATTCACTGGTTGCTACCTTTTGCTGCATTTTGCTAATCCATTATATACCACACACAAAGCACTCCTGAATGCGATACAACAAGGATTTAAAGATATGTTCTGAGTCTAAAATATTTAGAAAAATTACTTTGTTCTCTTAAACAATTTTGGATTACAGTAAAAACACAAATTAATACATTTCTAAGCCGACAAAGTTAAATTCAGGAGATACAGTACACATTAGATAAAATGATAAACCTCCCATATTCATGCTGAGCAAGAATTTTGCCCTTGTGCAGCTGCAGGAGGAAAAAACATAATAAATATGGCAGAAATAATTTTACTTGGGTTACTAGTTACTTCTTAATTACTAACTAGAATCTCCTTAGAATTAGATCAGTTTATAAGTAGGAAGTGCAGATTTTTAAAAGCAAGCCAAGTCGTGTGAGATAAAAGGTATACAGGCACAGCTCAGTACAACTCCTTAACCACTTAATGAACTGATAGAGGACATGACAACCGAATGATGAACTGAGATACAGAGAAGTTATTCCCTTTTCAGTATTAGACAAGAAATTGTATCAATCCCTGAGGTAATTCTGAAATATGATTACTAATACAGTATGTTAAGAAAAGCCATAAAAAAGCACATGATGCTCCTGCTCATCGTATAGTTGGAGAATGAGCAAAGAACATGGAGATCTGTGGAGGTTGTGAATTTCCACATGCATTTTTATCTCTGAAAGAATGTTTCTTTCAAGATCTTTTGAATGCACATATACTGTGTATGATATCAATGGCTTGCATTTGAACAGATATATATCCGCCTTTCCTGTGTCAGTATTGTTTTGCTCTTGCACATAGATATGATGGTACGACAGAACCACATCATGGTGCAACTGCAAAATTTGAGCCTAACTTGAAAGCGGCAACTGATGATTTATTTCATTACAAGAGGAGTTGCTTACTTCTTTTATTGTTTGACTGCGTAAAACATGACACTAACACTTGACAGCCTCTAAGAGAATTTTGCTCATCCACAGGGAATTTGAAAGATCACCTGTGACTGTGGAATGTATTTTTCTAGCATTTATGTTATGCAGAGTTCTTGTTAATGCATTGGAAAATGCTATTGGAAAAGATCTTGCACAATGTTTTAGAACTAGCTTACCAAAGAGATTCATTACAGATCGCTACATTTTGTGAAGTAACATGAAAAATTGCTATATGGAATAACAGTAGTACTGTTTCACCAGGTATTCTGGACACTTATTATGAAAAGCACTGCTTCAATTATTAGCATTCTAATATACCGGATGAGCTTTCTGAAGTATGTTTCATAAAAACCTTCATTATAACATTAAATCTGCTGTTAAACCCTAGCTACAATTATGCATTTTAATTAATATAGTATTTGCAGACCAAGAGTGCAAATTAGGTTGTTTGGGGGTTTTATTCATTATAAAATGGTTATAAAATTTGTGAATATTTCATACCTTCTACATTTGTGATATCTCACCATGGTGATGCTCAGCAAGTCTTATTATTGATAATACTAGCCTTTATAGGAATAACATTAATATCTTAGATGTAGCAAATCATTAAGGCTCTTTTCCAACCTAAATGATTCTATGACTCTGTAGTTATTTCTAGTAGTGTCCTGACATTATATGATTACAGATTCATGGAGGTTTTTTTTGTTAATGTGGAAAAGAGAAAAAATAAAGTTTAATCAAGAATTAAGGTGATCATGTGGTTTTAAATGTATCCACAGGAGATAGTAGTTTATGGGAAATAAAATTGGGATAGTGTAAATACTGTACATTGCCATATATCAGATGCAAAATCAATGCTGGCCTTATTATATCTTAGAATGCCAGCTGAAATCAAGTTGGACATGAAGTAACAAGCAATAATTATGGTGTATAAACTTGGAAGCAGCTCCTTATTTTTCCAGTGCAAAAGCTCATCTCACTAGGAGAAGCTTTCAGTTGTTACATGAGCTCAAAATGTAACTCTTACTAATTTTGCTCTGTACTAATACCAGATGTGTGTATATTATATGTTCTGGTGTGTTTGCTTTTTGCTTGGCATAGAATTTATTTAGTGATATACAGTCCTTGTATATTACTAATATACTGTAGTATAGCACCAGCAAAGCACGAGACAATATTCTGTCTAATTGTTTTGATCAAACATGACATAGACTTTGTACTTGTGCTAGACATATTTCGGTAAGTTATAGCTTTCACAGTACTTGCTTTCATATTTTTGTAATCCTGTCTGTTTCAGACCCTGAAGAATGCAGCACAACCGTTTCAGTTTTCAACCTGTCAAGACTTTGCACAAATGATTTGTCAAGAAAAAGTCTAATTATGTCTGGCTTAAGGCTTCCATGTTAAACAGGAACAATTGTGGTGACTGTGAAAGAACCGCCTCCTGGCACTTGAGCAAAATGTGAAAGCAGCATGATTGTCCTGCCTTGTTTCTCTCCATCAACACCCTGTGGTCAGAAAAAGAAACCACCAAATACTTCACTTCCATTTCTATCAGTTTCTTGTGACTGGCAGCACCTTGGCATTTGCCTTGTACTGTATGTGAGTCATACTTCTAAGGCAACAAGAGAGCCTGTTGAATACAAAGTCTGAAACTAAGCAGACATCAAGCCAAGAGCTGCTATAGCAGCAATCAAGCAGATTAGCTTAAGTAATTCTGATGAGCATGTAAAAGCTCAAAATGAATGAGAATGTTTGGAGGAAAAACATATATCAGGCCAAGTATGAGTGACCTAGTGCTGTGAAACACTTTATATACCTATTTTGCTATGGGTATTTTTTTCAATATTCTGACACATCAGCAACCGCTTAATTAGTATATGTATTTCAAAATATTACTTAGCTATTTTATATATCTTACTTATATATCTACTTATCAATAAAGTCTACAAACAACAACAAAACTTGTATTCTTTATTGAGGACCTGATCCACATGATCATTCAGTGGTTTCATCACTAGTATAAGTGGAATACTTCCAGAGACATTGTGGTTGGGTGTTTTGAAGTAAAATCCTGTAAAAACAATACTGATACATAGCAAGTAAGGAAATGCATGGCAAAAACAACAGAGCATGGACAGATTGCTTCAATGGAAATCTGGCCTATATTCAAAATATGACTGCAGCCTCGGGTGCCTTCATTTTGTAGTGTCTATCTCAAGACAAATGAAAATGCCTGCTGAGATTTTAGAAAGGACTGATCACCTACACCCTGAAAACTGTTTTTAAAGTCTTTAAGATGTCCTTTAGGGAGCAAGGCCACAAACATCTCTGGAGGCTATCCTGTCCAGAGGGAATGTTTGCCACCATTAAAATGCTAACAAAACCTAGACTCCCCTTTGCCACCTGCCTCATGAAAGTGCTTTGACATAGCAGGAGCTGCAAAGTTCCAAGCTCTTAGGCAGCCACACTTTATTTCCTACTCTTCTGCATCTGCTGGTTACCAATTCCCTCTAGTATGTAACTGAACAAGGCATAGGAAAAGACTGGAGGTCTTACTGGCACTCTTTTGTCTCCTAGGAAAATATGGGCTGACAGCTATGAAGATGAAGTCTCCACCTTTTGTTTTCAGAAACTCTCCTCATTGTTGACCTGCAGAAAAACAGGGAGATACCAAAATACCAGAAAAAAATGTGATGCTTTCATTTTGTGAAAAGGAAATAAAAGTAACTGGCCATTCTATAAGAGCAAGAGCCTCATAAAAGCAAGCACTTAAATTGAAATTTTGTGATGTCAAATCTCAGAGTGGTGACAGGACCCTTTGTAGAATAGGAGATTCACAGAAGCATGATGGTGACATTGTGCAATGTAGTAAGTCCTGTATTTATGAGAAATCTTCTGGAGTCAGGTGTTGCATTTTGTAGTATAGACATGATATCACTGACATATATCATAAGCCATTTGTGATCAGCATCAACTTACTGAAATTTTCTCAGGAGCTCCAAGCAGGACATGTGAAATGAGTAGTCCTGTGATAAGTGATTCTTAAACAAGTTGTCACCAATCAGTAATGATATAATAACATTTGACTCTGCTCTTGTGAGACCTCACTTGGATTATTGTGTACAGTTCTAGTGTACTAGAACTTAACTAGGTCCTCAACTTAAAAAGAACATGGAACACTTGGAGCAAGTCCAGAGGAGGGCCACGAGGATGATCAGGGGGCTGGAGCACCTCCCGTATGAAGATAGGCTGAGAAAGTTGGGGCTGTTCAGCCTGGAGAAGAGAAGGCTGCGTGGAGACCTCATAGCAGCCTTCCAGTATCTAGAGAGGGGCTATAGGGATGCTGGGGAGGGACTTTTCATTAGGGACTGTAGTGATAAGACAAGGGGTAACGCGTTGTCCTGGGTTCAGCAGTAGCAGTCATTTTTCTCTTTCTTAGTAGCTGGTGCAGTGCTGTGTTTTTGACTCTCAGCCTGAGAACAGCTCTGATAACACCGATGTTTTCAGTTGTTGCTCAATAATGTTTACTGTGACCAAGGACTTTCTGAGTCTCATGCTCTGCCAGGGAGGAGGGGAAGCCAGGAGGAAGCAGAGACAGGACACCTGACCCAAACTAGCCAGAGAGGTACTCCATACCACAGCACGTCATGCTCAGGATGTAAAACTGGGGGCAGTTACCCAGAAGGGTTAGATCACTGCTTCGTCGGGCTGGGTATCAGTTGGCAAGTGGTGAGCGGTTGTATTCTCTTCCCTTGTTATTTCCCTTATCATTATTATTATTGGTGGTAGCAGCAGTGGTTTGTGTTATACCTTAGTTACTGGACTGTTCTTATCTGAACCCGTGGGAGTTACTTACATTCTTTCCATTCTCTTCCCCATCCCTCTGGGAGCAGGGGAGGAGGGGAAGAAAGGGCGGGGGCGGAGTGGACTGCATGGCTAACTTGACAGCAGGGTTTGAACCACGACACAGGTTAAAACTTAAACAGGGGAAGTTTAGATTGGATATAAGGAAGAAATTCTTTACTGTTAGGGTGGTGAGGCACTGGAATGGGTTGCCCAGGGAAGCTGTGAATGCTCCATCCTTGGCGGTGTTCAAGGCCAGGTTGGACAGAGCCTTGGGTGACATGGTTTAGTGGGAGGTGTCCCTGCCCATGGCAGGTGGGTTGGAACTAGATGATCTTAAGGTCCTTTCCAACCCTAACTATTCTATTTTATCTGTAGTTGCCTTCTGCATGATCTGAGCAGAATAATGAGACTAATTATGATTAAAAAGCTAATAAAAGTCTTTCAATGCCAGGAGCTGACACCTGGTGACAGATACATGGATTTCCATGCAACCAAGTATATTGACCAGAATATTTAAAAACAGCCTTTATCACTGCAGCATTCTGGTATATTCCCTCAGAACAACCAATAGATTGTGTCTCACCAGACATGTTTCCATGAGTTTCTGCTGCTAGGTATCAGCTTACGTACTATAGCAAGTGTGAATTATTGTCTTATTCATCTAACTAGAACATGGGATAGAACATTCCCCTCAGTGGTTCAAATCATTGCATGTACAAAATGGATTTGCAAGTGGTGGTTTAGGTCCTGCATTAGGGCAGTGAGCTTCTGCATGTGTGTCCTGGGTTCAGCAGTAGCAGCCATTTTTCTCCTTAGTAGCTGGTGCAGTGCTGTGTTTTTGACTCTCAGCCTGAGAACAGCTCTGATAACACCGATGTTTTCAGTTGTTGCTCAGATCACTGCTTCGTCGGGCTGGGTATCAGTTGGCGGGTGGTGAGCGGTTGTATTCTCTTCCCTTGTTATTTCCCTTATCATTATCATTATTGGTGGTAGCAGTAGTGATTTGTGTTATACCTTAGTTACTGGACTGCTCTTATCTCAATCCGTGAGAGTTACATTTTTTCCATCCTCCTCCCCATCCCTCTGGGAGCAGGAGCGGAGGAAAGGGGGGAGTGAGCTAGCGGGCTGCATGGCAGCTGAACTTAAAACACAACAGTTCTTTTTGGCACCCAGCGTGGGGCACAAAGGGTTGAGATGACGACAGATCTGGCTGGAGTCTGTCTGATCATATTTGTGATAAGCATTCACTGTTTTGGATTAATAATCACTTGTCACAAAGCTGATTTATTCGCTCTCAGAGTTTTTGCTCTTGATCTCAGAGTTTCAGCATGTCATACCTTAGAGCTGGTATTTGCTGTTTTAGTGTTTATCTGCTGGGGGGCTTTTGATAAGGTTCTTGTTTCACTGTACTTTGTGGTAATGACTTGTAATACAATAGACTCATTGATCATGAAACCAATCTGGCTTGTGTTCCCAGTGTGGTCACCGCCTCTATACTTTGGGAGGTATATAACAGAAGTGTATAGCAATTACACATCTTTTTTCCCCCTCCGCGGGTGGTCAGCCTATGAGGGAGACATTCTCACACACCCTAGTGACAAGTACAGCAGCTATTCAAACTCTGACTACAATAGATAACGCAGCTACTCCAACTCCAAGCACAGCAGCTACACCAGCCTCAACGACAAGTACAGCAGCTACTCAAACTCTGACCACAGCAGACGGCACAGCTACTCCAGCTCCAAGCACAGCGGCTACACCAGCCCGACAAGAAAGAACTGTCGTGGTTTAAGCCCTGCTGCCACGCAGCCCACTTGCTCACTCCCCCAACTTCCTCCCTCCCCTCCACTCCCAAAGGGATGAGGAGGAGAACTGAAAAAATGTAACTCCCATGGGTTGAGATAAGAACAGTCCAGTAACTAAGGCATAACACAAATCACTACTGCTACCACCAATAATAATAATGATAAGGGAAATAACAAGGGAAGAGAATACAACCGCTCACCACTTGCCAACTGATACCCAGCCCGACGAAGCAGTGATCTAACCCTTCCGGGTAACTGCCCCCAGTTTTGCATCCTGAGCATGACGTGCTGTGGTATGGAGTACCTCTTTGGCTAGTTTGGGTCAGGTGTCCTGTCTCTGCTTCCTCCTGGCTTCCCCTCCTCCCTGGCAGAGCATGAGACTCAGAAAGTCCTTGGTCACAGTAAACATTATTGAGCAACAACTGAAAACATCGGTGTTATCAGAGCTGTTCTCAGGCTGAGAGTCAAAAACACAGCACTGCACTAGCTACTAAGAAAGAGAAAAAGGACTGCTACTACTGAACCCAGGCAGTATGGAAGGAACTGAGTTAATGTCTGAGGATTGATCTGATAGGTCTACTCAAAAATGTTCAACTAAAGCTCTCCTGCAGGCAATATAGATTCAGATGCATTAAATTCCATCCTTTGCTTAGCTGCTCCATTGTGAACCATTTCTAGCATTCCTTTTAGGAATCAATGTGTAGTCAAGAAGGAAGAGTAGCCAACATGGTTTTACCAAAGGGAAGTCATGTTTGAGCAACCTTATAGCCTTCTATGAGGAAGTAACTAGGTGGATGGATGATGGTAGAGCGGTAGATGTGGTTTTTCTTGATTTCATTAAGGCGTTTGATACTGTCTCCCACAGCATCCTCATAGATAAGCTGAGGAAGTGTGGGCTTGATGATCAGGTAGTGAGGTGGATCAAGAACTGGTTGAAAGGAAGAAGGCAGAGAGTTGTGGTCAATGAGGCAGAATCTAGCTGGAGGTCCGTGACTAGTGGAGTCCCTCAAGGGTCGGTGCTGGGACCAGTGCTGTTTAATATTTTCATCAACGACCTGGATGAGGGAACTGAATGTACCCTCAGCAAGTTTGCTGGTGACACTAAACTGGGAGGAGTGGCTGACACACCAGAAGGCTGTGTTGCCATTCAGCGAGACCTGGACAGGCTGGAGAGTTGGGCAAGGAGAAACTTGATGAAATTCAACAAGGGCAAGTGTAGAGTTTTGCATCTGGGGAGGAACAACCCCATGTACCAGTGCAGGTTGGGGGTTGACCTGCTGGAAAGTAGTGAAGGGGAAAGGGACCTGGGGGTCCTGGTGGATAGGAGGAGGACTATGAGCCAGCAATGTGCCCTGGTGGCCAAGAAGGCCAATGGCATCCTAGGGTGCATTAGAAAGTGTGTGGTTAGTAGGTCAAGAGAGGTTCTCCTCCCCCTCTACTCTGCCTTGGTGAGGCCGCATCTGGAATATTTTGTCCAGTTCTGGACCCCTCAGTTCAAGAAGGACAGGGAATTGCTTGAAAGAGTCCAGCGCAGAGCCATAAATATGATTAAGGGAGTAGAACATCTCCCTTATGAGGAGAAGCTGAGGGAGCTGGGTCTCTTTAGCTTGGAGAAGAGGAGACTGAGGGGTGACCTCATCAATGTTTACAAATATGTAAAGGGTGAGTGTCAGGAAGATGGAGCCAGGCTTTTCTCAGTGATGTCCTGTGATAGGACAAGGGGTAATGGGTGTAAACTGGAGCATAAGAGGTTCCATGTGAACATCAGGAAAACCTTCTTTACTGTGAGAGTGACAGAGCACTGGGACAGGTTGCCCAGGGGGGTTGTGGAGTCTCCTACGTTGGAGATATTCAAGGCCCGGCTGGACAAGTTCCTGTGTGATGTACTCTAGGTTGCCCTGCTCTTGCAGGGGGGTTGGACTAGATGATCTTTTGAGGTCCCTTCCAACCCTCGGGATTCTGTGATTCTGTGACATATGCCTATACTGTACAAAATAGTCAAAATTTCAAAGCCAGTATTTGTTGTGCAAAATTCACACTGAGATTCCATGCCATACAACTAGAGGATTGTGCTTTGACATCCTGATATGCTGTGCACTATCTTCCCCATGCAACAAGGCCCTTAGAGCAGGACTAGAGATAATTATACTGGCATTAGACCTACAGTAGTATCTGAGAAAGTCACATACAGATTAACATAGTGAAGACAAAGAGCCTGTGGTCATGGCTCAGGAGACTGGTGGCTTCTTGAGGAAAAAATCCAGCAAAGCCATGGATTCATTTCTTCATCTAGAGAGACGGATCAACAACAGTGCAAGTTTCACATAAAGTTGTTCTGTGTTCTCTTCAAGGTTGGCACTTTGTCCAGGAATACATGGAAGGATAATAGAGAACCTTTTCTCTGTTTTCTGCAAAGGAGACTTGAAGGCACTGAGATCACAGAAGTGAACTACTTGTTAAAACAGATGAGCCACAGAACTGTTGAAAAAAATGCACTTACCCAATTGAAGTAACAGTATTTGACAGAATACCAAGATTTTAACTTCTCAGGAAATGCTTTCTGGCTCTTATTCTCTTTCTAAATTTCCAGGTGATTTTCAGTAAATGTTATGTGGAAAAAATAATAAAGAAAAGGTCCCTTTTTACCTACCAAATCCACATTTTTAAAATTCATACATTTTTAGATATGTCATTTTACCTACATATTTTTTTAAAAAAAATATAATTACATTTCCAAGTACTGCATTTTATATTGGCCAGAATTTTCTTCTTTGAAACCCCTTAAATGACATTAAAAAAAGCAGGTATATATGATTTTGCTTTTTTTTTTTCTTTACTAAAAGGCTTGTAAAAAGTTTTACTTCCATTTTGGGCAAATAATTCAAATTCATATAATCATAGAATGCTTTTTGTTGGAAGGACCCTTAAAAATCATCCTGTTCCAACCCCCTCGCCATGTGCTGGGACACTTTCCACCAGACCAGGTTGCTCAAGGACCTATCCAGCCTGGCCTTGTTCACTGCCAGGGATGGAGCATCTACAGCTTCTCTTAGCAATCTGTTCAGTGTCTTACCGCCCTCACAGAAAAGAATTTCTTCCTAATATCTAATCTAAATCTGCCCTTTTCTAGTTTAAAGCCCACGTATACTATTGCTACATGTTCTTGTAAAAAGTCCCTCTCCAGATTTCTTGTAGGCCCTTTATGTATTGCAATACCGTTATAAGGTCTCCTCAGAGACTTCCCCATGCTGAACCACTCCAACTCTCAGCCTGTCTTCATAGAAAAGGTGCTTAAGTTCTCTGATCATCTTCATGGCCTTCCTCTTGACTCACTCAAGCAGATCCATGTCCCTTTTATGTTGGTGTCCACAGAAACCCCAATACTCCAGGTGGGGTCTCATGAGAGCAGAGGAGAATGGGAGAATCACTTCCTTCGACCTGCTGGTCATGATCCTTTTGATGCAGCCTAGCATCCAATCGGCTTTCTGGGCTGCAAGCACACATAAGTAGTTCATGTTGAGCTTCTTGTCAACAAATACCCCCCAAGTCCTTCTCCTCAGGGTTACTTTCAATCTCTTCTCTGCCCAGCCTGTATTTGTGCTTGAGATTGCTCTGACCCAGGAGCAGGACATTGCACTTGGCCTTGTTTAAGTTAATGAGGTTTGCACAGGCTCACCTCTCAAAATTTGCTTTAGCCAGTAACTGTATTTTTAAGAAAAGCAATTAGATGTTCCTGATTAGTTCAGAGCTTGGATCGTCTCTTGATATGTTTGAATAAGTAGGTGAAATAAACAATGGCACTCCCAGGAAACTGGGTTTGCAGTTCTCAGAATCACATTACTGCCTTGTTTACCCCAATTACTTGCCTCTTCCCTTTCTCCCTCTACCCCCATGTTAGGCAAATGCCCCTGTCATAGTTCAGGTTGTAGTCATGCGAGATACCTTAGAGGCCTGTGTTAGTAACAGATAAGACTTCTTGAGGATTCAACACCACATAGAAGCAAGAAAAAATGAGAGACAAATGTCACAGGGCATAAAGGCTGATAATTGCTTTATGGGAAGAAAGCCACAGGACACTGTTCCTCTCAAATGGTTCTGGGAAGCATGGGAATTTGCATAGTGTTTCTTCTATAAGCAATGTTTATTATGAAGCATGCTTTGGCTAATATGAAAAGGAAGAGATAAATAATTTTATATTTATTTGTATTTGGTTTGTTTTTAAAAAAGTTAATCCTGATCTATGTCAAATTCCATGCTGACTTAATTTTTTTCCTGCTGCTGTAGCTCTGGGGCAGAAGGATTGCATTCCTTTGGTGTACTATGGCGATTGTACAATGACTAGTACAACTGACTACAATAAAAGAAACTTATTCTAAAACTAAAAAAAAAAAGTAATACATATTTGAATATAGCATGTTTGATGCATATGCATTTGTTCTTATACATGAAAATGTTACTAAATACAGTTAGAGTTATTTAGCTTAAGCAAAACTGCCTGAAGGGATAAAAGATAAAATGCTGTGGTTTGTGCTGTGAGTACAAATTATAATCTACACAGGAATGTCCTTTTATTATATGTCTAAGTGCAACAAGAAAGTTTTGAAAATTCTGTTTGAATTCTTTATCTTGCAAGATTTATGGCTCAGTTTTAAATCCAGGTTGCTCAAAATCTTCACTTGCAAGCCCTTTGAAACATCTGTCATCTTCTTACCATAAAGTCATGAAACAGTATGTTAAGGTACTTATATTTCATATAGAACAAAATATGTTTCTGAACGTGTCATTGCATGGTGAGGCCCTAATATTTGACTTACTTGTGTAAAATTTATAAAAACAGTGGAGTAAATAATAGCAAAAAAGAATCTTAACAGACATGGGCATAAAAAGTTTCAAAGTGCAGATATTTATCTTGGAAATATATCTATCTGAAAAGGCTCTTCTTAGCAACTGAAAAGATAAATGATCTTCCTTGAGAGCTTTCTAGTCATTTATCATTTAGATAATATTGGTCACTTTTTTTTGAGTGAAACTGACTCATGACCATATGGTACAGAGCCCTCAATTAAACTGGGAATTTAAGGACTTGCTGAGCTTTCAGGATGTGAAGCAAAAGATAGAGATGGCCTATTTGACAAAAAAAAACCCCAACAATTGAATCATTCTTCTTTGTCCATGTGCATGATTTAGGCCATAAGCAGAAGAGGGGCTTTAAACTCTGAATTCAGTCTTAGACATGCATCAGCCACAGACCTGGGTTGAACACATAAGTGTGGGCTTTGAACATTCACTCCCTATGCAATGTTTCTTCAAAGTTAAGCGCAGTCAATGGAGTTACTCTAGATCTATATCAGATAGTAATTCTATTTAGGTACAATTCAACTACAGAAATTTAAAAATCTTTATTTGGCTTTATTATGTATTTGTAATTGTATTTATCAGAACAAGAGCTGGATGCATAATACCTTAAATATGCTATGTCAGCTTGCTTAAAAAGATACAATCATCTTAACTGATAAATCATCTTATTATTAAATGATTTCAAATCCAAACTGCTTATTGCTACCTTACTCCATTTTTTTTTTATATTGTAAAACAACTGAAAGCCTTGTGATGTATGTGCTTCAAGAAGTTCTTGCTCCTTTTAAGAAGGGGAAAAATAGGGTAGGGTAGGTTAAGGTATGGAAGGGAAGGGAAAAAGAATCCATCATAAAAATCCTCTGCCTTGATGAGCAGTCCTGACTTGGTCTGTGGTTCCCAGTTTCAGTCCTGAAAGTTTATTATTTTGCAGAAAATTGTCTGGAACGTCCAATATTCTTAACTGCAAGGCTGAATTAATCATGGGTAGTCTGCAACTTCTTACGACAATCAAAAACGTTGTCAGGGAACACAGTTACAGGACCCCATTTGTATGGACCCAGGCTGGTCTATTGCTGCCCAAGTTGCTCCTTGATCCCTGACCTTTTCTTTCTTATCACTCGAGTGAAGATGCAGACAGAAAGACTTGACAGTCCATTTCAGTAGTTTACAATAAAATTATGCAGAAGCCTCCAGCTAAGACCCTAATGACTGAGAAACCTTTGACTCAAAAGATGCCTTCCCAGATGCAGAGACTTTATCTATTACCTCAAACCTAGCTTTGGCTGAGTGACTCATTGGAAAGAGAAAAAAAGAAAAAAAAAAAAAAACAGCAAAATTGATGCATCCTGTAGTGCACTGATGACAAATTTTTCAGGACTTGGAAATTCTAGGCTGCCATTACCTGTTTCAAGTGATCCAATATCACTAGAGTAGCCTTGTCTACTGAAGCAGCAAGGGCTGCAGACAACCGAGAAGCCTCTAAACTTAGCTGGAGATGGTTCAGCATAATTATATCTCCCTCTCTGGTGTAGCATGCTGACATGTAATTATAGCATTCTGATAGCGGGTTGCAATGATACAGTGTTTCAGAAGGCAAAACACAACAGTGTCACGGATTTGTCTTTGAGGAGTATTAAGTCTTGAGAGTCCTGCAAATCTGAACTGCAGTTTTCGCATTGATTTCATTTCTGTGCAGGCTGGTGAGTTTTACCTGAGAAAGCACTAAAATAAAACTGAGTAACCACGTGAGGGTTTGAATATTTTTGCAACAATTACCATTTGTATGACGTAAGTTTACATGAAGCCTTGACATGTAAAGCAAAGTTTCAGCAAGTTCCATCCATTTATTACAAAATTTGTCAAAAGCCTTGTTAATGTGCACATCTCGTTCAATGTTATACAGCATTAAAGATTAACTCAAAATTATTTTCAAGGAAAGTCAAAGCAATTCAAGCTCTAGAAATTAGTTTCTCCATAGATTATTAACTGTGCATTTATATCCCAGACCTGTTGGTGTCCAACTGAAATAGGCTAAAGGAACTACTGTCTGCTGGTAAACATGAAAAAGAAATTCTAACAATGCTCTGTCAAGACTGGTGCAACTCTGAAACAAAATTTCCTGTTATTTAGAAGTCAGAGAATGAAAAAACAAAACATAGGTAGTTTAACAACTCATTCAGGACAACACAAACTTCCTCTCTGAGTTACTCCATCAACTATAGGTCTGTGTTGCAGACTCTCTGATGTTGCACAGAAGACAGGCTGCAAGTATTTGTGGGATTACGTAAAAGCTTCAGTTATCCTGGACTTTTAGGCCTGGAAATACACCTTCATTTGCCAGGATACTGACTATTTTTGTGCTAACTAGTCGTGCATCACTCAGTGCAATTCCTGCTTTCAGAAGAAAGGATAATTTAATAAGCTTTTAGACAAATGAGTTTCACTGAATATTGCTTTAAACCTATCTCCAGTACCCAGACCTGGTCTTAGCAGTCATTTGTTCATAGCAAATGCTTCAACTGCAGGTCAAACTAGGTCAAAAGCAGCCCTTGAGCAGCAGTCCTTGGGTGCTGCAGACATATAAGGCTCCTTTTTCTATTACTCTTCCTTTTTTTATTACTTGCCAGTATCTTCAGTGTGAGGATGCTGTATATCTGTTTGCCACTAAGTGTTAGTCCCACTGGTATTGATACCACCTGCAGAACACTTTTCACGTAGTTTATAGAATAGTATCATAGAATAGAATAGGTAAGGTTGGAAATGGCATTAAGATTATCTAGTTCCAGCCCCCCTGCCATGGGCAGGGACATCCCACACTAAACCATATCACCCAAGGCCTCATCCAACCTGGCCTTGAACACCGCCAAGGATGGAGCATTCACAGCCTCCCTGGGCAACCCATTCCAGTGCCTCACCACCCTAACAGTAAAGAATTTCTTCCTTAGGTCCAATCTAAACTTCCCCTGTTTCAGTTTGAACCCATTACCCCTTGTCCTGTCACTACAGTCCCTGATGAATAGTCCCTCCCCAGCATCCTTGTAGGCCCCCTTCAGATACTGGAAGGCTGCTATGAGGTCTCCATGCAGCCTTCTCTTCTCCAGGCTGAACAGCCCCAGTTTTCTCAGCCTATCTTCATACGGGAGGTGCTCCACTCCCCTGATCATCCTCATGGCCCTCCTCTGGACTTGTTCCAAAAGTTCCATGTCCTTTTTATGTTGAGGACACCAGAACTGCACACAATACTCCAAGTGAGGTCTCACGAGAGCAGAGTAGAGGGGGAGGATCACCTCCTTCGACCTGCTGGTCACGCTTCTCTTGATGCAGCCCAGGATACAGTTGGCTTTCTGGGCTGCGAGCGCACACTGAAGCCGGCTCATGTTCATTTTCTCATCAACCAACACCCCCAAGTCCTTCTCTGCAGGGCTGCTCTGAATCTCTTCTCTGCCCAACCTGTAGCTGTGCCTGGGATTGCTCCGACCCAGGTGTAGGACTTTGCACTTGGCATGGTTAAACTTCATCAGGTTGGCATCAGCCCACCTCACAAGCGTGTCAAGGTCCCTCTGGATGGCATTCCTTCCCTCCGGAGTATCAACCGAACC
This sequence comes from Psittacula echo, assembly GCF_963264785.1. Classification (NCBI taxonomy): domain Eukaryota; kingdom Metazoa; phylum Chordata; class Aves; order Psittaciformes; family Psittacidae; genus Psittacula; species Psittacula echo. The sequence goes on along the minus strand of NC_137737.1, from coordinate 94,891,200 downwards.
ACACAGCTTGGTGTCATCGGCAAACTTGCTGAGGGCGCACTCAATCCCACTGTCCATGTCACTGACAAAGATGTTGAACAAGACTGGTCCCAACACCGATCCCTGAGGGACACCACTCGTTACCGGTCTCCTATATGAAGGTTATTCTATATGCTTCTAGTGGAAGGTGTCCCTGTGTCAGGGGAGTTGGAAATAGATGATCTTTCAGGACCCAAAGGTAACAAATAACTCAAAAAACAGGTGATAATTTTTGAAAGAAGTGCTAGCAAGTTAGTAAATCAGTGCTATGTGTTGCAACAGGTTTCTTTTTGATACACTGCTTAAAGCCCTTGTTCTAAAGAGCTGCTTGAACTCATTTGAATTTCTGGACCTTCACAAAGGTGCAGCAGATCTTCCACAAACCACTGACTAGAGAAGAAGGATGTTAAGTGCAAAGCACTAAAACTCAATTACTTTACTATTTTCTTGACAAACTGTTTTCAACTTTCTTATTATTAATTTAGATAACAATCTGAAAATAACCCTTTTGTATATTTTCAAGATGGATAAAAATTGAAAGTTAAACTCCTAATTGTAGTTCCCTGCTAGAGTCATTTTCTGCCATATAATCTCACAATTACATACTCAGCACATGCCTGTGTGGCATGTGATGTGAGTTAACCCTGCACCAGATTTACAGTAAGTAAAGAACAATATGTTGCATAATTATACAGTAATGTCCTTTGTGTAGGATAATGAAGATCAGTGATGCAACACCCAAAATTAAACTATTTTTTCCAGGGTAGCCAGAACTTGATTTCATCATCTCCAAGGAACAGCTCAAACCATCAAAGTGCAGTTGGTCACTCAAGCTCCTGGAGCACATCCTAATTTTTTCTTGAACTGGTGAGTAGCTGAAGTGTTAAATTGTCACTGGATGTTATGGAAAGGATTTAAGGCAATTCTAGTAACGTTACTGTGGTCTTTATGTTATTGCATAGATTTTGACAGAAATTCACATACAGACCCCATAAAGGACTGCAAGAATAACATCCTTCAGAGTTTTATCCTACTCGAGACAAGTGCTGCTGTTATTTTCATCACCCTAATTGTATAATTACATTACTCTGGTGAATGTGGTAATGCATGCATCCTTGAAGGATGTCAAACAGACCTACTAGTGCAAAAAATATGTGCAGTGTTACACTTCCTTTCTTGAAGCCTAGTTATAGAATCATAGAAGAAATTAGATTGGAAAATACCTTTAAGGTCATCAAGTACAACCATTACCAAGACCACCACTAAACCATGTCACTAAGGGCCTCATCAACAGTTTTTGAACACTTGCAGGGATGGTGATTTCACCAGTTCCCTTGGCAGCTTGCTCCAATGCCTGATTCTTCTGTGAAGAAGCTTTTCCCAATATCCAGTTTAAACCTCAGCTGGCACAGATTGAGGTTGTTACCTCTTGTCCTATTGGTTTTCTCTTGGGAGAAGATACCAACTCCCACCTCACTACAACCTCCTTTCAGGCAGTTGTAGAGAGCAATATGGCTTCCCTGAGCTTTCCCTTCTCCAGTCTAAATAACATCAGTTCTCTCAGCCGTTCCTCAGTATAAGTCTCATGACTTATTCACCAGCTTCGTCGCCCTTTTCTGAACCTGCTCCAACACCTCAATGTCTCTCTTGTAGTGAGGGGCCCAGAACTGAACACAGGATTCAAGGTGCGACCTCACATGTGCCAAGTAAAGGGGGATGATTACTATCCCAGCCCTGCTGGCCACACTATTTCTGATACAGGCCAGGATGCTGCTGGCCTTCTTACACAAGCTGGGTCATGTTCAGTGGCCATCAGTCAGCACCCCCAGGTCCTTTTCTGCCTAACAGCTTTCCAGCCACTCTTCTCCAAGCCTTTAGTGTTTCATAGGATTGTTGAAGTTTAGTTCCTAACACACTTGTGACTGAGGGAAAGGAACATGAATAGGTTTAAATGTGCAATTATATCCAGTGACTTCAGAGGAATCAAAGCAAATTTATACAAGCTAAGTCACTGTTTCCACCAGTACCAGAATATATCATCCAACTGACTTGCCCTTGGTAGTCAAAGTGTTTTGGTTTTGATATAAAAAGTAATGCTGCTTTTCCCTGGTCTTTTTACCATTCTTCATGTAGATTTGTTTCTTCCTCCTTACAGTTAGTAGTCTCAGATTTATATGCTATCTTAAACCTCTTTTAAGTATTCTTTACATTTCACACTCCTTGGGCATTACTTTTTATTTTAAATGCATTTTTGCTGTCCTACTTGAGCAAAAATATGTACTGATCCAGGGAAGGACTGTTTTTACATCAGGAAGAAATATGATTTCCATTTCAAAATATATTAATTTAATATCATTGGTCCTTATAACATGACATTTTTTGCTCTCCTGAGCTGACCTGTGGAGATTCAGAGCCTTAAGGTGCTGAAAAAGCGTATTTATTATTGTGAATCTTTATAGAGATACAACAGATCCCATTATCTGCACCCATCATCCTGTGTAAGTGGGTGAGAAAGACAGGCACTGTGCTTACACCTCCTTTCTTCCTCCATTGACCTGCAATGGGAGCCACAATAATACTGTCCATGAGCAATTAATTTTCAAGAAGATACAATTAGAAAGGCATATTTTGTTTTGTGTACTGCTTGCCAAGACCCTGACTTCCTCACATATGTGTCAGGTAGAACTTGTGCTCTATATTTTCTTTCTTGTTGCAGGGCAACTTCCTGTGTACTTTCTATTTTCTTTAATAGTTTAGCCCTTTGGTATCAACATTTTATGACAACATAAGAAGAAAACAAAAGCTGATTTCTGAACAAGGCAAGTTTAGCTTCAATCTCCTCACCCTTGTACAGATGTCCCTGAAGACTGCTCCATATTTGAGATATAGATGTTGAAAGGAGGTTTCTCAGCACAGTGCATGTAATCCAGTGTTTTTCAATCAGTGTTTTATCTTGTCTTCTATACTTTGTATTTCTCTCTCCCAGACATTTCAACTCACTGCTTCTCTATCAGGATAAATCCTTCAAACTAGGACAGGCAATTGGGGGGAAGCAGTTTAGAGGCATATGGGAGTTTACAGGAATAAAGGTCAAATAGATGACTATTTTTATGTTAATTTGTTCTTACAGTTCTTAGGTCCTACCTGACTTCCCCTTTTTGGATGATAAAGGAATTGCATACAGCCCATTTCTTACTATTAAGGAGAAAGAGGTGGTAAGCAGCATCAAATACTAGTTTGCAAAAGTTTCTTTGCACCACCTTTTCCTTCAAACATATTTGGTTCAAATTCCCCTGCTTTTGTTTTCTTTATTTCAGTAATATTCTGTCTCACAAGTGTGCCAGCAATAAAATACAGTAGCAATCATTTTGATATTTTTCATACTTAGTCATTGTCTGTTTCATATGTTTTGAATTTCTTCACCATTTTGTCTGTCATCCTTTGTTGTAATTATCATGACATATTTCAGAGGCTGGTTTGGTCTCCTAGGAAAAGAAACATTGTTTTGCTTACCAGAAAAATAGATGTTTAAAGTCTCTTTTCTTAATAGCTGGCCTCATACCTCTGTCATTACTTCTTGAACTCATCTTTTTGTTAATGGAAAGAAGTTCTAGCTTTGGCACCACTGATAGCTGACCCACAATTTGCAGATTGACTGCATCCCTGAGCTAGTGTACATTACAAGAGTTCTAGTCAGAATACTTCTGGCATTTCTGCTACCATGAGTTCACATGAATGTGCCATTGTTTGCATGTAATTTATTTCCCTGTTGGCACCTAGGAATTATGTGTGCACTTCCCAAATCATCATCCCTGGGTTATCTGCTTCCTGTAGAAGGCTATATTCATGCAAAAAGTGAGCTAAATCTTTAGACTGAGTTACTGGAGAGGCTTTTCACTCTCATGCTAATTCAATAAAATTCTCCAAACTATTTTGAGTGTAGTAGTTTTCACATAATGCCACTTGAAACATTCTCATTCATTAGGAGGTAATGGTAATGTAGTAGGAATTTGTGCCCCCAAAGTAATTTGTTACAAACATATGTATGCCTACCTATGATAACTCATTAAAGAAATGTAAGAATCATGGGGTCATTAATGCCACTGTATACATGTACAATTTCAGTATACATCATCCTGGAAAGACCTGGATCTTCCCAGTGTAGAACTAAAGAAATAATTGTTGTGTTGCCCTGACATAACAGCTGATAAACATTGTCTTTAAACTTTCACTTCCACTTTCAAAAGTAATCCCATCATTTCAGGTGATCATTTTGTTTTGTTTTTTCCCCCTCTTTCTACCTCTGCATGCACACAGTACCCAGCAAAAAAAGCAGCAGTCAGTCCTTCAACATCAGGATATTGCTCTGAAAAAGAAGTCAGATGTGGCTGTTTGAAGACAAAGCAATGAACATCTGCTGTACTTTTGAGGACATCAGATCTGTAGACCTGTATTTTATCCAATTAGCATCAAAGAAATTGAGAACATATTCTTTTGCTTTCATAAAAAAAAAAAAAAAAAAAAAAAAAAAAAAAAAAAAAAGAAGGACAAATTTCTGAGAGCAGTTAAATCCTTCCCACCTACATTTGATTGCCCAAAACCTTTAACAAGCACCAAGCCTATAGGCAGGAATGCCATGCACAGTACTTTCGTCTTTGCTCCTCAAGATAAAGGCCGTGCTCTGCACTTTTGAAAAGCAAACGAAAGAAATGGAAATACCTTCCATTTCCAAAGATCTGCAGGTTCTAAAGGGTACTGGGATAAAAATCCTCAAAGCTGTCTGCATGGTGGCTAAACAAGATTAGGTAAAACACATCCTCTCCAATGCACACACAAAATATAAAGCATCTTAATCCCTTTCCAGTATGGTACCATAAGCAGTTACTATGCAGAAGAAACTGGCATACAGTAAGAAGGCCAGCAAATACCTCCCCCTTGGTCAGACTTTGTACTCTAAATCTGTGCTGCTGGACTCCTAAAGGAACTATACAAGACCACTGGTAACAGAATTACAGAAAAAAAACAGACAGTTTTTTTACCCTTTATTCTGCTAAAGTGAAAATACTTCAAGTGGCTTCAACTGATAGATGATTGTTATTAAAAGATTAATTTGAATGGAGATAGAGTATCTCCATATAAAAGTGAAAGATTTCTCTTTTTATCAGACTAACTACAGTAAAAAGTTTTAAAAAATCCCAAACGCCTCCCGATGATGTAACCACTAAAGCTTTTGTGAGCTTAAGGAACCTGGCCAAGCCTCTTCCCAAATATGCCTGTCTCCCTATCAGTTGAATTAACATAGAGCTAAATCCCTTCATTGCGAGCTACCACTGTTAGTTCCCAGTGAGTACATCATTTACATGTATCACCCCGCTCTTTCTTTTATTGTGTTCTTGTTTTGGTTCACTGTTTCCCTTAATTTGAAATGCCAGTTTCCCTTGCTGTACATTTGGAGGTATTTGGTAGCAGAACAGAAAAGGCTTGTTATTGAAGCTGAATTAACCTAACAAAGAGAGAAGAAAAAAAATCAGAGCCTCACACAGAGCCATTAAACTTCAACCACAGTTTCAATACTTAAACAGCATAAACTTGATACAAAAATAATGTTTCTTTAATTAATGTTTATTTTTCCTCTTATGCACATCATACATCTGTATCTATGTAATAGATATGTTTGATGTATCCAGTTATAGCAAAAGTAGGAAGCATGCTATGTATAAAGAATAGTAAATCACACCTAATTCTGGGTTCTTATTAGTAACTATAAATTAGTTCTTTTGTACCTGAAAAGACTTTTATTATCAGTGCAAGGACATATCTACAGTACTTCAAGTGCAAAGCTCAAATTGTATGTATTCGGCATATACAGTACAGTATTTGTTTCTTCAAAATCCACTGGGATTTCAAGTCACCAAGCATTTATTATGCTGAAACAGTCTTTTAAAATGGATTATTTTGAAAGCTTACAAGGAAGAGCTCCTCCATCTCTATTAGCAAGCTGTGGACTGGTTCCCTTTGTAAGAAGCTGCAGGGGATGGAAATACTTGGCATCACATTACACTTTGCTCAGGAAAATGTTCAATATCCTAGTACAAAATACAATAAGAGAGCTGTTTACCATGGTGTCTATCACAATATCTGTTCAGAACCGCCAAAAAAACCAAGGGTCTTACAACAGAGATAACAAAATAGCCAGGAAGACAAAAATCTACTCAACACTTGATTTAGAGAGTTTCTGTGGGAATCTGTGGTTCATGCTTGAGGGTACAATGCTTCTTGTTTAACATAGTTAATAGTCCATTGAACATTCCCTGCACCATTAGACTTACACACATATTGTACACAGAAAGGGGACACAAACACTGTGGATTACCACCTATGGTTTTATTAACTGAAGGATAGATGAGGTGAGAAATATAATAAGGGCGTATGCTACCCCAAATGAATGGATTTTTTAAACAGTCATAGGGAAAAATAAGAAACGTTGTTGTAAGGTGTTAGAGAAACTTAAATGCTTTTTAGAAACAGGAAGGTTATAATTTTCATTACAGATCAATTTTGTTTTCTCAAGATTCAAAATCAAAAGGAAGCAAATCTCTTGATCACCTCATAAACTGAGCTCTTTTTAAAGCTGGTTCGAGATGCACCGTCTCCAATGAAGCAATATAAGGAAACATGCAACAAACCCTCCAGACAGGTACTCTCATTTGTGAATTTTTTCATCTGTCCTAACAAGCATGACTTGCTTCCTATCTCTGGATAGGATGCGTTTAATTTTGTCAGCAGAATACACAAATATTTTGAGCTTATCCATCAAAAATCATTTTTATATGTAATGCCATTGAAAGACACTTAAAAGCTTTACCAGCTTTTATAAGTTTCTTCTGCATGTTAGATTTATCAAAAACTGGGGATTTTCTGGCCAGCTGGGCAAGAATACCTTTGTCGATGTCACTTGATCTAGAACAGGATTTCAAGTCTTTAACCTATTTTCCTCTTACTGATCTTTTGGGGCCACCTTAGTTTTCTCACCATAAGCACCAACAACATCAAACATCAACTCAATGACATTTATTAAAGGTAAAATGACATTAGAAGCAGAAGAAATGGTCCAACAACAACAAACAACGAAACTTATTTATGGTGTAACGATCACCTTCCTTTTATCAAACAAATCTGACTAAATTGTGAACACTGGCCCTGAATGGGATAATGCACTCTAAGCATGAAAGAAAGAAAACGAACAATCTTGCACATTCAGACAGCTTTATCATCACCTGCAGTCATTTTACCCCTATACAGTTTCATCTTGTTACGCTTTACATGTCTGTTAGAGTTCAGTGTTATAATCTGTGCGGTTACTTTCTCTTCTCAAAGTCAAATCTACTGAATTACTATGGTCAGCTCATACACTACAGCTTTCCTTTACTTTAAGCATAATAGTTTGTAGTTCATTTTATGAATCTCAACATGACTTGTGAAAACGATTTGTTTCCTCATGACAAAAGTTGTTCTCAAAAAAGGTAGCTCCATCTAGATAAAGTGATTTTAGGATTTTTTTTCAATTAAGTTAAAATTCTCCTTCCTAGCTAATTTCTTGGCAGACTGTACTTGTCTTATCATGATATCTAATTCATGTTAGCATTATTCTGTTAAAAAAATTCATACAATTATGTATCCGATAAAAAAAAAAAATTGCCACCATATTTAAGTAATATTTCTTTAACAACTCAGTCATAGAAAGTTTAAATTTCTTATGTAGTTATAATGTTCCCCTGTATTTTAGGCAGTGAGTTAGAAGGCCTATGTCTTGGTTCTGGAAATTTTTGAATTCACGTTCCTCTTTCTTTAATTACTGAAGCAAGGGGCCTTCTACGTGTGTGTATTACATCTGCTTTTGCAAGAACAAACTCTGCCCCACTTACAACCTTGTGTAAGTGTTGTGGGTTTACATGCCATTTTCATTTGTGTAATCTTTTAAATTGTTTTATTTCTGTCTTCCTTTACTGTGTAAGAGCTCTCAAAAGTTTACCTTCACCTTTTTCATGTGTCAATACATAACTCTGCTACAGAAAATTAGACCCATTAGTATTTCTTTCATATAGCTTTTATAGTTTCATAAACTGAGAGGGAAGGAGGTATAAGTGAAACTTCAAGCAGTGTCTTGAAATAGGAATAATTTAGTCTTGTCTTACACAAGAGCTTAGGCAGTCATAATAGTTTCTTCTTTACCTAAAATCAATGAATCTATAAATCAGTGAAATCCTGTGGGTTTTTTACAGATGTCTGTAGTAAACTGAACATAGAAATTTGAAAAATAACAACAAGGAAACAATATAAAACAAAAATAATGAGGGCTATTGCTCTCAGTATGCTCTTCAGCTAAGTGATCATTGCAATAAGAAAAAATCTTGCTCTTTAAATGTCCCCAAAATTGCCTTACAGTTCAAACTGGCACTCAGTTTTGCCAATGAGACAAATGCTACTGTCCCAATATTTTTAAAAGCCTTATACAAAGGGATATAACCTTAACTGGTATAAATAGCCCATATAGTCTATATCTCCTAACTTTGTATGTTTATGTTCATCCCTTGCAGCTAAGGATTCGCTCCAGTTGTCACATAAGTAAAATTATTATTTGCTTAAACAGAACGAGTTGTAGCTGACAAAGTGAAACTTTGAATATCACAACCTGTAAAGCTATAAATGGGCCTTTTATTGGAAGTTATCTTTATGGTAATGGGTAATGCTGAGGTGTATGTAATTGACAGTTGCAGTTCATACATATGCAGTTCACAAACAAGGTCTTCAGACATCCTTCTTCCATTATGAGACAATAAGAGCCTTCACAAGGATCTCAGGATATTTTTTCCAAATAAAGGGTCTTTTCTTTCACTGTCACTGTGCCCGGGAAACCTGCATCTTCTTTTCTCCTGTCTTTAGTTGTTCTGTGGCACACTAAAGCTGGTAGGTGCAACCATTTGTAATGAGCCATGCAATATTGATTCTTCAGTTTGTCTTCCAGAGGGAGGAATTGTAGTGTTTGGAAGACTGTTCCCCTAGAATTATCACCAGCTATATCACACTGAACAATCTGACTAACTTGTAATGCTGGGCACAATGCCACTGCAACAGATGGGTATGGATGCAGTGAGGCAAAAAATCATGTATATGTATCAAATGTGAGAAATGAGGGCAAGACTCCAAAGGCAAAAAATATAGATGTGTCAGTCTTGATCTGATACAGCTTTCATTCAAAGATGGTTCATAATTAGCATCTTGGCAGATTAACTAAAAGAAAAGATGTTCAAACTATGTAATAAGAAATGTGGCCCGCTTAACCAGGTAGAAACACGGCAGTAATCAACAAAGTTGTCTACCCTTTCTCATCTTCTTGCAGTCGGTAACAAGGAATGGACTAAACCAAGAATAATAAATTAACAGGCATAAACTCTGCTCATCTGTATTTCAGCTTTGCAATACTATATGTAGAGCCACACAGCTCTAAAAGCTGGATAGAAAGTAATGAACAGAGGAGTGGAGCTGAATTCCATCTTAGAGTAATTTTGGCCATCTGACAGTTTCTTTCTATTTTGTGGAAGTGAGATTTATAGAGGATATTAGCCTCATGATGAGGTTTGCACCTAAGCTCACAGCTTCTCAAGTAGCATTTCCAGTTTTTGTGCTGTCCTTTTTCTAGCCAGCACTTTACAGAAAGTGCAAACATTTCCAGTCTTATGTCCTGAAGAATGAGCAATGCTTACCCATGCTTTTCCTCTTGGTTGGTCTCCACTTAGACATTCCCCCAAAGAGCAACAATTTTCCATCAGCTGCTGTGTGTGGTTGGCAAGATCTTGCAATATCATTGCCTTTATATACAATATTACATTTCTTCTCATACAATATCTTTTTTACAAATGGTGATTATAATAAAATGCACAAGTAATAGAAAACTGTAAAGAAATTAACCTATGCAGACGAAAAATTAGGATATATTATTAATTTCAAAAAAGAGAAAGTAAAGGTGAAAATATCAGTTAAATCCATCTCCAGATATCTCAAAATACTGCTGTTGGCCTATCCAAACTTTGATTTCTTTCCAAGACACAAAATGTAGCAATTCAGTTTTGTTTGCTTTTTAAAAATATTTTCCTTATCAAAATACAAGATAATTGTACAGTTCTTATGACTGAAGGAAGAGAAGAAGGAAATCTTTCAATCTGCAATTTCTAGAGCACAAGTCTACAAATTTTTCAGGTTTTATATTTGTTTCAATGTACAACACACCTATAATTACACCCTGTAATTACACCCAAGATGACGATGAGCTTGGTCCAATCTCCACTGAATTCAGTGGAACACCATACAGGAACACAGGTGTCCTCTCCACACACCTCTTCCTGAAACGTTGAGGTCAGAAGGTAAAATGACCAGGTCAGATCTATGAAATAGCAATCATAAAAAAAAATGGCCTCTGCAAAGTTTGTGGGTGATCTGAAGTTCAGGAGGTTTTAATAAAGCACACAGCACAAAATCCCTATGCCTCATTCAGAGCATGACTTAGGGAAATCTATAGTCAAAGGGTGTGATAGAGGAAAAGTCACAGTGTCTGTGGATGCTGACACTGTCAGAGTGTTAGGCAGAATCTGTAGATTTGTCTTGAAACACTCAGATCCTTGCAAACTTTCTGAGAAGCTCTGTGGATGCTATTTCTAGTGAAATAATTTATATGCAGTATTTTTCTAAATGTATATTTCAGTTCACGTACATTTATTATTTAAAATTCTTATTCTTTTGAAATTGTCTTATTTAAAATCTAACTGACATTGCATATTCAGAATTAGTCTTACTGGACATGTAAAACTTTCTGTTTGGAAGGATTAAAACTGTTATAAATAAGTTTCTGTTTTATTGCCTGCAGAAAGAAAAAAAAATGTGGTTTCCCAATTCTGTCAAGCAATCATGCTACAATTAGCATTCTGCAAACATAACTTCATAACCCAACTGTGGTCACTTGACAAGTAGTGTGAAAAAGATCAGAATTAAAGGTTAAGTTCCAGGTAACTTAAAAGTTATTCAAAGTACTTAAAAAGTTACTTGAAAATTAACCTTTAATTTTTACTTACTTCTTGAATTAAGAAATTATTTTCAATATTTGCTCATCAAGTTACTGAAATTTTGACATAGATTTTCTTCAGTACTTGACAAATACTAGCAGAAAAATCAGGAATAATTAAGTCTTACTAAATTTTGCTAGAATTGCTAAAATTAATTTCTCTGCAATAAAAGATTATCAAAACTTATCTCCTGAAACTTCAAAAACACATTTTGCATTCTGAAAATTATTTCAAGTTGATGCTCTTTTTTTTCCTTTTAATGTAACTCTGAGTAACTATGCAAGTTTATTATTGACATATAAATGTTTCAGATCACATTTTATCATTGGTTTAAGTTAGTTTTGGTTTTACATAATGTAAAAACTTTTACTCACACATGTTAAGATAGAAGGACCTCATTTCTTTCACATATGCATGTTTATAGAACTACTTACACATAAACTTTAAAATTTGCTTTCTACAGTATATATAATATAAAACAGCAAGTTTGCACTCTTCCTTCACTGTCATCTTTGTTCTCTCCACATTGTTTTTCCCTCTCTACAGTTCTCCACTATATTTGCCTTTCTTTCTACTAGCGTTTTTATTTTCATTTTTCCTGCTTCACCTGAATTAGACAGGGACACAGTGATTCGCAAGTTAAAATTTTAATTTAAAAGTACATGTGATCAAATATGTTTAACATTAGGCCAGACCTACATGCAGTTTTGATAGGCTATCAACTAGAATTGATGTATTTAATAAGTAGATAATTCTTTTATCATCATGCTAAATTTCAGTGAATAATTTCAAAAATGAGAAGCACTAGATGAAATTAAAAAAGAAAAGATGCAATTTTGTGGCACTATAATTCCCATATACAGTGCCTGCTTGTGAAAATCCAAGCTAATAAGGAGATAATTTTCATGAGGGATGATATTCAGACATGATTCTTACCCAGGCAAGGTTTTTGCAATTGAATTAATGATAGGACTATCAAATTACTTTATATAGGATCTGTCATTTGTAAGCTGTTTAAAGTATAGTTAAAGCTAGCATTGTGGCAAGAGACTATATACTGTAGGTCTCTACATCTTTAATGAGGAAGGATTTATTTTTTTGTTGAAAAGAAATTCAAAAGGGGACAGTGTGCTTTAATTAAATAAAACACAATAAAGATTTTTTTCATGGTCTCTGCAGTAAAACACACAGTGATAAACCCATGTGTGTGTGTCTTGTTTCCCCCTCCAGATTCCAGTGCTAGCAAAAGATTTTGCCCTTGATCATGCGGTTTTAGACATGAAAGGCTTCAAATCTATCCAAGCTCAAGATGAACACAGAATGCTAATTTGGGTTCACATGAAGAGCTGGACAATTAGTCTTTTATTTTAAATTGTTAAAAATTCACTCTTATTGAGGTCCTTTTCCTACTGTATGTTTCTGAAGTACACAAAACTGATTCACTGATCCCTTTCGAAAAAATAAATAATTTCTATAAAATATGCATTTTATACTAACATGCTTCCCAATATTTGAAGCTTAAAATGTTATCTAATTAAAAAATATTTTTTATATACTTTGTACTCTTTTATCATATTGTAATTATGCACTATAAATGGAAGTAGTTTTACACACAACAATGTATACTGAAAAAAATATAAAAGGCTTAAAATCAAAATATAACAAAACTCACCAAAACATAACACTTCCTGAGAATACGTCAGTTTGGGAAAAGGTATTTTGGAGAACACTGATGAAAAGAGCAAACGAGGTATTCACTGACTTAATAATTTTCTAAAAACTTCATATGGAAACCCAAAAATGATGTATTCAATTTATAATATATGATGATACCATGAGAAATAAAAGGCATGTTTAATTGTGATGAGTTTGGTATGTTGTATGGCGATGCATCCCTCTCTCCCTCTCTCTCTCGCAATCCAAAGGACTGTCAAGTAAATCTCTCTAAGTAGAAAAATGTCATAATTTGAAGTTCAGTATCTGAGGAAGTGCTACAAGCAATTATTTCATATCTCACTGGAACACAGAGACTTTTTCTCTTTTTAAGAATGCAATGGTTCAAAACTACTAAGTTTGCAATGCACAAAAAATTAACTTACCATTGAGTCATTCATGAACATTGTTCATTATTGTCACTGAACAATTATAATTAAATTTGGGGCGAGGAAAAGGGAGAAAACAGGGGAGGAAGAGCTAGTAGATTTATTACTACTGCTAGATACCACATCTGACTAGATACTGGCTGACATTTCTCTGCCACCTGGAAAATAATTACTTCAACCATTTAGACTGCTGACCTCTAAATCTGACTAGATCAGCCTACTTCTGAAACCATCTATTTCTGTTGTAAATTGGTCAGAAGCACGCCTCTTCAATAAAACTGCAATTGCTCTTGCTGTCTGAAATTGTTGTTGGAACCAAAATTATTTGTTAACAGAAATATTCTGTAACTGAGCTGTAGATAGGAATGAATGGATGAATAGAAATTCAATCTAACAAAAATGACAAGGAATGAAAGTAAGAACTGGTTTCTTGTTCTTCCCGAATTCATTTTCTTACAGTTCATGAAGTTTAGTGTTCTTGAAGTATTTTGATTTTTTTATCTTTTCTGGGAACCAGATTAACAGGAATGTAGTATTCTGGAATTGCCACCTCGACCTTATATCATCTTCAGATACTCATACAACCAATTTAGACTAGAGTAGACTAGACTAGACTAGACTAAAATACAATAGAATAGAATAGAATAACAGTAGAATCAGTGTCAGAAACAAAAAAAAATTTGTGTCCCAGCTACATTTTTTTCTTGCAGCATTCTGAAACTAGTGGAAAAAATTTTATAACAATGAAATCTGAAGAATGGAATGCTACAATGTTTTTCATTACAGATTACAAACCTTTTTTACTTTTTCATCTACTACCCTCTGTAAACTATGAAATGCTCTCCAGTGTTGATCGACCCTTGTGCACATCCTTAGAAGCTATATAGTAAAGAACAAAAAAATGATCATTCAAATTTGACAACAGGAATAGAAATACAAGGATAATATTCATGTAATGTATGAATCCAGCCCAAAAGAAAACTGGTCCCCTTAAGGTTTTTGAACAAAGGCTTTTTTTCTCTCCAGCACTTCATGAAAGATCGTAAGACAGACTGTGGGTAAACCACATGAAAAACAAATCACTTTCTTGAAAAGTGTCTTGAAAATACTATAAAGCTATCCTAAAAGGAGGTGAGATCAATTAATTGGTTACTATCTATCTTAGAGATCCTAGACTCCATCTATTTCTAAATAAAAAATGAGACCACACTAAACACATATGTATATTATATGTATATACACACATATATAAAGATCAAGAGAAGACTGAATCTCTGTACCTGTAGCATCAAGCAGATATATTTTGTGTTGATGACCTGCAGTTCAGGCAAATGGAGTTGACTTAGAACAGAGCTGGAGATGTGTTAGCAACTACAGCAGTAAATGTTACTGCAACCACTCAATGACATGGAGTCACAACTGGTAAGCCAGTAGTACTCTGTTGTACTGTTAAAATGCTGAAAAGCAATAAACTAGCACCAAATATTAGCTAACGCAAACATGTGTATGCAGACACCATGCTGGATTCTCTATTTAGCTGAGCCATGTAACAGTATTTCACTTAAAATTTTCTTATATTAAAAAAAACTCAAACCTTCATATAAAACTTTATTTTTTTGTCTAGACAAAATTAGGAAAAAAAAATAGCATTTCAGACCTAAGATAATTTTCCATTTGATATTTATTTATTTCTACTATGTCAATTTTAAACATTCTTATAATAGCTGGTGAAAGTCTCTAATTATTTTCATGTTTATATTATTTGTATGTCAAACATTAATACAACTTTTCAATAGATACACTAATTAGACAGAATTCTTACTGTGAACGACAACATTTTAAGAGCAATATCTTAAACTAAATTATGAATAAATTGTAGATAATTTCAAAATTAAATAATTTCACCTCATCTGAAAAGAATAGATTATTCCTCCACTCACCTAACCTCCCCATCCAACCCATCAGAAGTAATATAATTGGATACAATCACATAACTGAGGGAATGCTGTGTAGCATGATGGTCCCTAAGCAATTTTTATATCAATCAAGTACATTGTATCATTCATCTTCTTGCTGTTATTCGTCCACATTTGGCTAATCACTATAGACAAGCTTCATTCAACTGTATGTCATGAAAGCACCCAGAAATGAAAAATTTGCAGACATTTTCACTGCCAATCAAGAGTCTATCACTTCAGCACCAATACTACCACTTGCTGAGGAATCTTACCATGCTGCCTCATGGATAAAAATGCATTTATTAAATTCTGACTTACTCCAGAAACACCCAAGGCACAGATTCCACATCCAACGGTAGTACTTCTATTTATATTTGTGTTAAGTTCTTTACATATCAGCAGCAAAATTAGCAGTGCGATCCAGAACCAAATCTGCAATTGCCAGGTCAGAGGTGACATTGTTAGAGCTTTAGCTGTTGCCATCTTATTACTATATGTATGCCCATTGCCCCCACTCCTATATAGTGAGACGTGTTAAAACACAAACCAGAAAGACCGTTTATGTCTCAGAGAATTTATGGATCCACTACAGAATGAGAAAATGGGTGGAAATGCACAGTTGATATTTCATAACAAAATAATGAGACAACATAGGTGCAACACTAGTCCATCACAGGCATTCTGGCAAAATATAATTTTATGAGAAATTTAAAGGTACTAATTTTTCTTGAGAATGTAGGGATATTGAATTGCCTTACAGAGGACTGTGGTGAACAGCATAGCAAAGAGCATTAACAGTAATTTTTAAATCTTAAAAGCGGCTGGTCAAGACAAGTCTGATTGAAGACCAGTATCAAATAGTCAGAATCAGTAAATTCACAAGAAATTACAAACATAGTAGTGGTAATCTACAGTTTGAAAATATAAACAATCATCTGATGTTTATAGCCTCATACAATCATAGAATCATAGAATAGTTAGGGTTGGAAAGGACCTTAAGATCATCTAGTTCCAACCCCCCTGCCATGGGCAAGGACACCTCACACTAAATCATGTCACCCAAGGCCTCATCCAACCTGGCCTTGAACACCTCCAGGGATGAAGCATTCATAACTTCCTTTGACAACCCATTCCAGTGCCTCACCACCCTAACAGTAAAGAGCTTCCTCCTTATATTCAATCTAAACTTCCCCTGTTTAAATTTTAACTATTTACCCCTTGTCCTATCACTACAGTCCCTGATGAAGAGTCCCTCCCCAGCATCCTTATAGGTCGCCTTCAGATACTGGAAGGCTGCTATGAGGTCTCCACCCAGCCTTCCGTTCTCCTGGCTGAACAACCCCAACTTTCTCAGCCGGTCTCCATACCGGAGGTGCTCCAGTCCCCTGATCATCCTCGTGGCCCTCCTCTGGACTTGTTCCAACAGTTCCATGTCCTTTTTATGTTGAGGACACCAGAGCAGTACACAATACTTCAAGTGAGGTCTCCCGAGAGCAGAGTAGAGGGGGAGGATCACCTCCTTCAACCTGCTGGTCACAACTCTTTGCATGCGGCCATTCAGCCAGTTCTTTATCCACCAAGTGGTCCATCTCTCAAATTGATGTCTCTCCAATTTAGAGACAAGGATGCCATGTGGGACTGTGTTCAACGCTTTGCACAAGTCCAGGTAGATGACAACAACTGCTCTACCCCTGTCCATCAGTTTCGTAGCCCCATCATAGAAGGCCACCAAATTGGTCAGGCAGGATTTCCCCTTAGTGAAGCCATGATGGCTGTCACCAAACACCTTATTTTTCATGTGCCTTAGCATGTCTTCCAGGAGAATCTGCTCCAGGAGTTTGCCAGGCACAGAGGTGAGACTGACTGGTCTGTAATTCCCCGGGTCATCCATTTTCCCCTTCTTGAAAATGGGGGTTATATTTCCCTTTTTCCAGTTATCGGGAACTTCACCTGACTGCCATGATTTTTCAAATATGATGGCCAGTGGCTTAGCAACTTCATTTGCCAGCTCCTTTAGGACCCGCGGATGGATGTCGTCAGGTCCCATGTACTTGTGTATGTTCAGCATCTTAAGATGGTCTCGAACCAGATCCTGTCCTACAGTGGGCCTAGGGTCTTTGTTGTCACAGTCCCTGCATCTGCCTTCCAAGACCTGGGTGGTGTGGTCAGAGCCTTTGCCAGTGAAGATCGAGGCAAAGAAGTCATTAAGAACCTCAGCCTTCTCCAAATCCAGGGTAGCAGGTTCTCCTGATATCTTCCGGAGGGGGCCCCCATTGTCCCTAGTCTGTCTTTTATTTGCTACTTACCTATAGAATCCCTTCCTGTTATCTTTCACATCCCTAGCCAAGTTTAGTTCTAACCGGGCCTTAGCTTTCCTCACCTGGTCCCTAGCTTTCCGGACAACATCCCTGTATTCTTCCCAGGCCACCTGTCCTTGCTTCCCCCTTTTATAAGTCTCTTTTTTCCCTCGAAGTTTCCTGAGCAGCTCCTTATCCATCCAAGGAGGTCTCCTGGCCCTCTGGCTGCACTTCCTTAGTTGGGATGCAACACTCCTGAGCTTGGAGCAGGTGATCCTTGAATATCAACCAAGAGTCTTGGGCCCCCCTGCCCTCTAGGGCTATATCCCATGGAACCTCACTAAGCAGGTTCCTGAAGAGGCCAAAGTCTGCTCTCGTGAAGTCCAGGGCAGTGAGCTTGCTGCATGCTCTTCTCACTGTCCTCAGGATCTCGAATTCCACCATCTCATGATCACTGCAACCAAGGCTGCCCTGGAGCATCACATTTCCAACCAGCTCTTCCTTGTTGGTGAGCATGAGGTCAAGCATGGCACCTCTCCTCATCGGCTCCTCTATTACTTGCAGAAGGAAGTTGTCTTCCACACAATCATGGAACCTCCTGGATTGCTTGTGCCGGGCCGTACCGTCCCTTCAACAGATGTCCGGGTGGTTGAAGTCCCCCATGAGAACAAGGGTCTGCGAGTGCGAGGCTGTTCCTATCTGTCTATAGAGTGCTTCATCCACAGATTCCTCTTGATCAGGTGGTCTGCAACAGATCCCCACAGTAATGTCTCCCATCACTGTTCTCCCTTTAACCTTGACCCAAAAACTCTCTGTTAACTGCTCACCTGTCCCCAGACAGAGTTCCATACTCTCCAGCCTATCCCTAACATAAATAGCAACTCCCCCTCCCCATCTGCCAGGCCTGTCTTTTCTAAACAGCCTGTAACCTTCCATTCCAACACTCCAGTCATAGGAGCCATCCCACCACATTTCTGTGATACCTATTCTATCACATCCCCGTAGACGTGCATGCATGCTTAATTCTTCTTGTTTGTTCTCCATACTACGGGCGTTTGTATAGAGGCATCTGAGCCAAGCTCCAAATGAAGCCAGCTCATTCCCTGGAGCGGCTGGAATGGTTTGAGTTGGAAGGGACCTTAAAGATCATCTATTCCAACTCCCCCTGCCATATGCTGGGACACCTTTCACTAGACCAGGTTGCTCAGAGCCCCATCCAACCTGACCTTGAGCATTGCCAGGGATGAGGCAGCCACAACATCTCTGGACAACCTGTTTCAGTACCTCACCACCCTCACAATAAGGAATTTCTTCGTTATATCCATTCTAAATCTACGGTCTTTCAGTTTGAAGCCATTACCCCTTGTCTTTTCACTATATACCCTTGTAAAAAGCCCCTCTCTAGATTTCTGTTTGGCATCCATTAGGTACTAGAAGACTGTTATAATCTCTCCCCAGCGCCTTCTTTCTCCAGGCTGAACAAGCCCAACTATCTCAGCCTGTCTCCATAGTAGAGGTGCTTTAGCACTCTGATTGTCTTCGTGACCCTCCTCTGGACTCACTCAAGCAGGGGGCCCCCAGAGCTGGATGCAGTGTTCCAGGTGGTGGGGTCTCATGATAGTGGAGCAGTGGGGGAAGATGACCTTCTTCAACCTGCTGGCCATGAACCTTTTGAGGCAACCCAGCATACAGCTGACTATCTGGGTTGGTGAGCACACACTGCTGGCTATGTTGAGCTTTTTGTCAACCACTACCCATAAGTCCTTCTCCTCAAGGCTACTCTCAATCCATTCTCCACCCAGCCTGTATTTGTGCTTAGGATTGCCCCGACCCAGGTGCAGGACATTGCACTTGGCCTTGTTGAACTTCATGAGGCTGCCACTAGCCCATCTCTCAAGTGTGTCAAGGTCCCTCTGGATAGCATCCCCTCCCTCTAGTGTGTCAACTGAGCCACATAGCTTAGTGTCATTAGCAAACTTGCTGAGGGTGCACTCAATCCCACTGTCCATGTCACTGACAAAGATGTTGAACAGTGCCGGTCCCCATACCGATCCTTGAGGAACACAACTCGTCACTAATCCATACTTGACCATCAAACCATTGACCACTACTTTTTAAGTGCAACCATCCAGCCAATTTCTTATCCAGCAAGTGATCCATCTGTCAAGTCCATCCCTCTCCAGATTAGAGACAAAGATGTCAAGAATATTGAACATAATAATGAAATTAATATTTGTTGTATGATGGAAATAGAAAAAATACACACAGAGGCACTCTGGGTGGATCTTAGCTGATGATCTCAGAACCAGAAGAAAATAATACTGGAGGAGTGCATATATGCAAATTCAACCAGCAGAATGGGCTTGAGAATTGTGAATGTACAGGAAATAGTGTATCACAGAGAATCTGCTGGACATAAACATAATTTTACAACAATATCTAGAGCCATGACAAAATTGAACTTAATAATAGGGCTGGAAATCACGGCCATCATGGAGACATTGCTTGTGTCCATTGTAAAAGATAGAAGAACTCCACTGTGGTAGGAGCTAGCAGGTGGTAATTGATGAGGATTCTTAAGAGGTAAGCCACCATTTCATTTGGTCAAAGGAGACAAGTTAGGGTTTGTTTTCAAAATATATTGTATAATTGCTTTTTTGATTAAGACTCTGCAGATGAGAATAATGTTATAAAGAATATATATAAGAAAGGAATCCTGGTATTCAGATCAGATCTCATGTCTGATGCTGCTCCATTATTCCCCTTCCTCTCTGGGCTCCAGCTCACAGGAAATCAAACTCGTGGGATGAAGAGACACAGATAGCAACCCTTATCACAGAGAGAGGCAGGTCCTTGCTCCAGTCACCCTTACTGTTACTGAAAATGAAACAGAAGTTGGACTTCGTGGCACTTTCACAAACCTGTAGGAGGCGATCAAGACTATTCAAAGAGAGACTATTAGTAAAAAAGGAAAGATGAAAACCAGACTAAGGATGAAATCAAGATAAGTCCTGCTTGCAAGAAGAAAATGTTCTACCTCTGTCAAGACAATAAATCAGTCAATATGTAGTGTTGCAGAGTTTTGGATTTGAGAAGGTATTTAGGGAATTAGGTGACAGCAATTTCAATTGCACTGAAGATACAGAAGTGGATTGGGAAATGTATAGAATATGATTAAAAATTAATACTGAACAGCAATTGCAAATGTTATCAGTGAGCACACTGATAAAAGAAAGTCAAAGTTTGTAGAATAAAGCAGAGTGAAGCAAACTTCTTCCTGTGAAAAGAAAAAACTGAACCATTTTGCTGAACAGCACTGGTTTTGCTGAACAGCACTGGTTTTGCTGAACAGTCATGCACTGTGTGGTCCTGTATTGTAAAATGTCATCAGGAAACATGGAGAAGATTAGAGTGGATGTATTTGAATTTGTGGGAGAGAGAAAGGAGATAAGATAGAATACTGTGAGGGAAAAAAAGTGGAAGCAGAATGAATGAATTGAAGAATGGTGTTACAGCAGCTCAGTACGTCCATGTAGGGTCCAGATTAGATTTGTTTACCTAGGATGAATATAGACCTGAGGAACAGGAGATCGAGTATAAGGTGAAGAAAGGCAGCATAGTTGTGATAATTGCAGGCATTTTCTTCTTTCTGAGAGCAAAAGCCTAGAATGTAGACACTGCAAATGGCAATGATGGGACAGACTTGCAGAAAGAACTAAAACATAAAGTGCAGAAAAGCCTTGCTGATATCACTGAAAAGAACCCCCCCATCCCTCCCCCCAAAAAAAATAACACAGGAAGAGAAGGCACAGTGTAGGGAGCTGGGAGATTGTAAGAAGGCACAGAAAGGTTGAAGATGAGGGTTGAGAAAGGATAATACCAAAGATGATATGAGTGGGTCACAAAATGCTGGAAGAAGAACCAGGAGAGCTGGGTTTGATGAAGACTGAGTGGAGTGAACAGCTCACATGGGTATCAGCAAAGCTGAGGATAGGTAAGTAAAAGCTCAGCTAAGGTATTAGACAAATAATCAAATACAACTGAGTTACTGATACTATTAGCCATAGCTAAACTCATCTGCAACTACCTGTGAACCTTAGTCTTTCAAATCTGCACTAGTAATATATATTTAACAGTACATTTCTGATTATTTGAAGCTTGCATAGAGATTCATAGCCTCTTTCTTATATCTTAGCAAGCTGGTTTCTCCCTAGAAGACGTATGTAAGAGAAGATAAAAGCAATTTAAAGGATAACTTTTTTCCTGTAGCCAATGCTGGCAATTTTATTTGTATTTACACATCACTGTGTGGTGAGAGAAAAACAGATTAAATGGAAAAAGATATGAACAAAATCATTTTGAAAGAGTACTCAAGGATTTACGGTACTGTACTTGCCTTGAAGTGATTGGCAGCACATTAAATAGAGCTTTGTGTCAGCTGCAGAGTGGACTCTGCAAAGACAGGATGTCAAGTTACGAACTGCAGACTTTGAGACTCCAACTTAACTCCTTGTTACATTTTGTGATATTAGCTGGGAGAAAGTTTATATCTACAGCACTGGAGAAATTAAACACACACACATTGTCATGTTAGCCAAGCAAAATTTTAACTAAAATAAAATATTAGTGAAACAAAGCTAAAAAGAGAAATAAAACAATCCTGGCACTTTATAAGTAGGTTATTTCAACAAGAGCTGGATGCGTTGCAGAGGCCCTACACTAAGCTGTAACTTTGTCTTTGAAATAAAACTATTAGCTCTCCCTGAAGGTTAGGGCCTCTTCAGTTTGACAAACTTCACTTAATTGGTTTCTAAAGATTACTTAACAATCTGTGCTCCAGCTTTTTTTCTCTGTTAGTGTTTATGACGCCATAGTCACAGTACAGTATCATTGCCACAGATAGAAAAACCTGGTTTATGTACAAGTAACCAAGTTTATTTTTTTGTTCTACTCATTTAAAAGATTTTCTCAGGAAATACCTACTGGGATCTAATTGAGTTCTGGAAACATATGGGAGCCTAAAAGATGTGGACACTGAAATCAAAGTAAAAAATATTCCCTACTGTAAAAAATAAATACTTAGAACTGCTATGTTCATTCTATGTGAGGAACTCAAAGTGTGTTGTGGATATTAGCCAGTGATTCTACGTTCATGTTGGCCCTGTTAGAGAAGTAAGCAGAGTTTTAATGCCACTGTCTACAGCCCACAGACTATAGTGGGAATTCCATTGCTTTTGTAAACTATAGACTTCAAGGAGGCCTCTAGACACCATTCAGTATCAAATCCTCCTAGTAACAATTTTCAGAATTTAGTAAGTACTCTGAAGGGTTTTGCTATATATGTTGTTACTGCCATACTTAGAGTAGCTTGAAATCATATAGTGCTTTGTTTGCCTTTGCTTACAAATACCATGTATAAATGACAACTGCAAATAAGAACAATTTTGTCCAAAGGACTCTGTGGGAGAAAATTTAAACTTTCATATGTTCAGAACACAGGCTCTGCAATGCAGTTACATTTTCCAAGATCTGACTCTGATAGAAAACCAAAATTAAAAAACTATCTGTATCATAGTTAATCAGCAGCTTCCTGAAGAAAGCCCAAAGATTCATCAGAATGATTTATTTTAAAAGTTGCTTTGCACAATATTTCATTATTACTGAATTTTGTGTTTCCTCAGGTGTCTTCTCTTGGGTCTCTTGTGTCTAACAGCTACTACTCTCCCTCAAATAGATCTGAGCAGAGGTGCCATGTGATCAGTTGAAGTTTTGGTGTCCATTAGCTGTTTCCATTCATTGCTGAGCCATCTGGAATCAGGTTTGACTGGCACCAGCATCACCCCTGCTGCCTACCCAAACTCTACCAGTTATGTCCAATACATAGATCCAATTTTTACTCATGAAGATGGCTCACCTGTGAATTTTAAAGGACGCAGTTCTGACCTTCTGGCTTCATTCTAATCTCATCAGCCTTGCCAACCCATTCTTCATCCTCAGCATTGCTGACTCACTGAACCACCATAAATGCTGACCTATATGAAGATCTGATCTTTCAAATTGGACCTATTACAAATACCAAAATGAATTTTAAATATTTCTCCTTTTCTACTCAGATGACTGTGCTAGACTGTCAGAGAATATGAACTAATGGAAAGCTATTCTTCCTTGTAACAACTGAGGGGCTGATCCAATTTCTAATTGAGTGTTTCACCTCCCTTCCTCCCAAGAATGTCAATTTACAAACTAACAATTAGCCAAATTTAAATTTTATGGACGTAGTCTAAACCTGCTGGGGTTTATTTAGGAAAAAAAAGAAGGACATATTCGGCGGCACTACATACACATTAATTTGAAAAATGCAACCATTGCTTTACAAAGACAGATGGGCTCTGCCTTTACCTCCAGCTTTTTACTGAAGCAAAAATTCTCATTGTTCCTTGTAGAGAGAGTAAATATTGCTTCATCTTACACTACTGATCAATGAAAAAAGCCAGAGAAGGCAGTTTCAGTCATATCAATGAGTGCATCCTTTATCACGCTTCCAGATTAACTATCAAAAGTTACATATATCTATGAGATAGTGATATTAAGAGAGTGTACCATATGTTTTTTCATAATTAATTCCATGGCATGCAAATGAAATTGGCATCAAATTCTTTCTTACATTCAGAATTCTTAATAACAGATAATGAAAGGAAGAAAAGAATATAAACCAGCAGTCTATAATTTTTTTCATTTCTTTTGTCTATTACTTTTCCTAACATACATTCTAAAGTTGACACCGCAGTAGTATCGCTAGAAAGTAAAGCCTATATGTTGTCACCAACAATATTCAGTTACACTTTATTGCAATGTAATGTACTCTAATGTGACATTCTAAGGTTGTCAGTTTTATGAAACTGTTCTTACAAATTCTGTCCTTCATATAAATTTAAGAATGAAACCTAATAATTTCCCAAAGTATTCTTAACAATAATTTTTTCCAATGATCCAGAAACCACTACATAATATGAAAAGTTTGGATTATGGAAGAATAAAAAATATTAACTTTTTCCAGAAAGAATAAAGATAGAAAGAAAGGGGCTTTTACTATTATTAGAAGTTAAAAAGGATTCTTTCAGATAATATTTAACAGTTTGAGGAGAGATGCTGTGATAATTTTCAAATAAATCACACGTATACAGTAAAGAGAACAATAATAAAAACCAAATGACACTAAAAGCACTACACTGTTCTCATTGAAATAGTTTCATTTTCTCAGTTTCCCTATAGTGTTGAATTCACTGTACTTGTGTGTTTTATACAATATACAGTCAAATACAGTACATTCATTTTTATATTTATATTTTAATTATCTGGACAAAGAAACTCTTAGAGAGGAAGTAGACACCCTGAAAGGAAGGTATATCACCCTTTTGTCTTTAATGGATATTTTTGGTGGATAACTTTTCAAAATTTTTGATCTCCTGAATTCATTTTGAGAGAGACAAATAGGAGGTATATCCTGTCAGGGCAAAATGCACTCTTGTGCTTCTACCCTGTATATTTTACAGGTGAGGGCACAATCATCAGGGGGTTTCCATACGGTGAGGTTTCTGAGAAGTGTTGCCTACACACACAGATAAAAGAAAGAACATTAATGGACACAACATTTTTGTATCAGGCAATCATTAATAAGGAAGTTTTCTGGGCACACTGATACAGTAAGACTAGCAAAGGGAAAGTCCACAAAGAAATAAACGTTGTTTTAAATGGAAAAACATAAGTACTGTGCGACATAGACTCCACACAAAAGAAAGTTTCCAAGTATTTAAGTTCTCCTTTAGATACATGAACATGTAGGTATCAGAGTTACTGAAAATCATGACAAAACTAAGAAAATTAGTATAGCTATTAAGCATATTTAGGGTAAATATTGCCAGGATTCTTTCAAATAATAGAATAAATGAATGAGAGGAAATTTATTTAAAAATCTAAGGATTTTTTTTTCTGGAATGGATTACATTGACAACATTCACATTTAATAATTAACTCGAGTAACACATGTACTTGAAAAATAACTGACTATAATTTAAAGGATATGATAGTCTGATTTGTCATCACTATAAATAACCTTGGATGTTGTTTTTTGTTTTGAAAGAATGAAAGTGCCTACCAGTGACATTCTAGGAAACCGTGGACTTCCTAGTTTGCTACATAGTTCATATATTGATTGAAGCCACAAGACAAAGTCTGCAAAGTCCTCACTAAGGGTGGGAAGAGCACCAGCCCTAAGAGCTGTCTCATCCCCTGGGAGGTGTCCAGTAAGTGCCTGAGGCTGAGACTGCTGCTGTGTGCCTCAGATATCCTTCTCCTGGCTGCCAGTCCGTGCCCTGACTGATCCAGAGGAGCCCCACCACTCCCAGCCCCTGACAGCCACCAGGCCTTGGGGCATCCTTAGAGGGTAGTATAGCCCTGGGAACTTATATCTTCCTCTGTAAAACATATTTGTAATATTTATAAACTCTCAGGACTGCTGTAAAAATTAATTAATTTTCTTGGCAAAGTGCTCAGAAGTCTTCAGATGAAAACTACTATGTACAGCCTCATTCCTCAGACTGCTGCTGATTATTCTTGTTTTGAAGTCATGTTCCTGTCTGGTTGTCACACACATGCTTTGTATTAGTCTTACCTCATGCTCTTGGTTTCATAATGAAATATGCAGTCTTATATCTTAGGCCATCCAACACCGTGTCTGGGTGAGAGGGAAGATTTGCTAGGACAATGAAAACATATTGTGGCCCTGGGGAAGAAAAAGGCAGGAGAAGCAATGGAGAGTTTTAGCAGCATAAGGTGCAATTCAGGTTTTTTTGCACTGCAGAAATGAAGGTTGAACCACTTTCAAATTAAAACTCTTGACAATCAAGAACCTACTCTGAATTTCTTTCACTTAAAAAATTTAACAAACAAACTACAGTGATTGTGCCACAGATATTATAATTTTGTCTTTATATGTGTCTGTATCATTTTTCCTTAGAATCTGAAACTGGAATGCAAATGGAAAAAATCATTTTGTGCTATACATTGTCAAAAGAAAAACAAAAGAAGAGGTGGGGAAGGGAATTTGGTTTCATTTCAGTGCAAAGGAATGAGGCTCTTACACCAACAAAACCATTAAAAAAATAATGAAAACTAGAACATGTATCATTTCAGAAAATATTCATGTTAAATCAAAACTTTGTTCAGAAACAATGATTCAGCTCTGTCTCAGGTCAGTGATGAGGTAAAGTTTAGATTATCATCTAAGAGGTGTTTAATGCCCCATGACGTGTTTGATTCTGGGTGGAACTGCACACCCTGCCTGATAGTCTCTGACAAGACTCTAAAAAAAGGATGTCAAATATCCTCCTTTCTTTCATGCCAAGAGTTACTTTTACTCAGGTTCTTGGCAGGAGGAGAGGGTTGACAATATGCCTGCCTTCACCACAGCCACATTATTTTTAAACTGACTGTCACTCTCCAGACCTGCCAGATGTTCCCTTCTGTAAGGTCTAGACTTATACAAGAAAGTTATTAAAAACAAATAAACTTTTAATATGTTTGATTGCCTTCCCTCATCATCACTATCTTTGTTTTTAGAAACATTTTTTTCCAGTTTCTATTTTCTCCACATAATAGCTTAAGAATTTATTCATTAAGACTTAAAATCTATTTTACATTAAGTCAATACGTAACTTACTTTTAAAAATTATTATTTTTGGATTATTTAAGGTAATTCAATCTTTAACTAAGAGATTGAAAATGCACATGACCCACCGCCACTGCCTGTGTCAAATACTATTACCATGCTAAACTCAATTGTTAAGATAATTAGGTTAATGTGCATTTATTGATCTCTTTTTAATGAGAAGAAAATAACTTTTCATAATCTTGTGCTTTGATAGGTTGTCTGAATTATTTCTGATTTTGTTATATCCGTAAAAATAAAACTAAGATGAACTCACAATCTTTCTGTAGAAGAAATATAAAAATAGTATTATTTCCAAGCTGGATAAAGGCATGAGAATGGCTGTCAGAGAGAGGTACAGAAGTAAGAGGGCATTCATTGAGTTCACTGTGATTTATAATCAATATTAACTACATAATATACTGAGCACAATACTCAGAGAAAAGGCATGGTTGGTACTGTTCTTTTATCCTATGAAGGCTGTAATAAGATGGGTGAAATGACAAGAAAAATTGATGGAAGATAGTTTAAACTACAATGGGAAAAAAAACCCCCATCTGTTATGATGAAGAATTCCCTCCAGAAATCTTGCAAAGGGACTGACCTCTGCTGTAAATTTGCTTGAGAACTAGAACAGAAAGTTTAAATGAGATATTCAGTGATTTCTGGCCTCACTGAAAGCTGGAAAATGACAATTATTCAATTTAAGGGTCTCTCTGTCTCAGAAAGGTAGAAAAAGGGTCTGACTTGATGACTCAATGGACTAATGCTACAGCCTGTAGACCCTCTTGCTTCTGAGAACTGGTGTTCTAAACACCGCTAATCATGTCAACACATTTGTTTGTTGTGTCAAGTAGTGGAAGGCTTTGTGAATTGATCTGGATTTCAGTTGAAGGGGAAAAGAGGAAGAAATGTGGATAAAATTCCCTCAGGAATTTTCAGGTAGATGTATGTAAGCAATTTCACCAAGTAAAATTCCCATAGAAGCTTTAAAGTGCCTTAATGTTTCCCTTAGTTTTGCTCACCTCACTTAATGATCCCCCATAGATTTCCTTTTAGATAAATTTTGAAATACTCTAGGCCAAGGAAAGGCCAGTACTATGATCTACCATCTTTATTCCTCAGTAGGGCAAGGAGCTAACATTACTATGAGTTCTCTTTTTTATTACCTTCTATACTAATTTTACTTAAAGCATTGCTTTCTGTATAGAGTTGCTTCTCTCAACTGAATACTACCACGGTGAACATTTCTGTGTCGTTCACAATGAAGAGTTTAATGCAAATTAGAGAAACAGTGTCATCCTGGTCACTTATACCATGTAATACTAAAAATGGTGAAACTGTATTTCTGTGAAGATTGAACTAAAAAATAATACCTATTTGTTTCTAATTTCTAGCTAATGATTTCATCACAATGTAGAGGCGAGTTTCATGAGGTACAGGTTCACAGAGCTATTGCTCTTTGGTACAAGCACTCCCTGCTTTTTCTGATCAACAGGCCTCCTCATTATATTTTCTCCTTGTTTCAGAACAAGTTAGTTGTTGATATAAAGGCTTGTTCCTGCTTTCCACCTTCTAGCCTTCTAATTTAAAAATATCATTAATAGTTTTGCCTTTTCCTACAATTCCCAAAGCAGCAATCTAGCTTCCGTTATTATCTGAAATGAAGGTAGATTGAAGACACAGAAGGAAACATGAATTGTCACAGTTAGATTAATAAATTTGATTTCTAAAGCCCAATCCCAAATGCTTAAAATAAAATACCAGAAATGCTCTGAGGTACTGACTGCTCCTTTGCTAACATTTATTTTAAAGATAATCTCTGGAAGCAGTTTCCCCAAGGTAAATAATTTTGTGCTCAAAAGGTCACACTATTACTGAACAGTGATTAACAAGAAATAACTATCAATAATAAATAGGACTTGTAAACAGCCCTATCCAATTTTAGCTTTGAATTCAAATGTTTTGCAGATACCTTAGAGGCAGAGTCCCTTAAGCATCAATTCATAAAAGGTGATAGAAGATGGTGTGCTCATTCCTACTAGATGGAAAGGTACAAACCTGTAGGCACCATGGCAGAGAAACACAATTTAGCAGCCACTCATCTCAGATTCAAGACTTTCTGCTTGACAGTCCTGGTCCAACCTGCCCTTAGCAGCTAGCTGCTCACATTACATAGTTCTCATTCTTATTGAAGCCTTTCTTTCTCTCTCTTTTGCTTTCCTGGTTTAACTTACATTGCCCACTAGTACCTAGTATGCAAATGGAGATGCTCACAAAAAGAGGGGAGGGCAAATACTGCAAACAATTTTTGACAGGTGAGAAACAATTCTTATTCAGCATTAATTTATTCAACTGTTTTTGCAAATTGAAAACTGCTGCATTTGGAAAAGAAATATTTCTTTTACATTGTTATGCTTTCATATTTGAATATTAAAATACCAATCCATTTCTCTGGGTATTTTTGTTTTCTCACTTGCTTTTTTAACAAAGCTTTTCAAAGATTCAAATTAAAGCCTAAAATGAATGAACAATAAGAAACAAAAAAATTTCCACAAAAAATAACAAAATAAACTGAAACTCTGGAAGATTGTCCCTTCACAGTTTTGTACAGTTCATCCTCATATAAATTGAAGGTAGCCCTACAGCTTCCAAAACGGGAATTGTGGAAGCCACCAAACATTGGAAGCATGCCAATTATTCAAGTGTTTTATTTTCTACTTGTGCAACAGATTCAAGAAGAAAAAATTCACTCAAATTAAGTGTAAAAAACACTTTTTGGTAGAAAAGATTTAACAACATTTCAAGAACTTTACCTTTTAGTTTAGTTCAAGTAAAATCAAAATCAGAATATTTTCTATGTTTTTAATCATTTGCCACTTCATTTTCTATATTCATATCTACACATCTTAAATATCCATAAAGTTTGTTTAGAAAGTTTGCTCAAAAAAAATCCTTACAACAGACTATCAAAGGAAACATTTGAGCTTGAACACTACTTTAATTTCCATCTGTTCTATGATACTGCAAATATTTCAAAATGCATTTGGCATAGAACATTGCAAACATTATTCTGCAACGCCCTTTATGCAACATAAATACACTAGGAATCCAACAATAAGGTGCCACAAAGCATCTGTCTATATTCCTGTATAGTAAATAGCCCAGCTCAAAAAAAAGAGGATACTCAACATCTGGTGGAAATGAACTGTATGATTTTACTGTTTCAAAGATTCTCATTTTGCCAAAATAAACATCCTCTTTATGTAGCAATGACTTTTTTAAATCTCAAATTTTACACATATAGCAATAATGATACATATTGTAGGATTTCCACTAGAATGTACAAAGCAAGATCAGCAGGTGGAAGTAAGAACATTCATAAGATCCATTTCTCCATGTTAAATCCCCACACAACACAGCACTTTTTAAATACTCATATTGCCACTTTTTTCCATTAGGATCTATAAAAATCTAAAAAAGATCTTTTATTTTACTACTTTTCTAAGCAGCCTTTTTAAAGGACAATTTGTATCCACCATGCTTGCATTCTTAGAGTTCACATAAGATGGGATTTCCTTTAACTAAATTCTGAGAAATGTGTCCTACTTGCCCCCTAGAATTTTATAGTGTTTACTCCTTTGTGTTACTTATTATAACTCCTGACCCAAATCTGAAAGACTAAGTTCCCTCAGGAAAAAGAAAACCTAAAGTTTTGATAAGAAAGACACAGACAGAACAAAGCTCCTGCTGCAAAGAAGTTAACCTCTTGGCAAGGCTTAATATAATTCTTAGACTTCAGGCTGATAGCAAGACATTGTTTTATGCCCTACAATATTGTCTGCTAGCAGAGGTCAAGCAGATATACTTCCTTGTATTGAGTGGCCTTTTAATTGTCTGTCAGTTCTGTCTAGGGTCCTGCATGTGTACGCTCCAAATGCAAATATGAAAAGCATGAAAGGTGGAGCAGAGCCCATGCTTTCATCTGTGTATCATTTTTCAAACTAACTGAACCTAGTCTGTCATTATATTACGGCCCATGCATTAGGCGCTCTTGTTTCACAGTAGCACAAATCATAGTGGGAATAGGGGCCAATCTGTCAAGCAAGGCTTCCAGGCAAATTCTTGTTCAGCACAATGGGAAATGGTACAAAATTCCTTTCTTCAACCTCTCGGTAAGAAAGGTTGCAAGACCTCTACCGATGCTGACAGTTTGCCTGAATATGATGCCCTGATGATTCATATCATGGTGCTTCTGTCACGGTGTCTCAGGGCAACCTCTAAGGGCTTTTTTATTTCCTTGAGTAAAGGGCTTTGCTCTTTAACGTTTTGTAACACTGAGCTCACAAGTGTAAATTACTTTTGCATCACTTCCCTCCTTAAAAAAAATGTGCAATTCTCTCTCAGCACATTGTGCTTTCAAATTGCCTCAGTCGGATACAGCAAGAGATGATTTTTACATAGCTAAATCAATTCATTAAGCTTGCAAAAACAAAGTATAACTCACTAAGGATCATTACCTACCAAACCTTATAACTTACTATTCTGAAATTAACATGAGGCTTTCCACGCACCCCTTATAGTTGTACTTGCTATCGTCAGTGGACCCAAGACACATGAAAGAGATTAATTGATTCTGAAGATGAACTTTCCTGCTGTTCTGCATATTTGCTACAACAGGGCTGTGCCTCCAGGCATGAGTCTAGCTTTTGTGTGTGAAACACACTATTCTGGGGTCACCCTGTGTCCTCAAAGGAGACTGGGATTTGGTTGTTAATTGCAGAGGCGACCACCAATTCCGAGTTCTCGCATGCTGTTCCTAGGTCCTGTATCTACCCTGCCTTATATCTTACTCATGGCTCCATCTTCTTCCTGAAACAGTCTGCTAGCATGGGTGTCTGGAGAAATACTCAGGACACAACAGATCACGGTAGTCTGTGCCTCCACTGTCTGGCAGGGAAGACATCAGTCCATTAATATTCTCCCTGAAGTTGAACCTGGGTGTTTCAGAGGTCGGTCCCATATGGGCAGCATGTGATTGCATCCGAACCACAAAATGTCACTTCACCTCCTATAGGCAATTTTGAGCAATAATGAATAAGAAATAGCAGTGAACTTAAGCCTTTTGCTTGAAAGCCTTGAGTTTGAGTATGTTTTCTGGTAACATGTGTTGAAATTAAAAGAAAATAAAACTCAGGAAGTTGTCACTTATGACCTTTGTCTGTCCTTTCAAAAAGTGATAAAGTGTGTGTGTGTGTTTGAATTCCTCCTAGTACTACACAGACCTCTGCCATGTGAACAACTGAATGATTTCAGTGGGTATAAATTGCTAACATGTGTATTCACATACTCCACTATCTCTAATGAACAGTATTGTGTGATAAATATAAACACTTTTACAGCTACTGATGTGTAAATTTATATATATGCAGTCAGTATCAGACTGCATGATAATGAACAGTTGATTTGACAAATTGTTTGGAACAGGCATTCAGAAAACCATTGTCTAATGAATTTCTGTGGGTTGAGCCACATGTCTCCTCTTTATTCAACTCGTTTCTAATAACTTATGTCTTTGGACTATAAATTCAGTACTCGGTTCATATCACAGAGAGGAGTCTCACTGTTGAACTAAAATGGAAACAGCAGGCCCAAGTTCTTCAGCTTTTTTTCTGCCAAATACCACAGTTATTTTAAAGGCGTTTGCCAAACCACTTATGAAAATTTCCATACAGGAAAAAAAAGATCCAGTATAGCTGTAAATCACAAGACAAATATTCTTCATTTGACAACTTTGGTCTTCTTGTGATCTGTAAGAGCAATGAGTGGTTGAACGAAGGCATGATGATTTGACTTTTCATTATTCAAATCAGTTCACTGGCAGTCAAAAATTTTCAGGAAGTCATCACTGACTGATACATGTACAAATTCTCTTCAAATATAGGGAAAACTGTCAATTCCAGAACTTTACCATGGCTTCTCCAGATCAACTCCAACATCATCATAAATGGTCACTTCTTGGCATTAGGTCATGTTTATCGCTTTGCCTACTAGCTGGTAAATTAATTCAGTCCACTGGAGATAACTTTAAAGTAAGGAATGTAGGCAATTTAGCAGAATGATGAAAAGAAATCACATCAGCAAACTAAATCAACTAACTGTAGCTTTTAATTTCCACAGAAAACTATGTTTGCTTTTTTAGCCCACCAGTGAACTCAGTCTTGAATGACATATTTGAAGCACATCAGAAATCTTCCTGAGTACAGCACTTTTCCTAAAGACTAACCTTTTGGTATTCACTTACATATTTTGTTTCATATGATAGCATTCTGATATAAACTGAAGATGACCATAATTTTCCTTAGAAAAGACAACCTTGCTATCAAACGTCCACCTAGCTGTTCCTCATTGGAAAGTTGCTTATCAAAATTGTATGCAAGAGACAGAGCTATTTTGAAAGTCAATGGTTTTAAAAAAAGCTCTACTTGCTGTGTGTTTTTTAAATGCAAGCTTCAAACCTTCAGTTACGTTATTATTGATAAAGCTGGCCAGTGATTGATGCCCAGAGGGGGGTCTGAACTGAAATTATGAGGCAAAGCTTGACTTTAATTCTTTTGTTAGGATGAGCAAAGGACAGGAGACAATACAACCCTGTTGCTATCATACTAATGGCTAATATATGATGATTACTGGTTAGTAAATACATTCATTTTCCAATTTAAATACATGTTTATGCTCTAGTTTTCAGCAGAACTATATACCTTTATTAGAATTTTTCATTTAGAAAAGTGACTATCAAATACAGAATCATAGAATCATAGAATAGTTAGGGATGGAAAGGACCTTAAGATCATCTAGTTCCAACTCCCCGCCATGGGCAGGGACACCTCACACTAAACCATGTCACCCAAGGCTCTGTCCAACCTGGCCTTGAACACCACCAGGGACAAAGCATTCACAACCTCCCTGGGCAACTCATTCCAATGCCTCACCACCCTAACAGTAAAGAACTTCATTATATCCAATCTAAACTTCCCCTGTTTAAGTTTTAACCCGTTACCCCTTGTCCTGTCACTACAGTCCCTAATGAAGAGTCCCTCCCCAGCATCCTTGTAGGCCCCCTTCAGATACTGGAAGGCTGCTATGAGGTCTCCACGCAGCCTTCTCTTCTCCAGGTTGAACAGCCCCAACTTTCTCAGCCTATCTTCATGTGGGAGGTGCTCCAGTCCCCTGATCATGTCCCTCCTCTGGACTTGTTCCAACAGTTCCATGTCCTTTTTGTGTTGAGGACAGAACTGCACACAATACTCCAAGTGAGGTCTCACGAGACTCATAACACCTAAATATCCTAAAATACCTTTCTGTACTATAAATAGAAATTACTTCAAAAGTGACTGTAGATCATTTTCAATTAATATCTGTGACAAAATCTTTATGTCTCTGTAAAGAAGGTCTGTTAGATTCCAATTACAAACTGACCACCACAGAGGTTGTGAAAAAAATTTCTTTGCCTGTTAGTCTTCTAACTTACCAGATATAGAAGAGAGAAACCCCAGAAAGATCAGTGTAAATAAACTCTGACTTGAGTTTTCAACAAAAAAATAAGTCCATAGAAAAGTATTCTATATTCTATATTCTATTTTATATTCTATATTCTATTCTATATTCTGAAGTTACTTTGACATGTCAGCCCATACACAGTGTAAGGCAAGAAGGTAGTCTTTTTTATTACAAATCTAAGCAGACTCAAAATATATAGCATATATTAGTCCAAACTGACATTTCAAATTGCTTCCCACCATAAATGCACCTTGGAACTAGAAACAATCGAAATGTTTTACATAAAATGTTGTATTTCATTGTGGTAGTTTCACAAGATTGTAATAATATTGTGGTATCTCTTCAGGGGGCATGACACAAGTTCAAATATTATGACCTCACCATACAACTTCATGTGAGTTTCCTTGTATCAAATTTATTTTCCTTCCATGCCACAAATGAGTGCAAGTACTGAGTGAAGGTTGCTGCTAAAACTGTACTTTTGAAATGCTGCCTTTTCCACTATTTTTCCAGCTGTCTTTTCCTATTAATGTACAAAATTCCAGGCCAGCTTATGCTTTACCAGTTCTACCCACACAGAGACGTAGGCAGAGCACTAAGAAAATCCCTTGCCTTTCTTCAGCTCTCGTTGATGTTATGTGTGACATTACCAAGACAGAAAGTGAAAGAAAATATATGTGTTGCCATCGTGGTAGCAGAGTCCAGTTTGGCATGTACACATGAGGTAAAAGCAGCCATACAGGACTCAGGTATGTTTTGA
Source organism: Psittacula echo (assembly GCF_963264785.1). NCBI lineage: Eukaryota > Metazoa > Chordata > Aves > Psittaciformes > Psittacidae > Psittacula > Psittacula echo. Next base: position 94,855,682 of record NC_137737.1, on the reverse strand, counting down.
GAAAGCAAAAGCAATTGCTGGCACTTTTAGATATATCCAAGAGGAATTTCTTCCCCAAAGTAGGATCCATCCCCAAGATCCCTTGTGTTAGTGTGACTTCAGCCAAAGCAAAATTTTCATGACTGGCATAACACTCAATGACTACTCCTACAGATCAGGCTTCTGTTGGTTTTGGTGCTGTATAAACATACATATAAATTGTGACACATAAATAATTTATATACAAAATAAGAAAGTCTGTAGAACAGGGTGCCTATGTAGGACAGAGTTCATGTAAAATATTCTCTGTTTTTTAAAGCTATGAAAAGCTGACGCTTCCAGGCAATAGCTCCACACCCTCAAAAGCTGGGAAAAGCCAGTTGTTGATGCAAGCAGCTAGTAATACAACATGATATTAAAGCAACTTCATAGCTTTTTTTTTTTTCTCTCTTACTGGACGCTGTCATCTGTCTTACTGTTCAGTCAGTTCACCCTAAAGAATGATTTATCCTTGGAATTTATGTGAGATGCCCCAACCCTGGAAGTGTTCAAGGCCAGGTTGGACAAGGCTTTGGGCAACCTGGTCTAGTGGAATGTGTCCCTTCCATGGCAGGAGGTTGGAGGCAGATGATCTTTAAGGTCTTTTCCAACCCAAACTGTGATTCTGTGATTCTGTGATAAATGTTTTGAAGACTGAAACTCAAGCCATGAGAGGGAGCAGCAAGAGCGAACAGCCCAGTTTGTCAGGTGCACATGAGGTAAGAGCAGCCATGAGATACCCCAATCCATTCTGACAGAGTCCAGAACAGTGCCTGATACTCGTGAATGGTGAATGGTAGTGTTAAATGAGGATCCAGAGCCCATGAGGGTGGTCAGGACTATTCAGGCTTATTAGTGCACACAAGCCAACCACTGTTCTTCACAGTGACAACTAGCGGATTTCTTACTGTTCTCCAAATAATCAAAGACGTAGGACCCAAGCTGGCAAAAATCTAGCTATCAATTACTTCTGAGTGATTGACTTAATTAATGACACACAAAAATTAACGATGTTAATCTAAACCACCAGATAGATAGAAATTTTTCCTTCATACATGTAAACAGTAATTTTATACACTTGATTTGTTTTAAACCATACTAATTTTTTGTCATTTTCAAGAGCAATAAATTTCATTGAAATCTCATGGCTGAATCTCTAATGAAAGTAAAAAGTCAATTTTTTTTTTTAATAAAAGAAAATAAAAACATGCTACCCATTTTTTAGTGGTTTAAGCCCAGCCAGTAACTCAGAATCATGCACCCGTTCCATCACACACTCTCCTTCCCCTCCAGGCAGGATGGGGAGGAGAATCGAAAGAATGTAAATCCAATGGGTGAGGTAAGAACAGTCCAATAACTAAAGTATAATACAAAACTACTACTGTTACTAATACTAATAATAAGGGAATAACAAGGGGAAAGAATATAAAACTAAAAAGAGAAAGAAAAAAAACCCAAAACAACCAATAAACACTAGTGATGCACAATACAACTGTTTACCACCCGCTGACGAATACCCAGCCTGACCCAAGCAGCAGTTGGTCTCTTCTGGGTAACTCCCTCTCAGTCTATATACTGGGCATGGCATGCTGTGATATGGAATAGCCCTTTGGCTAGTTTGGGTCAGGTGTCCTGTCTCTGCTTCCTCCCGGCTTCCCGTGCGCCTACTCATTGGCAAAGCACGAGAAACCAAAAGGTCCTTGATCAAGATATGCATTATTTAGCAACAACTAAAACATCGGTGTGTTATCAGCATTGTTTTCAAAGCTGAAACACAGCACTGCACCACCTACTAGGAAGGAGAAAAATAGTTGTTACAGGACACTATCACTGTAGGATTTAATGTAACAATTTCACTGGAACAGAGGTTGCACACTTAGCCAAAGATAACTTGGCGAAAATTATGTGAAAATGTAAGCAGAAAAGGCTTAGTTTGTAGTTTAGTTTTTGCTAATTTGGCTGTGACTTGTTTATCTGTGTTTTCTTTACAAGGGCTTAGAAAGATATAAGAATAAGAAATTAAAACCTAATTTTTTTAGTAATTTCTAATAATTTCTTCCATTTTTGTACATGAACAAGCTCTGTGGGATTGAATGCTAATCATTGCTGTGTTCTGAACTATCCATTGTTAGAGAAGCATTTCTTAGTTTTAAAACAGACTTAAAACACAGTACAAGATTTGTGACATAGTGAGATATACTATGAATTTAAAATAGTCTTACAAAACTAGACATCTAAACAAGAGAACTCTAGTAAATTTGTTTGATCACTTCTGCTTGTGATTCTTCTACCACATTAATATAGGGTAAAGTAAGTACACTTATAATAATGAATTAGTTTAAACTTTATCATATCACTTAACACCCTAACTAAATGCTAGTGGCACTACTGGAGGCTCTCAGAACACAAAAACTGAGCTAAATTTGGGAGAGATCATTTCCTCACAGAATGTTTTTATTTACCATTTCAGTAATCTCTCTTACCATGCAGACCACTTAACAAGTTACATTTGTAAAACAGTTTCTATTTTTAGAAGCTCATTACCAGCATCTTGTAAATCAGCAATAAGATTTAGCAAACTGTTACCATAAGAAAGCATACAAAAAAAAAAAAAAATATGCCAGTTTGTATAAAAAAGAAACAAAACCATGAACTTGTAAACTGCAAAATGTGAAACAGGGACTTTTTACAAACAGCAGGAGCTAAGAACTGAAGTACAGAGGGGTCTGATGTTAAAGCAGAAGTCTTGTTGAATGAAAAGACTTTTTCCTGTCCTTGTTTCTAACATATTTTTTGTCCTCAGGCCATGTTATACCCTAATACCACTGTTATTTTGAAAAATGTGCATTATTAGAGCTTAGAAAATGCTTACCTTCCAAATGTAACTTTGATGAAAGAATGATCTAGAAACTGTTCTGAAGTCCCTAAGCTGCAAACAGTTTAGTATGCTCAGGAATCAGTCTGTGAAAAGGCCATTCATTTTGGCTCTAATCATCTTATTATAAACAGTCTTGTTACACTATTCAAATGTTACTAACCATTGTGTTTGTTATCCCATTGTGATAAGGGTATTATTGCTGTACATATTATCATGCTTTTGTTTGCTTTAGGATTTTGAGGTTCCTATTTAAGTAAAAGTATTTATGAAGGATACAATTTAAAAGCACTGTTTCTTCAAACAACAGTAATCAGTATATAGCCATAACAAAGGAAGACAACATTTTTCTTGTGCAAATATTCAGCCGTATTTTAACCTTGGCAAGAAATACCACATAGCAACAAAGCTGGTGTACAATACTTGAGATTTAAGACAACAAATATTTACTGTATCTGCTTCAAACCTTTCTGTACACAACTGACACCACTTTACTTTGATGTTTTATTAGTAACATTTGAAACTTCATGCTTAAATAGCTGCTCTGAAATGGAAAGATTGGTTTGTGTAACTTTATAGCAGACCATGTGAGCTGTACAGTCTGTTACAAAACTGCTTGTGTCATTAGGATTCTTCATATTTATTTGCATTCTGTAATTTTAATGATATTTCAGACTCTCATTTTAATAATATGGGCCTTAATCTAGCAAAGATCTTGAGTTAAGTATGTGCTTAGCTTCGGCTGTGCATGTAATGCTTCAGAGGAGCAACCTGCAGGGTGGAAGTTAAACATGTGCTTAAAAGGCTTTGCTCAATCAGGGTCATATCTGCTAATTATGCAAATTGAAGACTACTAAGTGTCATTGAAGCTTGATGAATTTTCTCTCTATTTACATCAATAGGTGCTTATTTTGTGATTATTGATGCACAAATATTGTATACATAAAAGAGAGGATGTAGTGCTTCTCTGTAGTGTTCACTTCCTGTGTTCATACATGGGAACAACCCATTCTCGCAGGATTAATGGTATTTCTACATGTGCACACAGACACACATTATGGGAAAAGTGGTAGTAATGTGTTAACACTTAACTAGTTTGTTTTTCTCATCGGTTTGGTATTTACATTATGGATATTTTATGCATGAAACCTCTGTATTTTTTATATTCTCTTCAGCTGTCCCTGAATATAGGCATTACCGGAGCACCTGTGTCTTTTGTCAACATTCATAAGCAGTGTCCTACAATCATTCAAGCCTGCAGTTACTTAAACAATGACCAAAACATTCAAAATAGCTGTTGACTCCTGAATCAATTTTAAGGAGTTAAATAAATGTCCCTAACGATTTTCAATAGTAAGTGAAGCTATACAAGGATAAAACTTTATTGGAGACGTAATTCCAAACCAGACTATCCATAACAACATTTCACCTTTATATTTTTTCAAGATGAAAGCCACCTTCACAAAAAATGTGTTCTGATAGGGCTTGATCTGTCAGCAAGCAGAAGCTCTTCACTGATCTCAATGGCACAAGAACATACTAAAATGTCTTCCTCAGAGATATCCTATGAGATAAATTTTGATGAATTTTAACAAGAAATCATTTCTTTCTTTGGGACTCGACAAGACAGGATTTGGGCACTAAATAAGAAGTTGCTTTCCTTCTCTCTTCATTTGTAGGAAAAGAGCACACACACATTTAACTACAGATCTCCTGTGTAAAGGCATTCAGCCAGAAAGGTGCCAAGTTCCTATGGTCCTTGCTTAAGTTTGGTCTATGAGAATTACAGATTCCCCCTGGATCAAGCCCAGAGTGTAAGAAGGATTAGCAGTAACTTTTTCCAGAAGAAAGATGAAACTGATTCTTCTACACTCTGAATGTTTGAAAGATTTACAGTAATGAGACATGCCAGGCCTAAAAATCTATTCAAGTACCAGTAAATTCAGGTCTTTTTTGTGTGCTTTAAGAGTATCAAGATATCAATTTTTCTTGGCAAGAAGTACCTAATGGTAATCTTTTCCTGCATTCCATGAGAGTTATTAGTCAAAGTAATAGTTTATTTTTTAACCAGAAAAATAAACCATAACGCACTCAGGACTGCAGTTCACTAAACCATAATTCTGTTTTGTTTGACTTACAAAGTGCTCTATATTTTGAAAAATTGTTCTGTAATGGATGAGGGGTCTGTGAAAAGTTCTACACCACATTAATTTGCTAGCTCTGTTGGAATTGCCACTGAATGAGACCACCAAGAATTATGTTCCAAGACTGTGCTACTGATGAGATAACATAATGTATAAAAGATTTTATGCTGAAAACAACTTTAACTGCCTTGGCTGATCTTTGGTTACAATGTGAAAGCAATGCTGAAATAAAAGTAACATAAGAAAGGGCTGTAGCAGGTTAATAAAAAGAAAATAAATGTTAATAAAATGATGTCTACAAAAGAAGATACATAATGCATATGTAAATTATATAGCATTCAAAACCTTCCTTGCTCTACCTTAATGATTATGGCATATACATGAAAATATTTCTTTTATAATATAAAGCTTTTATAATAATAAAGTAATAAAAGTTCTAAGGAAAATACAGATCTGATGTATGGCAATATAGGTATATAATGTATACCAAAGAGCATACATTCCAATATTATATATATTGTATGGGAACCTAACAGAATGCCCTTTTCTCATTTCTCTAGAGAAGACTTTTTCATTTTTGTCATCTTAAATATTCCATCACAGTATTAATAATTTTTATTTCAAAGATCTAAGGAAATAACATGTGTATACATATACATAAATATACATATTAGTCAACAGAGTATAGAACCAAGAACTGTGGATCTATCTCTTTGAATGAATCTTAATCCTGAAGAAAACTCATTGTTTCTTAGAACAGATAAGGTGTGATTAGAAATTCAGCAGAAATGGGGGGTTTTTTCTCTGAAAAATAATTTTATTCGCTGAGCATAATGCTGTAAATCTAAGAGCATCCATGGTAAAAGACAGTAACAATAGTCTTTAACACATAAGTTACAAGACAGCAAGAAACAAGAAATAATGAAAATAGGATATATGCAGCTTTATCATCATCTATTTTATATGCAGTATTTATATATAAATAAAATTATCCTGCCTACAAAACAACAATACCATTTGAAGAACGCTCTGTGAAGTTTTATTGGTTTATTTTATAAATCTGTATTACTTTTCTACTCAATATAGTTTTTGTTTACACATGAAGTTACCCTTACAATGGCTCTTTCTCAGTGATTTTGTATATGTAAACATTTATTTACCAAATGATAATGTTCTTGATGCAAAAGGAGCTCAGGATTTCCAATGAATAAATATTTTCTACCAAATTATTGAAATCACTCCATATATCTACTATTATCATCTCTGAGAATATTAAGTGTTCTGCATCCTTTTCAGAAGTAAGGATTTTTTCCCTTTCTTTTGGTGGTGAAATTTCATGTTAGGCTGCATTAGTTAGTGAACTATATCGAGTATTTTATACTCTTGTTCTCAGAAAATCTGTTACAGATCTAGAATTTGGCTTCTTATGCCCTTACTCTCTCTTAGATAGATAACTTGATATGAATTTAAGCAGAACAGAAGATTAAAAAGGGATATACTCTAGAAAGGGACTTTGAAATAGCATCTATTTAAAAGTACTCTGAGGGTAAAATGTTAGAGTAACTTTCAAAAGGGTTATATTGGTGAACAGGAAGCAGGTGGTCTGATCACAGACGTGTGAAAACTCATTGCCTGGCTCTGCAATTTACTATATAAATGCCATTTCTACATACATGTCATGCAAAACAGAGAGAAACACTACTTCTTACCCTATCAAAGACAAACAAAACCTGAACCCAATTATGTTAAAATAATTTTATTTAAATTGTGAAACAAAGCACTTGAAAGTTAGGAAATGCCAGAAGGTGTGTTATCCATGTAATGTTAAATATGGCCTCCTACAAAGCAAGGTTTATAATGTAAGGTACAGTTTCAGAAGTACTTTGATGTCTTATGAGCCGAACTTTTAACGGCACTCAGAAGCCTGGTTGATTTCTGTCTAGGTAAAAGTTTTATCAACCATACTTACTTTTACACTATTTTTCCAGTGAGACTATGCCTTTATCCAGGGCACAAAGTTCATATGAAGTCATATGAAGTCAGTTCTCATCCGTACAAGATTTCCCTTTGTAGCATGCGAATCCTTCCCAAAATTATATATTCATTCGCTTCTTCACTGTCTGAAAGTATCACACACCATGAAACATATTTAATACACTGTGAGCATCAATTTCATTCAGAGAATTCCTAATATTTTCAAATTTTACTTAATTACTTTGTTTCTCCCCTCTTTGCTTTCCACTTTAATTTGCTTCTCATCAACGAAACATCAATAATTGAGACCAGTAAAGGAGCAGTATTGTATATAGCATTTTGGGGGGGAAGGGGGAAAGTGTGTTAAACAGTGAAGCTATCCCAACACCAGCAATTTTTATGGTGATGTGAATTAGTTCTGTTGCAGAAAGATTTCCCACTCTGCTAATTATGTTGGGATTTTTCTTCACTATAGCTCTGCTTCTAAAGACTGACTTGCCTGCTGTTTAGTAAAGGATTAAAAATTCACTGCCACTGCAAGAACTGCTGTGAACACAAATCTTTAGATTTGCCTAGACCAGAATTACGTCTATGGCAATGTTTTCAGAGGTAAGCACAGAAACCTTAGTCCTTATTTGCTTTCCAGCAATACCAAGAGAATGTCAGATACATACTTTAATTACTCATTATTTTGGAAATATTATTGTTATTCACAGTTATTCAGCATAGGTTGACACACCTTCTGCTCTGTAGTCTGGGTACCACTGTGGAATCAGACTGAAGGCTCCATTAATGCTTGGATAAAATGTTCAAAGAGATGGTGGATTCAGGTAGTTTGCTTCACAATATGAAACAAACTATCTGATATTTGCCTGTCCCTTGTTAAAATCCTGTTCAGTCACTTTCCTTCCAACCTCTCATCTCTGCTGCTTAAGCATGCCTGGCAGGAACTGTGACAAAGAAACACTGACAAAATTTCAATAAAATATGACTGAATCATAAAGGAGATGAAAGAATGAAGTTGTACCTTGTGAAGCATATATTTGAATGTAAAAGGAACAAGCTTGCCTCTTGTATCACTCAAACTGTTTTAAAATATATCCAGCCAGGATCACCTGTGGAAAAAAGAAACAGGTTGAAAAACAGGATGAAGGAAGACTGCATCTGAAAAATTTGCTTAACAACGTTATCTTTTCTGAATAGCTTTTTTGAAAACAGCATCATTTGGATTTTTGTGACCATTTTCTCTATTAAGAAGGTAAATAATTCAGGAGTTGGTTTTTGTTTGTTTGTTTGTTTCTGACTTACTTAAAAAAGAGGGACTCAGAAGTGCTGGAGAATTATTTGATACATAACCTCTATCTCCTGTTTTCTGAAGCCAAATAATTAGAGGTGGACAACTATTTTCTTGGATACATCAGTTCCAGAATGCAACAAACTTTACTTCAGTGTGGTGCAAATTATGCTATACCAGGATTTTTTATTTATATGTCACTTTCCCTACGATTTTAACTACATATTTACAAAGCCTAACACTTTAGTGTGGTATTCATGCAGTGTTGCAACTTTTGACAGTTCCATGTAGGTTAAGCCAGTGTGAAAGTGAAGCCATAGAATGAATCATGTCTTGGAATATATGTACAACAGACCAAGCATTCAAATCCAGAACTTCACCTAAGCACTGGAGTTGAATGAATTCATCTTATTTACTGTAGGAACAGTCTGAACATTGGGATAACAGTCATGTCATTGTGAACAGGATATTTTTGCCTTTCCTTTTTCCTTTTGTCTCCCACTTCCAGCTTAACACACACAGGTTAAATGGAAAGTTACTTAACTTCTGGAAAACAGAGTTTTCCAGGTACTCAGGCATCATATTTTTACTTTTGCCTATATCTTACATTTTTAAAATTGTACAGGCTTAAGACCACACGTGAATCTAACCCCAGCCTCCAATCAGATATATTCAATTCAAAAGCAAAAGCCATTATCTTTCTAAATTGTCCTGATACAAATCTAGGTAAAAAGTTGAGATCTGTGAAAAAATGTATAAGAGTTGCAATGACGTATTGCATCTAAATTAACAATGACTAGACATTCTTATATTAGACAATATAAAAATTACCTGGAATGTGGACTGAACTGTGCAGGTTTCAAGCTAAAATTTGTCTAGTCAACCACACATTCCAACAGAGGTGTGACTAATACAGATCAAGGTGAATAGCTGAAAAAAAATAACATTTATGATGAACAAAAGGAAGATGATATATAAACTTGACATTGGATTATATGTCTTGATCCTATGTATCTTCTGTCTCTTCCTTACTATTATGCCTTTTTTAATGGATAGAGATACATTGTTTTATATTATTATGCTTAAAAAATATCAGTAAGCAATACAAATAGGAAAGAAATATATTTGGTGCTATAAATTTCTAAAATTAAATCATTTAAATTCCTTTCCTTGCCATTCTTCCTATAGAGAATGAACTTTCCAGTGAACTAAAAGCATTCTTTAATTACAGGAGTGCTGTGTACATTGCTCATTGACTCTTTAGATACTATAAATCAATGTTTAATATATTTTATGCTTTCTATCAGGATCTTACTAAAAACCAGAGCAAATGTTTTGCATGAGTCAGTCAACACTTACTGTCATACATGAGGGATTTGAGACCTTTTCTAGGATGCTTCAGTGGCTGGTGCATAAGGCACCTTCCTGTATTGCTTGTGCACATCTTTTTGCAAAGATGGTCTGCTTTGTTCAAGACTTTGATCAGCATCTGTGAGGCTCCAAGTCCTCAAAGGCATTTTATTTTAGAGCGTTACTTTACTAAATCAAAATCCATTATTATATTGTGTTATTTTAGATTATGTCAGCAAGTGACAGGATGTCAACAGATGGAATAGTATAGTGACAACTCAAAAAGGCAAAATAAAAAGGCTGATTTAGACTGTAATTTGTGTCAAATTTATTTTATCTGAATCATTACAGACCAGAATATGAGAACACAAAAAAGCACATTTTCTTCCCTGTTGCAATCTAATGCAAATGTGAAGGAGAATATCATTACATCTCACATGGTGAACTGGAGCAGAGAGGAGAACACTCTAATAACTCTAATAAGCTCCAGTGGAATTACAAGTCAGCATAAACCCATCTTGAACCAGTGGTATAGCCTCACTATAGAGAGTTTACAGTAAGCATTAATAAGAAAGTGCTGATACATTGTAATAAAAGTTGCTAATAAGACAAACACAACTAATGTATTTTGATGCCTTGTTCTCAAATTACATTTTCAAAACTTGAAGCTATCTAACAGCATCTAGCAGTGATGGGTACATCACCAGGAGGTCTCAAACAAATCAGCTGCAGTAAACAAAGAAGTGGTCAACCTCTGTAAAAACAGAAAAGCCAGATACTAATCTGCAAACCGCAGACACCATAATTAGAGTTGAATGCAGGAACAAACACATAATAGAAATAAACATGTAGGTACTTTGTGTTCTCTACAGGTAATTGAAGGTTTATCCAAAGTATCCAACCTGGCAATGCTTGAAGAAGCATATTTTCATTAGCTCTTCTTTGTGCACTACAAATTTTTTTACAGCAGTTACACAAGAGGACCTCATGATTAGATGAAATGACACTGTTAAGAAATTATACTCCTGAACAAAGCAATTGAAGGAATGTCAAGTAAGCAAGATCCAGAGGATGACATTCAGTCTCTGAGTTTCCTGGTGCTTGAAAATATTTCCTACATGACAGGTTGCTTTGGTCCTTTTCCATTCTTCATAGCACCAGGACACAAAAAGCAAACAAAACCTTCATTGCTTTACATATATCTGAAAAGCTAAATAAATAAGATTTGATCGTTTCCTCCAATGTGTCAGCAAAATTGTTTTCAGAGGGAAATTTGCACAGGCAGATTCTTATGGCTCAGTGTGTGTCTTCTTAATCATATTAACATGGAAACATAAAAGTTCATAAAGCAATACATTCTCCTTTAGAAATAAAATCCACACAAGAAAGCTAAATCCTGAGGCATTTACTCTTTTAACAAAGTTTAACATTCTGTCAGTCTCCTATTGAAATCAAATGAAATGTACTGGAGTAAAGCATTTAGGATTTACTCAACAGTGCGAGCTAGTCTGAACACACTGACATCAGAAAGACTAATTATATAACTTCCAGTAATATCATATAGTCCATATTTTTTTAAATTTGAATTTCATATACACATCCTGATCTTTTGCATTCAATCTATTGAGAGAAATGTTTCTAATACTGTGCTTCTACACATTAAATTACTGGATCTAATTATAATAAAAAATAGATTCCAAGAAAGTAACATTTTTGAAAGAACTTTTGGTTCTGGGTCCTTTTGTTGGCCTGACCCCAGTCCTGTGGACTGTATCTCCCTGGACATAGATGGTCAATTGTCTCCATGCTTAGTCTGGTGGGAAATGGGAATTCCTGCTACACTCTGGATTTTTAGCTGGACACATATCCCAGGAGCATGAGGTAGCTTGGGGATTAACCCAGCTCACTCTCCTGGCCAGACACCACACTTTGGAAGACAGGCTGCACTGGAAGGCTTGTCCATTCTAATCTTCTCCTCCTGGAGCCACCTGCACTTCCAGTCATGGGGAAGGATTTGCATTTAGCATAGGGAAGAAAGAAGCTGAGTAGCACATATACTGCCTACCACTCAGGAGCTCCCGATAGCCACAGACTGGCAGCATCCAGTTGCTGGCAGCACCCCCAACCTGGCCCCTACTTATTCCTCCCCTGATACCTTCTTTCCCAAAGCACAAAGTACACATGATATCTAGTGACCTCACACGCAAGCAGTGTGCAGAATCTAGAGTGGCTCAGCACAGCTCTTCCATGTGGCTGGACCTCGTAGGCCTGTTTTTTAGCACTCAAAAAGAGTCCAAAATTTTCAAGATCTAACAGATATTTTACAGCATGTTTTGGCCCCTGTTGAATCAACTGTCTTCATGGATTCTAACCATACACAAAACATTGCCAGAAGACCTTCTCTCTGAAGTTTCTGGTTTTGTTTTCTCTGTCTCCTTTTTTTTACATTGATGTTTTTCAGAAGAAGCATTTATTCCTATTCCATATAATACAAAGGGAAAAGAGGAAGAAAAGTGGTCTTAGAGAGACAAAAAAAACGCTACTCAGCCAATTTTAGGTCATCTGGATGTGTTAAAATAGCCCACATTCATGTTTAAAAGGTACACTCCAGGTTTTTTATCACTCAGAGTCATATGTGCAACAGCACATATGTCTTAAAACTCAGACTAGGACATTTATTGTCTCAAACAAGTAATTTGAGCTTTGTCTTATCTGAGAAAACTTAACTTTGAAGTGGATATTTTTGCCTGTCTGTGTAGTGGTGACATATATCTAGCTGCCTTTACCATGCAAAAAGGAAATGGATAGTAGGCAATTTGAACATACTGTGAAGGTTTCTTGGTTCCCGCACACATGGTGCAGGGTTGGCACTGCTGTGTAGGTTTGGACTTCCACCCTGTTCTGTTCCCTTCAGCTGATGGCAATGCACTATCTCAGTGAGACACTTGCACTCAGTAGACACAGAAAGGACACATCCAAATATTCACAAAGGGCCACAGCCAGTTAAGCCTATGCCTGGAGACTTCATATAATGTTGTTAATGCCCTGGCCTCCTTCAGGTAAATGGTACCTGGAAGATCTACTTTGATGTTGTCACTGAAAATATGTATATGTGTGCATCTTGACATATAAAATGTATTCATTTGCATACACAGCAACTGAAAAAGATGTAGAAGTGTCTACTGTGAACACACATTCCCAGTATGCTGAGAGAAAAAGTGTAAAATGGGATGATCAGTTATACTTTTACATTATGTGAAAAAGGATGGGTTTGAATAGGCAGGATCCATTCCCATTAGGATAACTAGGTGTTTTACACATTTGTCAGGAGCCTTATGGCTTCTTAACGATCACTGTATCTGGGAAAATATCGATATTGGCAGGTTATAGCATTTCTAGATGTACATTCAGGACCCATGGAAGCTGTTGGGTTTGTTTTGGGAAAGGAACTGAATACTCAGAAATGAGTTTGAAGGAACCTGAATATAACGTTTCTTGGATGATTGTAACAAACTAGCTGTAATAGTTGTGTAAAGGGCTGAAACAGAATACACCTGAAATGACCTCTACCTTTACTCATTTGCAGCAGAGTTCCCCTGACTTCACTGAACTGGTCTGTTTAACAGTGAGTCTACTTAATCAACTGGTTTTACTTCTTTTATATATGTATATAATAGAATATATATGTTATTGTATATATATATTTATATGAAATACATATAAACTATGTATATATATGTATTTAATTGACTTTTTAAAGCTATTGGTTGAAGGTCTTAAAAGACATTAGGCTATAATATTTTACATTGATATGGCCCTTTCATACTACCTTACATTTTATTCTACTTATACATATCTACTTATACTGAAACTTGATTTTAAACTGCGGGTATGTTACACATACATCTTCATAATGCCATATGATAGAAAATCTTATTTTATTACTCACAGATTCTCTGGTGCTCATTATTTTTTTACAAATAATTTTCGTATGTGCAAGCATTTACAGTGTAATGCTTAGCAACATATGTAGTCATATGACTGAATTTGTCTTAAAATGACAGTTCACTTAAAAACTGCAATTTAATATGCATAGAAAAAGTTCCCTGAGGAAAAAAAAAATAAATAATTATCTCTAGTTATATATACCTCTGTAAATCCTGAAGGCCTTCCAACATAAATTCATTTTCTCAATGAATACACATAGTATAATTTCTTTGAAAGAAAAAAACAAAGAGTAAAAATAAATTACAGTATTAGTTGTACATCAATGCAGATTTAGTAAATTTTTTAGAAGGGATTATCACAAACTTTGACAGGGTAAGTTTGCCTGACTGTTCCATACATGTAAATGTAATATAAAACTAAAGCATTTTTTTCAATATTATCTACAAGAAAGAGCATGAAGAGAAATAACAAAGCAGAGATCACTTCTGCTTGCCAGCTTGGACAGTGTAGATTTCATTGGCAATTAGAGAAATAGCCGCTCCAAATGTGCTTTCTCCCCTGTTCTGGCTTATCTTCACATAGCAACAAAGCATGAACAAAGCTGTTCAATTAAATGAAACATTAAAAAATACAATAAATTATTTGCATCATCTCAGTGATCTGGGATTGATGTCCTTTTAATAGCACAGCTTGATTTTTCAGTCCTCATTGGGTCTCTTGCCAGTCATCAGGCTTTTCCAGCTGCAGACTGTGGTCATTTACAGTTTTATAGACACTAGAGAGGTCTGTGTGAAGGATAAGAAAACACAAATTAGCCCTTGCAGATTGGCCTCAGTCAATGCTGGCTTTGTGCTACAATATCCTCATTCAAACAGTTGGATATATCACTTTAGGCATGTTGTGTCAAAGAATTATTCAGAAAATTACTAGAATGATGGTTTCCCTTTGTGTGTTGTTGATTTTTTTTTGAAGCTTTTGAGGACTTCTGAACATCTTTGAAATGCAACACTATATGTATATGTTGTAAAAGGGACCGGTAGCCAACTGGAGAATTTTAAGTCAGGCATTTTGCAAAGAAACAACAAAATGCAAATGACCTCTTCATTAATAGCCAAAGCAAAAAGTGAAAGGCCTCATTTTTACATTTTTTTCTCTTTCTAAATGAAACTGTGATAGTGCAGATTATGTGTTTCCAGTACGCAATAATTTCCTAAACTGTACTTTGCAAAGAAATTCCAAAATCTTTGACTTGATTCCCCAAATTTATTAATAACTAATAAATTTCAAACTTTTTCACAGGAAATTTGCCAAAACATGTGGCACTCATTATCTAAATAATTCATTGTGATCTATCTACTCAGCTTTATTATTAATAAAATTTTCTTTGAAATTGTTGAAAATCCTATGGATTTTAAATTAGTTAGATTCTGAAATTTTTAAAAGTGTCTGTGTTATTGTTCATATTTGACAATGTTGAAACTGTCTTTTCCTGGTGGAATCAAAGAAATTATTCTTTCCTCTAAAAGTAGTGACAATCATAGTAAGTCCCCAAAATATCTACTGTTCTATAGTATTAGCCTGAACGTTCGACATCTCTTTCAGACTGGATCTGACAATCGTTTCTGTTTTCTTTGAACCATCTCCCTCTTCCTGCCTCATAATAAAAGGGGAACATTTGGCAGGGGAGTGGTGTTCATTTGCACATAGACTGGTTCATTTTACCCATAACATATTACATCAGTCAAGATAGATAGTTTCTAGAAAACACTATTTGCAAACAGATACTTGCATCTACTTAATTAACTTTAAAATGTGTTCATTTTCTGGAGTGTAATCAAGATCTCATTTCTATTACCAGCATATTCCTCTGCTTAAGTAAACCCTTTAGAGAGAATTGTAAAGTTAAATGCTGTTCTTAAGGGTGTTTTTCTCAATTGGGGCATAACAACAGACATGGCCCAGACCTTGCTTGTTATGTCCAACTCCTGACTGTGCATATGAAGACCGTACATCTCCCTGGAAAAGATTTTTTGTCATATGTGGCTTTGTATTGTCGTGGAAAGTCAGAGACCTGAATTTAGCACTCCATAAAACACTACTAGCCTGGTATGCTTTATGCTAATACTTACGTATAAAAACAAGACAAAAGTCACTGTAAATACAAGCATTTACCCTTTGCTTCTAATACGCCTCTTTTATTAGGTTTGAATTTCCATTAATATCAGAACTGAAATGAAAATGCCCCTTCCTAGAGAGTTTTTATTTGCTTACCTGGATGTTTCCATTTTTATGAAGAGCATTCTGTCCATTTATTCAGTTGTTTCCTGGCATTAGAGGTCAGAATGCACTGTCAAATAAGGAGGGCAAGAACACTTAAAAAAAAACCCAAAAACCAAAATACAAAAAACAAAACAAAACAAAACAAACAAAACAAAACCTGAAAATATGAAAGCAGGGGATAAAATAGAAATACTAAAGAGATATTTAACATTCCTATAAACTGTAGCAGGTTTAATACATAAACAGTGTGGTCATTCAAGAAAATGAGTAAGAGATAGACTCATATACTTCTTTGTGAAACCATTCTTTTCAGGGACTTCGCATTCTCTAATATTAATTATGTAGTCAGATATGGTATTTTGATATGTGTGGACAATTAAAAATTCTGATTTTGTACTCTGAAGGATGCAGTTTAACATTTAGACCTTATTTTTGCCTCTTCTCCCGTTGTTAAGCCTTTTATGTCAGAAATGAGATATTCCAGCATGGGTAAAATAAAGCAACCACAATTGATCTGCAAAGGGAGAAGTTATTTATTATGGTTTTCTTTCAAACATGTTGTACAACTGCATAATATTCTTCTGTTAGAAACTCTGTTGAAGTGAGAAACACAATAAGTATTGAACAGCATAACCCAACATGCTTTGCTCTATACATTTCTATGAAATTCTTTTCTCATTTCAAATTTTTCTGTTCAGTTTGACAAACTATAATACAGAACTCAGCTTCACTTTCCCTCAGGTGGGTATAAACTTTCTACTAAAATAATTTAAACATGAAATTTGGCTGATACTGAAAAATGTCCACAAACACATTGATACCGCAATTGTAAATTTAAATGCCATTTTTTGGGTAGATTTCATAGTGTAAGATATACATTCAAATAAACTGAATACTAATGTGAAGTCTCCGCTACAGGTTATTTTTGATAGCCAGGCTCTTTCCTACAAGATTTTAGCGAATTGAAAATACCACAAGGCATCTGTGGTGATATATTCCCTTTAAAAAAAACCACTTTCAATTAAGTTTCACCTATACTTTCCTTCTGTATTGCACTTCTGTAATATTTTTATAGACAATCTTAAAAAATGTACAAAAAAGTAAGAGACTGAACAACACTGTATGAAAATTCTCAACTATTTCTATTTAAAAGCCTTGAAAACTTAATCCATTTATTTATCTACCCATGTTCTTTGTGCTGGCATTGCAAACTGTTGTTGTAATTAAGTTATTTCCTACAGGTTTTAGGAAAAGATTAAAGTAGGACCAGGTTAGGAATGAGAAGTTCTGTCTTATTAACGAGTTTTAGGCAAGTTCTACGTAGAAGAGTAGGTTCTGTTGTTATTTGCATAACATATGTTGTAGCTTGCTGAGCAACTTACGTGGAACTCAGTCTGAAAGTAATTAAGAACATAGTTTGCAGTAAATAAAAGTTCTAAATCAATGATTCATTTTTCTGCTTTAAAAAATAAAATCATTAACATGCTTCACACTTGAAAGTTTAGAGAGAAACTGATAGGAGTGGTATGATATTCCTTTCACTATTCTTTACATGGAGCAGAAATGTAACATGCCAGTCAAAAATCTATTTTGTTGCTTTTTAGGACTGGCTAGCCCTATCATATATGAAATAACTAGACACCCTTATTCCTTGGATGAAAATCATCTGGACATCTTTGCCTGTTCAGGAGCATTCAAATGAGCCTGTAACACACATGTAAAATATTTTTATGATCTAGAAATAGACAGAGAATTGACTCAACACTTTACAAGTGCTAATTTTAGTCTAGTGAATGGGATCACTGGATCCCATACAAATAAATAATCCTTCATGCAAACTAGACAAAATTTGTCATCACAATAAGTAACTGCAGGGTTTCTTTCAGATCTTTACAGAATTCACAGGAAAGAGGTCATGAAAATTCCTTTAGATATTCAAAAAATTACAGTCTGGATTCAAGGTCTAAAATACACATATTCTAATCTTTTCAGCATTGGTTCTATATATAATCCTAATTTTATTTTTTTTTTTTATGGATAATACATTTTTTTAACAGTTGAAGATGCAAAATTCTTCAGTTTCTGCAAATGTATAAACTGCAATCTAGTAAGTATTCATTACTGGGAAAAGAAAACTGCATTAGGCAAAGAAAGGTGGGGTAGTAATATGAATAGTATGAGGTTCAGATTTTAAAACTATAGATTTATTTTATGTAGGCAGCAGCTCCTGTGAATCCAACACTCTTTTATGAAAGGTTGAAGACTTCAAAATATAGTAAATTAAACTGAACACAAACAGAAGGATACATACACACAAATCAAAACAACAACAAAAAAAAGTCAATATTTTTGTCAGATAAAATCTGCTGTGATTCCAGACAAGATCCCAGAGTGTTGTCTGTGTTGTTCTGGGTATCCAGAGTTAGAAGATGTAAATACCATCTGCAGACTTTACTGCTCGGACCCCTTGATCTTCCACAATTTTATAGCCAAAAAGCAGATCTAAAAATATTGAGAAGCATCCAAAATTATCTGAGGAATGTTTAAGATAAAAATAAAAAAAGAAAGAAAGAAATAATTCATAAGACCAATATATTTCAATTACATGGATATTGGTTAGGAGAATTATACTACAGTTTTATTTCTTGTTACAATTTTGCAAGGAAATTCAAGAAAATAAGTAGCAGTTAAATACATTAGGTAGAATTTTGCTCTGAGTTAAACCCATGTAAAATGAGGCAACGACACTGATTTCAGGAATGTCATTCAAAACTTCATATGTTTCACTGTGAGCACACATGAACTAATTATCTTTACTACACTATCATTAAAAGCAAACAGACGAAGTCTTGAGTGTAGATAGTGACAAAACGTTTTTTATGAGTTGATTTTCCTCTCATTTGAAAGGACTGAATTACAGAAATAAATGTGTATCAAAAAGAGGGGTTTATTAATAGCAACTCTCAATATTTTGAGAAAAAACACTGCAAGTTTGCTTTTATTTTTACTTCCTTTTATACATTTGTATGAGTTTTATAGAAATATTCTTTTATATTTGTAACAGTGATGTTCACGGCGGCAATTTGTGCACATGTGCACACTTCAGAATGCACAACTAGGAATCTGAACAGGTTTTTAAGCACAAAATTCTCAGACAATCCTCTCTAAACTTTTTGCATCTACTCACACAATGCAAGGGATGAATTAACCATCATCAATAGATTTCAGACAAACCATAGGCTGAAATATGATGGAATGAAGAACCCACCGAATCATTGCAAATATCAAAGTTGATGAAAATCAAAATGCAAATTATAAATAGAAAAGCTTAGTCTGATAAAATAAATTAAAGACAAATAAATTGGCCATCCCTATTCTAGGGATGTGGATGTCATCCAAATCCTGTTCCATATTTTTCTGCCATTTCAAATACAAAAGAATGAAATGAATGCAGGTGATTGGAAAAACACATGGAATGAGGAAAAACACTAAGCTGCTCCATAAAGATGTTGGAAAGTAAAGTGATTAGGAAGCTAAACTGAAAGCCGAAATGACCTGATTTTAAAACTGTAAGTCATTCAGAATGGCAGTCCAAGAAAAACTCAATAGCTACAGGGTTTGCTTTTTTCTCTCACTTAGTTATTTCCACGTACCTGATAGTGGCGTATGAAATGTCAGGCACCACGTAAGAGTAAACCAAATGGCACAGCTGATTTTCTGGAGGCCCATGAAGCTGCTGTGCACAGTTGACTAACACTTGGCATATAGGGATAGCAGAAGTATGTTTGGATTTCATCATTCACACTCTAGTGGAAGAAATTACCTTCTAAGTACAGAGGATATAAAAGTCAAGGAATCATTATCAAGGAACTTTAATAAACACTTTTGAAAACACTTGACCGGAGAATTCAATGAAGAATGGAATGAAAAAATTTCTATAAACCCCTTTCCTTACTTAAGACCCAAGTTCTTTGATCCAGGAAAATTTCTACAAAATATAAAAGAGATACTACATTAAAGAGCAAATAACTTCATTCACTCCAACTGGTACTGTATGTCTTTAATGAAACATAGTACAAGAGGCACACCCATACTGGTCAGAGCATTTGGTCTTTGGAAGTGAACTGACTGGCTAGTCTTCTCATAAGAATCAGGCAGTATCTTCACCCATATAGAAATCTATGAGTGACAAAGAATATCAAAGGATATTAATTGTTAAAGTTAATAGAGTTGGTCACAGATGTCACTGCCTGGCAGTACAAGCTCTAAGAGCATGAGGGAAGATATTCCAAGTTTCTGAAGAGCTTGAACTGCATATTAGAATGAACTATTCACCCATATATTTTTGTTATCATGTAAAGTGGCATCCCAACTAGAAGGAAGTGCAGCAAGAGGGCCAGGAGACCTCCTTGGATGGATAAGGAGCTGCTCAGGAAAATTCAAAGGAAAAAAGAGGCTTATAGAAGGTGGAAGCAGGGACAGGTGGCCTGGGAAGAATACAGGGATGCTGTCTGGGAAGCTAAGGACCAGGTGAGGAAGGCTAAGGCCCAGTTAGAATTGAACTTGGCTAGGGATATTAAGGATAATAAGAAGGGATTCTATAGGTACGTAGCGAGTAAAAGACAGACTAGGGACAACGTAGGCCCCCTTCGGAAGATACTGGGAGAACTGGCTACCCTGGATTTGGAGAAGGCTGAGGTTCTTAACGACTTCTTTGCCTCAGTCTTCACTGGCAAAGGCTCTGACCGCACCACCCAAGTCTTGGAAGGCGAACGCAGGGACTGTGAGAATGAAGACTTTAGGCCCACTGTAGGAGAGGATCTGGTTCGAGATCATCTTAACAACCTAAACGTACACAAGTACATGGGACCTGACGAAATCCATCCGCAGGTCCTAAAGGAGCTGGCAAATGAAGTTGCTAAGCCACTGGCCATCATATTTGAAAAATCATGGCAGTCAGGTGAAGTTCCCGATGACTGGAAAAAGGGAAATATAACCCCCATTTTCAAGAAGGGGAAAATGGATGATCCAGGGAGCTACAGACCAGTCAGTCTCACCTCTGTGCCTGGCAAACTCTTGGAGCAGATTCTCCTGGAAGACATACTAAGGCACATAAAAAACAAGGAGGTGGATGGTGACAGCCATCATGGCTTCACTAAGGGGAAATCCTGCCTGACCAATTTGGTGGCCTTCTATGATGGGGCTACGGAACTGATGGACAGGGGCAGAGCAGTTGACGTCATCTACCTGGACTTGTGCAAAGCGATGAACACAGTCCCACAGGACATCCTTGTCTCTAAATTGGAGAGACATCAATTTGAGAGATGGACACTCGGTGGATAAAGAACTGGCTGAATGGCCGCATGCAAAGAGTTGTGGTCAATGGCTCAATGTCCAGCTGGAGACTGGTAATGAGTGGTGTCCCTCAGGGATCGGTGTTGGGACCGGTCTCGTTCAACATCTTTGTCGGTGACATGGACAGTGGGATTGAGTGCGCCCTCAGCAAGTTTGCCGATGACACCAAGCTGTGTGGTTCGGTTGATACATCGGAGGGAAGGGATGCCATCCAGAGGGACCTCGACACACTTGTGAGGTGGGCTGATGCCAACCTTATGAAGTTTAACCATGCCAAGTGCAAAGTCCTACACCTGGGTCGGAGCAATCCCAGGCACAGCTACAGGTTGGGCAGAGAAGAGATTCAGAGCAGCCCTGCGGAGAAGGATTTGGGGGTGTTGGTCGATGACAAAATGAACATGAGCTGGCTTCAGTGTGCGCTCGCAGCCCAGAATGCCAACTGTATCCTGGGCTGCATCAAAAGGAGCATGACCAGCAGGTCGAAGGAGGTGATCCTGCCCCTCTACTCTGCTCTCTTGAGACCTCACTTGGAGTATTGTGTGCTGTTCTGGTATCCTCAACATCAAAAGGACATGGAACTTTTGGAACAAGTCCAGAGGAGGGCCACGAGGATGATCAGGGGACTGGAGCACCTTCCGTATGAAGAAAGGCTGAGAAAGTTGGGGCTGTTCAGCCTGGAGAAGAGAAGGCTGCGTGGAGACCTCATAGCAGCCTTCCAGTATCTGAAGGGGGCCTACAAGGATGCTGGGGAGGGACTATTCATCAGGGACTGTAGTGACAGGACAAGGGGTAACGGGTTCAAACTTAAACAGGGGAAGTTTAGATTGGATCTAAGGAAGAAATTCTTTACTGAGAGGGTGGTGAGGCACTGGAATGGGTTGCCCAGGGAGGCTGTGAATGCTCCATCCCTGGTGGTGTTCAAGGCCAGGTTGGATGAGGCCTTGGGTGACATGGTTTAGTGTGGGGTGTCCCTGCCCATGGCGGGGGGTTGGAACTAGGTGATCTTAAGGTCCTTTCCAACCCTCACTATTCTGTGATTCTATGATTCTAAAGCTACTAAGTTAGTATATGAACACCTATATGTTGCTGGATAGTCCTCCAAAGTCCACATGCAGGGCAAAACATCTATATAAATACACTTCCTTTACAAGATGGGAATCCTACTAATGTTGGGTAAGATCATACAACTTTGCTTACAGTCTCTCTGTTGGCATATTGTCTCAGCTTGAATCCTTCTTACTACTATTGATAAATTTTTGAGCAAGAGGATTTTGAATGAGGTGTGACTTCTCCTTTGCAGATGATGGACATAGCACAAAAAATTAAGACTCTCATATTTCATTCTAGATCTTCTCAGAGGACTTCCACTGAAAAAGAAACACCATGAAAATATGCAGTTTTGTTGAAGCCAAATTGATTTTTTGAAATATACAGGATTTCCATAAAGTTTTCAAAACATGAGTTCTTGGGCTGAAAGGGAGAAACATTAAAATCCTTGTTTGCCGTTACAAAATTGCATTTCAGCATATTCAGAAGTTTTAATAAAATTTCATGCTGTGATATACACAGAGAAGTATTATAAGTGGATCATTAACGCTTGCTCTATTTACAATGTTATGAACAAGTTAGTCCATATCAAGTGTGCTGAGACTGTAAGATCTAGGAAGAGCCAAATGACATCTCTACAAGAAGACTACACTCTTTGTTAGGATGCTTCCAGTTCTTCATTACATGTTCAGATCCAAAACCTTTCACCTCAGCATCCTAGAGCTGCTTCACTGTAACTCTTATACAGTGGTAAGGTAGACATGCTCTCTCAGGAGCTCAATAGGGAAGAACTATTTTTTGTGCAACCAATTTGGATGAAAAGATATTAAAATCTGAGATGTCCACAACACAGCCTAGCAAGAAGGAGAGGATTTAATTTCCTTGTGAATGGAAGATCTAAGCACTAGCCTTCTGAGGAGGAATAAGAATGGTTTTAGTTCAACAATGTGCTGGATGCTTTTCCCTACTGGGAAGATAGCTACCAAATCCTCATAATGTCAAAAATACTGTTAGCTTCATGTATGTATCTATATTATTGAACATGTATGTCTGCATGTGTAAGAGAACTTCAGTTCCCCACCAAGGGCTTTGAACATATGAAGGAGGCAATCACAGCCAAGCTATCGGAGGCTTTTTATTTTTTCGCTTTGCAAAAATAAATTCCATATCTGAATTAAAAAGTTCACCAGCACTGATAACACCACAAATTAAAAATAAGTTATAAAAATTTAGTGGTAAGTTACATTTTCATGGACAGTTTCTGAACCACAGAAAGGCTTCCTGCAAAGTATTCGGACCTCAAACCTCCCACATGAGACCCTTCATCGTAAGGCAGCAGTTGTCTCTACCCTAAATGAATACTGGATTCTCATCTGAGCAGCAACATGAGACTTCATAGCAGCTTTCCAGTATCTGAACGGGGCCTGTAAGGATGCTGGGGAGGGACTATTCATTAGAGACTGCAGTGATAGGACAAGGGGTAACGGGTTAAAACTTAAACAGGGGAAGTTCAGATTTAATACAAGGAAGAAATTCTTTACTGTTAGGGTGGTAAGGCACTGGAATGGGTTGCCCAGAGAAGTTGTGAATGCTCCATCCCTGGCAGTGTTTAAGGCCAAGATGGACAGAGCCTTGGGTAACATAGTTTAGTGTGGGGTGTCCCTGCCCATGGCAGGGGGTAGGAACTAGATGATCTTAAGGTCCTTTCTAACTCTAACTATTCTATGATTCCATGATTCTATGGTTATTTTAATCACAGAATCACAGAATATTAGGAATTGGAAGGGATCTCAAAAGATCATCTAGTCCAATTTCCCTGCCGGAGCAGGACCACCTAGATGAAGTTACACAGGAAGGCGTCCAGGCGGGTTTTGAATGTCTCCAAAGAAGGAGACTCCACAACCCCCCTGGGCAGCCTGTTCCAGTGTTCCATTACTCTCACTGAGAAGAAGTTTCTTCTCAAATTTAAGTGTAACCTCTTGTGTTCCAGTTTGAGCCCACTACCCCTTGTCTTACCATTGGTTGTCACCGAGAAGAGCCTGGCTCCACCCTCGTGACACTCACCCTTTATATATTTATAAACGTCAATGAGGTCACCCCTCAGTCTCCTCTTTTCCAAACTAAAGAGACCCAGCTCCCTCAGCCTTTCCTCATAAGGGAGATGCTCCACTCCCTTAATCATCTTAGTTGCCCTGCGCTGGACTCTCTCCAGCAGTTCCCTGTCCTTCTTGAACTGAGGGGCCCAGAACTGGATACAATATTCCAGATGCGGCCTCACCAAGGCAGAGTAGAGGGGAAGGAGAACCTCTCTCGACCTACTGACCACCCCCCTTCTAATACACTCCAGGATGCCATTGGCCTTCCTCGCCACAAGGGCACAGTGCTGGCTCATGGTCATCCTGCTGTCCACCAGGACCACCAGGTCCCTTTCCCCTTCACTGCTCTCTAATAGGTTATTCCCCAACCTGTACTGGAACCTGGGCTTGTTCCTACCCAGATGTACCACTCTACACTTCCCCTTGTTATATTTCATCCCATTCACAGCCCAACTCTCCAGCCTGTCCAGGTCCCGCTGGATGGCAGCACAGCCTTCTGGCGTGTCAGCCACTCCTCCCGGCTTAGTGTCATCAGCAAACTTGCTGATAGTACACTCTATTCCCTCATCCAGGTCATTGATGAAGATATGGAATAATACTGGTCCCAATACTGACCCTTGAGGCACTCCACTAGATACAGGCCTCCAACTAGACTCCGCCCCATTGACCACAACTCTCTAGCTTCTGTCCTTCAGTCAGTTCACAGTCCACCTCACCACCCGACCAGCCAGTACAAACTTCCTCAGTTTAGATGTGAGGATGCTGTGGGAGACTGTGTCAAACGCTTTACTGAAGTCAAGGTAGACGACATCCACCGCTCTGCCATCATCCATCCATCTTGTTATGTCTTCATAAAAGGCTATGAGGTTGGTCAAGCACGACTTCCCCTTGGTGAAGCCATGTTGACTGCCCCTAATGACCCTCTTATCTTTGATATGCCTTGAGATGGCACCAAGGATAAGGTGTTCTATCAGTTTCCCAGGGATGGAGGTGAGGCTGACCAGTCTATAGTTACCCGGGTCCTCCTTCTTGCCTTTTTTGAAGATTGGAGTGACATTTGCTTTCCTCCAGTCCTCAGGCACCTCTCCCGTTTCCCAAGACTTGGCAAAGATGATGGAGAGTGGTTCAGCAATTACTTCAGCCAGCTCCCTCAGTACCCGGGGGTGCATCCCATCTGGACCCATGGATTTATGGATGTCCAGATTGCTTAATTGCTTCCTAACCCAGTCCTCATCAACTAAAGCAAACTCCAATTTCCCGACTTTCTCTGGGTCCTCAGGGGTACGGGGCTCCTCAGGACAGACTCCAGCAGAGTAGACAGAGACAAAGAATGCATTCAGCAACTCTGCCTTCTCTGTATCTTCTGTCACCAGGGCACCCATCCTGTTCATCAGTGGGCCTACATTGCCTCTGGTGTTGGTTTTATCTGCCATATATTTGAAAAAGCTCTTTCTGCTGTCCTTGACCCTTCTTGCCAGGTTTAATTCTAAGGAGGTCTTAGCTTTCCTAGTTGCCTCCCTACATCCTCTGACAACAGCCTTATATTCTTCCCAAGTGGCCAGCCCCTCCTTCCATGATCTGTAAACTCTCCTCTTCCATTTGAGCTTACCCAGCAGTTCCTTGTCTAACTACGCAGGTCTCCTGGCTCCCTTCCTTGACTTCCTACATGTTGGGATGCTTTGATCTTGAGCTTGGTAGAAGTAGTCCTTGAATGCCAACCAACTATCTTGGGCCCCTTTACCTTTGAGCAGCCTTGCCCATGGGATTTCCCCCAGCAATTGTTTGAAAAGGCCAAAGTTTGCCCTGCTGAAGTCCAGGGTTGCAGTTCTGCTTGCTATTCTGTTCCTGCCACACGAGATCCTGAACTCCACCGTTTGATGGTCGCTACAACCGAGGCAGCCCTCAACCTTTACTGCTTCAACTAGACCCTCCTTGTTAGTGAGGATGAGATCCAGCAGTGCTCCTCTCCTAGTCGGTTCCTCCACCATTTGCATCAGAAAGTTATCATCAATGCACTGGAGGAACCTCCTGGACTGTGGATGGGTTGCTGAGTAGTCTTTTCAGCAAACATCAGGGAAGTTAAAATCCCCCACGACGACCACGGCCTGTGACTGTGAGGCTGCTGTAAGCTGCCTGTAGAAGGCCTCGTCAACTTCCTCACCCTGATCTGGTGGCCTGTAATAGACACCCACAACAGTATCGTCCCTGCCAGCCTGACCCTTAATTCTCACCCATAGACTCTCAACCTGCTCCTCATCTGTGCCAGGACAGTACTCAGTACATTGTAGCTGCTCTTTCATGTAAAGAGCAACTCCGCCACCTCGCCTGGCTGGCCTGTCTTTCCTGAAAAGGACATAGCCATCTATGACCACGTTCCAGTCATGTGAGCTGTCCCACCATGTCTCTGTAATTGCCACCAGATCATAATCTACTGACCAAACACAGGTTTCTAACTCCTCCTGCTTATTCCCCATGCTGCGCACATTGGTGTACAGGCATTTCAGGGCACGAGCTGAGCACACTGATTTCACCCTACGGGGATGGGAGGCCTCCCGGTCCTCATCAATTCTAGAGTGCTGCCCCACTGGTGCCAGCCCAGCTACAACCCCATCCCCCTTCAAATCTAGTTTAAAGCCCTCCAAACTAGCCCTGCCAATTCCTGTCCCAGCATCCTTCTACCCCTGCGAGATAAACCTTTCCCACCTATCACTGTCTGGACTGGTGTCTTATAAAACCAGCCGTTATCAAAGAATCCAAAACCCTGCCTGTAGCACCAGCCTTGAAGCCAATCATTTATGGACTGAGTTTTTCTAATTGATCCCACGTCATCATCTGAAAATGGAAGGAGTGCAGAGAAAATCACTTGAGCCCCTGAATCTTTCACCATCCGTCCCAAAGCCTTGAAATCTTTCTTCATCCCCCTCAGACTACGGGATGCAGCTTCCTCCCCACCTGTCTGGAAGACCAGCAGTGGGTAGTAGTCTGTCGGGTGCATCAGGCTGGGGAGTGCCCTGGTGATATCCCTGACTCGGGCTCCAGGTAGACTACACACTTCCCTATGATGAGGGTCAGCTCTGCATATTGGCCCCTCTGTCCCTCTCAGAAGGGAATCACCTACTACAATTACCTTTCTTTCTTTCTTATCAGAGGCAGTCTTGAGGTGTGGAGGCAGCTGCCTCTTCCTATGTGACCTTGTAGGCAGACTTTGTACCACATCCTCACCTACCTTTTCTTCAAGATCCAGGGCCTCAAACCTATTACAGAGGGGCACCTGGGGAAGCAAAGCAGGTAGGGAAGGGAGTTGCCTGTGACACCGAACTGGAACTTGCTTCCAACCCTCGTCATCTCTTTGGTCCTCTACCTGTGCCCGACAGCAACAGGGCAGGGGCTGTCTCGGGTCTTCCATCACTTTTTGGGGCATATCCCCCTTTGGCCTTTCTGAGTGGCACATCAGGGAGTTGCTCCACCAGTCAATCTCCTTTTCACATTCCCTGATGGACCTCAGTGTCTCCACCTCCTCCTTAAGTTTCCTCACCATGCTGAGCAGATCTTGTACCTGCTCACACCTCATGCAGGTGGAATGCCTGCCTCCCTCCCCCGGCTGCACAGGCTCTGGCACTCCCTGCAGCCGGAGACCTGAACAGAGACAGTTTGGGACAGGACCTCTGTTTGCATTGCAATCTCTTAATGCATAATCTCATAATCTCTTTGATGTAAGGAAGTGAAGAGGATATTACGGTGACTCTATTGCTGTATCTCAAGCAAGAATTGGAAAAGGGGATGGTTTTCAGGTGTGAAAGTCCTCAGTCCAGAACAACAGACGGAATTTTAACTTTTTATGTGGAAAAAAAAAAATAAGCAAGCATTTGAAATCTGAACTTTTAAATAAGTCTTTTAAAATATTTCTTCCTTTCCTTTAGCTGTGCAATTTCTACAGTAATAAGTTTTTCAACAGTCTTTTAAATAGTATTAATCAAGAATCTAAGTCCTAATTCTCCTGGAACTGACTGAGAAACTGAATAATACCTAGCAGATTGTAGACACTACTGCAAAGTTTTAGACTGGAACTCCTTGGGTTTTAAGATCATTTTTACAAGCATTGGTTGGAAGCCAGTGATTTTCAGTCCCTCTTTCAGCAGGAGGTGAAGATCTCATGGAAGAAAACAAGAACCCCTTAATGAGATTCACAAAATGTGTTTCTTGCTGAAACTACTTAAGTGAGTCATTATCTACCCTGATGCATAATGTAATACATGTAGCACTGAATTACAGGACTAGGATTTGGAGTTTAAAGAATTAAGGTGAACATACATCATACCTTTCAGCACTTACCAAATAATTTGTGACTCTTTAAAGAGTCTTACAAGGTTAAAAAATAATTTGTACAGTATATTATAGCCACTAACAATTACATCTCTCCTTTAGAAATGTTTACATTCCATGGCACTTTACGATGTCATTGTCAGAAGGGGTGGAAGAATGCAATCAATAGCTGTTAGAAACTATACAGCATAAGGGTCTAAGTTCACAGGTGCACTGACTGCAACACTACTGCAGTAACAATGTGGATTTTAGTCAGTGCTGAAGACTTTTAAAAGAGCATTTGTGAGAGACTGATCTGAAATTAGACTCCACTGTCCATTGTCTCAAAGACTGGTGTGAGGAATTGAAATAGGACTCCACCAACCATTGTCCCAGAGATGTGTGGGAGCAGTTGAGGTAAGTCTCCAATATCCATTGCTTGGAAGAAGGACGTGTGGAGCTGAACTGGCACTCCACCACCCATTGCTTGAGGGATGAGTGGGAAAGAGCTGAGATAAGACTCTTCCATCCATTACTTTGAGGACTGGTGTGAGCTATTATCCCAAGAATTGCTGCAGACACGTGTGTCAAAGAGCTGACTTCAAGATCAGGGAAACTGATCCACCAGGAACCTGTAACACGTGACATGAAGAGCAGAAGTACTCCCCTGAACTCTTTACAAAAGGGGAAAAGCTAATCACCAAGAGACACATTACCAAGAGGCACATTGCCAGGGAGCCACTGCCATAAGGATGACTCCAGAAGGACACCTCCATGAGGACACTCTCCATAGATGACTACTACAGACCCTGAGGGACACCCTCCATGAGACATGGCCATGAGGGTAACTCCACTAGACACACTCCACAGGATACGTTCAAGGGGACTCCAGAAGGACACCTCCATGAGGACACCCACCTCTTGACAGACTCTTGGGGGACACTCTGCTCTGATACTACAGAGACTATGAACCCTGAAGAATTCCCACCAACAACAACGACCACCACAGATCCCTGGAACACCGCTGGATCCACGGTGGTGACTCACTCTCACTCTCTCTCTTTCTGCACCCTAAATTCTTACTTCATTTTCTGCCTTTTTTCCAATCTGTCCTTTCGCTATCCCCTTTATTACAATAATTTCCCTTTTTTACAATAACTGTCTTTTTATAATCTGTAATAAACAAACTGTCTGATTGTGGTATTTGACCTTGTTTGTACCTTAATTTCACTCTTGGGATCACAAACTAAAACAGGGTCTGGCACTGGAGTTTTTCTCCAATCGGATCCTGACAGCATTTAATGAAATAAAATTCACATTTTCTACTAATTGTGCCATTTAAAAAAGGCTTTCTTCACCACTAGCCCTGGACAATTCTAAGACCATTTATAAACTTAATTTACTATTCAACATACATTCCCTTCAAGTACTTCAAGCCTTTTTTTAATGCCTTAAAATCCTTGCAAAATCACAGTGGCTTTTTTTTTCTTTTATTATTTTTACTTGTTCAGGGGCATGTAACCTATAAACTGTTAGATGAGCATCTGCAGCAGTTTCTGGTGGGAATAAGTGTTTTTCCAGCTCCTCCTTCCCCTGCAGAAGGCAATCAGTATTGCACATAGAAGGTAAGAATTCTTTCATATGAACAGTGGATGTTACTTACCTTGTGTCTGTCTGACATGATGCGCTCATCACAAAAGGCTCCATCAGGTTTATTGCAAAGTTAAAAACTAACCTGACCACAGGAAATTTTTTCTCCTATAGCCCTCATGGATCACAAGTTTAGTTATATCCTAGGGCAGAGATTCCTGTGCCTTATATTTTTATTCTTGCGTCTATATCTCTTGACATTCCTCTGCACTAGGAAAAGAAAGAGGTACCTAAACCTACTGAGATTACTGACACCCACAAGTATCTGGTCAGGAGACAGAATAAAATACGCTGATTCACTACTGACTGCAGCCTATCAACCATGCAAGTGTTGCACACCATGCTGAAAAAAGGAAGACATGTTCAGCATTAATTACACCTGGAATATGTCAGGAATTTTCAGTTCTTTGCCAAAAGAGAACTTATTGAAAAGGGAGTTAAAAAACTGCTGGTTTATTGTTAATGAAAAGAAATATCATAAAAAAGGAAAGGAGCAGAAAAGTTTTATATTTATTTTGAGATGATATTACCCACCTTTTGTTGTTCTCTTTTCTTCTTCCCAGTCCTATTGCTGTAGATTATTTGTACTGGAGCTTCTGCAAAGAATGGTTTAAGGAATCAGAAAAACCTCCACACTTTTCCAAATTCTATTTGACGATGAATAAATGTTTAAGAATTTTTAGGGATTGCAAGATTTTTCACCAACTAGAGCAGCACCATGCAGGCATGTCCAGGGCTCCAGACATCTGTGTCCCAGATCAGCTGAGACTCTCAGCTCATGCTGGCAAAGAATTTATAGGTACTGACTCACTAGTGACCCTGTAGAAGCCAAGCCCAGTGCTCTATGGTAACATATTACAACCAGAATAGCCTTTGAAAGACCATGTGTCCCTTCCATGAACATGCAAGCTTACTGGGAGGATATGGGTTTTCTAGACAAGCTACTATTAACATTCTCAATATCATGTCAAAGGATCCTATTTATGGAAAGAAACACAAAGTATTACTCCACAAATTTATTTCTCCATATATTCTGCAGATAAAAATATTTTACATGACAACAATAACATATTTTTTAATGCAGTCCGATGTCAACATGCTGTTTGGGTAACAATGAAGTTTAATTCTTACTAAAGTGCTGCAGAACATTTCTCGCCCTAAAAATAAAAATATGGCAAGGCCTAAAGCAAGGCTTAGAAACAAACATTTAAATATTCCAGCTCTAACCACACCGCTTACAGAAGGGGTTTTGAATAAAGAACCTGCCTTCTCTCAGGAGCTGCTTTTAACTTTCAAATGAAGCATGACTAAATTCTAGCAAAGCAGATCTGATGTTTCCAATTAGCTCAGAGAGTTAAAAATAATAGTTGTGATGTTATCAGACAGCGAGTTCTCTGAATGGGAGCCACATCCTAACATAGCCTGCATGCTGGCAATAATTTCTGAAGAAACATAAAAATTACTTAATAGCATAATTATGCATTCAGATTTTTTTGTATTATTAAATATTTTCCAAAAAACTGCTGCTCATAACCAAGCAACTGCATTTTATTGTTTGGTCATATCTTTGGCAGCCAAATTGACCAATCTGTCTTAAAACAGTAAGCTTCCATAATATTTTCACCCAGGGCCTGATCCAGATTTCTCTGGGAAAAAAACTCAAAAAAAAATCAATATGAGCCCTTCCCAGTTTTGTGGTTTTTTGTTAGCTTGCTGCAACTTGATTGCAAGCAATAATACCAGCCTAGGCCACTATCACCCAAAGCCTAATATTTGCACTAAGCACAATTGCTGCACTAAGCACAATTACTCCAACTTACAATTGGAGACAAGTGGGACAAGCCTGAGACTTGCACTTTTCCTAACACCTAAAAATGTAAACAAAAAATGTTACATTATTAATGAGTTATTCTCTCCTTAAATTGTGCTTAATAAAATAAAAGACCACAATGCTATCTGTAATGTAAGAATCCTTTCTTCACATGCTGGTTTATTATTACCGTATTATCATTGGCTCTAGCCTATGGCTTTTTGTAATTCTTATTGGTTTTTTGTATTCTCTGTTTATTTTTACAGCTAGTAAAAAACAGGCTCATCTAGGACATGCAGCCTGGATTAAACTGAACAAAGCATTTTTAGAGTCAATAAACTAGTTGTTTAGCAGTTGGAGTCTGGTCAATAAAATGGCTCTTGCAAACTGAATGCAAAATGAGTAGGCAGCATTAACATATTTTTTTGAATATTTTTTATTTAATTTTAGTGTAAACACAAAGGACAAAATACGGAACACAAATTTTGAACAACACACACATATTTTCCTGGGTTTCCTTCCTTGTTGAAAACACCACAATGTTGTCATTTGCATACAATATTGTATTGCTAACACATTTTCGACATCTGTCACAGGAAATCAGATGGTGGTGTATTCTTTTCAAGACTACACTAAATCTAATAGCATTGGATACTGTGAGAAAAAAGTAAAAACTTTATTTGACAGAACCTTCATCTGACTCATGTGGTCAAATCAGTACCTGTCATGAGTGTGCATGCCTTTGAATACATAGAACTCAGTAAAATATTTTTTCTTCTAAAGAAAAACTGCTTCAGAAATAGTATCAATTGCATAAGAAAAAAATAGCTTTTCAGTAATACTTCTGTTTCCAGTTAATTTCACAAATCAATCTCAGGGGTTTTGGGGGGAAAAAAAAATAACAACAAAACAAACTTATTCTGGGTGAAGAAATTATATTTAAATTGGTGGTACAATCTGTGGGCCTTCAGAGGGGTCAAATTTTCACCACCAGTTTTTAATCTGCACTGTCTTTTTGTTTGTTTGTTTGTTTGTTTTTGTGATCTAATTGACATTATTTTGTCAAGAAAAAATTCACAAAGTATTTTAGAAAAAGAGAGCACCTTTTCAAGGACTGATTATGATATGGAAATTGGCATGTCATAGAATACATTTTAACCAGCATCTCTTTTATCCAACATTGGTTTAGAAAGATACTGACATTTTTCTTTCTTTTTTTTTTTTTTGCTTTATAGGAAAAGAAACATCCCTGTGTCCCTTCCAAATGTGAAACCAGTTTCAGCATTTAAAAAAGACAGCAAATTATATGCAAGGTTTCTCACCTGTTACACTCTATAACAGGAGCTGCTACTGTCCTACAGTTTTTCCAGAAGTTTGTGAGGTTTGTTTCCTGTGAACTATATTCAGAGCTTCTCCTACTCCCCTGGAAATCCCATGAAGAAGATGAGGAAGTCCAGCCTGACTTTGAGCAGGAGGACTTGTTATATGGTAGACCTCTCTGCATCTATTATACTACAGCTATGTGCAAACCTCTTCCTTACACTAGCTAGAGGAACAGAAAAACAAGAAGTGTAAGCTGTACTGTGAAGAGGTTGTGCTAAGGAATGGAGCTCAGCTTTGCTTAGAAGGTGAATTTGTCAAAGTGAAATAGAAAGTTGATAAGTCTGAAAGGGGAACTAGGAAAAGATAATCCAGGAGCCATCACTCTTCATTCCTGATGTACACCACTGTCAGTATCTCCAGGTCTGAGGCTTTTTCTGCTTGAAAAGGAAATGCATATCAGACTATTCATTTGGTGATTAACAAGAAAACAACCGCAAACCCAGCACTGTAACTCTTGGAGCCTCAGGTATAGCTGCACACTTACTCTGAAAATGGAGACGATCACATTTAATTGCTTCCATGCGTAGTTGGATCACAGATGTGACAGGCACTGTGCCTGACCACAAATTATTAACAAAAAACATTAGCTGGTATAAGTCTTGTTTATGAAAGAGTGCCAGTGGAAAAAGTCACAGGACTGTGGTTTCCAGCTACCACACAGATGCCAAGGAAAAGCATATCAACAAGGGCTGAAGTTTATAAAAAGTATGCAGTGTTTTCTGGAATAAAGAGGTTTCTGACTGCATTAACTTACATTGTTGTTATTTTAACAGTAAATAACATGCAGACATCCAGATAGCTAATTGGCTGCTGGAGTTTTCATTTGGAATAATTTACAAGACCACAACACAAGATATTATGTAATGATTGGCTGTCCACGAGCATAATTTCACACCACGGCCCTATCTAAACAAAATATCAGTTGGGCAGACATTGTCCATTTTTCCTCTCGTTTGGCTCCAGGTTGAAGATGTTGATTGCTGTTGATTGCCAAGCACTGGGATAGGCCTGTTAGTCACCAACCCACCCCAGGCTCTGCAGGCTCATGTCACCTCAGGGGGAGCCCTCAATAAAGAGTGTCCTGGTGAACAGCTACCCAGCTCCAGCAGGTAGCTGGGACACTGCTTCAGGCACATCACTGAGGGCTACAACAATGCACCTCCCCAGGGGGTCTTTGGTTCCAAGACGTATTGAGTTTGCAGGCAAGGTTTTGGTTGTGGGGGGGCTAAAGGAGTGGCTTTTGTGAGAAGCTGCCAGAAGCTTTTCCTCTGTCAAATAGAGCCAATGCCAGCCTGCTCCAAGGGAGACCATTGGCTAAGGCCGAGCCCATCAGCGATGGTGGTAGCAACTCTGGGATAACATAGTTAAGGAATGGTAAAAAAGTTTAAAAAAAACAACTGTGCAACTGCAGCCGAAGAAAGGAGTGAGAATATGTGAGAGAAACAGCTCTGCAGACACCAAGGCCAGTGTAGAAGAAGGGGAGAAGGTATGCCAGGTGCCAAAGCAGAGGTTCCCCTGCAGCCCATGGTGAGGCAGCTGTGCCCCTGCAGCCCATGGAGGTCCATGGTGGAGCAGATACCCACCTGCTGCCCATGAAGGTCCACAGTGCAGCAGATCACCACCTGCAGCCTGCGGAGGACCCCATGCTGGAGCAGGGGGATGCCCAAAGGAGGCTGTGACCCCATAGGAAGCCCATGCTAGAGCAGGCTCCTGGCAGGACCTGTGGCCCCATGGAGAACAGGTTTGCTGGAACAGGTTTGCTGCAGGGCTTGTGACCCCGTGGGGGACCCACGCTTGAGCAGTTTATGCCCAAAGGACTGCACCCCGTGTCCACCCACATGAACACATTGCTAAACAAAGGACTGTACCTGAACTGTTTTCCTCTTGTTTATCCTTTTTGCTAACTTTCTGTGCCTTCCTGCTCACTTTGCTTCTGAGTTGCTCCCTATTAAGTGCAGAACAGCAGTGGCTTATCTACGACTCTGACCAGCTGTAGAAAAGCTCCAGATTTGCAGCAAAATAGACACACATAAAGGAGTGTCAGTATGCTTGTCCCATCTTTCCCTTTTTAACCATCCAGAGGGCTAGAAATTACCAGTTCCCATCTTTTTAGACTTTTGGGGTTTAAATGGAAAAGACTCTGTGTCTATTATTTATTTCATGTCACTCTCCTTCATTGTCTACACTAAGTCTTGATGAAGCTTGATGGAGCAGTAGTGCTGTTGCAAGAGTAGCACAGGCAGAGATATTTGCCGCCAAAAAAAATCCAGTCTACCCCCTCTACCTGTCATTTCCACATCTTTTTTGTAAAGATCTTGATCTACATCACAGAACTGAACACATAAATTCTTCACCAGTGAACCTGCTGCTAGACCTGTCAACATGCTGCTCTGCTGGAGAGACTTAAAAAGTGCTTTTCTTTCCGTAACATGTGCCCTTTATTAAGCCAGGAGGGGAAGATTTCCCAGCAGAGAACACTTAGTGTCCATTTCCAGCTTCTGCAGACTTCCTTCTATAGCTGCTCTTAGTACACCTCTGCCTAGTAGTAGCTGGCAAAGGAAATGACCTGTCAGATTACTGAGTCCTTTTCCTTGCAAGGGTAGGACAGAGTCCCATGGGAGGTAATGTATCAGATACTGAAGTGATTTCACACTTGATTTTAGCCAAGAGGTCTGACCTCATATTTATTGTACATGGCAGTTCTATGAGTTTGGCTACTTAGCCACATTGCAGCAAATAGACAAAATCTGTGCATTAAACACATGCTCATTGCCTTGTTTGAGACAATGGATCCCACAGGCTGACCCTAGCTGTAACAGCTTTGATTTTCAGGTAACTCAGGACCCTGGGAATCCAAGCAGGGACTTTCACAGACGTATGGTTTCAAAAAGCTCCCAAAAGCATTGGTAGAAGGCTAAAGTTTAAACATCATGTGCGTACTAGAAAAAGTGCTCCAAGCTTATAGTCTGTTGGACACCATTAACCATATGCACAGGAGCTTAATACCAGGCAAGGGGCATCCTTTATTAAATCCTAACATAATGTATTCAACAAAAAAAAACCATTTAGAAATAAATTAACAACAAAACATAGTGAATTAAAAGTCACAATGGAGGAAAATAATTTAAGGAATGAAAAAACGAGAGCAATTTTCAGCCATGAAATGTTTTTATCTTCTGATAACTTGCAAACGGTAAAGCCATGAATTTATGCATAAGATACAATACACAACAAAGAGATAATTCATATTCAAATCTCATGGTCCTCCATCACACATCCCTCTGTTTATATGTAGATAGTCTTATGAGAAAATGACACCAGGCACAACTAAAATTATGAGACAGCAAGTCAAGCCTGAAGATAATAATTACTTAGTTCACACAGGCACGCTGAAATTCTTCAGCTCACTGTCTTGGTGGCCTGCAGTGGCAAATGCATCATGTGAAAGCAGTAAATTAGAAGGACATTCTTCCCTTTTTTTCTCTTCTTTTTTTTTTTTTCCTGAAACACGTAATGAACTAATAACTGTTCGACGTAAGTATGGCTGGTATTTAAGAGACTGACTGAGAGTACCGCAAGACCTAATCCATTCACATTTACAGTAGTGTAAATCTTGACGAAGCCTATTGGCTTTAACAGTTACTTTAAGCATCAGTGGCATAATGTGGGGAAAAAATGGACAAAAGGATCACATTTTGTTACAGAAGGATATTTGCTTCCAAAAGAAACACACACTATATAAACTGCAAGGAATACTCAGTGTCCTAGTTAAAGGTAATGTGGTAAAATAAAACAATGAAAAATTAATCTAATCTTACAAAATAAAAGCATTAGAAAAACTTATTTACAACATTTTTCCCTTGATAAAAGGGACTATTTATCATTTTGTCAAGATGCTTAGCTATTCAAGTTCTTCGTTAGACTGGCCTATTGAGATATATTTAGCAGGTTACACAGTAAATGCCTTAGTCGTCTCTTTTTCCTGAGAAAAGTTTGACTATTTACAGTTTCATCAACACCCAGATTCTCCTTTTTTTCCCCTCAAAACAGGCAACAGAGCAATTAGTTATGACATTTCTCTCAAGATGACTACAGGCTGGAAAGTGTGCAAAGTGTCTGTTTAATATAACGATACATTTAAACTTCCTAATTGCTAGAATCATGATATGCAATAGTCTTTTCCCATAGAAATTGTGATTAAATAGTCATCAGGTGTCTAAGAATAAAGTACTTCTGGCACTTCTGTAAGAGAATTTTAACATCAAGAAGATTTTGTTCTAATGAGTCTTAAAGCAGCAACATGTTACTGTTAAGAAATGCCAATGCATAAATCTGCCTCAGGATTTTTTAATATGAATGTTTGTATCCCTTCTCCAGATTTTTTTTTTACTATTTTTCTCTAAAAACACCTTTCTCTTCCAGTCTCTTAAGTCACTTATAAAAATAATCATCCATGTATTTTTCATTCCCACTAAAGCTGTAGTAATACTTGTAATAATTTTCTCACTCTACTGGTCAAGTTCATTGAAAATTGCTAGTTAGAATATACTGTATACTGGTTCCCAAATGTGATTTCACAATTTGCTCAAAGTAAACCAAATGACACTGACTTTTAAACCAGCTGAGACTATCACAAGAAATGTGAGAGGACACTGAGAAGAAATACTTCTTTCTGAAAGAATAAAAAGTATAACTTGTAAAATGGAGTGGTTCATCCAGAGTTTCTGAGTCTACTTGTGAACTAGAGAGGACTAAATGTAGCAGATGAATACAAGCAAGTGAATGCTAAGACCATCTGCTGAGATGAGTTACAACAACAAAAAGAAATATGATAAGATACTAGGGTGTATAAGATGTAAAATATGATCATAGGAAAACACAAAATCAAAGATAATTCAAAAATCTGGACATATAGGAAATTCATCACAAAGTTAAGACAATTATCTTAATTCACAAATCTTCTAACAGAACTTGTCTAAACATATGCTAATATAGACTGAATTTGGAGAGATTGGCTGCACTGAAAAAAATAATTTGAATTATTCTTCTTTAAGATTTTGTGCAAGAAATTTGAATCTGACTTTAGAAGTCTGCATTAATGCAGATGGAAATCTAGGAGAAAAATGCCTATGGGGGAAATTACTGCAATATAATACACTCAATTTTGTATAGTTTTGCAGTCACATTAAGCTAGCTTTGCATTTTTGGGTATGTACAGAAGTGATGAAACTGTAGTAAAAGAAGATTTACTACAAGATTTCAGTTCAGTTTTCAACTAGAATTTCATAAAACTAATAGAATAATAAAAGGAAGTTCAAATTAACACTGCATTCTTAAAACCTTAATCCAAACGTTGCACTCTATTCCATAAAATTGTTAATTCACTAACATTCTGCCAACTGCAGAATTTTTACTTTTTCCATTTTATTTCATGCTTTCCTGGCAAGTACCTATCAAGTAGTTCTCAAATATGACTAATATCTTTTATGGGCTTATGTTACAGAATAATTTAAAGGTACCAAGCCTACCATTTAATACTAATATGTCATAACAAAGACAACCTTCCCAAGACAGTTCAAAAAATCCAATTCAATCCTTTAATTCATATTATAATAAATGTTTAATAAAGATGAGCAGGTAATTCAAAAATCATATTTGATTTATTTAATTCTTTTTTTTCTACTCCTAAATTACCTGCAAGCAGAACACATTTTCTTCAGTTATTGAATTATTTGAATTACAGATTTATTCCTCAAAAATATGGTGATAATTTATTAGATATCTGACAACTCTGAGGTAGCTTATTTTGAATATTTAATTTAAAAATTGGGTTATTTATATAAGATACACAGTTCATTTTTTTCTTAAACTAGATAAGCTCAACTACTAAATCTCAGGTGTCTGATGCAAATTATCTTGATTACAGTTCAGTGAGTTTTCTTCAAAGGCAGTGATTCACTAGAATATTTTACAGAACATGAAAAAAACCCTGAATTTTTCAAAGTCTAAATTTTCCATAAGATTCCCCAGCTTCCAAGTCCTTAGTTAATACTTGCTGTGTAGGAAGGGATGTAACAATTACTTCAGTGTCAAAATTAACTCTACAGATCTAGCTAATGTGCACTATCTTACACCCAGTAGTGTAAGCAAACATTTGCAGCTAAAATTATACACATTATGGCAATACAGCTACTGCCATGAACTGTAAGTACTGGATAAAAGACTGTTTGAATGGATATGCACACAATACAGTCTCAAATCAGAAATCAGAATCCAGGTGGCATTAATTCATTATGTTGTTTAAATGAGTAAGAAAATAGAAAAAGAAGAAAGCATCATCTCTTCTCTCCTCTTACATTCCCTCATGAGCAGAAAAGCTTAATAGGTGTTTCTCCTCACCCTACACCCCCCAGAAACAAACTACAATTTTGAAGGAAAAATTCTCAGACTGCGTTGCACTTTCTTATCTGCTGTGAAGACCTATTTTGCACTCCTGCTGTCTCTGGAGTCCAAATGTTAAAGCCAGATCTGCATGCAGAGCAAATGCAGAGTAAGCACCTGGTACCCATCCTCTGGGTAATGAAAAGAAATCTTACTTCCTTACAGGACAGCAGATTTAAAAGACTTCGCAATTTCAGTGATTTAAATGTTCACAGCCACTACCATAGAATCATAGAATAGTTAGGGTTGGAAAGGACCTTAAGATCATCAAGTTCCAACCCCCCTGCCATGGGCAGGGACACCTCACACTAAACCATGTCACCCAAGGCCTCATCCAACCTGGCCTTGAACACTGCTAAGGATGGAGCATTCACAACCTCCCTGGGCAACCCATTCTAGTGCCTCACCACCCTAACAGTAAAGAATTTCTTCCTTATATCCAGTCTAAACTTCCCCTGTTTGAGTTTGAACCCGTTACCCCTTGTCCTGTCACCAAAGTCCCTCATGAATAGTCCATCCCCAGCATCCTTGTAGGCCCTCCTCAGATACCATATAGACCAATTTATTAACACAGCTTAATACAGGAAAATATCAAAGCTAAACTAAGCAATGTTATTTCTTCCATACTTAATAATCATTTGAAAACCTAACCAAACAGCATACCAGAGAACTGCAATTCCACATTCTGTGCGCCTTCTATAAATTATTGGAATCACAAAAAGAGTTAAAAAGGGCAAAGAAAGCAATTCTGCGGTTGTCCTTTGAGACTGTGTTATGGAATACTACCCAGTCCCCCAAGCTGCACATAATTTTGCCTACTTTTGGTGCTCTGTTACTTTTGTTATGCTGTCTGTACATCCAAGCGTCTTTCAAAATTAACTTTAAAGACCCTTACAAGTAACACTGCTAATGTTTTCGAAATGGTATGGCAAAGGTAATGGATGCTTATGATGGCTTCATGATGATGAATGCTCTGGAAAGCATTTTCATGTCACAGATTTCTCAGCTCTGTGTCATTTTCCAAAGATATTTTCCACTGAGAAGAATGTTCCAGTTATTTTCAATTTCATTTGAATTTGAGTTAATATGAGTTTTGTCAGAGGTTTTGATAAACAACCTCTAGTAGCAGCAAGATTACAAAGCATTTGTACTCTTCCTTTTGGGAGACAAAGCATTTTTATGCAATGTAAATTAATGTAGTTTAACATTAGAAACACGAGCATTGCTTACTAGAAGAGAAAAACACTGCTAACTTGAAGGTTTTCTGAAATACCACAGTGGGGTATTGTGTTTGTTGTGTTCCAGTAGCTTCCATGCCAAATGTGATGACAGCAAAGTGTTGGGGTTCTGACAGAGTCCTCTGGTCTGATATTCATTAACTATACATGAATCGCAACCATCTGGGTTCTTGCCTAATTGTAAGCCCAAGTCTTTCATCCCTCTAGCACACTTTATGCACACTGAGTGGTACTTTAACAGTGATGACCTCCTATTTTCTTTGTTTCTACAAAGAGTTGAGACCTCAACCTTCTATTCCAGCTTCCCTGCTTCCATATCTTACAACAATCTACAATCAAAGAACCATGTAATTTATTTCTCTATTTGTTTAGCTGTTCTACAATATGAGGCAGAAAGCCACACAAAACTCAGGTTTCTAGGAGAGTAAGTAAATATATTGCAAACATGGAAAATAGCTAGAAAAAACATGCACCTACCTAGATAAAACAGATGGTTCATGTACACATTCTCTGCCTTATTTTCTTTTTCCTTCCCTTCTGAACTTCAAAATACAGGTCGCTGTCTTCTAAGAAGTCCTACTGCACATAGGTTCTTCAGAGTAGAGAATCCCATACCTCCTGCATTTGAAGTAGCTAGCAAGAAATCAATCTATTTTTTTCTAGCCAGGGCTAATATGTTCAACTTCAACAGAGCGATAGGACTGTTCCTGATAGAAAAATGCATTCTTTTAGTCAAAATATAGTTATGCTGATTTTGCACTTCACTGACTCCATGCAACTAGCAGAAACAAAACAAAAAGAAAAAATCATGGTTTACACATCTGGTTTTGTCAGTCCATTTCTTCTATGGAAATGTGACTTGGCAGATAGGTAGCCAAGATGTAGTCTCACACTTCTAAATGACAATAACAATCATAAAACCCTAATACATATCAGGGACACATTGTACTAAAACATAAATATATATATATATGTAATGAACACCTGCTGATTGTTGCCCAAAATTTGCCACAAAATAAATAAATAACATGCACAAAATGCTAGTGGTCAAAAAATTATATGAACTAGATGCACCACTGAGAATTTGTGTCTCAAATCATGCAGTTCACTACTTGGTCCCATACACAGCAGGAAATACTAACCTCCAAATTATGCAGCATTTTTTAAATATAAGATTAAATTTTCTCACAACCCAAAACAAATATAAATTTTGATACTCTACCTTCCTTTTATAAATGTAAGGTTTTCTTACTATTAATGAGGCATTCATGGCTGTTTTGTGGATGCAGAGAACAGACTATAAGGGTGGAGATTTTCCATGCATATCACAGAGAAGGATATTGTCTTCTGGTTTTACAAAACGTTTAATGAATTTTTGTCTCCAGTTGGTTTTTATGGCCAGCATTTTAAATGTCCACAGCATTTCAAAGTCCTCTGAAAAATAAAATCCTTTCCCCTGAGGACTTTATAACATCATACATTAGCTCCAACACATAAGGTTGTGCAGACATAATCACTGTCTACATCAGCATAAGAAAACTTTGACAAAAAAATTAAAAAGCATTTGAAGAGAAAATGAAACATGAGAAGTCTGGGTAATTGGGATGAAGACGATGGGCATGTGACTATGGGAAGGCAAAAACTGGCATCTAAAGGATAATGTGCGTATAAAGAAATCCTGGGGGAAAAAGAAGGAGGTAAGATTTATTTAGTGGTAAATTTGTGTTGATTCTGCTGGCAGAGTAACAGCTTGGATGCAAGTGTACAGGAGGGCAAGACATTTGCTGTGGTAACAGTAACTGAAGATGGCAATCTTAGATACAGCATTTTGGGTAAACAGGAAACTAGAAAAGTTAAATGAATGGAAACTAGAAAAGGAAAAAAAGAGTTACAACTACAGGCTTACAGGAAATCAATGTAAATACGGTTTCAGAAGCAGGAACAACAATCCCTACATTTTCAGAAATAGGATTGAGAAGTAAACTCAGTTTTCATTATAATTACTTTATGCAACAACAGAAGGTCCTAAGTAAATCAAAGAATTTTTAAAGTTGCTGAGAACCCACCTGGTCCTGTTTATATCAATGAGAACTTCTGCATATTATGGACTTTTGAGAATCAGGACACTTTTGATTTGTGCTAATGATATTCAGATCTTAACCATTGACTTCTCTTCCAGAAAATCTTGGACACAATTTTCACCTTAGAATCTGTTTAAGGGAAGATAAATAGAAACTGAAAAATCACAGACAAGAAAGGATGAGAATCATGCAGCACTATTCAATACAATTCTTATGAATATTAGCCCTGGTTTTCATTTTTCTTAATACTTCCATCTATTTTATTTTGCCTCAAAATCCAGCTGAATATTTGAAAACTTTTGTATAAGGAAAATACGTTTTAAACCCAATAAGGTGTTCAGAGATAACAAAAATGTTCCTTCAGTTGTCAGCCTATCACGTTTGAACGAGTGTTAACTTTCCAAAAACCAGCATTATTAGCAATAAATTAACTAGTTAATTAATTAATATTAATAAACAGTGTTAAAATTATTTATAGTTCTCCTGTGCCTGAAATATGATGAATGAGTTGGTTATGTCTTTTCAGAACATAATATACAGCAGGCAGCTGTAGCTATGCTTCATTATAAGAAGCCTCACTAAAGAGGTTATAAACAGAAAGAAAACATTGTCTTTTAATTCTGAAGGATTTTCTCCTGATAAAATTTATTTGGTTTAAGACTCTCACTATATTTACTCTGAGCATTAAGAACTGTCACTTTTTGCATAAGGTACAGTTCACTTATTTTTTCTTTAGTTTATCGTACCTTAGAGAAACAAATTTACCATATAATATGTTTTTGCAAAGCTTGGATCTTATATTTAAGTAGCTTGCAGAATATTTGGTTTCTTTATCAAATTAGCAGCTTGATCACAGCTGCGTATCACAGTGAGGTCCAGTTAGTATCCTGCTGGTCTCTTATAAATGTCTCTATGAAGAAGTGAGAAAAGAAGGGAGAAGAAATTTAATTGATAACGTTGGCAGTATCCCACCTTTTTGCTTATAAAAGCTAGTTCTGCTTGACCCTCCACT
Source organism: Psittacula echo (assembly GCF_963264785.1). NCBI lineage: Eukaryota > Metazoa > Chordata > Aves > Psittaciformes > Psittacidae > Psittacula > Psittacula echo. The sequence goes on along the minus strand of NC_137737.1, from coordinate 94,811,384 downwards.
CTGGCAGGGAATCATTCAGTTTATGTGTATTTTTCATTCCTCCCACTGGTTCTGAGTGCAAAGAAGAGGTTTAACTGCACACTATAAATATGCAATATGAAAGCTATGTAAGCTGTCAGAGAATATTCCAGTGCTTAATGACAGTTTTCAGAATGTAAGGCTCACAGATCTCTGATAGCATGCATACCTTGGCCGGTGAAATATATCCATACTTCTGCTGTATTTATTTGAATATTTCAGTATTTTAAACTATTCCCATCCACTCAAGACTAACCAGGGCCTGAAATCTCAGAGTAAGTGCTACTCACAAATTTTGTTTCGGTGTCACAAAGGAATAAAGTCAGCAATAGAGGCTGCGTGGGAAGTCTTTCCTGAATATCAACCTTATTCTATTCAGGAGATGAGGCTGTCAAAACCAAAAACTGCTCTACTTTTCAAAACCCTTTGGAAAAACAGCACACAAAAAACTTACTAAATAAAACACTCCTACATGCTGTAAAATTAAAGCAGGTGAACAAAGCCTTTTCTCAGGCATATAAGATCATAAGAAAATTTACAGTTTCTTACTGCCTTCTCAGATTCAGATCAAGCTCTTTAAACAGCAAAGGCTCAGAAAGACTGATTCTGCCTACAGTCAAAATTCTGCCACATCAAATACATGGGAATTGTGTTAACTTTAAGACTCAGAGTGGACTGAACTTTTCTGCATCCTTTAACTTCAATTTAATAAAAAAATAGGAAAATATTTTAAGTCAGTTTCTCAAAAATGGCAGATAGTAGGAACACATAGCTTGAATTTGATGTTGAGAAGTAATATCTCTTGAATCAGACTATAGAGCTTTGCTATGCATTTAATTATCAAAATATTTAAGGTATACTTTGCTGATAAATAACATACCTTCTGTAACTTTTTTTTTTTTAAGGAGAATTAGGCACACTCCTGTACTCTGACTAGAGTTAACATGAAATAGTTGAGTTGTTCTATGTTTTGAAACTAAATCCTCTCATCTGTGAGCCTCAGTAGTGTAACTGGGAGACAGAAAATCTAACAGAAAAGAAATGGAAGATGGTCATTTCATTTTGGTCATTGTAAGGAGGGAAAGAGTTATTGTACAACCACTGCAGCAGCAGAAAACTTAGGGTAGCTTCTATGAACTCAGTGCCACCTTTACACGGAAGAAAGTTTGAAGAACACATGTGTAGTTTGGTATGTTGCTCCACTCCACGCCATTTCTGCCTGCTCTGAAAGTCAAGGCACCATCAGCTTTCCTTTGAATTAAAGTAAGGAATGGACATGAGGTAAGCTGGTTTGGACTCCATCTGTCTTTCTGCTCTGAAGGCATGATGTCATTTAGTAGAGATAAACTTTGCATAGCTTCAAGAGATGAGGAAAGATTTCTATGAACTTTCAGCATTGCAAGAGACCTGACCGAGTGTACTCATTCATTTCTGTACATTTTAGCCAGAATGGAAATTTGAAGAACTGTTCTTTTTTTACAGCTAAGATCATGAAGATAGGAGAGAATTCTTAATTTCTTCAAGAATTAATTATGGAACTCAAAGGTGAACCAATTAATAAAATTGTTGTAGATCATCAAGTTAAATAATTTTGCATTTAGAGGATACCCACCATCACTTTTAATTTGTGGCAGTCTATTTTAATAACAGACTATTGACCAGAAATTCTACTGAATGCATAATCTAACTTGTTAGATCTGAAAGAATTTGTGTTAAAAAAATAAAATAAAAAATTATCACTGATCCACACTTATTATGATTTAAATATATTACACACAACTTAAAACAGATTCAGAAATGAATTTATCATTTCTATTACAACTAATCACTTTAGCTTGTAATTTAGCTGTAACATTAAAACTAACATTGTGATTGCAATATTCTACAATTACCGAGAAACATCATAACTCTCCTAAGCTAAAATATATGAGCACACCATTTTGGTTTAAGGACACAAATGTTTGACATAGATACCTGACTTTATTGCTTGTCATTCTTAAATTTCTAAAGTATGAGCTAAAATTATGGGGTCATCACAGTAAAATCACTAGACAAGTAAACTTATGGTTAATTGAATGGTATTTCACTGGGAAATAACACATTTAGCATTTTACAATGCAAGTATCTAATATTTAAATATATATTTATGTTTATTACATATTGTATTTTATTAAATACTTGAAAGTGTGCAATACCTTAAAAAAAAGGATTTCAAAAGTATTTACAATTATATGTCTCGAGCAAATATCTTCATATGAAAAAGAAAGAGGAGATCAGATAGATAGAAAACGATAAATCAAATAATGTTCACATGGATCTTGGTTTGGATTTTATCTGTACCAGCACTTCTATCAACGGTTGGAATATTCTGTATCTAATGTGGAAGGATTCAAATTACTTTTTTTTTTGAACATAAAACCAGCATAGATTATTTTTCTCTTTAACGATATCACAGGCAGAAACACTTACAAAGGGCTGGGGAAAGGCAGACAGAATGTTGCAGATTTTTACGCACTGACAGTGTGCATATAACCAGCAGAAACCAAATATAAAGTCACTGATTTTTTGAGTAAATCAGTGGACTATGAGAAAGCAGTTTGATACAGTCCGATAGATTTCTATAATTATGACATAGTCTAATTGGCAAATAATTAGAAACAACCTCCTTAAAACTATTCCTGAAGAATAAAAAGAAAAACATCTCTGGAAAAATTTAAGTAATTTAAGTTGTGTTGACTGCATAGCTAGAAAATAACTCAGTAGGAGGTATGAATTTAGAAACAGTCTGTGTTCAGAAGCCGTAAATAATCGTTTTAATAATGTAGCACATCCCATTGTTTATTTCACAGTTTTTCTTGACAACTTCTTAATGAGTTGCTATTGAAAAAAAAAAAAATTTAGACTATTAAAATACCATAATCTGATACTAAATTATCACAAAGTGTCATCCAAAAGCTTCTGTGAATTTTGGATTACAGAAATTAATCTGTTCATAAAGCTATAGCTATTTTGTTACAGGAAATTCCTTGTGTTTTTCAGTCATTCACAAAGCACACGTGGTCTTTTCACATCTCATGAGGTTAGTGTTGTAGTGTGGATACTGAAGATGGTGACAGCGGCATCACAAGCAGTACTTAAGAGCTGCTTCTGTTCCTCCCATCTTTCCTTACTTGCAGTTAGGGATATGCTGAACTTATTCTCAACAGTTTTTATGAATAGACTTTATTAGCAACTTCTTAATATTAAATAGAGAAGTAGTGGAAAACAAACAGGAACAATTTCACGGAAATTTGTAGCCATTACAAAAGGGATAGGAACATCTTCTGGAATAGGCAAATAAGAAACAAAATCAGAACACTGCTTAAGACAGAAATACCAAGAAATACCATGTTATCTTGTTCCCAGTTTGACAAAAGCAAATAAGCATAACATGAATTTGTTTTCAATAGCATACTAGCTAAAAAGGATTATAAACTATTAACTGAGAAGCAGATTTATTTATTGGTATATATAGCCTTCACTTGAAGACTGATATCTGACTGTTATTGCTTAAGAAAATAACAAGAATATTTAGAAATCTATTTAACAGAGATTAAAATGTACCCCTATAACAGGAACAAGGACCACTAGATCCTGAGTATCTTTTTATCTTATGTTCTACTAAAAATTTGCCTAGAAGAGTTTGAGAAGCCACTGCTAAGCACAAGACGATAACAAAAGGCTGTGTAACCCAGATGCCATGAAGTACCTCTTCTCCCAGTTCAGAGAAACAGGGAAACACACAGCTGGGGACTGATCTCCCCTCTGCTCCACTCATCTACTCTCATGTGCACTTGTGTAGCTTCTCAATTCCCCAGTGAGCTAATGGCATACAGGAGCTGGGTGAAAGCACACAGGCTTTTAGAGTTGGGAGCAGCTCTAGGCTCAGTTCATTACTGCTTTTTAAACTTTCATTATGATTACCTAGGTTTCATGCTGGTGATTTACTTCCATGTAGACATCTGTTTTACACATCTACATAATCCTGAGTACAGCTGCTTTCATAGACCCACATTAGCCCCTGCAAAGAAGTCTTTAAGGAGACTCTTAAATCACAGCTCCTTACTTTTACAAGTATAAACAAGTTTTGCCAGCCTCTGCTCACCTTAATAACTAGAGAATATTGGGTATAAAAAACAATTTGAGAGATTAGCCTTGTCATCTCCATTTTACAAATAGGAAAACTAAGTACTGAGAAGGCAGTGAAACTCCCCAGGGTCATGCAAGAGACCAGAACACAGAGTGAAATATATATATGAAAATGCAATATATCCTGGTTTGATACTTTGCTTAGCCAAAACTATAGTTTAGACATAAAGAGGTCTGATATGATACTTTAACTTTGGAATGATAATTAGGTTTTAATCTTTCATTAACTACAATAAGAGGTGGTATATTGAAAAAAAAAAAAAAGAAAAAAGAAAAAAAAAGAAAACCACACCAGAATTTCTAAGCCTGTGAACTTTAATTTCATATATATTTATTCACTGCTGTTTAAGAATGAATAATAATTAAATGATCCTTTTTTTTTTTTCTGTTTTTAAGTACAGCTTCATTTAATAATCATCTGAGATAATACTAGTGAAAGATAAAAGCTTCCATATAATCACTACTTAATAGAAGTGGAGCATGCTGAAAATCACTACAGTTAAATGGAATGGAGGCATATGAAAAACTCATTTCTTTAACCACTGGTTGCCTGACTGTCTAATTCCTGTGCACATATTGCCACAGTACTTGATCCTAAATTATGTCAGACACCTCTCCTCTTAATTTTAAAGTTATGAAAAATGCTAATAGTACCACAATGCCAGACAGCTGATTTTCCTCAGAGAAAAACAACTTTTGTGCCCCTTTTCTCATCAGGTTTTTCTCAGCTAACATTGTCACAGAAAGAGATCTACGTTTGAATTTCAAGTATCATTCAAACAGTAAAAGCCAAATCTCTTTAGCAGAATGGAGGAGAAAGAAAACTGATGGACTTTCTGAGGACAGCACACTTAAAAATACCTGTTAATACCTGTTGCGTAGTACATACATCTAGCAAATGCTGCCTGTCAAGATTTGAGGAGGTTAAGATGAGCTCTACTGTCAATGAGTCCTAAATCAGTAACAAATTAAAACCATTTGAAAATTCTGTTTAGAAATTGAGATTTAAAACAGAATTAGAAGGGAAGACACTGCATGCATGATGTTGAGAGATGGTAAAAACGAATCTTCAGTCAACTGGAAAGCCAAATCACTTCTTTATCCTACAGTGATTCACCATTAAGGCCAGTCTATGGAAGGAACTGGAATATAAATTAATTAGGTTTGAGACAGATAGCAGGTATAATTTAGGTGAACTGCTGTTTTGCAACAGACTAGTTGCTTCTAATCTCTGAGGAGTGCTGCCCTTCATGCCATACCTGCTTCTCCTTTGTTCTCAAACAATTCATTTTTATTTTTTTATTTTAAATTTAATAATATTTCCTTTGAATCTGTGAGAAGACTTTCTCTAGACAACATGCTTGAAATTGCTGGTATTTGGGGGCAAATTACTGATGTTGAAACAAACCTTGAAAAAGCTGGCCGCCTTCTGATGTCAAGCAGCGTCTAGGCACTGTTACTCTCCTAAACAATATCTTTCTGCATTTCTTACACCTGGCTGTTGTTGAGTATCAAAAACCAGTCATATCTTTCTTCGCTGATACTGTCTTACCCTAAATCAGGCCACATTCGCTGACTAGATGGGTGTAAAAGGCTTTACATAAAGTGGATTTTATTCAGCAGATCTTTGTTTCTTGCTTCTGAGGTCCCTGAAGACCCAATAACTACAAAGCAACTCTGAATAACAGGAATGTAGGAACAGATGTTATTTGGGCACTCTCACATAATAAAGACTTCTAAGAATCCCTGATGCCCAATTATCTAAACACTTATTCTTAAGTTTCCATTCAGTGCATGATGAATTTAGTCTATTTTAGCTGAATAAAAAAAAGAATGTAGTTAGTGTGAAAGTGATGCCAATCAAAACAGACACATAAATGGACTGGGTAACACTATCTCACAAAGCATACATAACATAATCAAATAGGTAATTCAAATGAGATCAGTTTATCTGTAATAATTACACAAGTATCATGTGTAAAGAGGGTAATTATTATCTTCTTATTTTCAAATTATTTTGGATTATTTTGGATGCTATTGCATTATCATTTATACTGTATTATAATTAAAATCTACAGTCACATGGTCCTTTTAAACTATAATCTTGGAATAAAAGTAAATATCAGTGATCTAGAATAACAATTAATTTAGATTTAGAAGATACTCATTTTCACTAACATTATTCCTGTGGAGGATTTCAACAGGCTAGATTGCAAGGTGTCAGAAGTGACGCATACACCCTCAGTGACCCCCAACAACCAGAACTGTTACAGACAATAAAACTACCTTCCTCTTCTCATTTCAGCTACTTCCAAACACTAGCTTCTTCAGCTCCTACCTGCTCATGGATGTCACTATTCCTAGTTGAAGGCAATACCACACAATTAAGTTAATATTATATACAAGACAAGAAGTTAATTTGTTCAATACTTTTCTTTGCCACCTTCCCCTACATGATTATCAAAGATCAAGAGAAAAGAAAAAACCTCCAAATGTAGTTGAAATATTTTAAATTGTAACTCTAAAATTAGGGCGAGCCAGTTGTATTTTTTCTTTGTTTTTTGAGAGGGAAAATGAAAAAGGTTCTCTATAAGTGGATCACAGCTAAGTAGAAGTTCATAATTGCTGAATCAAGACACTGGCATTATTTTAAAAAACATTTGTAAAAGCCATGGTCTTGCTGCCTTCACAAAAGATTAAGAAGGCCAATGTGAGTTTATGAGAGTACCAATAACAGTCAGTTTAAACTCACAAAACTGCTTCCTGTTTACTAATTAAAAACAAGCTTTATTTTTTTTTAAGAATGTCCTGGGTTCAGCAGTAGCAGTCATTTTTCTCTTTCTTAGTAGCTGGTGCAGTGCTGTGTTTTTGACTTTCAGCCTGAGAACAACCCTGATAACATCGATGGGTTTAGTTGTTGCTCAGTAATGTTTACTCTGACCAAGGACTCTCTGAGTCTCATGCTCTGCCAGGGAGGAGGGGAAGCTGGAAGGAAGCAGAGACAGGACACCTGACCCAAACTAGCTAAAGAGGTATTCCATACCACAGCACGTCATGCCTGGTATATAAACTGGAGGCAGTTACCCGGAAGGGCTAGATCACTGCTCAGATCGGGCTGGGTATCGGTGAGTGGTGAGCGGTTGTATTCTCTTCCCTTGTTATTTCCTTTATCATTATTATTATTGGTGGCAGCAGTAGTGGTTTGTGTTATATCTTAGTTACTGGACTGTTCTTATCTTAACCCGTGGGAGTTACATTCTTTCAATTCTCCTCCCCATCCCTCCAGGAGCAGGGGGAGGAAGCGGGGGAGTGAAAGAGTGACTATGTGGTTCTGAATTACTGACTGGACTTAAACCGTGACAAAGAAAAAAGATACTTTTTTTTTTTTTTAAGAAAAAAATTTAAATGTGTTATAAATTAACAGCCTTTTGCCTTCTATTATTTAATGTTGTACAAAAAAAAAAAAAAAAAAAACAAAAACAGAGGAGTAATGAAAAAAATATAAATTAATTATTTTGAGGTAAATAAATTCCATCTCTGTTTTTCAATATTTTCTGTAATGGTTGGTTGTGACTGACAGATTGTACCAATAGCACTTGCCATGCCTATAACATATCAAAAAGCAACATGGAATACTTATCTGTGCTTTCTTCATTAGCTGCTTTTTTCTTTAATCAGAATCTTTAGGACCCAAACTGCCTTGGAGTATCACTCTAATGTTAAAATTCATCTTCTGTCTCAACTTCTTAATATGCTGCTCTCACTAAGGGTACACTTCTAAGAGGAATTTATACACACAAAATCCTAGTGCTATGGGGATTTTCCTTTGTAATATACATGAATCCAGTACAAAGCAATATGGATTATTTTCTATACATTTGTATCTGCCAGGCATGTGAAGTCCAAAGAAAGACAGAGAGAAGGGGGATAAAATCAAATATGAATAAATGATCTTTCATGAATGAAAAACAAAGAGGTTTTCAAGCACTGAGCATCTACATTCAAATCACCTTGAAGCAGGTCTAATATATGCAACAACACTGTTGAGACGGGGAGGCACTAAAATGGTCACATTTTTATTTGAAATAACTGAAGAATCTAGTCAAGAGATTCAACTGTTGTTGATTCAACTTATTCTCACATAAAAATTGTGCCTTTACATGCAATTTGTTTTTCCTTGAGCACAAGCTTTTACCATCCTGTACATTAACAGAGTATGAAAGCATTCTTTGTATAACGTTTGGATTTTTTAAGACACTTGCTTCCAAAATATGTCATAATGTTTTAGTGATGTAGGTCAGTACATCTCACTGAGTGGGATTAAACTTTATTTTCTTCCTTAGTGACATCTTTCATTTCAGAGTGGGCAACACTGCAGCAAAACAGTGTTGAATCCTGATTTTAGAAGAGTAGTAGAAAAAAATATGTGCTAAGGCACCTTTTGTAGCGACGCTGTTGTGGTTTAAGCCCAGGCCGTAAATTAGAACCACACAGTCTATTTCCCCCCCACCACCACCTTTCTTCCCTCCGCTCCTGGAGGGACAGGGAGGAGAATCAAAAGAATGCAACTCCCACGGGTTGAGATAAGAACAGTTTAATAACTAAGGTATAACAGAAACCACTACTGCTACCACCAATAATAATAATGATAAAGGAAATAACAAGGAAGAGAATACAACCGCTCACCAACCGGTACCTCACCCCCACCCTGCAGTGATCCCGCCCTTCCGGGAACTCCCAGTTACATCCCCAGGCATGACGTGCTGTGGTATGGAATACCTCTTTGGCTAGTTTGGGTCAGGTGTCCTGTCCCTGCTTCCTCCCGGCTTCCCCTCCTCCCTGGCAGAGCATGAGACTCACAAAGTCCTTGGTCAGAGTAAACATTCTGACCAGCAACTGAAAACATCAGCTTTATCAGTATTATTCCCAGGCCAAAAGTCAAAACCACAGTGCTGTACCAGCTACTAAGAAGAAGAAAAACTGACTGCTGCTGCTGAACCCAGGACAGACACAAAACAAAGTAATAAGCTGTTCAATATACTGTAGTGAGATTTATTTATTGCAAAGCTGTGCAGAAAGTGATCTAGTTTATCAGGCTGAACTTTGGGAAGGAAGCCACTTAGCGTGAGTCAGACTGCTTAAGCTCTTGCTCACCTAAAGCAAGTAGCCAGCTCCTTCCTATGGGCTAAAATGTTTATTCAGTTACACAGCAGAGCCTGGCTGACAAGGTTGGACATGTCTCAGGCGGATAATGAGAAACAGGATTCATGGAACCCGTTTGTAATGCGGAGAAAGACAGAACTTTAGTGCTTTCTTTATGAAGACTATGGTAGGCCCTTAATAGATTGTCTTGACAGACCTTTGGACTGAAAAGACTCCACAAACAAGGCACAGAGTCCATTTTCCAGATAGAGTGTAAAGTCAGGGCATTGCACTGGCAGAATCAGGGTCTAGCTGATTCTTTCACTCCGATAGGTTTGAGCAGTCACCTCAGAAAGGTGCTGCATCACCCTACAGGGTGTCATAGGCAGTGAAAGATGGAAGACTGCTTCTCATGAAGCTGGATCTTTGTACGGAAAAAGTAAGGCACAGAATCAGTCTGTTTTCAGATATCAACAAATATCTCTATGTTAAGTTCTATACTTCTGTTTTACTTTGGATGGTATAAAACATAATGAAAGTTTTGTGTTGCTACTGCATCAGATGCCATTCACAACGGGTTTCTTTTTTGACAACAGCAAAGATTTAAAGTATAAAAGTGCTAACTGTAGAAGAAAGGAAATAAAACTGCAAAAGGATTATGAGACTGGCTTTAACTATGCTTTTATGTGGTATGTTTTTTTATGAGGGCAGTCTATGATTACATATATTTATATGAATGTGAATGAGGTTAGAAAGATTGCAAGAAATTATCAAAATATTAACTCTTACTGAGTATTACACTTACGTAGGAAGTGCCAGAACACAAATACAATGTGTACACATATAACACTACCAGGACTTAGTGTATTCAATAAATACTAGCTTAACTACACTAATTACGATTTCAAACATGCAAATCAAGAAGGGAAATGATACATGGAACCTCTGGCTCCAGCTTCTGGAGCAACCCATCAATTTCAAGGGTTTTTTATTTTATATATTATAAATGTATGCATTTATAATATATATAATAAATATTTTCATTTCCAGTTCTCATGTTTATAAAGAAAAACCTGAATATAAGAACAGGACACTAAAACTTCACTACATAGAAAGACATATCTCAGGAAGAGTCAAGTTCAGCAGCTGAACTTTGAAACTGGTGGATGTTAGGGGGCTAAACTGGTTCTGCATACAAAGAAAAGAGACAGAAAGATGCTATCACTATTTCATTGCAGGCCATGCCCAGACAACCCCATTCACAGTGCTGTGCTCAGCTTGCTTCAGCTGTGAGCCTATACATAGGCAATAGCAATGCAGAGGACAAGAAGCGTAAGGATAGGGAGCTGATGCAGGTTACCATAGTACAGTGTGAAGATTGTGGCATACGATTCAGCACACCTAGTCTTAATGCTACCATTGACCTTTCTGGTCCTGTACAGCAAGGTGAGGGGCATAAAACCACCTCTGACCAGCCAAGGGCAAAAAGTCTAAATCCACATGGGAAAAAGGAATAATAAAAAGCAGAGACTGGATTAGGAGCAAGAGATATGTTTTATGAAAATCTAACAAACATAGCCAATTGATTATTTTGTATCAAAATCCATTTGGCCACATACAAAGCACTGTTATCTACTGTATGATCCATTTTTTCTCATCATTACTACAGAGGGTCTACACACATTCATGGAAGCAACACCACACTGCATACTTGTGAGATTCTAAGCAAAAAATTTCATAGTTTTCTAGGACAAAAAAATGAGCTATTTATCTCAAAGGTTTAGCAGGAAGACAGGCATGAAGGGAGAAGAGGAAAGTGTGTGATGGTGAACACTGCTATTTTAACCTACAGGTTACGATACAAATGCAGTAGGACCTTCAGAGCATGCATTCCTTGACAGTCAGTAGATAAGTTCTTTCTCAACTTGTTGTCTGTCAGAAGTGTAATGTGTTTCCTTATTCAAGCTTTAGTTAATCTGGAGGCCCCTGTTTTGTATCCAAGCCCTTATTTCTTACAAATATATGGCCAACTAGGTGATGACATTGATGGCAGAGGGTGACAAGAGAAGAACAGCAGTCAGATGCTGACAGGAAATTCTGCGTCTACATCAATAAGAATCTCAGTTTTATGGTCTTGCACTGATGCTAAGGAATACGATTGAATTGAATAGTATCTAAAGTGCAACTTTTTTCATAAAATGAAGGATTTTAAAGGGCTTTTAGAAGATTCTACCTATCAAAGCCCTCTGACAGATGTAATGAAAGAGAACAAAGACAATTTAAAGTGATTTTGACAATCCTCCCCATGTCATGAAGTTAGGCTTGTGGACAATGTAGTGAATTATCCACAAAACAAATGAAAAAATTAGTAAAGTCCTTTGTCTAATTCTTGGAATATTTATCAGATGCTGCAACAACTGGACAAAGACAAGCATAGGACACTTTTGTCAACTGATGTTACTCATGTTTTCTTGCCATTCTTTTCTCAAGAACTTTTCACAGGAAAGGGGAAGTGAAATCAAAATTGTTAAAGTTATAGCTATAGTTCAGCAATTTAATATCTAAGCATTTGCTTGATTATTGTGTTTCACAGGTTCTGAGGCATCAGCTTCACTGAGATTATCCTCCATAAAGATTGAAGAGCTCCTTATTTGCTTGTGGCTTTCCTTACTAAAAAACACATAATGCACACGCAGATACATCAATAAAATCCCAAAGTGGATCAAGTGAGACCCCACTTGGAGCACCCTGTGCAGTTCTGGTGTCCTCAACATAAAAAGGACATGGAACTTCTGGAACAAGTCCAGAGGAGGGCCACGAAGATGATCAGGGGACTGGAGCACCTCCCGTATGAAGATAGGCTGAGAAAGTCGGGGTTGTTCAGCCTGGAGAAGAGAAGGCTGCATGGAGACCTCATAGCAGCCTTTCAATATCTGAATGGGACCTAGAAGGATGCTGGAGAGGGATTCTTCATCAGGGCCTGTAATGATAGGACAATGGGTAATGGGTTTAAACTTAAACAGGGGAAGCTTAGATTGGATATAAGGAAGAAATTCTTTACTGTTAGAGTGGTGAGGCACTGGAATGGGTCGGCCAAAGAAGTGGTAAATGCTCCATCCCTGGCAGTGTTCAAGGCCAGGTTGTACAGAGTCGGGTGACATGGTTTAGTGTGAGGTGACCCTGCCCACGGCAGGGGGGTTGGAACTAGATGGTCTTAAGGTCCTTTCCAACCCTAACTATTCTATAAGTCTATGATTCTACAATTCTATAAGTCTGATCTGCCTCAAGTAAAGATTTTTATATTTCCATCATAGTGAAGACAAGCCCAAATCAGCGGAATAGCAAATTGTCTAAATTTCTATTATATGTTAAATTGTTTCATCATTTTGATGCAAATTCTAGCTTTAACTAAAATTTCATATTCTGAACCTTGTGAATAAGATTTCACCTAAAACATCATGAATTAAAAGCAGAAAAACAAGTTAGAATTTTTTCAAAAAATTATAAACACTGGTGTGATATGATAGATTTGTTTTCACAAAAGAACACAGTTTAAAATATGATTCCTGGTGTGACTCTGCCTCTTACTTCTTTTAGGAAAAACCTAATACAGCTATAGTACATCCGTAATGGATGTTAATTTTTATCACTTTTCCTTCTCCTTTTCTGTTTTGTAAAAGAAACAGGTAGAAGCAAGCCAAAAGAAAGAAAGGAAAAAAAAAATAAAAAGGAAGAAAAAAGAAAAAAATATAGCTTTAATCCTTCCCTGATTGGCAGACTGGAAAGCTGTAAATTATTTAACAAAAGACATAACTTCTAACAGCATAGAAGTGACACATAGAGAAGAAACCTTCAAACAGGTGAGAAAGCACACAATAAAAAGTGAAAACCATATTCAGCTGTATCCCCTTCATCCCAAACAACGCTTCATTTCCTCACTATTGAGTTCGTTCTGTCATAAAGCTTCACCACTTCGTGGCGATTTTCCAAATGATAAAGCATGTTTTTCTATTCCATAATTTCAAGTGTTAAGAGTGAAAGTGTTTGAAGAAGGTTGACTAGTATCAGATGTGAAAGCCACTAATACTCCAGTTCTACCAAACTCAAAACCCAGGCAACTGAAAGTAATTAAGGCATGACACACATTACCTTTCTAGAAAGCAAAAAACCTAAGAAATGGGGGGGAGGGGAAGTAACTATACATTTTTGAAAAAATTCTGAGAAACTTAACATGAGCCGCAGTGTGCACTCACAGCCCAGAAAGCCAACCGTATCCTGGGCTGCATCAAAAGGAGCATGACCAGCAGGTCAAAGGAGGTGATCCTGCCCCTCTACTCTGCTCTCGTGAGACCTCACTTGGAGTATTGTGTGCAGTTCTGGTGTCCTCAGCATAAAAAGGACATGGAGCTGTTGGAACAAGTCCAGAGGAGGGCCACGAGGATGATCAGGGGAGTGGAGCACCTCCCGTATGAAGACAGGCTGAGAAAGTTGGGGCTGTTCAGCCTGGAGAAGAGAAGGCTGCGTGGAGACCTCATAGCAGCCTTCCAGTATCTGAAGGGGGCCTACAAGGATGCTGGGGAGGGACTATTCATCAGGGACTGTAGTGATAGGACAATGGGTAATGGGTTCAAACTGAAACAGGGGAAGTTTAGATTGGATATAAGGAAGAAATTCTTTACTGTTAGGGTGGTGAGGCACTGGAATGGGTTGCCCAGGGAGGTTGTGAATGCTCCATCCCTGGCACTGTTCAAGGCCAGGTTGGACAGAGCCTTGGGTGACATGGTTTAGTGTGGGGTGTCCCTGCCCATGGCAGGGGGGTTGGAACTAAATGATCTTAAGGTCCTTTCCAACCCTACCTATTCTATGATTCTATGATCTTGCTTTTTAACTGATAATTGGATTTCTATTGAACTTTCTCTCTACCCCTAAATAGAAACACTTGCTTTCCATATTGGTTTACAATTTTCCATTGAAGAATTCTTTTAAAAAATGAAAACTTTTTGGATATTGTGTTTCCCAGGCTTGTATCTTAAACAAAGTCACAGTTTGCTCAGAAAAATACTGATTAAAATATCTTTTTATGGTCTTATTGCCATAACATAGCAAAAACAAAGATCGACCTGAAAAATCTTAGCAGGTGCACCAGTGATCTATTCCCCCTGCAAAACAGAACACTAACAGAAGGTTTTGAGAAGTTTACTGGCTAGAGTTCATAAAGGCATCTTTTCACCTATACTGCCAAAATATTTTTCAAGCAGGTAGCTCTGTTAAAATGTCCATTTTTCACTGAGTTTGCTACAGAGAAATCCCCAAGCTATTATCATGGAAGTTCCCAACCCCTCTTCTGGGGAGTTTCATCTCAGTGTAGCAAAGTTACTTACAAGTCTGTGGGAGCTTTAACCATGCTCTTCCTAATGCCACATGCTCCACCACTAGACCAACGCAATCAGAGTTGCTGCTGGTACCCGATCTCAGTCTCATGCTTCACACGTCATTTAATGCTCTTTGTACCCTCATGAGGGACAAACAGCCAAGGAGAATATAGTATGCACTATACAGAGTCAGATCCACCACTCATGGAGTTGCCTGCTTCAGGCCTTTATATCCATGGGACACAAGTGCTGCTAGCCTAATGAATAATCTGTAGTTACAGAAGCACACATGGGCATGCAGCCAGCTTACTATATGACTAAACGGCTGCATCACAGACAAAATCAGACAGCTATGGAAGCCCAGGGGAATGAGAAGAAAAAGAAGCTTGAGTAACACAGACATTAAAATCAAATTTAAACACGACCTATTCCACAGGTTTATTGAATTTATTGTTGGATTTTAAAGAGCCATAACAAACTGAAATTATGACAACACTTGGAGTCAAATTAGAGCTGCTTGCTTTTGAATTCATGGCCTTGCCCAAACCTAATTATTTCATTTGTAAAGGAGATATCTTACACACATACAACAATGATATTGATCAGTTTTTTCATTCCAGAGCTGGACCTATCTCTCTGCTTCAGCATGCAGTCTTGCATAACAATAACTGTATGCATGGCTGAACTTCAAGGTAATCATCTGGTGACAAACTCACACTGTAGACTTACTTGTGCATGTTCTTGGGCAAGGTGAAGGTAGGACTAGTCCATATTCCTAGGGCTACTCTATAAGCCATCCTTCATGAGTACATGCTATAGATTCTGATCAGGAGCTGCAGTAGAGTGGCATTCAAGTCTGAATGATCTAACTTACACATAATTGTGTTTGAGGCAAATGAAAACCCTGAAAAAGTATTATATGGGTCAAAGCAACATTTTACAACCAAAGCATCTACAGGTGGAAGTATAGGTAGTCTGAAATTCATACCGGAAACTGGGGTTTTTCATTTTTCAATTTGTCATTTGTTAAAATGAAGAATGTGCTCACCCAAAATGCATCATATTTCATATCCTGAGTAATGCTTGGGAATATTGCCTGACTAAATCAAGCTCCATGGTGACCCTAACCATAGTAGACTTTAATAAAAATTAAGCAGTGCTATTAGCCTTAAGTATAATTGTTTATTATTTCTCAAATATGAATCAATTATCCAGCAGTCTTAAAGTGCAGATAGATAGTTCTACCACACAAACACCTTGGAGAAAATTGCTTTTTCATTTTATCAGTTTCATTCACCTAAACATGGCATCCCTTTTACCACAGTTTAGATGAAAAAACACCACCAACAGAGACAGTGGTCAAAGAACTGCACGAGTTTCTAGGAAGGGGAACATTTATCAAAATATACTGTATGGTTAACGGTAGTATGCATGGATAAAGAAGCCTGTAATATATAACAACAATAAAGTTGGATTAGTGTATCAAAGGCTGTTTGGACAAGATTCAGTTCCATTTACAAGAGATTTGAATTTCTTTTCACATAAACTCTGTGAAATGTTTTATGTGACATATTTATGACTATTTTTACAAATATTATAATTGCAGACCCTTATGAAGGCTGAGAACACTGTTGCCCCTTCAGCAAGATAAAAAGCAAGCAGATGAACATGACAACTATTAGTTACAGTAGAAGAGGCAAAACCCCCATACCTCAATTACGTTGCACCAGATTACAGCACGATATGGTATAGCCTACATTAGAATTTTTGCAGCCCCCTATAGCTAACACAAAAGGTATACTTAAGTTCAAGTGTAGGCAATAAGTATGAAATTTAGAATTTCCCTCTGACTTATTAAGTTTGTTTTATCAACATATTACATAGCCACATAGTTTATTTTCAGAAATCAACCCAGATTTATAGTTCATGTGGTATTAATTTCTGCTTAAATTTTCTCTTAGGAAGAGCTCATAATATGCTCTAGAGAAAAATTGTCTCCCCTGTGAAGTGTCTGTTTTACTTTATCATTTAGATAGTTCAGGATATTTAAACACTATACTTTCTCAGCCTGTCTTCATACGGAAGGTGCTCCACTCCCCTGATCATCCTCGTGGCCCTCCTCTGGACTTGTTCCAAAAGTTCCATGTCCTTTTTATGGTGAGGACACCAGAACTGCACACAATACTCCAAGTGAGGTCTCACGAGAGCAGAGTAGAGGGGCAGGATCACCTCCTTCAACCTGCTGGTCACACTGCTTTTGATGCAGCCCAGGATACGGTTGGCTTTCTGGGTTGCGAGCGCACACTGCCGGCTCATGTTCATTTTTTCATCAACCAACACCCCCAAGTCCTTCTCTGCAGGGCTGCTCTCAATCTCTTCTCTGCCCAACCTGTAGCCGTGCCTGGGATTGCTCCGACCCAGGTGTAGGACTCTTTAAGCTCTTTCAGATGGCTGCTGCATATTTGGAGAGTTCAATTTGCAATAGGATCTTGCAATGTTTCTGCACTTTTTTATCAAATATTTATCTTGAAAGAGCTTTCTTCGTATGCCTTTCACTTTTTTTTTATTTAGCATTACATAAGCTTTACAATTGGCAGTAAGGCATTGTTTCTCTATCACAAGGAAGTCTTTCACACATTCGAATAAGTTGCAAATATTTAGAAAATCCTAAAAAGTAATAGAAACATAGAATCATAGAATCATAGAATAGTTAGGGTTGGAGATGACCTTAAGATCATCCAGTTCCAAGCCCCCTGCCATGGGCAGGGACACCTCACACTAAACCATGCCACCCAAGGCCTCATCCAACCTGGCCTTGAAACGATAACAAGATATTTGTATGGATTGGTTTCTTAATGTCAGAGTATCTCCAAGAACAAGCTAAACTGGAGCCAGTAGTGCCTTTACAACACAAACATACATAGATAGATATCTATACACCAGCTTCCCCTATGCACATAGTGCAAGTTGATACCTTGATGTTAGACAACAAGTTGTTCTTGAAGAAGCAGAGTTCAAATGTTAAAGTATAAGGCCACCTTAACTTTTTAGTTGTCTAACTGCTCTGTTATTTCTGTGCCATAATGTACATGGATAGAAGCTGAATTAAGGTTGCTCAAGCAGCTCCAAGTGTGTCAGTACCTAACTGCTCAGTGTCTGACTTCACAGCCTCGATAATGTTTTTCAGTGTTGTTTTGCCTGTAACTACCTAGTTTTTCAAAATGCGTAGTGACATCCTCTTCCTATGTTATTCCGTGGAATTATTTTGACAATTGTGTTATCACCTTCCTGCGGATGAGCTGGCCTAGACTAGGCATGGAGCACTATCAAGGGTGACCACAGCTATGTATGGAGACTTCTGTCCCCCATCCATAAATAAGAATGGGGTACTTTTCACAGTTATTTTCCAGTAGCAAATATCAATTTTAAAACAGACTTAAAGCATGGGCAAATCTGGGTAGATTTTAATTGGATTTGCAAAAGCATTGTGTCTGACACAATTATTTTATTAACGTTCAAGTCTTTGCTTCAAAGATCGTGGACTCTAGATGATGAAATGATCACAGAGAGGATCATCACATTAATTTTTATCCTTGAAAACAGAAAAAAAACTTCATTAATTTTTTAAGAAGGGAAAAACATAGCTTAACTTTATGAATTCTCAGAAATCCCCACCTTGCTCCACCTTCCTATTGCACCTGGGTTTTGTCCTGCCCCATACCAGAAAATCAGATGAATTTGGACACTTAGAATGCAAAAATATCAGATCAGGGATAAATGCATTGGAGTCATAAGCACTGGAAACCAAGACCTTACTTAAAGTGCCAAGAAATCTTTATAATTTTAAGAAAACCTGTTAGAAAACAGTAAAATCGCCTACAATTTAACTTTGGCACTAAAAGAGTTAAGAAATTTACCTAATTTTTTCATTCGTGTTTTATTCCTACCCCAGTCTGCAGCAAACAAATGGAGCTCAGATAAGGCTGAATACACGAAACCTATGAAGCTAAGAATTAACACAGTAAGCAAAATATAGCCTTTTACCCATACAGTAACACTGACCTTAAATAGCTCTGCTAATTTTCAATGATTATAGCTTATTTTTGCTTAAATTTGAAATTATTTTTTCTGGATCAAATAAATATATCTGTTTATAAATATATTTATATATATACAAAATTTACAAAGCAGATGACGTATAAAATTTAAAAATCAGATGACTTAGTACCAGACTATTAACACAGAGAATCAATAAAAAACTATGAGATGGATTCCTGTGGCTTTCATTAGGTCCTACGCAATTTAATACCTTTTGTTATCTTTCCAAAACTAAAACAACATTCTCTCTGGAAAGCAATGTGCATAGTAATGTGTGAATGTTTCTCAGAAAAGATATAATTGGGGGTTTCAGTATAAATGGTATCTAGTACACTACTAAGAATTTCCTTCCTGCATTATGGAGAAAAATTGCACAGATAAGGCCAAACACTTTTTTGATTGCCCTTTCATTTTGACAGACACAATCCAGAGGCACAGAAGTGGCACCTACTGAGAACAGTAATGGACTTATTTCCTGGGTTTTAAATCTTGACAGAGCATTTGGAATCTGGATTCAGATGAAGACCATGAAAAATGCACAAATCCAGGCGTCTCACTTAGTAAGGTAATAATAATAATAAAGAAATTACTTGCCAAGCACCTTTGAATAGTTTACCTGCATTTCTCACTTCAAAGAATTAAGAGTCTCATTTTAATAAGTCTAACTGACTGGGAGAAGGAGCCCTCTTATGCCCTTTTACTATTGAAGGCTTTATTTGTTAAGCTAACATCTTGAAACTGGTTTTGGCCAGTGTGCAATCATGAAATATATTGAAATTGGCCAATATATAATCACAAAGCCAAAGACTTGTAGTTGTCCTGGTTCTGGTTTTGTATATCTGCACTGTTAAACAGATGCCTATGATTTTGCAGTGCAGGTTTGTGTCTGTATTGGTGGTTTTACTGAAAAAAACAGGTTTCCCCTTAAGTGATTTTGTAGGCAAGTTCCCTTTGAAAAGTTCTCTGTTCAGTTCTGGAGAAAGATTGCCTGGATGAGGTAGCATCTGATGAGCTGAAACCTAACATGGAGAGGGAGCCCCTTGTTCACAGACATTTCCTCTTATATCCATCCCAAGCTTGAGAGGTTTTGTTTTGGCACTGAGATTATAACCACTGAGAATGAGAGGGTCACAGGCAGAGCTGGGTAGTGTGGGCGATACGTGACATAAGACAAGATAGAGGGAGCATGATGTTTAGCATCAGAGTTACTGGATAACTTGTTTAAAGATGGCACTGTAGACAATCTTGGAGGCCCTTGTTCTGAAGTTTTGATGTAACCCTGTTAACAACTGTCTCAGGATGAGTGACAGGAATGAAAGCAGCCTGTGTGCAGACAGGAGCAAGATATAGGGCTCATGCTTTCATCTTGAATGCAGTCATGGGCATACCTACATGTACGGTCACACAATAAATCCAGATCTACAGCTGGGAAAAGGCTTTTAGTTCACCCCTTAAGATCTTCTGCTATTCATCCATCACTGGATCCACTATTCACATTTTTCAGCTAGCCCTGGAAGTACCCTAAGCCTGGCGCATGAGCCACAGAATCTCAAAAGCTCTATTGTACTGGGGTAGGAACACAAACAGCAATGGTAGTGCAAGAGAAGGTCAAGAGAAAGATAGCCAAACCCCTGGAGGTGTCGTAAACCCTGTTCACAAGAAAGATATCAGAGCAGAATGGTGCTCCTAGAATATACTGGGCTCAGTTCTGAGGCTGTCATCTATACAGTTTCTCACTGTCCTGGTAAGGGGCAAGCAGGAATTAAAGTTGGCCCCAGATCATTTAATTTCATTAAGTTATTCCCAGCTTCAATTATCTTTTAACATAACAGGTGTCATGATCTTTTTCCTGCATTCAATCGGACTAAGGAAGAAATTTTAGGTGTGGGCAGAGTCAACTATTCATAATTGAATTTGTACTGTATACACGAATAGAAATGCATAAATAAAACCTGGGTTATGCAAAATTGTCAAGATGGTTTTTGTGCAGCCATTTAGTGAAATAGTGGATGATTTTTTTCCTTCTTCTGAGATAACAATGGTAGCTCCTTGGCATGCTTACCATCCATGTAAATTCCAGCTACTATTGTATCAGCTTTCAAGATTTGCTTTACAACTATGAAATTTTCTTGTGTCATTCTGCCTAAATTCAAGTGATTAAAGTAGCCTGGGTTTGGTGTTGGTGTGGGCAGAGACTAAAGTGAAAAATAATTGAACCAATGCTTTTGTGCTGGTCATAGTTGAAATTTAGCCAGCCGAACTTTTGAGAGATGTCAGACACACTAACTGAAATTTCAGATTATATATTAGACTGAACAACCTTATATCTTCCCTTTTCTAACTTTAGACATTTTACTAAAACCAAACAACAAACTAAACAAAGAAACATATAAATAATGGATGCTCAGAGCACCAGTGACTCATGTAGCAAAGGAAGAATTATTCATAGTAAATAAATTATAAGATAATTTTTTCCTTTTTCTGTTGGCAAATTGTCTGTGAACAGTTCATAATTTTTCACAGATTTATGTATTTGAAATTAATCAATTAATTATTCATGTGATTCATTCATGGCTGTATTTTCTTCTGAAATAATTAATTGGAAATCTGTAACAATAGAGAATTATAGGGTCATGATTGCCCACATATTTCACTGAATATATTTCTGCTCTGGGTCAGCAAAGTGAAATTTCAGTTCAATGTCTATGATATTTTAAATATCACAGATACTCATGTCTGTGAATTTTAAAATCCCTTGACAGCAATATTCTTCAATATTTGCTTTTAAGTTCTACACATCAGTGAACATTCCTATTATTAAATCTCTCTATTAAAACTATTTTTAGGAATCAAACAAAATAAGTGAAATAAAAAGATTAAGTATTGAAGGAATAATTTCCAGGGAACAATTCTGAGCTGGATTTTTAGTGCTAGTGAATTTTTTATTAAGCTTTGTTCATTCTTAATACTCACATAAATATGCAATTACTGATTGGTATTAATCTTTGGAAGGGCAGCAAATGTGCTAGTTTTGTTGTGACTTTTGGTGGGAAGAGGAATATTGCAAAGCAAAGGGATCAACAAAATGAGGCTTTAATTCATTAGTCCATCAGTGATAATTTCATATACTGAGTAACAGAACTTCCTAATTGACATTCAACATTCATTGAAAGACAAACTGAAGTCAAAAAAGTTACAAGAAAGGTCAAATAAAATGATAACAGGAACAAAGCAGTTGCCTTAAGACCAAAGGGGGAAAATAATGGTACTTCATTTTTGAGAGGAGAAAGTTAAGGGGAAATAAAATTGAAGTTTATAAAATCATGATTATGATGATGGAGTAAGACCAGTGAGAACTGTTATTTAGCAAATACCTAAACTACAGAATTTCAGAGCTCTCACTGAATCCAGTAAGAGATCATCTAAAACAGATGGAAGAAATTAATTTTTTTACTGAACAGGTAGCAAACTTTTGAAATGTGTTCTCACAGGAGGTTGTGCACACAGAGTGTTAACATTTCATAAAGAGATTAGACACAGTCAGACCCAGTTCCACAAACGGATACCAGAGAAAATATGCAGGGATGTATACTCTATCCTATATCCGTATATACCATGTATACAACAGCTGTGAATCCTAGGAGAGCGAAAAGGCAGGTGTACAAATTCACATGTTCTGGATAATTATCATTCCCCACCGCCAGTGTTAGAGAAAGGATATGATGTAGCACACAGGTTTGACTCAGTAGGATGTTTACCATGTTCTCATACCATTTAAAAAGTTTCTAGCATGACCACGTTCATTTTGTACGTTTCTGCTCAAAATTAACATTGGTTCCCTGTGTACTATCAATCAGCTTCTCGGGATGAGGTAAAATGAGGCAGAGGTTATTAAAATTTCAGCACCTTCACAGAGCAAAGTAAACCCTTATATCTGCTTTCATCTCTTTAAAATCTCGTGGGGATTTACTGGGGAGTATTCATTCCATCTTCCCTTCCCTTTAGGAACCCACAAGAGAGAAGTGATGCACAATACAAGTCATCATCGCTCTCTAGGCGATGCCATGTTCATCCACGTACAGTGATTGGTGGCTCCTGGCCAGCTCCCCCCAGTTTATATACTGGGCATGATGTGCTGTGGTACGGAATACCCCTTTAGCTAGTTTGGGTCAGGTGTCCTGTTTCTGCTTCCTCCCAGCTTCTTATGCCCCTCCTCACTGGCAGAGCATGAGACTGAAAAGTCCTTGATCAGGGTGATACTTCTTAGCAAAAACTAAAACATTGGTGCATTATCAGCATTGTTCTCAGACTAAAATCAAAACACAGCACTGCAACAGCTAGTAAGAAAATCAGCTTCATCCCAGCCAAAACCAGGACATCTAACAGTGAGGAGCTGATTACATTGTTCTGGGTTTTGTTTTTTTTTGCCTATTAAATGTACTAATGACTTTGCTACTCAGGCTGAAAGAAAAACAAGTTTTCTTTCCCTTCTTAGCCATGTGTAATATCATGTCTCTGGCTGTGAAGTCCTGAATGTAAGCCTGCAACAGCAACACTTCAACGCAATTCATGTAGTTACATAAATTTACTTTCTGTCAGAGAGATGTTTTCGGTTTAAGGCATACGTTTAGGCTATGAAGGAACTGAGGTGATCTCTCTGTGTTTATATTTCTTCAGAGAGACACTGTAACAGACTTCCAGTACAGAGGTCAAGCATCAAAGACAGTTACAGGTTGTTGGCATTCATTTGTCTCCTGGGTACAAAAGAGAACACTTACTCACTTTGAACATGGAAGAGCTGAAACAGACTTTAAATCAGGGTACGTTAGAGGTTAGTTCAAAGAGCATGGAGTATAGCATCATACTACTGGTCTATAAATGGAGGGAAATACAGAAGGAAAGAAAAAAAAACCCAAACAGTGTCTGTAGAAGCTGCTTTAAGTGAGAGAAGAAAAATTTCTAAAGGATGACAGCTTGTACTGAAACTGTAAATAAATACATATATATCGCAGATTAAATTGCAAACTTGTGAAAAATATTAGCTGACATTACACCAAACCTTTCTATAATCATGCTAACAGAAGAAGAAAAAGAATGATGTAAATATGTCCAATGCCTCTTTCTCTCCAGGCACTTTTTTCACTCATCACTTTCAGGAGGGTTCCAGGCAGTGTAATAGAAGCACAACTTTAGTTACCTGAAAAAGTAACACTGAAATCTGAATGCCATCTAGAATGTGGGTGCTTTTAGTGTTCAGTAGACACTGAAGAAGCTTTTCAGCATGGATAGACTTAGTTTTACAATTAGATTTCTAAATTCCGATTTAGCTCTATTCTAATTAGATGCCTAAATTCCATTTTGGGTCTAAGAAAAAATATTTCAGATGCTTCCTTTCTTTCTCTAGAGTTCTCTCATAAGTTGACATACAACATACTTCTAAAACTAGAACTTACATACTTTGTTGGGAGGTAAACAAGGTGCTTGAATGTTTATTTCAATGAAATTTGGATAAATATTTTCTTCTGACCTTTAAGTTTAGTAATATCTTTATATTCATGTCTTTACAATAGTGCCTGTAGATATGTGACTTTTTGAATCCATAATAAAATTCTTCTTTCAGAAATCTTGCAATTTCTTACAGAAATCTTAAAGTCTAAACTTTGCTAAGAAAATCCCAGCACTAACAATTTATTCAATAATGACAGATTAAACCCCATGTAAGGAGTAAGGTTCTCTGTAGCACCTGAAGTTCAGTTATATCTGTTTTGAGAACTAAAGTGTTATTTGTAAGTAATACATCATCAGTGAATGCACCCTTTGCTCATGGTTGAATTTACCTTTGAAGAATATAAAAACTTCTGTTATTAGACCAAATCGAATCATAAAGTAGTTTGGGTTGGAAATGACCTCTAAAGGTCATTGAGTACAACCCCCCTGAAATGAGCAGGAACTTCTTCAACCAGATCAGATTGCTCAGAGCCCCAACCAGCCTGACCTTGAGTGTTTCCAGGGATGGGACATCTGCTACCTCTCTTGCACTTAGCTTTGAACCTCATGAGGTGCACATGGGCTCACTTCTCAAGCTTTCCAAGTCCCTCTGCATAGCATCCCTTCTCTCCAGCACATCAACTGCACAACACAGCTTGGTGTCATCTGCAAACTTAATGATGGGGCACATGATCCCACTGTCTATGTGGTTAATTATGATATTAAACAGCACCAGTCCCAACATGGATCATCAAGGGACACCACTTGTCACCAATCTCCACCTGGACATCGAGCCATTGACTAATAACCTCTAGATGTGACCATCCAAACAACTCTTCATCACCGAACAGTCGTCCATCAATCAAATCCATGTATCTCCAAATCAGAGAGAAGGATGTTGTGAGGGATCACGTGAAAGGCCTTACAGAAGTCAAGATAAATTACATATGTAGCTCTTCTGTTGTCCACTGATGTCCAGTGATGACCATTCCTGTATAAATAGCTCTGCTTCTGCTTCCCTTCCCAACAAAACAGCACAGTTGATTTATATGCAAAACTCTTTTTCCTAGTACATTATTACCTATATATTTATTGTTAACTAAACAACATATACAAATTTTAAGTGTTCTTATGTGGGATTTTCAGATACTACCTCTTCCAGTGGTGCTTTAATTTAACCAAGTGAGCTATCACGAATGAAGCTACTATGTTTGAATTTGTTATGTGGAAGAAATTCATCTTTGGTTAGACAATGGACCAAAATATGAAATTAAAGGTGCCTAAGCCAGAAACTTATCAAGAGCTCAAAGCTGAAAGTCTGAAATTATAAAAACAACATCTTTTTGTAAAGTTCAGCTCTGCAACATTTGAAGTTTGGCACCCAGCTCCAGGAATGGAATTTACAAGGTCAAATGAAATACTTGAAACTCCTAAATGCATAAATTAATTAGGCAAAGTGAAGTGAATGGATTGGGATTCATAGTAAACAGCATGTTGCACACAGAAGTATTTAAACTGGCTAACAAGAAAGAACAAAAGAAGGATATAAAACTCTGCTTCCTTCATGGAAGCCTGTATCACTGACTTGTCACCCAGCCAACTTTGAATAGCAGCCCACTGGCTCAAGCTTTTGCCTATGAAATGTAAAACTTCCTTAGCCAGTGAGAGGCTTTTATTACACATTTATCTACATTATGCATGTATATAGGTATAACGTCACCACCAGCTAATCCAGTATTATGGGTAAAAAATTACCCTAGTTAGTGAAATACTCTGCAAAATTTTTAACAGAAGAAAAAATGTGAGACAGAACAAATATGACCTGGCTTAGTAAGCACTAAGTTGGTTCAAAATGCAAACTTTTAAGTGTTATGAAACATATAACAAAATCAATTTCCTGCATTTAGCAATATTAGGCTCTGACATGCACATGCACATAGGTTCCTTGGTCCTGTAGTCATATGAATAGTGAGACAGTTTCTTCACAAGGTCACCACCTTCACTCAACCTCAAAGCAAATGGAGCTCTTCTCAGTGTTGGAGGACCGTACAGCAGCCAACATAGTAGCAGAAACCACAGTATAAACACTGAAAGAAAAGCCGCAAGCAGGAGTATGCATGTATTTGGAGCAAAGTGCCTTTGGTAGAGAACTTATTTGCACAAAAAGAATATGTAAAGTGTTTGGGTATAATTGAAAAATATTAGTTCTCCAGGGTGTCAAGTGAAGAATATTAGTTTGAGAAACACCTCAAGTTCTATAAAGCTAGGATCATAGCAGCTGAAGAAGATTTAAATGTCATGTTTCAGGGGAAAAAGAAATTAGACCACTTGCACCAAGATACAAGAATCTGATAGGAAACCATTCCATCCTATGACACAAGATGGAAAGCAAGTTTATTACGCTCACAGTTCTGGAAATTATAGCATGAGAAGAGAAACAAAGGGAATAAGTCTATTAACTGATCACTGTAGATGAAGGGGAAAAAAACAAAAAACAAACAGATCTCACATTTATACATAAACCTTAATTAAACAGAAGAAATATTTGTTTTTGTCCTAAAGCAGGAAGGGTAAAGGAAGTTGTGGGAGAAATGATTAACATGACTTATTTTTCTAAGTTTGATTAATCAGGGAGGTTCAACTGGAGTGCTTAAAAAATGGGACATCTGTTCAACACTGCTGTGAAAAACACCATTTCTTTAAATTTATTTATATACAGCACCAATGACATTTCACAGGAAAATATTTGCTGCTCTAGAGCTTACATGAAGTTCTATAGAAATGACATCTTGATTTGGAAAATCTGGCAGAAAGCCATGACTGGTGGCTTAAAACAGCCTTGCAAAGAGCAAGAGCATTTGCATCTAGAAGTCTGAGTAACAGAATTAACATTTCAGGAAGATAAGTGAATGTAGTAAACTGCATGGGCAGTTCACAACATAGTCTGGGCCTACCCCAAATGTGTTTTCCAGCAGCTATGAAAGGTCTTAAAGACTCATTGGAACGATGAACTACATAGAAAAACGTATGCTCAACCTCTTTGAACAAGCAGCCAGAAAATTACAGTACAATGGTGCTGGATAGCTTAAAATTCTTAATGATGTGTTAGATGAGCTGGAGGGATAATGAAATACCCTAACACAAAGGTACTATGGTAGTAAATGAAAAACAAAACAGCACATATGTAAGAAGAGCACAGACACATCACAAAAAAGTTTTCACTATCTTACAATATGGTACTGGATCAAAAGAAGAAACCCACAGGCCTCTGGACTATCTCAGGACACCTATAATCCCAATATTTAATTCCTTTGTTTAACAGTTGGGTCATACATATTTGTAATATTCCAGAATTCTAACGTGGCTTGTAAACTGTTATCATTTTTGTACTTGATTAGGAACACAAGATGTGAAAGACTGGACCTTTAAGAGATTTCAGCAAGCAGTTGCAGCTGATTATTATCTCATGCTAAGGCTCTTGGTATATAACATTGGTTGGTTAAAAAAAAAAAAAAGACTCTCTCAGCCTCCTTGGCTAAGAATAATTTCTGAACAAACATAACTTTCCCATATGAGGTGATGGTTTAAAAATAGGAATATATATTTACCACATAAGTTTTCTACAAGTGAAGCAGTGACATCAAACACACTAGTAGTTGGCTTACTTAAAGTAGACTTCTTAACGTGTACACTCCAATCAGTATGCTAGAATGCAGTTAAGATCTCAGCAGTAAAATACAAAAATTTTCCATGTATACAGAAAAAAAAATAATGGTAGGTTGAACCATTCCCAAAATTAAACTCATAATAATTCTGAGCAAATGACTGCCTTTAACAGTTATTTACTATATTTTATAGCACAGTGTTAACCTAACCCATAAAACATAATGACTTGGACTGCAGAAGTGGCAGCACGTTTTAATTTTCATTCCAAAAATACTAATAGATACTGTTTGTAACTTTTGCTTTAGTGCTTTATATTTAATGTGCAGGAATTTGTTGTAAATTGCTATAAAAATTGGAATTGATTTCTAAAACAAAATAAAAACAAATTATTTCCTTCTGACCCCCTCAACCATCTCCTGAACCTATAAAATGGAGTTTTTTATTGAACTACTAATGAAAAATGTAGTCTTTTTACAAAGTAAAGTTTTCTGCGGTGATGTGCCAACTGATCTGATCATAATGAGGGAGCTAGGTAACCATGGAGTTTGTTTTCCATCTACTTCATAATTACATTGCTTATAGTTCATGCTTTTACCCTGCAGCTACCACGAAAACTTTTTCAGCGTGTCTGACAGCCAAATCAGTTTTTCTGTCCTTCGTCTCCACAACAGCAGTGGTTGGTTGTAGCCTTTCTGATAGGTGTCTAAGTGGTCTCAGGCATAACACCTTGTGCCTAATTGAAGCTAAAGTACTGTACAAGGTGAAAATCAATGTGTGAAGGGGAGAGAGAACAGAAGAAGCTGTCAAATACGATTTCTGACAAGCACTTTTAGCTCTAAAGGAAACAGGGCCTCTCATGAGATGGAAAATTGTGAGATGGAAATCCCAAGTCTTTATTTATTAGGTATTCTCATTCTCAACCTCTAGGAAAATTAAGTAATGGAGGCAGTTTGTTTATTTTAAATAATGTTCAGAATCACCTGAGAATTTGACAGTGCCAGTGGTCTTTACTCAGAGATCTGCTGAGAAAAGAATAAAGTAAGAACTAAATTTCTCACAGCTTTTTTTGGCATGCAAACAGTGAAGAGAACAAGAAGCAGGAAAGGAAGACTTTCTAGATTCACTTCTAACCAACAGAAAATAACTACATAAAAATCTGAAGATGAAAGGCAGCTCTCTGATGAGACTTGTAACAAAATGATAAAATTCATTATTTCTTACAAAGAAAGAGGGAAAACAATATTAAGGCAAAAAAAAAGTGAAAGCAGACTCAGATACACTCAGAGCTTTTGAAGTAAACTCTTATGGAAAATAAATCTAATGAGGTAAAAAACTGAGTTCTGAAAAATTAGCTATTGCTTTAAAAAATATGTCAAGAGCACAGGTGTAAATTATATTATGGCAAATAAAGAACAGAAAGTGAAATTAGTGATAATGACTTTTTCCAAACACTTAAAATTAAAGAATGAAGAACAGAGAAGGAGAAATTAGGTAATTTATTAAGGATCTTAAAAGATTAGTTAGAGCATGAGGAAAAGAATAGATGAGCTAGGGCTCAAAACAGACAACTGTTGGCCAGATATATAAATAGTATGAAAAATACCAGCAAAAGGGCTAGCTACTTTTCAAGAGAGGAAGAGTCTATCAGCATATGATAACAACAAACTGAAAGTAATGGCTTTTTCACTCCAGTCTTCACTAAAAAGGTCAAGTTCAGTCAAAGAGGCAGTGCAGTTAGTGCTCATGACAAAGGGTTAAGGAGTCAGGCTATAGAAAAGTAAGAAAAAGCTTGTGATAGCTAAAGTTATTTACACAAGTTTAAGTCAGTTGGACATGCTCATTTCCACTTCAAGATACATAAGGAAATAATTTTACTAATATCAGAGGCATAAAAAGTCCTTCTGGAAAGCTTGTGATAGTAAGTAAAGTTCAGGAAGATTAATATAGCACAAATAATATCCACCTTTTAAAGTGCAGGAAGAAAATAGGTGTTACAAGCAGTCAGTTTAATTTCATTCTTACAAATTACTTACAAAATTTGTAGAAAGAGGAAAGATAATATGGACACAAACCAACGCCAACATAGTAGTCAAACATGTCTCATTTTCCTCAATAAGACGAGCAGTCTTTGTGTGTGGATAAGGTACAGTGTCTTAATGTCAATAAAACGGATACACTTGTGAGACAGCAAACCAGAGATCAGAGCAAGCTGAAATATTTTGGAAAATTGTATTTTCATTACTAAATCAGAAGACAGATATTGTCAAGTTCCAAAAGACAAACAGCACACAGGTCTCCTTTCTCAGAACATGCAGAGTCTCAGCCGGAGTGGTCTCTTGTCTCAAGTACGGGGCATTGTTCAAACAGTTTATAAGCTGAAGGCAATGAAGAACAGTAACTGGCCTGAGAGATGGTGTTTACAAAGAACATTTGAAACAGGCTTTAAACTGGGAGAAGAAATTAAGCTCCAGACTAGGATTAAAACTTCTTCGTGGGAAGACCAGATAAGAGCGGGAATTGGTTTTCCAGGGAGACAGTAGAAATCTTAATTTTTAAATGCAGATTAGGCAGACATTTTCAATACCATAAATGAAGTCAACCCAACATTAAATCAAGGAAATGGACTGGATAACGCCCTTGTACATCTTCATGCCCACCTGCTGAGGGGAAGGCAGGAGAGAAAGGCAAAAGAAACAGTTCAATGTGAAAGATCTTACAGAATGAGAAGGTCAGGTACAGTTCATCACTGTGCAGAGTGAATACCAGGTCTGTGTAACATGAATGTTTCCCTGAAGTTTCACAGATTAAGTGGTGCTTAAGTGCTCTACTGGAATTTCACTAATCTTCCCTACAGGAACTTTCCTGCCTCTTCCAAAACAAAGTGAACAAAAACACCTCAATTGCTTTCAATATTTTAATTTAATCTTGTTTACTATGGTATTGCCATGAAGTGGCACAAAGAACTGAAACTAAAACCCTGCTATACTAGATATTATGTCAGAATAGAAGTGTATAGTTCCTGCATCAGAGAGCTTACAGTTAGAAGGTATAAACAATATGTTCTTCCTGCTTTCCTAATGATAATTCTTATTTACATGAAGGCATAATTTTTTATCTTTGAGATCTCTTAAGATATGTAAATATGTATTCTTATCAGTAAAGATACATTATATATGAAATCTCAAGAAAAATAGTTTTTGTTATCACTCTAATTTTCAGTGTTTGGTGTTTTCTACAGTAAGAATTCTAAAAATTGAACAGTTTGAGGACCATTTTAAATAGGCCAGCTTTTGAGTGGTTTGAGGTTTGAAGTATTATTTTAACCATTTTCTCTATGTAATATGTCTTTGCACTTGGAAAAAGATTATACTAACTGGCAGTTACCAGTACTTCAGAACACAAGTGTAACAGCTGTATCACACTAGAAATTGTTGTCTGTCATTTCTGAATTGCATAACCTATATTGTCTTTTTCCAGTCTGAATCTGATTTTGTAAGCCAATACGGTTTTAATTTAGTCCAAATGTCATTCATGTCTATTGTCAAACATTCCATATCTTTAATTTGAGCTAAAGGAAACAACTGTTCACATGCAGAACATATTGCAATGGGTTTTGATTCTCTTAAACTTAATTGTTTTATCTCAATGTTTTTCAAAACTGTCCACATACTTTCAAATTATTGGAGTGGTTTTGCTAAACTGCTAGCATTTTAAAGTATATTCTTTTAGCATAGTTTTGTTGGAGCATGGAGGAAATTAAAGCAACATTACAGCATTAGAGAAATGAGGCTTGTGATAAAATGTATTTGCAGTGTGACTGAAATGAATACGTAAATGTGTTTGCCCTTTTCTAGAGAACCCATCACAAAACAAAAGTACATGACTTTTGTCTCATAATATATGAGAAAATGTCCCAAAAATAACTATTACTAAATACAGTATTATTGTTATCAATGCCATTGTATTAATCCCAAGGGTTATTTCGCACTGTGTACGTTGTTTGAGTAACTATGATTTGACCTTCCTTTTCCTGTTTCTTCAAAGCAATAATAATTTATGACATCTAAAAGTCAGTGTTGATCTAACCTCCAAATTATATAGTTTGTTTTAAAACAATTCTTAGCATTTTCCCATTAAAAACAACAAATTAATTAAGCTAATACTAATCAAAGATGATCATGGGTTTTCCTGTTCAACTGACAATCTAATTCTTTTAAAGTATGTTGTAGCTGCAATTACTTATTTGTTGATGTATGAGACTTATGCTGTTTTTCTTTAATCATTTTCTCTATCCCCTTTGTAACCAGCAGTCTGATTTCTGCAATACTGTATAAATGGTTATTTTCTGTTTGTCAAGCTTTGCTTGTGATTCTTTTCCTTTGTTTTAACATTTTTCTTGATAGCTTTTCTTCTTATAATAGAGGTTACATGATCAATAATTTTTTCTGGATCCAGTTATTTGCCTTTATGCATATGCATACTCTCCTTAACTTTAGTGGGGCAGTTAATGAACTTAACCCACCACACTGCTTACCGCTACGCTTGTTTTAACCTGCTTTGTTGAGTAAGGAGGGGCTGAAGCATTTGTGTAAAGTTGGCTGTGTGCTTTAGGGATTTATTGAAGAAAAATTATGCTCAAGATTAACCGTATTTATAAATGTTTGCAAGAGAAAAAACATAGCTTCCCATAATGACATCTACACAACTAAACTTATGATACCACTAAAAAAAAGACACAGTGAGAGATATCTGGATTCATGTAGAGCTTGAATTAAACTCAGTAATACATCAGGGTCATGGAAGCTTCTCCTTGGCCTGCTTATAATTATTATTAATGATACATACATAATAATATGAAATGTATATAATGTTAACGTTATGTATTTGATAAAGTATGGACATAAACCTTAACAAAGCAGTTGCAATAAAAATAGATTCTCAAGTAAAGCTTGGTATTTTGGAAAAATACTTCAAGTGGAACTTCAAATGAAAATATTTTATTTCTTTATTTCACCATTTCGCACAGCAGAAAACAGAAAACATATCAGAATTTTTCACTGAATTTGACTGACAGCTTAATTTTAAGGCATGTAACTTAATGAGTTCATTACCTTACAATGAACCCATTAATCCATGTAATACATTTACAAAGCTGAAAATCTGAACAAGGCTTGTTTTTATAAAAAGGAGATTGCAGTTTCCCTTCATTTGTTTTAATATTTTTAATTTATTTTTAAATATAATTAATTACATAATAGAATGTATAATTTTATAGCTTTCAAAAGCTGTAAAATTAAATGTATGTTTTACTTTTTGCAAGATTTATGCTTTATTTTGAAATTGGTAAAATGCATGTTTGTGCACTGTTTCCTCTTGGTTTAGATATTCTTCAAAGACACTAGAGTGAAGTGACATGTCAAAAAATCTGTTTGTACATTATAGCAATTAAAAAAGATACAATATTGCTGCTTTTTTTATGCAAATGAGAAATAAAATAGCCTTGAGATGATTTAGATACACCCATGAATCAGACAAGCCAAACAAAGTAAGCTTTGCTTTGCACAGATGTGACAGCCAGATGTGGCTCTGCTTTTTATTTCATAGCTGTAATCTGTAGTGGATTTAAGTTATTTCCTGAAAAACAAGGCGTGCACTCAAAGCAGAAACCTCACTAGTAGCTTCAGATCAGTACTTGCTTTTAGCAGGGATCATTTCTGTCTTTGGACTCATTCTCTCTGGGGAAGAGGTGGAATAGAAATTGTTGTTTCAGGGCTTTTTTTTAAGAGTTCTTAAGAGAGGCCAGTAGATTTCACATCATTCAGATAGTGTGATTGGTTTTTTTAGATTTCTGGAGTTTTTTTAAGGTTCATTCTAATTATTATATAGTTTTTGGCAAGGGATATTTTCACTGTAACAGATTTGTTTCTATACCACATTAATTTATTGCTCTTTTTAGCCATAATTAATATAGATCCCAAGATGATTACGTTTTAGTGTACAGAAAGTGTATTATTAGCAGGTTCCTGTCCTGGTTTCAGCTGTAACAGTTGTTTTTCTTCTTAGTAGCCGGTGCACAGCTGTGTTTTGGCTTCAGTCTGCGAACAACACTGATAACACAGTGATGTTTTAGTTGTTGCTAAGTAATGTTTTAATTTTGGTGCTAGGTGTCCCTGGCCATGTCAGGGGGGTTGGAACTTGATGATCTTAAGATCCTTTCCAACCCTAACTATTCTATGATTCTATGATTCTATGATTCTAATCCTTATCCTGATCGAGGACTTTTCAGTCTCATGCTCTGCCAGGCAGGAAGTTGGGAGAAAGCAGAGAGAGGACAGCCAACTCAAACTAGCCAAAGAGGTATTCCATGCCACAGCACGTCATGCCCAGTATATAAACTGGAGGAGTTACCTGTAAGGGCAGATTGCTGCTCAGGTCAGGTTGGGTGTCAGTCAGCAGGTGGTGAGCAATTTTATTGTGTATCACTTATGTTTTCCGAGCTTTCATTTCTTCTCGTTTCCTATTATTATTGTTATTATTGGTATTCTTTTATTATCACTATATTTTATTTTAGTTATTGGACTGTTCTCAACTCAACCCATGGAATTTACATTATTTACATTATTTTGATTCTTGTCCCCATCCTGGCTGGAGCTGGCAGGGTAGAGGAGGGGTGAGCGAAGGGCTGTGTGTTTCTGTGTTATCAGCTGGGTCTAAACCACGACAGCTCCTTTGGTGAAACAGTAAGCTTTCATGGGGTTTAGTTTTCATGTTTTTCACTCCATACAGTTGGTAATGCCTTCTCTAGAATTAAGAGACCAAACTTTGTCCTTGGCATGCACACTCTTCCAGTTAAAGGTAGTGGGTGAAATTCTGTCCTCAATTATGTGAGCACAGTCTTCAACAACTTTGTGCCAATTTTTATAGAAGTGATGAACACAAAAACTAAAATTGTAGCTAGGATTATTAGGTGCAGGAAAAGTGCTATCATGTGCTGTTCTTATTCCTTTTGCCTTGTTAATGGATACTTCATATCTAATCCCTTGTTAATGGATGCTCTAAGTCTAACATCCGCCTGCTCCAAATGAGTAAAAAACACCCAAGTTCTTGACAGCGGTCAAAGAAAGACATTGGTGATTTCTCAGTTAAAACAGTAGACAAACACTGTATGCTTGCAGATAGATGAGGCAGAAAGATGACCTTAAGACATACAGTATGTCACATTGTTTAGGCTTTCCTATCCAGCTGCTTTCTAGGGCTTTTCCTCTATCCAGACACTGTTTTTCCTGGATGGCCTGGCAGCTACTAGGCAGTCCTCACCTCTGAATTTCCTGGTGCTTTCCTGCTGTAAAGCTGTGTGTTCTGAAACCATGGGTAAATAGTAAATAGATGGGTAAATAGAGATCTTTTCCTGATATCACACAACCAACTTTGTGGAGTTGACTGAAAAATGGTCCTAGTTTTCATATATGGTATGTTCTAAACAAAAGGTCTGCTTGGTACTATGTAGATTTTCAAGGCTTACATCAACTGTATTTAACACAAGCTATATAGGCTTGTAAACTTGATTCTTTTTAGGGGTTTATGACTCCTAGTAATTTATGTGGAAACATTTTTGTATGATCAGTTTTCTTAGCCCTCTTATAAGGACATATTCTTGAGAGAACACATAGTAATGCCATCAGCCAGACTAAAGATTTAAAGATCTGATTTGATGTCCTTTCATTAGAAAGTAATATGGGCATGAAGTGTGATTGTCTAGATGTCTTGGAGTCCTATGTGATTAGATTAGCTGATCATGATTTTGGACATGGTCATGGATTAAAACCAGATAGGTTTATTGCATCTTCTTCAGTTGCAGAAGTCAGCATATTAAATTTACATTAAGGGTCTTTCCAGGGTAGCCTTCTTTTTTATTTTATTTTATTTCATCATTTGATTAACATTGAGGCTGGTCATCTATTTACATTATCTATATTTCATACTTAGATTTTTGTTAGGTATTCTTATTTTGTGTAGTGTGAGTAATCCCTGCTAATCTGGAAAAAAGAATAAAAATAGGCAGATGTAATTTCCTTATTCATGCAGGCAGGAGGTTAGTGAGTAAGGAAATGATGGCACAGGACAATACTAAAGTGTAATGACTCAGTGTCAATTTAAAACCAGAGAGTGGTCAGATTACAATTTATAATGAGTCTAAATAGATTAGCCTGGAAGTCTATGCTACTTTTGCTGCACTTTTCCATATAACGGTTCACCCAGGAAGCTAGTAAAAAGGCAGTCTATAGATGCACCCCATCTAGGATGTTTCCCTGGTAAAAAAGTGTCTATTACTTTGTCATTACAAGGACTACATGTTTTGTGGCTTTGTGCTGTTTTTTTTCTTTAAAAGTATGTTTACTAAATTTATAATCCTAGGTTCATTTTGAAAAGTCTGTTTAGGCCTTAAATAAACAAGTTAGCAGAAATACAACTGGAGACTCCGTTTACAACAGCCTTACTTAATACTGCTTTTTACTTCAGTCCATCACTTGCATTCATTACCGCTATGGTGGCCAACTTCCTTAGTTCATCATCTTACAAATTGTAACGGTTTAAGCCCAGTCGGCAGCTCAGCCGCGCAGCCTGCTCTTTCACTTCCCCCCTTTCCTCCCCCCCAGCTCCCAGAGAGATGGGGAAGAGAATCGAAAGAATGCAACTCCCACAGGTTGAGACAAGAACAGTCCAGTAACTAAGGTATAACACAAATCACTGCTGCTACCACCAATAATAATAATGATAAGAGAAATAACAAGGGAAGAGAATACAAAAGCTCCCCACCCGCTGACTGATACCCAGCAAAACCCGAGCAGTGATCTAGCCCGTCTGGGTAGCTGCCCCCAGTTTTACATCCTGGGCATAACGTGCTGTGGTATGGAATACCCCTTTGGCTAGTTTGGGTTAGGTGTCCTGTCTCTGCTTCCTTCCGGCTTTCCCTCCTCCCTGGCAGAGCATGAGACTCAGAAAGTCCTTGGTCACAGTAAACATTAATGAGCAACAACTGAAAACATCGGTGTTATCAGTGCTGTTCCCAGGCTGAAAGTCAAAAACACAGCACTACAGCAGCTACTAAGACGGAGAAAAATGACTGCTACTGCTGAATCCAGGACACAAATAAAAAATTATATAGTTCAAACCCAGAAATTCAGGGTTTTTTTAAAAATGGCAATTCCAGTTGCCACTGAATATTTTGATTTTTGGGTTTTGCTCGAAACACAGAATTTCAAAATGCAGACTTCAGAGAAAGATCTGACTGTCTAGAAAAAGGTGTATTTTAAATACAGAATGTGGTTGTTTTAAGTCGCAGTATTTTTGAGAAAGACTACATGAGCCCTCTGTAGATGTCTTTATAATGAGCTTCCACATTAATTTTAAGAAATCAGTATGATGTGCTGCTTGCAGATTATAATGTAATTCTGTAATACAAATTAGATCAGCTTTGAATGTCTTTGAAATGTAGTGTGTTAAAAATGGTATGTACAGGTTAAAAGATACAGATTCAGAACACCGGGATTTACATGAAATTATCACACATGCTTTGATAGAGTCCTAGACTGATTCAAAAGAGCAAGTTTCATATGAAGCTGTCTCATTTTCTTTGATAGCCACCTTGATCTTTATGCAGTCATCTATTAATTATATTACAGATAAGGTAAATAAAAGTGTTGAAATATTGAGATCACAGCCTCCTTTTTTCTTGTGAAGACTAAAGGTATGCTTCTATGAAGTCAGTGAGCAATAGGGGATGATAAAGGTATTCTTTAGCTGTCAGACAGTATTTATTTTGACACGTGACTGAAAGATCTAGAGTTCAGTAGCTAAGAGCATAACTGAAAGGGTAAAACTTAATGTGATCTAAACCAAAGGTGCTATAGGACAGTCTATGGATTTTCCAGAGCCAATGCACTGGATAACACTATGAAGGTTTTCCTAGTAGAATTATATTTCTTTTTTCTCAAAAGATTTCATTATCACACTGCACAATTGCCAATAACATCACTGTGCGTTCAAGATTGTTTCCTCTTAGGTTTGGCCTCTCTGATTTCCTCACACAAGTAATGCAGAGGCTTTAAACCTGTTAGTTCTAGAGGAGTCCATCATGGTTATTACAGACTAAACATAGAGAATTTGCTTATTTTATCAGCATTCGGGATTTAGCAGTGTGGGTTTTGAATGTAGCAATTTTTCAACTTGTTTCTTTTATTTAAGGCAGCAACATTTAGCTAATAAGCTACGGTGTCACAGTTACACAGTTGTAGCTGCAGAGTACTCTGTCTCAAGAAATTGGCTTATCTACTTACTTCTTAATTCAGAACTTTCCAAAAGCAAAGTCCTTTGCTTTCAGTAAGCCTAAATAGAAATGTCTAAACTATAAAAGCTATTTATCTCTGTAGTGATGGAATTTTCAGCTGAACTAAATGCATTTGCTCACTTTAATATTTAATTTCAGTGTTCTGCCCTCTGTAGAGACAGATAACAGAACCTGCCACCAAAAAAACGCAATCACCCGGAGAACTACAGACCAGTCAGTCTCACCTCTGTGCCTGGCAGGATCATGGAGCAGATTCTCCTGGAAACCATGCTAGGGCATATGAAAAACAATGAGGTGGTTGGTGAGAGCCAGCATGGCTTCACTAAGGGGAAATCCTGCCTGACCAATTTGGTGGCCTTCTATGATGGGGCTACGGAACTGATGGACAGAGGCAAAGCAGTTGATATCATCTGCCTGGACTTGTGCAGAGCGTTCGACACGGTCCCACACGACATCCTTGTCTCTAAACTGGAGAGACATCAATTTGATAGATGGACCACTCGGTGGACTAAGAACTGGCTGGATGGCTGCACACAAAGAGTTGTGGTCAACAGGTCAATGTCCAGTTGGAGACCAGTACTGAGTGGTGTTCCTCAGGGGTTGGTGTTGGGATCGGTCTTGTTCATCATCTTTGTTGGTTATATGGACAGTGAGACCCCACTTGGAGTACCGTGTGCAGTTTTGGTGTCCTTAACATAAGAAGGACATGGAACTGCTGGAGCAAGTCCAGAGGAGGGCCACGAGGATGATCAAGGACTGGAGCACCTCCCATATGAAGACAGGCTGAGAAAGTTGGGGCTGTTCAGCCTGGAGAAGAGAAAGCTGTATGAAGACCTCACAACAGCCTTCCAATATCTGAAGGGGCATACAAAGATGCCAGAGAGGGACTCTTCTTCAGGGACTGTAGCAATAGGACAATGGGTAATGAGTTTGAACTTAAACAGGGGACATTCAGGTTAGATATAAGAAAGAAGTTCTTTGCTGTGAGGGTGGTGAGGCACTGGAACAAGTTGCCCAAAGAAGTGGCAGTGTTCAAGGCCAGGTTGGACAGAGCCTTGGGTGATATGGTTTAGTGTGAGGTCTCCCTGCCCATGGCAGTGGAGTTGGAACTAGATGATCTCCAGGTCCTTTCCAGCCCTAACCATTCTGTGTCTCCATGGTTCTATGAGCCAAATCATGGGTATATCTCCTAGAACAATAGCTTTATTTAAGCAACAGACAAGTCCCTATACAATGTCATCTCTCAGTGCAATAGGTTTAATTCAATTCATTGCCTACACAGATATTGGTGTTTTGAGAAGATGACTCCAGAAGTCTTCTTTATTTTTTCTTTTTTTTTTTTTTTGTTTTTCTTTAGATGTTCACATAAATTTGAATTTGATACCAACATCATTGCTTTATATAGCTCACTGTGCAATCAGCAAAACTTAACACCCATGTCTCCACTGATCTGTTAAAAATGTGAGCTAGCAAGCTGCTAATAAAAGGCTATAGATCCTCTTTTTCTTTAATGGGGTATTTCTCCTTTAAGGGATTCTTTTTTCAGTTTTTTGTTTCAGTCATAGTCTTTATAGGGTTTATTTTCCAAACCTACATATCGTTCCTACCACCACTGATGATATTTACGCTACAAATGTATGAAGAGAGAAAACAGTCCTTATGCTTTTAAAAGTAGTTTATATAAATATTGCAATAATAAAACTATTCAGAACCCCATCCAATATTTTTCTGTGCTAAAGTTCTTTTGTAAACTCACTTTGTAGTCAAGACACATGAGTTTTTTGTAAGTTTATTTTTCTCAAACCAAGGAATGCAATTAGGTGACTTTTATCTAAAACACAAATCTGCTGACTTGCTGTTCAAGTTTTAGAAAATGATGAAATAAGCAATGATTACATCAAGAATTGCCTAGACTGCAATTGTATAGGTTCTTATTCCGAATTTTGTGTTTTGCTCTATAGAATTATTATATGGGAAAACTGTAAAACCTACAGTGGCTATATGCAAGCAGGAGAGAGCATGGAGAATGAAAGCGAAGAAAGATAGATCCAAAACCCTTACAGGAAAATATAGAGAAAGCTATAAAAACAATATTCTTCTTATAGGATGACTAGGTAATATCCTCTGCTAGAAGGGTTCTCATCAAAGCCAATGTGATGATTTGTATGTTAAGATCATCTTTGGTACAAAACAAAGACTGGTAACATCTGTGCTAGAAAAAACAGTATTATAATGCAGTGTACTAATTTAGAGAAGGGAGATGATTAGATAAGTATGTATGTTTTCCATAAAACAGAACTGGAATATTGCCAGCAAATGATGAGCAGTTCAGCCTGTGAGAAAGTAGCTTCACTACTACTACTAACAGGTTTCATGTCATAAGCTCAATTTACTGTAAAATACATCTTCTAGCAGGTTTGAGGGTCCATTGCTGTTCTGGCCTTTGGTTGATTTCTGTAAAATTGCCAAAACTGAAAAGTGATGTGTGCTTACAAGTCATGTGCATGCTTGACATTCTTGAAAACTACACCCTGAACTACATATCAGACCACACAAGATATGCTTATATGGGTAGCTAAAAAATATCCAGGACCTTAGTATGCATATTTACCCTTTTTGGTTGTTGAGGTTTTTAAACTTTTAATGGCAGGAGGGCAGCGTACTGTAATTTTCAGACACTTTGCTGTAGTAGGAAAGTAACATATTCCGTCTTTTTATCTTTTTGTTGAGTATGTCTACTGAACAATTCTTTAAATCATTAAATTTTTTTTCTCTTTGCCTATGGATTAATTCACATATACATTAATTCATATATACATCTTACTTGTTGTTTGGGTATTTGGGGTTTTGGTGGTGATGGTTTAGTTTGATTTCTGTTTTTTAATTTAAAAAAAAAAATCTCTAAATCATACCCTGAAGTACCAAATTCAGATGCAAATGCTTTCCAGATTTATCTTCAGATGGTTCTGGATTGTCTGACATAGACCAACATCTCATGGCCAAAATATGGTCTAAGAAAAACACAATCCACAAACTAGCTAGGGACGCTGGAGTGGTAGCCACTAATACCTTTTGGTGTTCCAAATTGATTCTGTGAGGGCTGACACTGGCATGCTACTTGTTGATGTGCACAGACACAAAGCCTGTGATGACACCATGAGAGTTATTAGACAGGGGCTGACATCAGGTGACCTCTTCTAGGTGGCAAAACAATTTTCAAGTAGAACATGGGCCTTCAAGGGCAAGTAGCAGATGAGCAGGAGGTGATTTTTTTTTTTCCTAGTTCATAGTTTTTTTTATTTCAGTACCTGTTTTCCATCTTTTCCAGCTGTCCTAGTTTCAGGGTTAAACCATGACACCGAACAATTCTTTCATCTCCTTAGGCCTATATTGAATAATAAACACTGATTTTGTTTGGATTAACTGTGGCTGAACCCTTAAAAGTAGAATAATGAAGTATTTGTTCCTTTTTATACGGAGTTTTTATCTTTAGTATAGTTTTATTTCAATATGCATAGTTTCTATGTTAAATGTAGCTCTATCATACATGGATATATTAAAAAACATATTTTTAAAGATAAGCTAACTGTCACCTTTTTCTGCTTGGTTAAAAACTGTGTGCCTTTCTTTGAAAATCAAAATCAGTGTTTCAGTGCAGGTAAAAAGCTATATCCGCAAGACTAAATGACACAGCAAGATACAATATCTAAGATCGGTTGGGGAATTCTGAGACAATGTTGTGTTGACAAATTATTAGAAGATCTTGACTTATCATACATTTTGAAAGGTCACTCACCCTATGATAACAACAGCTGACACTTCAGACCCCTGCTTCCTCTTCCAGATACTAAGTGTCTGAGAAAAGCCAGCAGCATAGCACACCAGAGACTATTCAGCAGATGTCTGTAGCTGGTGACCTCAGGCGAAGCTTCATCTACTTCTTAGTATGCCCTATTCCAAAGCTATATTGCTTGTATTTACATATGGTGTGTACCATTTCTGTACATGCTTTTCAATATAAAAGTAAGCTTCAAAGGTAATTTAAATCCATCTTTCAATGTGCATACATCTGTAGTCTACAAGGAAGACATACCATCTTTTCTGCTAAATCTACAGAAAACACAAAAAACATTTTTGCAGAGTATAGGTACATGTAGATCTGATTAGAAGGCAAAAATGATACACAGAACCACCCAGAATAATCATTCCATTTTTAAAGTACTTCATTCTCGTCCTAATTTTCCTGCAAGCTAGTCATCATTCCTGCAATTCTCATTGGTATCTTAACATACGACGTTCTGAAAGTTTGTCTTTCTCTAAAAATACATTTGAACTAGCTGAACTTCCTGATCTACTTCTCTCCCCAAAATAAACAATAAGTGAGATCTGTTTATATTTGAGAAGAAGCTGCTGTGAATATCCTTTAAGTGCTTTTGTAGAAGGGCTTTTAACTGCCATATTATTCTAAGATTTGTATTATGCAATATTCCCAATATGACAACTCTAAAGGATTTAATTGGAACATAAAAAGAGCAATATCCTTAATCTGATGTGTTAGGTTTTATTAATTGTGTTTAATATTTTAAAATTTATGAAAATCCTGAATTACAATAGATTATGTTGGAAAAGGTCCCATGTTATTTGTTCCCTAATAGTCCCAGGGAAATTATATTTTTTCTAAAAGAAATATAAATCTTATTAAAAAAAAAATTGAGAAAGTTAGTGTGTATATGTCTAGAGAGAGGTTACTTTCCTTTTCATCTTTTTTTAATCCAAATTCTGATTTCTTTGCCTTTGTCAGATTAAATTAGGCTTTGAATGTTATTGTAACATTATGTATTTAATACATACAGAAAGTGGTCTGGGCCTAATGTTAGCACAGCTGTGAAATTTGATTTTTAGCCTTTTTGCTAAAAGACTTGCGGGAGTATAAAAATTTTTATAACAGCTCTTCCTAAGGAGGTAAAAATAATCAGTATAATACCACTTTAAAAGAAGTAGATAATTTGCACAGTACTCCTGACCATAGCAATGATTAAATAAACACTAGGTAGGGTCACCCACTGCTTGTAAGCTGGTAAGTATAACTTAGCCATTACCATCCACTCCTGGTTTTTATTTATTAAATTCTGGCACTGTGACAACTGCTCCAATGCATTTCATAGAGTCATACAATAATTTAGTAGAAAGAACCTCTGGAAGTCATCTGCTTCAGCAAGGCCAAGTGAAATCAGGATGTTCGGGGATGTGTCCAGCTGAGTTTTGGATATTTCCACAAACAGAGAGTGGAACAGCTCTGAGTGAAGCCTGGATCTGGCTTTCTACACCCTTCAGGGTAGCTGCAGACAGCAGTAAGGTCTTCTTTTCACATTCTCTTACTGGTGAACAAACCTGCACATGTCCTGTACTTCAACCCCTGCCAAACCAGGCAGCTCTTTGACGGGCTCCCTCCAGTGTGTGTGCTTGATTTGTACTAACAGGGAGCACAAAGTGGATGCTCTAGATGCCTCCTCTACTCAGTGCTGAGCATAGGGAACAAACACTTTCCTTGACCTCCATCTACCCTAGTCAGCTCACCAATGCCTTTTGTCTGGAAATTATCTTCAGTTTTCTTCAGAAATGTTTTGGTTGAAGCAAAGAGTTGGTATAGAAGAAATGTCTCCATTCTACAGAGGAAGGCAGAAGCATTGCAGGTGACAAAAGGCACCAATATAAATGGTATATTTGATTACCAGGAGACTATGCCCAGTCTGGCAAGACTCATGCCTGTTTCTTGCCTTCAGGATAGCTCACTATCTGACACCCAAGATACTCACTGGCAGGTGTCTAAGCCACCTTGCACTACTTCAAGGCACTAGGCTTGGGCTAAGTAAGGTTGTGGACTACAGATGCTTCCAGTGCTTGCAGGAGATTGGAAGCAAGGAATCTGGCCCTTCTGCAGGAAGTTTGTTGTCTCTTTCTGGAAGGAATCTCATTCAGGGCTATGTCCCTCAGTATTTCCTCTTCAATGTCATCTCTACTCCAGTGAGTCTCGGTCCCCAGTGACCTGGCAGAGTAGAACTCTTCAGTCCCACCTGTTCCTCCATATGCTAGTTTCTTGTCCTGCTCCTCCATATCCTTCCTCCTTTAGGCTTCCTCCCTTCAGTTTATCCAGGCTTGTCGGGCAGAGGAACTGGAACTGGAAGCTTCCTGGAGCTTTCCAGGAAGGAGTGGATGCCTACTCCTACATCCCAAGGGTGTCTTTCCCACTGCTGGTGCAATTGGTATGGCCGCTTCAAATCAGGTCTTTGATGGAAAGACTTGGTTGATGGGACAGGCTTGTGCCAATCTTTCCCAAGCTGGGCTAGGCTCTAAGGAAATGTTCTTTCTTTCAGAAGTCCCTCATG
The DNA here is from genome assembly GCF_963264785.1 of Psittacula echo. Taxonomy (NCBI): domain Eukaryota; kingdom Metazoa; phylum Chordata; class Aves; order Psittaciformes; family Psittacidae; genus Psittacula; species Psittacula echo. Next base: position 94,766,679 of record NC_137737.1, on the reverse strand, counting down.
CTCCAATCAAAGAGCTGACAACTCTCCTTTTCCTCCTTACACCCGTGCCTGCTCCAAGACCCTTCAATGATCACAAGGATGACACACTCAGCAATCTGAGGTGCCACTCAGGACAGACTTCTTTCGAGGGCCAGGGCACAATAGGTTACCAAGTATGGGCTGTCAGGTGGCTGGTGACAGCAGGAGGCTATTGGGAGATGCTGTACCTCTGTTTCCTGCCATCAGGATTTGAAGTCCTCCACTGAAGCCACCTACTGGGTGGCTTCTTCAGGAATGTCTGGAAATTGCTCAATACGCCAAGATAAATTTTATCCCAGTTCAATGGGAAAGCTTGCTTGTACTTTTCTTGTCCATCATTCTCTCACACTTGATGAGTTTACAAAGAGAAAATAGGAAATGTCAGTAAAGATAAGTTTCTTATTAACATTTAGAATTAATCAGAAAGAGTACTTTTTCCATATGTATTTGAAGATTTCTGGGTGAGGGTGAAAATATGACACTGAAGTAAAATATGTTTTACAATTACATTTTCAATTATTCTGCTTCTAACTTTTATCACCTTAATTTTTTAACTTCTTAGTGTCTATTTATGGTTTTATTCAATAAGACAAATATTGATCACTCATGATCAAGACTTCTGTCAGACAGGTAATTTATCAAACCCTCAACAGAACACAAGATCAAAATTATAAACAATTTTTCTTATATTACAGTGCACTCAATTTAACTAGTAATATTACTTAAATCAATAATCTCCAAAACATAATCTGGCATCTAAACTATTTTATATCAATGGCAGAAATTTCTTGAAAGTCATTTTGAATAATATTAGTCTGTTTCATGTACAATTAAAGGTAATAATAGAAGTGAAAATATAGAAAAAAATATATAAAAAAAAATATTTTCTAAATTGATACACCACACTGTTAACTGCTTAAAAGCAGTTCTCTACCAAGACCTGGACTTCAAAAAATATAACTTCACAGGATTTGTGTAAAATAATGTGGAGGAGTGTAAGACTGAAGTTTCCATCATTACTAAGAAGCAGAAGCTTGAAAAATCTCTTTCACAGAAACCCACAATGAAAATTTGATAATATATTTGTCACACCAGCAATAGCAGAAACATACTAATACCTTAATTATTATAGTTGTACTTTTACTTATAGTAATAGAGGACAAATAAGAGAATTTGAAAAGAGTTTAAATAAGAGGGTATTACTGTAACATTGGCAAATGAAACTGTCATTCTATTATCTGACCTTTTAGTTAGTGTAAGGAGGTGGTTGTCAGTAGCACTCCAGCTTGTTTTTTGATAGAATTAAGATCTATTTTTTCCAAAACCACCTTGGCTAGGCTTATATCAAGAAATAGCTCTTCTGCGATACTGGAAAACCAAAGTATTACCTGCCTACATCAAATTAGTTGCATGTCAGATATTCAGCTTCTAACACTGGTGAATTTGTTGCAGCTAGCAAGTAGCATTGTTTAGATATGGTTCTTAAATTCCTTCTATAGAAAAAGAGAACTCCATATGTGTGTGAGCTACCCACTGCTAAGTAAAGCAGATTGAAAAAAGAAACCTGCTAAAACTTTGTGTATTATATATTTTATGTACTTGACTAAGGGGCAAAAAATAGCTGTTATTGGAAGTGCTTGTCTTTTTATGACCGTCTGTACAGGTGCATGGAAAAATGAAGTGAAGAGAAGGAAGAAAAGGAGGGACAAAATAAAAAGCTGAAAAAAACAACATGGTAAAAGACCTGACAAGAAGACCAAAATTAATTCAAGAACCAACAAGGACCCGATGAAAGTGCTATGGTGCATTTTTTACTCTTAAAGAATTGCCACAGCTCTTTATAATTATTCTATCTCATACTATAGTGGCTGTGGAGGTAGACTTAACAAAAGGTGTACCATTAACAAAACTAAAATATGTGTGGCCTTTGTTCATTACGATCAGTTTTTACTCTTAAGAATATGTTGACCCATGTGCTAGATTTCTTCCTTCTCTGCTTTGAAAAGTACTATGGGGTTGTTAGATTCCTTCTAAGCAACCTCTTACAGGGCCAAAAGAGATATATTGCATTGGGATAATTGGAAGAATTTCTTTACTGTCTAATGAAATACAGTATTCCGCATTCTTCCACTTCATTATCAGCACTGAGTTGCTTCAGCTTTGAAATGAGAATTTATTACATTCCAGCCTAAAGATGAGCACTATGTTGGCACATAAAGGAAAAACTATCAACATACACCTTTTTTTCACGTGCTTTTTGAATAGTCCCTCCACAATTTTAAAACCAGGGAACTTTCTTCCTCCCTGCTAAGGCAGCTGCTGTAAAGCCCCTTTTTCAACAGCACTGAGAACACAGCAGGTCTTTAAAGGGATTCTGAAATATGTCTGTGGAAACATTTTCCCTCCATTTAAACACCTTAAAGGTAACAGGGAGAGGTCTGTAGTTTATACACCCAATAAAAGCAAGAAATATCTAATATTGGGGACATAACTAAAAAGTAATAGTTACGAATTATCAAATACTCAAACACATGCCATCAACATGTATTTAGCCAAATATGTGTTCTCAAGATAAAACTTCAGAGAAGGTAAAACTTCAGGCTCTTGCAGACTTGTGAATCTAAGCTTGAAATCCTCTGTGTTAAAAATGTATGGAGGGTGATTGCACTATTCCAGTTTTACACAGATGAAACTTCATTGATTTTTGGCATGAAAGTAGAGTATTGTAGCAATAAATCAGACCTCTGCAATTCCTACAGGTCTAACACAATGTTTTTTCTTATGTAACTTATGCAAAATAAAAGAAAAGAAAAAAAAAAACAAAAGAAAAAAGCCCAAACAAATGAAATCTAAAACCAGAAAACAACACCAAACAACAAACATTCCCCCACCCCAAACCCCACTAGAAACACCAAAAACTAGAAAAGGCTTTGCAAAAAAAAAAAGAAAAAACCTAGTATTTATTTCATACAACATACTGATTTTAAAATATATCTCTTGAACACACTATGAAAGTGGAAAAGAAATAGAAGTTGTACTTATTTTGTAGTGACCTGAATTTAGCATCAGATGTTAAAATCAAGACATGAAATTTTGGTAGAGAGATAAAAGTCAGAACAGAGACCTGACCACATGCCGGATGATATTAGTGGCAGATGTGATCATCAGAAGTGTGATGGCATTTCCTCTGAATAGGCGAATGTACTTTTCAAACTTTGATGTTAACATGATTAGCAATGAAAGTATGCTTTGTTCCTTTGCCTTCACATGGTCTCAATATTGGCAGTTATCGTTTACTTGTATTTTTAAATCAAATATTATCCTGCCCTGTATTCATGTGCAGATGCTTTGCACAATGCTGCTTTTTCTGTTGGACCTAAAAGAAAACTGTGAACCAGTGTACTGAACAGGGGCTAAATATTTTATTTTTCCCTTTTACTCAACCCAAGTATTTCTATTTTCTAGTTTTCTACTGGAAGTCCCAGTACCATGCTTTCCACTTCACACCAATATCCCAACTAGTTTGTCCATTGCCCCCAGACAGTCATTAATTGACTGCAAACATAACTTTATTGCAAAATGACTGCAGCTTTATTAAGCAACAGGATTTACACGCAATAACAAAATCAATATAACATTAATATATCACATAATTAAGTAAGATTCTTACAAGCTCTGCCTGTAGCCTGAAATGCATACAACATCGTTGTAACCAGTGATAGCAGTTGTCCAAAGAAGACACAAATCCTGACTTCTAATGTGGGAAAGTACATATCCTCTCTTGATTGAAGGAAAAATGTTTATTCCACACACATCCTCATCAGCCACCTAAAAATTCTCATTTATCCATCTTAAAAGATAATAGTTGCGTAACAATGTTGTCACTGAAGTTACAATCGCAAGGTATGTTCCTGAGAACATATTGGGATTGACTCTTTCATTCAAACTCCTACGAGTACACCTGGAAGTCAGTGATGCTTTCTGTATTTGACATGTTATTTGCGTGACTAAAGATGGCACACTCAACAAAATACATAAAATGTTAAGTCTTGAACATTAGAACACCAGTGAATGTCTTTCAGCTGCTGCAATAAATCTAAGTGCACTTTACAAAGTTCTGTGAACCTGAAATAGTTTACTAGGTCCATGAACTCTATCTGTACATGAATGAACGACACTTGAGACAACAGAATCTATTCAAATTGCATCTCTCAAGGGCAGAAATGTGCTTGAACACATAACTTTCCAAAAACTTGCACAAGTAGTCTCTGAAGTTCTTCTATGCCTTCTTTGGCTAATTTTTTTTAAGATTTTTTTCTTTTTTGGTTAAAAAGCCAAAATATTGATTATTCTTACACAGTGGAGACATGCCAACCTGGAAAGCCATGTCTGCACTGCCCTAATGGAATTTGGTTCTGTTGGCAACCCTGAGGTCAAATTCCCTAACCCAATTCCCTTACTGCTTCCATCTACTTGTGAAATGTTCTCTGGGGCATGGTAGGCATGTTGTCACTTGAACAGGGAAATGGGTGGGAGAGAACAATGGAAATATCCATCACCTCTAGCAAATTCCCCCATAAAGACTCAATACCTGTGCTCTGTAGTGCCTCTCCTGAAGAGTCTAAGCCTGCCTACCCCTTTCTTACATGACTTTGTAGTATAAGATCATAAGACCTTCATCTCATGACCCTATTTCTCCCTTCTGCACATAGAGTGTATCTCTTCAAAAAGACATGGCACGCGTAGGCCTCTTATTCCTAAGGATGGTAACCAAGCAAAAGGCAGAATGCTATGTCTAAGAAATCATCAGATCAGGAGAAAATCTGGACAGAGTTGTTTAGAAGTATGGTCTGGGAAAGTCAGATGCAGCAATTCCAATTATACAGAGAGCAGTGACAATTTGGATCAAGTCAACTTAATGCAGAGAGGAAAGCAATGATACATTAAGAAAAGCTGATGGAGCTTTACAAGCCAAAAGCCGTAACTCTGCTTGAAAGTGGGCTATGTATAAGGAGGTCCGTCATAAAAGACTACTGTACAGCTTGTTCTATTCTTAGAATGGAAGATAGGAAGACAGATCTCCAAACTAGCAACCAAAACACAGAAGAGAAAATTGGGATAGGAAACTATATGTCCTGAAGAAGGATACTTTCAGACAGACGCGCAGAAAAACATCTGCCGTGCACATGAGCCTATGAGTGACCTCTTCCTACATTTGCTTTGTAGAGACTTCCAACCCAGCAAGGCAACCCCTTCAGCTTCTGTGGAATCACTACCTATGGGGAGTGAGAACTATCCCAAAGATAATCACTGCCCAGCACCATGCTTCCAGGCTGGCAATCTCTTCCTTCATTCACAAGTTATTCTTCCTCCACATGTCAGTGAGCACTATTCACAAGCCAGAGATGAGTTATTCTCTCACACTGTGTAGGATCGAGTTCCACTACACTTATAGACATTTGAAAAATCCATATGGGGACATTCAGACCATTCTTCTACACCAGACGAGGAGGAACAGTTGTCTTGTGCTGGTTCCCTACACCACAAACTCCATTTCAGAACTTTCAGTGAAAATTCCTCAACATCCCTAAAAAAGCAAGATAATCAAATCTTTAAGGAAAATCCCAAGACAGCATTTCATTTTGTAGAAGAGGCAGAGGGAAGGATGGAGATTACTTTCAGGACAGACTTCACGCAGTTTCCCCATCACTCAGAGAGACTCTTGATTTTCACACAGTGCATTTACATAACTAGTCCTATCCCTGCTGCCTGAACATGAAGATGAACATGGATGTGAGCCCAGAATTCCCTCTGGCAGAGAACTGTGTATTATCAAACACAACAAAAAAATAACCAGATCAAGAACTGTATCCCAGGGGAATCTCACAATCTTATTCACTCTGGACACTTTCTTATGAACAACTGGGCAAACAGCCCAAAGCCTGATCTGGTTAGAATTGCACATCAGGTTTATACATTTGACAACAATAAAATATTTTTGTACTTTCCAACATGTGTTTGTTCTCTGGGCTTGAGGTCCTTTGGGACTGCCCTTAGCCCTACTGCTGTTTTCCTTGTCTTCCCTATGGGATCTGCATGCACATGCTCTGATCCTGGGAGATAAGAACCTCTGCACATTCAGGTACGGACTAATGGTCTCACACAGAAGAGCTGGGAGTCTCAAATCCCATTCCAGTGAAAGGTTTGAAAGAGATGACTGTCACACTGGAAAGAAGTTCTCCCTGGCATCAGGGACATGAGAGACTGGACTTCTTCTGACTAGGAGATGCACAGCCAGCATTTTTCTGACATCCTTTGAAACAAGTATAAGGAGCAGCTTCTATTAGGCAAAACATGTATTTCTCTGCATGGATCAAGACTAGCAGAAGACTGGCCAGGATGACAGGCTGTAATGTTTGTAGTGATGGTTTGGGAGCAGCTTCTCCCAAAGTTCAGAAAAATGACATCCTCATACCCTCAATAGAGTTGAGGAGTATGTTTTCTGATGTAAAGGGATGAATTAGGCTTGTAGTAATTAAATTATTATTGGAATAATTTAATTTTCTTCCTTGTATAAGGAATGTTTTCAGGGAGACTATAAGCAGGCAGACATGAAGTCTGGTATACAGGACAATGACCAGGCTGTCTGCTGACAGCAGCCTGTTCTTAGAGCAACCAAGGCTGTCTGCTGACAGCAGCCTGTTCTTAGAGCAACCAAGGGAAAAACCTCCTACCTGTTGAGACAATACAGAGGAAGAACAGAGAATATTATTTGAAAGGGAGGATGAAGAAAGAGAGAGCAAAAATAAAAGTTCTGAAGCCAGGAAAAGACCCTGAGAAAAGGTGATGAAGAATATCAATGAACACTTCCACAAACGGCCTTCAGCTACATCCATTTCAGGAGCAATGACTGAAGACACATCCATGGTCAACAAGCCAAAAGCTATGAGTGCTTTGTGTCAGGAGAGACTGAGCAGATTGTGGTTCCAAAGATGAAAGCCACTTGCAAATGAAGAACCCTTGCGTTGTAATATTGGTGATTGTACCTGAGACTCAAAATATAGCTGCACTGTGGGCATGATATCATGTATTATCAAAGGGTGCTTTCCATGGAGATATGCCAAAACAGAATCAGTTTCTCAAATTTGTAAGAGGCTGTCAAAAAAATGTAGAAAGTCTCAAGTACCATAAGCCAAATACTGGGGAAAGGGCGGGGAGCGGGGTGCAAAACCCACAGCCCAGTGGGACCAAGAATATGCACACATCACTTATCACAGAAAAACAATCTACTTACCACAGAAAAACAATCTAGAAGGACAAGTTTGTTGATGGGAACAGAACTTTGGTTATGCTTCTCTGATCTTCCATATACTTTACATAAATTGGTAAAGGAAGGCCTAGGCAGACTGTAGAACTTATCCTGCTTGGGAAAGCCATGTGTTTGGTCATTTCAAGGAGCCCAACAACTTAGCTTTCTTAGTGTTCACACTTCTTCTGTGAACATCCTCATACCCAGATAGCAGCCACACAAAATGTAAGGCAAGATCAGACTTTGTTAGTTTCCTGGTGGATTTACCACAGATTACCAGAAATATACAAATTTCCTGTGTTCACAGTAAATCATCTCCTTTTACCTCTTGTCCACATGTAATCACTTAAGATTCATAGAGCAGCCCTTATGAGCAAGGTCTGGGGAAATAATTTCTTCACTCTAACGTACACATGCACACATATACAATAGTAGAAGGTCATATAAATTTAAAAGAAAAGTGAACATGAATTGGTTTCCGCTTCCTCCTCTGTTATATTGCTTTCATTTCTTGTAAAGTTAGTAAGAAGATCACTACAGAGAAAATGTAACTTGAGAAGGAATTTATATGTTCCCTCAAGTTATTCCTCTCCAAAGGGAGATGCTGAATTAAAGCATCACTATTCCCTTAAGGTTCTGGAAAGTGAGCTATGGGAGACACACAGGTTGTACACCTCCATATCCCATTGCCCTCAAAAGATATTAATCTCTTCTGTTAGCACACTAGTCTGTATTTTAATTCTATCACAGGCACCATCACCACCCTTCTCTTCCTTGTATCCCACTCTCTTTTTTCAAACTGACACTGTTTTGTTCTTAAAAACTCCTTCTAGTAAAATCTTTGTGCTCTGTGGCATTTATCAGTATTATTTAATTTAGATTCTCAAACAGCTTCTGAACTGCTGAAGTGCAGAGAAGCAGTGAAGTATTTTTGTTACATCCATCCTCACAAGTCTCCTGCTCACTCACACAACCTAAACCATGCCTCCTGCCTCAGATGAAGATTCTTCATTTTCCCTCTTCTTCTCTGTGTATAGGAGAACCATATATCCAGATATAGGTATCATAATCTCACTTTGCAAAACAGTATTTTTAAGTTTTAACATGTTTTTTAAATCTAATTTTCCAATTTTTAAATTATCTTATTTGACATATGGTTTTACATGTGAAGTTTTAGATTATTTATCCTGTTATACAAAAACTTAAAAGATTTTCCTGGTGTTTTTAGAAATTTGTTCATTAAAAAAAAAAAATCAACCTGTTTACAAAGCATTTTTTCCAAATACTGCAACATTTTGTAGGTTAGATTGTTTCTCTAAATAAACAATATGTTTTCCAAAATGAAGAGACCAAAAGCATGTTCTCATCATTTTTTAACCACCGAAATACATGGAGTAATTTTAAAATATTTTTTAAGTAAAAAAAAAAAAACCAAAAAAAAAAAAAAAAACAAAATTTGATCTTAAGGCCTTTCTTACATTTGTAACCCTTTTTAGCGCAAGACGCTCTGATGGTTCAAGTAAGAATAAGCATGATCTGTAAATATCATATTGCTTTCACTCACATAGCTAAGTATGAATTTCTGTGCGTAAATTCAGATATGAGTCAAAATGTTTCCACTGACAACATGGGAGTTGATGACACTGTGATGAATATATAATGAGGCTGTGGATGCAGTTTAACGGCACCAGTTCTGGCTCCACCACTCACCTGCAGTCCTTGCAAATCTTTGAAGCACCCTGTTACACCTGAGTCTCTGGCTCCAGTTCTCATTTCTGTTATAAACAAAGTAGGTAATGGGGGGGAACCACTTCTCTACCCCTGTCCTTCCTCAGTATCAGAGAGGCAGTGTTCCTTTGTTATAATCTGTGTAGATCTCATCTAGTACAATTTACCTGTTCTAGGACAGGAGCTTTCTGCTATGTTATACATAGAGCCATTTTTAAGAGGATTCCAGGTACTGCTCTTTGCAAGGCACAGAAAAATAATAATCACTTCCCCTGGGACTGTGAATCTGAGCTGTTTGCTCTTTGATTGCCTACAAAAAAGGTAAAACGTGTATATTTGAGCAAAGTGTTACTATCATAGTAGAACCAAAGCTAATGGATGAGAATTAAAGAAAGAGAGAAAACACGCCTTTGTGTAATGGTCTTTATCTCACCCTCTGCTGTGAAACAGCTGGTAAAAGATCCTATGAAGTGCAGTGTGGTAAAAGAGAACACTGATCTGATCTGTTTACACAACTTACATGTTCTCACCGTTGCTTGCAGTTAAAGTATGGATTTTCTTGAAATCAAGCTTATCAGATACATTTTAAGTGTTTCCTGTATGCAAATTCAGTGGGCCTGAATATAGAAATTTCACTTGCCCGTGAATTTTTCATGTTGCATATACTTAGAAAATTTAATCTTGGAGGTTCATTACTAGAACAGTTTTATTACTTCTGCCACTGTATTGTTATCAGACCAGCAACATCCTGAATTTGAGTAAAGGAGATGGTTGTTGGTTTGCTGATGTTCTTCTTGTTTTGTTTTTTTTTTTCTTTCATTTTGCAGCACCTGAAAGTAATAGATGGAGGCGTCCCCTTCACAATCATACTAAGAGTGCAAATAGTTATTTCTAATACCACAGTTCCCACATTATACTAAATGGGTCTTCATTCCTGTAACTGTTGTGAGGTGAATTGTTAATATGTGATTTTCAATAATGATGGTACTAGGCAAATGCCACTGTATCAGAGGGATCAGCCCAAAGTCAAAAATGAAGTTTACAAGGATTGAGATGAAAGAAATCAATACAAATAACGAGAGGGCAGTGCAACAAGGCTCTGTAGTGGTGGACTTGCTAACCCTAAACCCTTCCACCTGAATTCTAACAAGTAAATCAAAGAGCTTGTATCTGGATCAAGGCACTTTCCAGCTTTGCTTTAGTGACAGGGGAATGGGCATTACCCAGAAGCTGCAGGGTGATGTTCAGAGGCAGCTAACAAACCACCAGTTCAGCTTTTCTTTTCCACAGGGCAAGCACTCTAAATGCTCCTCCTCCCCTTAACTTGCTGAAACTTGCAGCTGTGATTCACAACCTGACCAACAGTGATAGATAACAAACCACTGACCTTGAGGGCGGCTTTGTGTGTCAGCCTTCTTACTGCGTTGAGTCACCGCACTCCTCATGTGTGTTATTTTAAGTAGCACATTTATCAGCCAGTACCAAACAGAATATGTGGCCATGTGTATTTTATTAGTAAGTTTTGAGTATTAAAAAAAAAAAAAAAAAGGAGAAAGGGAGAGAAAAAAAATCCACTTTATTTCAAAAAAGGCTTGAAGGCTCCTACGCACTTTAAAAACCTCCTTATTTTCAGTTACAACATAAGGAATCTATATGGATGCTAATACGTTTGCATTTGTAGCTTTTCCAGACTTTTTTCTTTTCCAGCACACTGCAGTATAGCAATGTCAGAAATATACCATTCCCCATAACAGGACACATCTGTGGTGAATCTGCACAGAAGCAATTAATTTCCTTGTGGTATTTTTACACTGGGGGCTTAATGCAAGTCCCCGTTATACAAACAAAAAGCTCTAGACAGCTCCTGCTGCCTGATAAAAAAAAATAAAAAATAAATAAAGTAAATCAGATTGAGAAGGGCTGTTTGGCCTAGGACTGCTACAGGCAATGACTTGTAATGAGGCATCCCAACACTAATTATGAAGCTTATTAAAGAGAATTGTCTAAGTTGTACTAAAATGCATGCTATAATCACATTAAGGGAAGCATGCATACTGAATTGGGGTCCTCCGGTTTCTTCCCTTAGAGAAGTAGACCCAATATTTAATGAAGCCAATTTGGGTCTCTGTTTAAAGCAGCAATATTATTGTGCTTGGCAGACTGGTCAAGACAAATTTGATGGAGAAGCAGGTGAGAATCCCAGCAGCTAGGTGATAATTCACACATCATAGCCTTCACAACTAACTAACATCTGCAGGCAAGTGGGCCAAGAAACTGTCAAAAACAAATACTTCCAATCCAGGATTTTATTATTAAACTTCTCCCAAATCTTCATTATGGTTGAAAAGGCAATATTTCAGTGTACTGTTTCAGAAAAGGGAAAAAAAAAAAAAAAGAAAGATTAATAAAGATGTTAGAAGGCTGAACTGCTGTGAGATTTGTTTAATTATTCCCCACAGTACTGCCCCAGCAATCTGCTGACATTTAGCCCCGACCTTGCAAATCCTCAGTAAATATTAATATATCAACTCAAACAGGGACCGTTGTTTTATTGGTTCACGGAGCTCAGAGAGATTCGCCACAGCAGTGAAAAATAATGTGCAGAACTGAGGAAGAACGGCTCCTTTGATATCACCTTCTGCTGCACACATGTGCTGGGAGCATCAACAAAATGGAAATTCTGTTACTTTGCCACAGCTGTAGAGTGACACTTCAGATGCCTTTGCTTGCCTTTGTACAGCCTGCTGGAATAATCCCAAAACCACAGTGGCAAGAGATTAGAAAACACACACACGCACGCGCGCGCACATACACACACACACAGAGGAAGAGAGGGAGAGACAGAGAAAGAAAGCAAGATCACATTTTATTAACTGACACAGTGGATATTTTAATAATAGTGAGCTCCCATCTTAAAACCTAAAAAGCTTTGCCCAGAACAATGAGTGCACTAATGAGAGCCAACGAGAGCTAAGCGCAATCTACTGGAATCTGTTTACTGCTGCGACTTTGCTGTTTTCCTCTGTGAGTGCCACATAAACTTCTTTTTTCTCCAAACAGTTGCCCCTATTGACTGCTTCCGAATGTATTTTATGTGCCTACCAGTCCTCACAAATCCTGACAAAACATCCCCAATTTATTTTCTCCCTTTTATTTGCTTGCCTCAAATGTAAATCTACATTATTAAAATATCTTCTCATAACTACACTGCTATTACTAATAGGCAAGTGTTTGATGTGGGTCAATACTGCATCCAAAATTCTTGGGTTTAGGGGAAAGGGCTGCTGTGCAACATTTGGCATTCAGATGTATTGAGCTGCAGAGTTAATGCGTGATTAATTTTATTCATAAAAATGTTAATCACTTCATTGTGAGATCTTTTTAACATTCTGTGCACTGAACACCTTTTAACTTCTTTTTCACACAAGCTTACAAATGTATTTAATATTTTCAAACATTCTGTTATTACCAATAACACTGGTAATTAAACATACATTTAAAATGTAATAAAAAGCTGGCAAGGAGCGCCACGGCACCAAACACAAATGGAAGCCCGTACCCGTTGCCTCCCCCATAACCCTCTCCCCCTTTGCAGCAACTGACCAGTTTCTTTAATGTGCACTTGTTTGCGGAGTCCTGGAGGCATTTTTTTCAACACTCATTGACACAGCCGACTACCACAAAAATAATGCCACCCTGTAGCATGCTGTAGATGGTGCTAAAAACACTTCTGTTCTCAGGGAGGTGAGGTTCACAGCGCTGGGCACATCGTGGCAGGTTGGCGGTTCCAGGGGGGCTGTTTTGGGTTGGGATGGAGGCCTTTTTCTGAGACAAGCACTCGAGCCTCATCTGAGAGTGGTGTCAGGCATTGGTGGGTGTGCCGACTGCACTCACTGACTTCTTGTTTCCAGCTGGGCAAGGCTATTGTGAGCGTATTCAGCCAATGCACTCATGAAACTGGATAAATGGATTAGTGGATCAGAGACACCATCGGCATCTTCAAAAGGAAAACAGCAGCCTGCAAAAAGACTGACATTTGTGTACTGGGGCAGAGGGTGTGTGAATGCTCTGCCTCCTCCAAAGGGACAAGACAGTGATAAACTTTCCACACTGACCACCTCACTTTGTGCTACAATTGACCAACAAAATAAATGGATTGCTTCATTGTTTTTGAACGGTAGGCAACACAGGGAAAGCGCTACTTGTGCAGCAACAAAAGACAATGTATTGTGTGGGGCCAACAGCTCAAAATAAAACCTTTAATTATCTACAGGTCAGCCATAAATCTGGAATAAAAATAAATGTTACTTTTCAAACTTGCCTTTAATTCTGCATGGAGTTTACGCTGGCATTTTCTGTTCTCTCAGGAGAGGCACTACCAGGACTTGGTGTGTGCCCTGCTTTTGCATTTTTGCATTAGCTTGACTCCCAAGGAGCATGTTGGGAAAAAAGTTTGGCTATCAGACAAGAAGGATGTCTGTAATGCTAATTAAAGTAAGTAAAAACAGATAAAAGATGCATTCTTTTTTCCACCATTTTTAACAAACACCCATGCATATATTCTCTTCACATACACGAGGGAAGCCAAAACTAATATTAATAATGGTGACGGGACCAGAGTAAATTAATTCCTCACAGAAGTACATTGTTTAGTTTTAAGAGCTCATATTTTTGAAGTCTTAAATTTTGAATACCTATTTCTATGGGGTTTTCAGTCTCCTGGTACTTTGCAGCGATTCCTGTCCACATGGCTGGTTTTACGGGCAAGCTATGAACGGCGCTGCATGGGGGCACCGCACAACGGGGAACACCAACCTCGCCAGGAGCCATTTCTGTAACTTTTCTCTGGAAAACATGCCACGCAGGCCATGTTTATGACATGTTCCAGTGTTTTACTTGATTTGTTAAGTCCCAGGTAGGATTTATTGCTTCAACATAAAACTTGGCAGCTTGAAGCCTGGAATCAGGCCCCAAGTCCCTGCTCACCGCAGCCCCCATGGAGCCAGTGGTGGGCAGAAGCCCTGCCTGCCACTTCCGTGGCCCTTCCCGGATGGCTCCATATCTGCCTCCTGCTTTCAGCAGGCCAACAAGGACTTGTCCCCAGCCAGTTGAGGCCACAGCCACCTGATCCATGACAGGCAGCTGGGTTTTGGAGCCTGTGGGTGACACGTGGGCTCCATCCACCAGCAATCCTGCAGGGAGGTGGATAGCTCCAAATGCGGATCACGAAGATGTCAAGGGCCTCATTCCCAAACTGAGCTGGGAGGAAGGAGGACGTGTGCCATGGCCAATGTTTTGAGGATCCCTTCTTGCAGAGCACTTATTACTCATCAGCCCTTCCCCTGCGTTGCTTGTATGCTGACACGACAGCCTGCCTCTGCCAGCCATGCCTCCACCAGCCCCAACCGTTCTTTACACCTCACCTTTTAAGGGTATTTGGGAATGAAAAAAGGAAAAATACAAAAGAAATAATAAAAATAACCCAACAACATTGAAGAGCTACCTCTCCTGCCCTCCCCAGCCTCCTTTCCCCCGCCAATGAGCACTCTTTGTAATGGTCTCATCTACAAGGACGATTGAAACTTTATAGTGCATGATTCATCGTGCAGGGCTGCGCTCAGAGCCGCGGTGCGTATTACATTAATCAGTGTCAGGCCACTAAAACAGAGATATGAATATGAATTCTCCATATTGCAGGGGAGATAAATGTGCTTGTGAATAATTGATCGGTGCCCATGAAAAAAAAAAAAGAGAGAAAAAAAGAATATAAAAGAAAAGGCGGGGGTGTGGGAGAAAGAGGGGAGAAAGAGGAAAACATGGTCATACAATGAAAGAAGCTCCCGGGAGAGGCAAGGAACCCCACAGTGAGGGCTGGGGCCAATGCAGGGCTCCTGGTTGGGCCCAGCAGGAGTGATCCCCCCCTCCCCAGCCCAGCTCCTGTTGGCTCCAGGGTAGCACAAGTTGTGGAGGAGCTGGGGTGACAGAAACCCAGCTAGAGCAACAAGAAGGGATGACAGGAGCCAGCAACAGCATCACTCATAGGAACGAGCCTGTTCAAGCACACACACCCCCTACTAATTTTCTTGTTCGCTTTCTCTGGGGGTACTTTTTTCTCTTTCCCTTGGTAAAAATAGACTTATTTTTTTGGAATAAAATGGAAAAAGAATAAAAAATGAGGCCTGCATACCAATGAGCACGTTTCATAACTACGTCTCTGTGACAAAGCCAAATCCCCGTGAAGCTTTCAGTGCATTCTGGCAACTGCTAATTTCAGAGTTTGCTTGAACTCGAGATTATATCAACTTTCCAGTGTTCTTTCTGCAGAGATTTCTGCCATTCCTCTGTTAATGCTAAGTAAATAATAACAGGAGCAAGACAGGGAGGCAGTTTTTACTGCGGGAGGATGGAGGATTATGCAAACATGTATGAAAAATGTTTTCTGCCACTCTCTTAAATAGCATGAAAATGTATCTTGGGCAGTCGGTTGTTGCTCTAAAAGAAGTATTGCTCGATGTAGCTCCCATCCGATTCAAAGCAAATTTCCCTATTGACTTTATTTATCAGGTTCGGGTACTGCCATTGCTTAAAAAAAAAAAAAAAAAAAAAAAAAGTAGAAAACTAGGACTTTCCAATTACTCTTATCAGCTCGAAGCATTCCCAATTAAGGCAAATCGTTCAGCTTAAGCTTCCCCTTTATTATTCTCCAAAGGCTCTGGTATTTGCTGGTATACATCTGCCAGGGTGGGTCTCGATGAAAACGGAAAATATGACAGAAAAACTACAAATTATTTTCCTGCCAGGATGACGCAAGCGATCATTCCTAGCACTGCTCACGTGCCGAGAGAAACCGAGGAAATATGGAAGTCCCCCGCTCCTTTCCAAAACCGGCGAGAGGGGCGCATCCCGCCCGGCCACCGGCCCCGGCCCCGCAGCCCACGGCGCACCGACAGCCCCCGAGGGAGGGCTGCGTGACACAGAGCAACGCCCGCTCCAGCTGAAACCTCCTCCGGGAGAAATGGCCACCTCGGGGGGAAGTGACAGCCTTCGGGGCTGCTGGGCACCCGACGCGCACCCATATGCGGTCTGTTCTCGCTTCCCAGATGGCCTCGCTGCCTTTCGGCTTTGCCTCTTCTGAGGGGGAGACACTTTGCGCTCCTGCCCAAAAAGTTTGGAAGTGGCGCAAGCACCTTCCAAGCACTCAGCTGCGGTTCCGGGCGCTTCTCGAGCCGACCCGCGGCTTCGTCTGCCGCAAGGAGCCGGGAGCCTCATCCCGTTACCGGTCGCCGAGGGGAACGGTGGTAGAGAGTGCGGGGCTTCTTTCACCCCCGCCGTAACCCCCGCAGCTGGCTGGAGAGGGGGAAGCATCACAACTGCTGGTGGTGATGGGGGGAAGGAGGGTGGGGAATTCAAGCAAGCAGATTAATAATAATAATAAGGATAATAATAAATAATAATAATAAATAATAATAATGTAACGTTTCGAAGCAAAGCCTGATCTAGAGATGCTGAGGCTTCTAACGGCATAAAACTGCCAGCCAGATAGCTAGTGGGAATTATCACTCTCCAGAGGGTAGTTAGACCTGGAAGCACGCTCCGGAGGATGCTGCTGGGTTTCTGTCTGACCTAAAGTCGGGCAGCCCCCCCCTCAGAGGTATCTCCCGCTCCGGCTGAGCAGAGCCCCCAGCCATGGGATGGCGCAGCCCGCAGCCCACAGAGGGCGCTGTGAGCCTGCCCAAAGCAGGCCAGCGCCCCGCCGCTCAGCCCTGATCGGAACCGCTCGGCTCCGCTCGGAACCGTTCGGCTCTGCTCGGCGCGGGCCGTCGCCGGCGGACAGGGAGCGGTAGTGCGCGCACACCCGAGCAGACGCACCCGCGCACAGGCACACTTCTGCGCTCTTCGCAGCCGAAGTCCCTTCTGACGTTAATAGGCCGCAAAGTAATCCACTCTCCTCTCCGCCCCAACCGACTTGGCACCGCTGCGTCTGCCCCGCCTGACAGAGCATCACTGCGCGCTTTTTGTGCGCCGTCTCCTCTGCAGAACCGTGCACGAGGACAGGGGCTGGGACCGACGGGTTGCTATGCTGGCTGTGCCGCCCGTCAGGAGTTTGGGAGCCGGGCCTGAGGGGAGCCATGCTGCAGCCATGTCCCTTGGATTGGCAGGAAAGAGAAAGCAACTCCATCAGGTTCACACCAGTGCTGTTTGACTTCACTGGCGTGAAGTCTTTTTTGTTCACCACCACCACTTTTTTTTCTATCATTAAAAAAAAAAAAAAAACACCCAACCAACCAAAATGTCTTCCCTCTCCTCACTGAAAGCTAAGTTACTATGGTTTGGTTAAAACTGTAAGACGCCCTTTTGTTGGAACCGTTACCAAGGCGGGACCGCCCGTGATTTAGGAAAAACAAACCAACTGAAGCCAGAAAACAAACGAATTGGTGCTACGCTGGGAGCCACAGGATGTCTAAATGAGTCTCTTCTCAGAGACAGCACTTCAGATATCCCGCACAAAATCTATTTCGCCTGATCTGTTTCTCTGATCCATTTGGAAAACGCCAAAAGTAGACGCCTACCGCCTTCACTACTTTGTCAACAGATCTCTAAGAGATAGTTCACCGAGACCCCTCTTTGCCTGCCATGATTTTGCAGCTAAATCAAGATCAATGTTCTGATCTGTGACAAGAGTTTTATTAACATTCTTTTTGAAAATCTCATCTTGCTTCCTACAAGTCCTGGTTTGAGGTTGGTTCAGTTTGGATAGGGCGTCACTACATTATTTCTTAATGACTTTCCCAGCTGCTTCTTTCCATTTTCCACCATCAGCAACCATCTGGTATCTTATTAGCACCTCAATGCTCATTTAGTGTTCTCATTTAGGAGAAAAAAGAAGTAAACACTCAAAATATTACACATTTTAACGGACCGTCTTTGGAAGATTAATGCCTTTATAAACCGATAGATCGTCTCTCTCAGTCTCTGTTTAACCAACAGGATCGGGATATCAGAACTTTCTTCTGGGAAGTGCGAGAGCTGCCATGGGGGGTTCTGTTGTTGTTGTTGTTTGTGTTTGTTTGGGTTGTTGTTTTTTTTCCTGCTAAGATTGTGCTTAATCTCATAGGGAAAAATCTTTCGCAGTCATATTTCCTCTGTATTTATTTAAATGTAAATCGTCACAAAGAATTCTTTTTCCTAAGCTATCAATTTTTTTCCCCGGCTTCCAGCTCAATGTATCCCAAAGCGTTAAGGCTTTTGATCCAATTTAGGAACAGGTTTGGACAGCAAAGTTATACACTTGGGAGCAGAGAGAAAACTCGTCCCTCTCACTTTCATGAATGTATTTTATAACAAAAAGGGATGTCAGATCCATAAATGGATACCACAGAACATGTCTGAAGCATCACAATTGAAAAAAATACTTTAATTTTACTATTCAAGAGCCAGCTTCACTCAGCTTCTGAAATTTACATGTATGAAAAGGGAATCTCACAGCTTGTTTCCTTAAAAATAGCTGCAAGAGTCGTTAAAACCTTGGATTTAGTATTTTAAGTTTCAGTTAACAAAAGGCAAAAAGATTACTTTTTATAAACAAATTATAAATGTTTGAATAGAGTTGTAATATATGTATAAGATCTGCAGCAACAGAATGCATATCTGAAGAGAGCTCATAATTTCATTTAGTTTATTAGACAAAAATATATGATTTAGACAAGTTTTGCTGACGTGTTATTTACAATCTGAAATCACTCTATATACAGAAAAAACACAAACACATGGGAACATTTACCAAACAAATAATCCAAGAATGGTTAGAATAACACGATCTGGAATGGTACAATGAAGAAGGGGATCCATCTACAGATTTGTGTAATCGCTTTTATAGATTTGCACCACCTTATTGCAAAAAGAGATTGATGGGAGTCGTTTATATCGTTTCCTTTTTTTCTTTTTTTTTTTTTTTTTTTGCTTTCTTTCTTTTTTTTTTTTTTTTTAACTGTCCTTAATTCCAGTCTCTGTAATATTTTTTTTCACCAAACCATTTAATCAAGCGGAAGGGAGAGCTGTTAAAATTCTCGGTGTTCCCTCTTGCTGAGCCAAAGAGCTGCAGGGGGGGAGGGAGGGAGGAAGGGAGAAAAGAAAAGAAAAAAAAAAAAAAAAGACGTAACAATCTTTCAGGAAAAAAAAAAAAAGAGAGAATCCTTTCCTATAATTGCCTGTCTATTGCTATAGCATCCTAGTATTAGTTAACTGCACAGAAATTGTCACTGGTGTAATTAACACAAGCTCTTTGAGGTCTGTTAAGTTTCAGAGAAGTTACAGGCTGGCTATGTACAATTGCAATTTAGCCTAACTTTGAAAAGATTACAGCAAGTTCTGCGTTGTTCTTATTGTCTGTATGCATTATTGAGGTGATGATTAGGTGTTAAAATTAGTCTTTATTATTCAAACACTCTGTTTCGCATAAGTAACATTCCTGCAGTGAAAACAAACAAACAAACTCACTTGTCACGAACAGGCTGGAAGGGCGATTTTAGCGGCTGAGGTGGGGATTCAGTTCTTGGTGCATTTTCTCTTTCTAGAAGGAGACAGAAGGGGGGAAAATGGGAGAGAAAAAAAAAAAAAAGAACTATTTTAGAATAAGAACAGTAAAAATCTGGACAGTGTGCAGAAAACACACCTCCCTTTCACCCTCTTGTTCAGACGTGTGTATGTATATGTATATATATGTATATGTATATGTATGTGTGTGTGCGTACAGCACTATCTTCTACTTCCAATATTTAAGAAGTACGTTAAGCTTTCCTTGCCGTATTTTTGAATGTCCTTGAAATTACTGGGAGATGAGGGTCAGGAAGAAGGAGGCAAGGAAAGCAAAACTCAAAGAATATGCTTCATGGCACTATGCCTGCACTCTCATCTTGCTTGATGAGCGTATACGGTGAGAATGTAATAGCCCATATGAAATGGGCTTAATGTGTGTGATCAACATTCTCCAGGAAAAGAAAGAAAAAAAGATATATATATAAAAATCAAAGCTAGGGTACACTGTCTGTTACTCCATTAAGAGAATCAGTTACACCAAGGCTGAATCTGACACTGTTCCTCAAGGAGAAGTTCATGTAAGTGTGTTGGGGGTGGAGGGAGAGGCGGATGCCTGGTGCGTCCATTACCTATGTGTTTGGGACTGGTCCTCTCTGAAGGTTTTTCACTGCTTAGGGCTCCCAAGGTTGCTGTTAAAACAGAAGATTGTTGCTGGGCCTGGAGGTGGTGATTGTGATGAGCAGCGTGGTGATGATTTACTCCCAAAAAGGACCTCACATTGAGCAGGGAACTCTGAGTGAGGAAAGCCCCATTTGTCCAGTTGTGAAATTTGCCAATCTGGCATGTATAAAGTCCATGGCTAGGGAGAAAAGCGGGGTGCTGGATCTGTGGAGAAGTGTGATTAACCTGGGGAGGAGGGGGTGGTGGGGGAGAAGATTTCAGGGCCCCATCAGGACTGGTTGCTGTCTCTGCCAAAGACCAAATCTTGGGTTTGCTGTGAGGTGGCATCTGTAAATTGTTCTGTCCCCCGGGACTGATGATTCGAGTGCTGTTGTCAGAGGCCTCCTTCACGATGGCCAGTGCGTCTTTGGGTTTCAGCCCTTCCGACCCCGACAGTGCCAAATCCTTCTCCTTTTCCAAGCGCTCCTCTTCACTGCTTTGTCTCAGGAGATCAGGCTTCTCCTCCTCTTCCTCGTTGCTCTGCTCCCCATCGTTCTCGTCGATTTTATCTATATCTATGCTCTCCAGGTCGATTTCCTCATCGTCTTCATTCTTCTCGGGGTCCCCCTCATTGTCACTCCCGAAGAGGTTTGCATCTTCTTGGTCCTTACTCCTGGAGCCCCAGGTCACCTTGTTCTCCTTCTTGAGCCGCCGACGGGCGTTGGCGAACCAGGTGGAGACCTGGGTGAGGGTCATCTTCGTGATGATGGCCAGCATGATCTTCTCGCCCTTGGTGGGGTACGGGTTCTTACGGTGCTCGTTGAGCCAGGCCTTGAGGGTGCTGGTGCTTTCCCGGGTGGCGTTTTTGGGCCGCCCCGGGTCGCCGTACTGGAACTGTCCATAGGGATAATAGCTGGGGGCAGTGTGAGCAGCAAAGGTAGCAGGGTGGACACCCGGATTGTCTTTCAGCTCGTACTGGGAGCCCTGCAACACATTCAGACAAGCGGAGAGGAAAAAGCACATCAATTATCTCGTTAACGTCTCTAACAGACCTGAATAGGATACTCCGGGAGCCGGAATACGCCTTGGAGCGGTGCAAAAGGTTTTCCCAGGCAAATTTGGCCCTCTCCGCTCCAGGCTCTTCACGTTTAGATCAGACAGGGGTATTCCCAAATGGTCTCCCCCCACCGCTTCTCTCAGTGAAAGGAAAAGAGAGGGGCTAAGCTGGGCTCTGCCAGGCATTATGCGTATTTTCTCCGCAAACCAAATAAAATCAAACTATGGAAAGACAGCAACTCCACATTCGCCTCGGCTAGACAGTTTATTGTGCCCTCGGAATTATCATGCTGAGAAAGCAGGTATTGCACCCCAGTTACAAACTACTGCCCGCGCACAGCGTCGCATTTGTCTGAAAAAATATCCCAGAGGATAATACAGATGCACGCAGAGCGTTCTTCTTTGGCCCCAGATCTGCCTTTAAAAGGAGTTGGCGTGAGGCGAGCCTGGGGATATGAATGCGCAACTTCAGGACGAAGGCACTTATAATGTAAGAGATTTTCCACACACAGGCCAACTCCCACCTAACCCTCCCCTCTCCAAATCATACTATAAGACTCTGGTGTAAAACATTAACTTCTAACTCTTAGAAAAGCCTTTAAACTCTGGAATGAAAACTGACCCACGCGTTTTAGAATATGGATATGCAGACACTTAATCTCCGAAGTTTTACTTTGATCTGGGCAGAGCAAACACAAATTGTTTACAGGCATTTAGAGACGGTGATTTATTTGCAATCAATATTCTTTTTATCCTCAGTAGTAAAACACAGCAAGTCAAATTATCCCATCAGGTGTTTTGGTAAATAACATTTTATCTTTCTAGCAACCTCATTAGGCCTCATTATTACCGCAAATTGTCCATATATTAACTTAATATTTTAGCAGTTAAATTACAAATTCTCAGAATTGTAGAATTTATTTCAAAATATCATCGTCATGGCAAATCAGTGTGGTAAAATACCAGGAGACTTTGCAGGTAGGAAGGAGAACCGATCCAAAATAGCTAACGCTTAAAGCCGTTTTGGTTTGTTTTTTTTTTTTTTTTTTTTTTTCTTGCTTCTAGTACAATCTCGCTTTTTTTTTTTTTTTCCTTTCCTAGCCCAGAAATACTTTTTAGTATTGCTCTTGCGAAATTCGTGTCAGCCTTAAAAATGAACCTTTTCACAAACGTCTGCGACGAAACTGATCTAACTTTGTCAAACAGTTGAAAACAAGCATGTATTTTAATTCCAGAGGCGAAGATTACACACAAAGAGAAGCCCGATGCGACTTTGGTAATGTGTTACAGAGTGGGGTTTCTGCACTTCCTTTATTCCGCTGTCTTTTGTTATTGTTGCTGAAATTATATTTTTTGTGTAACCTCTTCTGGGAATTCTTTTGAAGAAGCCACTTGTAAATCACTCACTGCGTCTGTGTCAGGTTTGACTGCATTTCCAAAATCAAGGTTAAAAAAGTAGGAAACGCATGCTGTTCGAAGTGCCTTCGCGGGAAATATTTGCAGCACAAAATGGTCTGTTTTCAGATGCTGACCCTAGTTCAGCAGAGTATCTACCTGCTCCCCGACATATACGTATTAAAACCCCTCACAAGTTATGTCTTGCATGCACCCACTTGTTAATGTTCACACTTTTATGATTCGGAGGGAAGAGAAAAGAGGGTCATTT
Source organism: Psittacula echo (assembly GCF_963264785.1). Lineage (NCBI taxonomy): Eukaryota > Metazoa > Chordata > Aves > Psittaciformes > Psittacidae > Psittacula > Psittacula echo. The sequence goes on along the minus strand of NC_137737.1, from coordinate 94,743,706 downwards.
AGAAACTAGAGTGGAACCTAAGCGTACCGATGCCGAGAAATTTGGGAGAGTCAAGCAACGGAAGCGTTTCAACGACACCAGAGATAAAAACGGATGTTTAATTTTGTAACTATTACAGTCTAAAGAAAAGGGGGGAGGGGAGAAGGAAGACATCCGAAGGCAATTTGGGAGAAGGCAATTTGGGAGAAGGCAATTTGGTTTAGAGTTAGTACCAGTGTGCCTTTCTGCTCCGATGCAGATACCGGGGTGTAGATGCCCTCCTTCGCCTAACGCAAATCCCGTCTATGATACTCGCCGTAATCAGAGTACGAAAAGTTCAGGCAACAGAAACAGGCCATTTATAAAGCTTAAGGAAAATGTCTTGAAATAAGCGGCGGGACCAGCTACCGACACTGCACTTCGGCCTTTCTGACAGAACCTGTTCATAACTCGGCGGCAGAGAAAAGGACGAGGAGGAAAGAAGAGCGCCCTGGAAAGCCAACTGCAACAACGGGACCGTCAAAACCACCGCCAATAACGACAAGGAGGGGGAAAAAAGCCGAGTTGCTAGGGAAAGCTAACATCGCGGAGGCAGGAACCCTGCTCAGCCCTTTCACCGCCAGAATTAAAACTCGGAGGAGTTTTGCCCGGCTGGAGCGACGGGGTGGAGGGGGCTGCGCCTGCAGACGGAGCCCGCTGCCCTGGTCCCGGCCCCTCTCCCTCGCATTCCTACAGGCGCGTTCGTTCCCCGCTCCGCGGCGGACCCCGCGCAGGGCGGGAGCTGCTACCGCGGCAGCGCCTGCCCCGCCGCTCCCCGCGCCGGCCCCGCGGCCTCCGCCCGCCCCGGCCCCTCTCTCTGCGCGGTCCGCGGGAGCGGGGAGAAGCGCGGTGCTCTCTCACAAAGTCACTCACCATTTGGGAGAAGAGGCCGAGGTCGGCGGTGTAGGGCAGGAAGGCGCTGTAGTTGGGGGCGCTGTAGGGGCTGGCGTACATACCCAGCACCGAGGTGACAGCGGCCGAGCCGCTGCCCAGATCGGCGCCCGCGGGCCGGCCCGAGGCGGCTGCTGCGGCGGCGGCGGCTGCGGCTGCGGCGGCCAGCACCCCGGGCCGGTCGCTCCCGTACACCGCCTGGCTGGCGCTGAGGTACTGCGGGTAGCCCAGCTGGGGGAAGGACATCTCCGGGGCGCGGGCACAGCGGCAGCGGCACTGGCGGCGGCGGCAGAAGCGGTAGAAATATGAAAAAAATGGGGGGAGGGAGGGGGAGGAATTACACAAAAAAAAAAAAAAAAAAAAATAGCGAAGGGGAGGAGGGAGCCTGAACAGCCGGGGAGGGGAGCGGAGCAAACCCGGGCTTCTCTGGATCTCTCTCTCTCTCTTTTTTTCCTCCCCCCCCTCCCCTCTCTTTACTGGAGTCAAACAGGGCGAGAGAATAAAAATCGAGCCGATAATTTTCTTTTTTCGTTCTGATTTCTTTCTGTCAGAGATATATTGCAACCTAGGGATGGAGGAGGAGGAGAAGGAGGAGGAGGAGTGTGGAAGGATTCAGTGGGGTGTCTTTCCTCAAATCTCGGCTCTTCTGTGCTCCTAAATCCCTTAGATGTGATCTGATCAACAATTGAGCTCCAACTGATGTGTCTGCCCTTAGGTCCTAGGCTGATCTTTCAGATACAATTTGAAGTTGATGTTTTGATTGGCACCCACTTGAGCTGCAAGCACCGCCCCGCTCCCCCCCCTCCCGCGCCCCCTGGGTGCAGCACGTGGTGCACAGCCGAGCCTGGGCCACTTTCCTCCGTGCCTGCGTGTGCGTGTGTGTGCGTGTGTGTGCGTGTGTCCGCGCAGCTGCTGTGCTGTGCTGTGTGTGTATTTAATGTTTAGCAATGGGCTCCTTTCAGAAAAGCCCCCACTGCTGTATGACAACCTGTCTACACGATTTTACAGCTGTCCAACATTGGGGTTTTGCTGTTTCGCAGCCTTAGTGTGTCCCCTTTTAACAAAAACAACTGTGTTGCTGGCTTGTTTTGGTTTGGGGTTTGATTGTATTTTGTTTTGTTTTGTTTTTTTTTTCTTTTTCCACCTTTAACATTGAGTCCCCCTTGTCGTCGTTGGACTCTGGAGCAAATGAGAGTGGCCGTGAGAGGAAAAGGCGGTTTTGCAGCCAGGCGATTTGTAACAATTTACCACTTAAAAAAAAAAAAAAAAAAAAAAAAGTAAATAAAGAAATAAAGAAACTGTGTCTTACCTATCTGCAGCAACCCATAAACGCCACACACACGCGAACACACACACAACTTGGCTGAAACTCATGAGGCTCATTCCTGACAGTTCTTCCCTAAAGAATCTTCACTTAAAAAGAAAAAAAGAAAAAAAAGGATTCGCAGCGACCTTCCTTCCCCCCTTTTCCCTAACACTTCCCCCCCCCTTCTCCTCCTCATGCCCTGCCGACGGATTGACACTCAGGGACAATTATCAGAGGCATCGCGACGGTTCTCTGAATATTAACAATAAATAATCCCGCAAATCAACAGAGGCGACATGAATGCCGAGGGGTGCAGAAGACCCCCAGACCTCGCCCCGAGCTGCGGAGGCTGAACTGAGTGGCTTCTAGATCGCCAAAACTTTCATCCCCTCGTGTCAGCGGGGACCGAGGGAAACGCGGGGTCGGCGAGTGGGGTCGGACAGGGAGAGGGGACCACCAAAACGAGCTGTTGCCATTATCATCATTAAGAGCAATGATCAGAGGGAGGGATTTTTTGACCTTTCTTCTTCCCCTTTTCCCCTTGGAGTGGGGTGGAGGGTGCAGCGGGAGACAAAGGGCTCTTCGGCGAGGGACCGAAGGACTCGGCCGCCTCGAAGGAGAGGAGTCGTCACCACTGTGACCCTCCAGCGGTGTGGAGAAGCCTCTCCGATGTGGAGAAGCCCGTACCCCGCCGGAGGTGGCAGAGCCTCGCACCGCTCGGCCCTCACCGCAAACTTTCCTTTTCCTACGACTGTCGGGGCCTTCCCAGACTCCCCCTTCCTCCCCACACCCCCCACGTTGGGGGAAACGGCTAGCTCAGAGCTGGGGGTTTCGTGCCCCCACCTTCCCAGCCCCTGGGGGCCGCTCTGCCCCACGGTCCGGCCCCAGCGGAACGGCCCCGCGGAGGGGTGCGGAGCGGCCTCCCCCCGCCCAGCCCAGCCCAGCACTCCCCGCCGCTGTCCCCGCCGCCCGGGAGCTCCGTCTTTGTGCTGAGGGGGCGGTCGGGGCCCCCGAGTTCTTCCTCTAGGGACGGCGCGGCGCAGCATAGAAGGGGTCGCAGACGAGAAGGCCTGCTGCTTTTCGGGGTGCGAGTGTGTGGCGGAGAACGGAGACTGGAGGGAAGATGGAAGGTGGGGGGGCACGGATGTTTATCCTTCTCCCTAGCCCAGGGCGGCAGCCACCTCCTAAGGTCCACGAGGCTTCGCGCCCCCTCTCTGCGCTTGCAGCCACGGGTCCAGCCGGACACCATGGGTCCCGCCGGGGACTGGCCGCCACGGGAGCGGAGGGAGATGCCTCCCTGCCTGCGAATGCCCCTAACCCCAGCCAGCCCTCCCCGCCCCGCACTCAGGGGAATCGCTCCGTCTGAGAGAGTTGGTTGAACTTCCTTCCCCTATCAGTTGGAAGCAGCGAGCTTTCCCCTTCCTATGTCTAAGAGAGAGAGGAGGATCTTCTCCCCCCTTACCCCCCCGCTCCAAAATCTCACCCTCAAAGCAGGAGAACGACCCTCAGACAAAAATGCACCGCCGTGACAAAGCTGAGTGGGGCTTGAAAATTGCTGCCGTGTTTTGCGAATGGAAGTGTCACATTACAAGGGCTGCAGGTAAATAAAGGTGGGATAAGGCACCGACGCTGCCGAAATCTTCTTAGCGCTTTAGATCTGGGTGGAATGTGTATCCAGAAAAGGTTTCCACTTGGAGGCTTAAGAAATGTGAGTCATCCCCTCCCCCATCCAGCTCAGATCGGTTCAGGCAGGGAGGGGGAAGAAAGGAAAGAAAAAAAGGAAAAAAAGAAAAAGAAAGAAAGAAAGAAAAGAAAAGAAAAGAAAGGAAAAGAAAAGAAAAGAAAAGAAAAGAAAAGAAAAGAAAAGAAAAGAAAAGAAAAGAAAAGAAAAGAAAAGAAAAGAAAAGAAAAGAAAAGAAAAGAAAAGAAAAGAAAAGAAAAGAAAAGAAAACTCTCACTTGATTTCTATCTGCCCAGCATCTTTTCGTGGCAAACTTTGCTATTCTTCACCTTGTATGGAAATAGAGCGAATAAATGCAAAGTGCACGTTACCTGCAATGGTGATTTGAAGGGGGAGAGAGGAGAGGGAGGAAGGAATAAAAAAAGGGGGGGGAAATTGGAAGGAAAAGGAAAAGGAAAAGGAAAAGGAAAAGGAAAAGGAAAGAAAAAAAAAGGAAAAGAAAAGGAAAGGAAAGGAAAGGAAAGGAAAGGAAAGGAAAGGAAAGAAAAGAAAAGAAAAGAAAAGGAAAGGAAAGGAAAGGAAAGGAAAGGAAAGGAAAGAAAAGAAAAGAAAAGAAAAGAAAAGAAAAGAAAAGAAAAGAAAAGAAAAGAAAAGAAAAGAAAAGAAAAGAAAAGAAAAGAAAAGAAAAGAAAAGAAAAGAAAAGAAAAGAAAAGAAAAGAAGCCACCGAGGAGGCACAAAGTTGCAAGACTGGGATGAGAGCTTTGTTCCTCATCTGCAAAGTTCGCGGCGCAACGATGAGCAGGGTCCTGTGAACGCCATTAATTATGCACAGTTCTGATCAGTAAATGCCAATCCCTTACCACGCGATTCCTGCTCCTGCGTTGGACATTGCCCATTTTTCTGACGGTTTATTAAGTCACTTCAGTAGGCAACATTTCAAAGCCCATTTTAATTTCCACACACACAGAGTACACCCCCCCCACCCACCCCACCCCCCCGCCCCCGTGCAAGTAAGCTGGGACCAGAGCTGCTACACTAAGCTACTTAGCTTGAAAATCAGTTTAGTGAAGGTCTGGGAGATTCTGGGTTTATTTCCCCCATACAAGACCTATAGCAGGAGCTTAATAACAAAAGTGCGAAAAGAACGAAACTGTACGGAAAATTACAAACATCAGCAGCAGCTGCCAGAAGCACCAGGAAAATCTTTCCCTAAACCCAAGACCTAAACAGTCAAAAAGATTGGTGTGATCAGACCCATTATCCATAAATTAGCTTGAAATTGTTAAGAGACGGAACAAACTACTGTTGTATTTTTTTTTTTTAAGGTAATTTTAACCATAAGGCAGGGAAAAAAATATTTTTACTCCTTTTATTTTTTTTTTTTTTTTTCTCCCCCTGATCTTTAGTTGCTCGAATACCTCCTTAACTTTCGGAAAAACCTAACAAAAAGGAGTGCGGTGCCAACTCATTGGTCGAACGACATTTTAAAAGAAGATAAACAGTCACGTAGTAAAAAAGTGTTTGGGCTCAGGGTGAAAAGCAGAGCCATGTTCCCGATGGAAAGCGGATGCACATCTTAAAACAGGAGGGAGAGGAATCTATAGCAGCGCCTGGTATAACGTGATTATACCTAAGGTAATGGCTTAAAATAAATTGTATACTGTTTAAAGTAAATCAACCTAAATGGCCAAGCTCCTATAATTCAAAGATCATTGGACGTATCAACTCCTCCTTTCTTTGAGAAGGAGTTTGCTGAGGCAGTGATCCGTCCAGTTTTCTTAGAGCAATGCTTCCACCGTCAAGAGATTTTCTCTTTATTATTAACAAATCAGTTTAGATAGAGGTCCGATAAGAAATGCAAATCCAGACATAGGGGTCGCTGCTTGGCCGAATTTTAACTGAAGGCTGGTTCTGCGGGAGCTGACTGAAGGGTCTGCCTGCGAAGCGGATATGCGAAGCTTTAACACTGCCTCTACTAAAAAAATGAAGTCAGTGATTTTGATCTGCTCCAGATGTCCCAAGAGTGGATATTGCAGTGCTGGGAATCCGCACCAAATATCTGAGGGCACTGATGGTAATCAGCGCAACACATCAGCCAGGGGGGACTGGCAATTGTGATAACCTGCTGCAAATGTGCAGGGCTGGAGATGGCAGTGATAAACCGCTGAAAATATCTTCAGATGGAGATGACAGAGATGTTGAAAGGAGACACCTAACTATGGGGAGAATGGGATACTAAGCAGAGCACAGGCTGAGAGTGGAGTTCACGTATTTACTAGTCTACGGTTCATCCGTGTAATTGCCACGGAGATACGCGCGTCTGCGCGGCGCCCCTGCACGCAAACGCGCGCGTATGGACCTGCTAGTCAGATTCGGGGGTTATGAAGCATTGATAAAAAGATCTATCGAAAGAAAGGGAGGCTTAATGACTAAAGCACCTTGTTTGTAACTTGGGAAGCAAAGTTTTCATCTGATTCTGTAACTGCTTTGAGACATCCTGGTAACGACTTCTTTTGCAAATCCTCTCCTGATTTTCAGCTCGCACCAGTAGCAAACGACGAAATTTAAGATGAGCTCTTCAGTTAATAGTCTGTTTCAATTTTCTTTCCTGTGGAAAGAATGTGCGGGGGACGGAGTGGGGGGGAGTGACAAAAAATAGATTATCCGTATGTTGCTAATTTTCTGGCTGTTCTGGCTGTTCTCAGCAGGTAGTTTCATTGCTTTTTTTTTTTTTTTTTTTTTTTTTTTCTCTTTTCTTTTCTTTCTTTTTTTTTTTCTCTCTCTTCCCTGTCGTTTTTTAATGTGTAAGTTTAAAATAACCCTACCATGTTAAGTATCAATCCTATACATTTTAATGATACATCTGCTCGGGACTGAGTCCATTAATTTAATATATCTCTCCTAGGTTCTAATTATTCACTGACTGTCGACTATTTGGATCAGTTGACTGAGTTTTCATTAAGTGTATTATACCTGATGTGACATCGGGCCGTGTTTCATTTGACGACACGTACTTTTTTGGGGGGTGCAGGACCTTGGCGCTTGTTTCCTCTCGCCGGCCACCCGCCGGCAGGCCCCGTCGCCTCCGTGCGCCCTTCCGTCCTGAGCGCTTCTCATCAGCCCTGATTTATGAGCCTTGTTAAACACTCATTATTACTTTGCACCTTTTTTCCAGCAGGGTCCGGGAAACAACCCCACTTTGTGACAACAGGGCATGTGTCAAACAATTATAGGCGGAGAGGTGATGTAGCTCTGGAGCACCAGATTCCCCCCTCCTCCTCTTCACGTCGAAACCGAGGAACATTTCTGTTAAAAGAAGGTAACTATAAATATATATATATTTTAAAAAAAAAAAGTTCTTCCTCTCTCTTTCCAAATTTAATTCACAGCAACAGCAAGCTTCGCTTCAGACCTCTGACGGTGCAAAGGAATGGGTTGGTTTGTCCAAATAAACACAAAGTCGAAATCAGGTATACCTGGTCGATTCCCTAAACGTGAACATGTACACATTCATAACGCAAGAAGGAATTCAAGCCAGAGCAGATACAGAGTTTGACTGTGCTCGAGGTAACAGCTAATAAGGCGTTTGCGAAGACTATTTTATCCAGGCATAGAAAGAGCATTTGAAAAAGAAATTATGGTCATGTCTCTCTTCCTCTCTCTCTCATTCTTTCTCTCTCTCTTTTTTTTTTTTTTTTTTTTTTTGAGTAAATTAAGAGAAATGGATTTTTTCCCCCTGATACCCTGCCGGTGACTTTTTATTTATCCTTTATTAGTCCACCTCAGTAGCAACTTACATTTATTTCTGATAGCAATGCGAATACACAGATGCTCTCTGCCATAGCACTTTTGCAAATGAATTTTTAAAGCTGTGCACACGGGCCTATATGAACAAGCTCACACATCTATAGAATGAATCATCTGCCTCTCTCTGCATTTATCTGTCCGTCTATCAACCTATCTATGAATATTTTATGGGTCTGAACTTAATTAACAAAATAATTTCCATTTTGTCTCCAAAATTATCAACAGCAATTATGTGAGATTTTTAAGGTTTACAATTTTATGTCACCAGACTGTTGCTCGGGGGCAGAGGCACAATTGCCGTGCCAGCTGCAGTTGTATTTATTTGTTTTTCTGTCTTGTTCCTGTAGGGCTGCATTATGCAGTTTTTAATTAGTTTGTGTTTGCATTTCACCCGTCCCAAATCAATGCCATCCTGGAGCAATGCAATGTAAATTCCTGCAGTACAGGTGTAGCTGCTAGCTCTGGAACACTAGGAAACTCATGTCTTACAAATGAAAGCAGTGAATGCCATTCAGCCAAACTGTCAGCTTTAAACAGCCAAGAGGAAGGAGATCAAAGCAGAGAGCAGGAACTTCTACTTTCCAGATTAGTCCTTATGGTTTGAACGCCTAATGCTATTAAAGGGAACCAGGACATACAGCACATCGTTGGCTACAAAGTTACTTCTAATTTTGCTAAAGTCCTGCCTTATTTTGGCCAGCGTAAGCCTTCAGAGCATTTCAAAATGCACTGTTTCCTTTGAGGCCTAGTAGCTACTCATCTGAAATTATGCAGAACTAATACCTTCAGAGACACATTTCTGTTTGTGCACATACTTATATAAGTTATCGCCTTTTGAAAGATAATTTTGATTTCCTCCCTCCTAGGTTCCACAAAGTCTTTTAATAGAACTCGTGGCAATAAAACCTGAAATTCTAGTATCTCCAGACATGAAAAGTCCCTTTATGTTGTGTTTGGTGTCTCTTCTTTCTTGAAATGACCTCTGTACGGTGGTGTATAAATCTATTATTCCAGTCACTGGGGAATTCTTTTAAAGCTTTTTTTTTTTTTTTTTTTTTTTTTTTTGTCAGGAATAAGAGATCGTTCATCTCTAACTAGGCCACAAAGAAATTATGATTCAACAGCAGTGTATATTTAATTAGAGTAATCTCACTTGAATTTAATTACCTAATGAATTATTTGTTTAAAAGGTAAAATGGCTTGTTTGCCAAGTACAGTGCAACCCACTGATAAGAACTTCCGTTATAACAACATTAATATTTAAAAAAAAATTATGGTTTTATATTTTAACTCTTTGGTTCTGACAGCTGTCGGTGGGCACATCGAGCCCACCGCGATCAGGGCTCTCATCCACCCCGTCCCTTTGCCTCCCCGCAGCGAGCCCACAGCCGCCGACGACTCGCGTAAGTAACGCGCCCCACCGCGCCGCACCGTGCGGCGGGAGCGGAGGGTGGGATGTCAGGGGCGGAGACATACGACACGGGAGGCTCTGCAGGGTAAATTTCGACGAGAAACGGCGGTGCCGGAGAGACTCGGAAGCGGCGGTGAGGCCGCCCGGCTGCGGCAGGGAAAGAGGCTGCGTGCCGCTCCGCGCCCTGCGCACCGCCGGGCATCCGCCACTCGCGGAACTGCTCCCCAGGGCTGGTGCTCCTCCGCGCAGCGTCGTGCATGGAAGAGGTCCTGGCCAGGAAGGTGTCAAAGCAGGGAGCGTCAGGCTACAAACCCTTCATCTTCTTTCTTTTATTTTAAAATTTTTTACTTTTTCCCTTTCCCCGCAGCCTTATGGACAGTGTAGCTAATGCCTGTCCTTTGATTATTTATGTTTCTCCGGCCAAGGCAACAAAAACTGACCAGCCTCTACCCTTGACCTTTCTCCTCGGTTCCCAAGTTTTCCAGCTACCGCATTGTTTGTCTCTGAGATACCAGAAGCACACACAGCGCTGAACTGCAACACTTGTCAGGAGAATCGTCTGCAAGCACCACAGCGCGAGGATTATCTGCCTCAAGAAAAAAAAAAAAAGCGCTATTTTTTTAATGCAGTAGTGGGAAGCTCTCCTTGATGTATTCAACTGCAGAAACACTAATTAAAACAAAATTTCCTTTTTTAAAATTTTACTTTGGGTATTATATTTATTTATTTATTTTTATTGTTTTTTTTTTTTTTCTTCTGAGCTGGGAACTCTTCTATAGTGTTTGACAATGGAACCTCTCGAAGGTACCACTGCGCAGCTACGTGTCGCTCGGACCCAGAACCTTCGGTTCCTTCTCCTCCCTTTCCCCGAACATAACGAGGCTACCGGCGAGGCCTGGACCTCCCTATCCCCACCCCGCAGTGATGCTCTTGCACCAGGCAGATCACTGTCAAAAGTAGGGAACAGGCATTAACACGTCTTTGGAGGTGGCGAAGGTGATCAGGGTATACCAAAAAGGAAGGGGGCATTTCTTACTTTCTTTTGGTAGGTAACAACCTACCAAACATTTCTGCTTGCGAAGCATCAGCAAGGGGGAAAGGGAAGAGTGTGTATCCTTAAGCCGTGGGCAGGGAGGGTGAAAGAAGAAGCAAGCTTAAAACTGAGTTTCAGGGGTATTGAGGCACCAGTTCGAGCCAAAGCCGTGTTTGGGAGACCTTAACATGTGGCGCTTAAGCTCCCACTCGGGCAGACCTGCAGCACCACTAATTAGCCCCTGGGTGCACAGACGCACCGGACACACATAGCTGGAGATGTACCCACTCTTCCAAACACCGAACCAGCCTGCTCGGCAGGGAATTCTCCCCCTTCACCCCCCTCGACCAGTCGGGAGATGGCCCGCCTGTCTCCCAGCGGAGGCACAGGGCTCGCAGCTCCCGGGACTCCCTGTGCCGGGCTCCGCGCAGCCGCCCGCTCATGCAACGCTTCCGACGTCGGCGTTTGGAATTGAGCTGGGCTCGCTGCAGTTTCCACTACAGTTGACTGCTTTGCTGCAGACGTGCCTGCTCAAGTCTTCAGCCAGCTTGCGCAGCGTTCAGCTACGAGCCAGCGCAGCGGGGCTCGGGTCGTGGGGCGGCGCGGAGAGAGCCCTCGGGAAGAGAGTCGAGGCGCGGGGTTTGGGGTTGTGCAAGAGATCAGGCGGGAAAAGGGGCGGCGGTGGCAACCCTTGGTCTTAGCCATTCTGTCCCCTGCATTTCAGGGCGGGGATCGTCATTTAGATGCATTTTTTATTTCTCCCCTACCCGCATGATTTTTGGAGGTCTGCTGAAGAGAAGCAGTTTTATGCACAGGTCGCACAAGCTGCTGGCACTGTGGCAGTTTACCCTCACCTGAACTCCTATTTCTTGGTGCCGGAAATGTTTGGGTCTGATGTCTCTCTTACACTTCCAGCTAAATACACCAGGTTCAGAACCTAAGAGTGGCCTCAGATGTGGTAGAGTGAGAATGGCCTATTGACTTCAGAAAATCTCAGACCTCACAATTATATTAAAAATGTTTAAGACATTCAAAGCTGAGACTGCAGTCATTTTCTGAACCTACAGCAAACTTGTCACAATATCTCACTGTTCAGAGACACATAAATAAGTTGGTCTCCTCTACTACGCGTCATTTTCACACAGGGTTATTAGAATCCACTCCATTGAAATGTTTGTAATGGCTTTAGTTATAGATCTGTAGGACTGGAGTTTTAATTCTTGAGGGCCCTTGCTTTTCTTGAAGTTTTGAGTGCAGTTGTCACAGCACGTTTACATAACGTAGTTTACTCCATTAATTCTGGTAACTAAATACATATATTAACAGACCGCATTTGTCTGTGTGGTTTTATTCTTACCTCCTTTGGAAGATGTATGCATTTCCACTGTATTATTACTGATAAAGTACAGCTGTTTAATTTCAATCATGTAGTTATGGTAGGACAAACTATTCAATAAATATTAGACTGGAAGTTGTTGAATTAAAATTTCTCACAAAAGCTCCTCAGATTCTTTTTAATACTCTATGAACAATATAATTTACAATGTCATTCTATTCCTTCTCCATCTTTCTTCTAACACTCCAGTATTAGTAGCAGTTGATGTATTTTCTTTCTTTGCTTTCTTTTTTTCTTATATAGTCACTCTTTTTGCTAATGTAATTGTCAAGTATCCATTGATGTGTGCTGCATTTTAATGATGACTTTTTGTTTTATCCAATACAACTTTTTAATAAAATTGTTTGGATCACATTTTAAGGACAAGTGTAAACTGTTGCTTTGGTTTTAATGCCTAATATGGACCTGGGCAAGATTTTTTGCCTTTGAACAGATATGCACTCAAGCCAGACAATATGTTTTTATGCATTTATACACTTACATACATTTTTTACTTTACTTTAGGCTTATTGAATTGTAATTAGCTTCCCCTTCTGCTTCTTTCCTCTACATTAATACGCTAAAGTCCACAAGGCCCATCTCTCTCTTGTATTTGTTCTTTCTAATAACACAAGAGTATATTTGAATGGCAACACAGTTTGAGTTTGGCCTGTATCAAACAGCACTAGTCCATTGAAAGCATTGCATCAGGGTAACAGTGAAACCAGAAGTAAAATAGATTTTAAATACTAATAATAATTTGAATGAAAACATTTCTACTGAAACAAAATATTATGAGTAAATCCTTCATAGGTGGTGCTTAGAACAAATATTTTTTGGTGGATTAATAATGTAGCTTTTCTTAACAGTTAATCATGTCCTCCACTGAATTATTGGTCCAGATGCTGTAAGAAACAGGAAACTAGACTGCTTATATTTTTTTAGGACTAGGTCTTTGTGGTAGTTAAATCACTGCAGCAATGAGTGGAACTTAGTGTGCAATCATGAGCCGCATCATTGTACTCCACAAAGTAGCACTGAGTTTATTGATTCACTGCAGTTCTTCCCCCCTTCTCAAACTGCTGCTCCTCATCTCAATATGTTTCATTTTACTTACGCATGGTACTTCGCTGACAAAGATGGCAATTTTTAGTATTTTGCCTGGGGTTGCGAACACTCAAATAGTATTGATAATATCACATCCACTGTTAATTCTTCATGCATAACTGCACGAAGACTTAACATAGACTTAACATAGACTGCTTTAATTTACAAGACATTTTATACACTACGGATAGCTATAGTTTTTTTTTCCCCATGTGTATTCTACTGTTTCCTCATATGTTTTGCATAGCTCATAGACAAGATAAATTTTAGAAGTCCAAGTCATAATGTTCAGAGACTTACAGATATTATTAAGAACAGTAAGGAATTATGAGCATTTATAAACACAACAGGCCCAAATTAAGACCCTCAGTTCGGCAGCTGGAAGCTTTTGAGGTTAATTACTACATACAAAGAGAAAACATGCAAGGAACTGTGTACCAAATATATTCTGCACCCTCAAGTTAAAGAGACTATCAATAAGTACAGATAGTGGAGCCTGAATTGAAGCTTTTTATTGTGTTCAACTATGTCTATAAGCTCAAATATTTAACACCTGGATGCTTTTTGAATGGCATGGGATACTCAAAGACAGATACAAAACAAATCTAAGCTGAGCTGATGCTTTGAAAGCAAGGAAAATTAAAGGCTATATCCTGCAGAACTAGACTGATAACGGGGAGAGAAATATTTGCTTTTCTGTTTCATCTTCTATTTCTTTCCCCAGCTTTTCCATGAGGGTCAGAGTGTTAGATAACAACATGGTCATTCAGTAGTTCACAGGTATTTTTTCTCTCTCTCTCACCTTGTCTCAAGTCAAGAAGTGCAAGCATTTGCAGTAGTTCATACTGTGCTCGCATCACAGCTGTAATTGCACTAACCCAGAACACTGTTGCCATAAACATTTCTATACTAACCTTAATAATCCTAATGCCTTGCATAAGCAGTCTTGGTGCAGTTGCTTTGATGCAGTACATACTGCCAGCGTAATTCACAATAATCTTGCAATCCTTACAAAGTCTGCTCTGTGCAATTTCCTTCTACTTCACATTATTTACTTGGTCTAAACTGCTTGCTGTTTCATATAGTGATGAATACCAGTTCATTTAGTTCAAATAAAATAATCTCTTCAGATATTGATTGGTGCTCTGACTAATCCTCACTTCATGAGTCCATCCTGGGACCTGTTGGAAAGTTTCCCCATAATTCAGTGCTACTGCATGGCTGAACAAACTTCTGTGTTAATATAAAAAATTTCCACGTACACACAGGCATTTTTACATTGTCACAAGTTTATGCACTCTCTTAAACTATGATAAGATCTACAGGTATAAGAAGGATTTCTCTATCAGAAACTGGAGCATTCGATGGAAAGAAGAGTATGGTCAAGAACCTTTGACATCTCAGTTCCACTGTAATGTTCCTATTGTCCATTTCCCCTGGCTCAGTCTTGTCAGCTTTGTGATTGACTCTACATTAAAACCAATCTTGGTCTTAAAGTTGGTTTTATTAAAGCAGCATCCCTATATTCTTTGTGTTTAACTGTACTTGGTAGTTGATAAAGACTTCAGAGATGGGATTGTCTTTCTGCATGCTTATATAATGCCTACTCCATCTGAAACCCTAAAGCCTAAGCAACAATAAAAAGAAACCATCAATTTTTCACTGATGTGCCTATTCTGCTTAAAAAATCATAAGTTCAAGCAATTAGAGACTCAAGTGACCTCTTATGTAACTACAGTTTTGTGAATAATTATGCTACCCTTTTCACGCCACTAAAACGTATACTTGAAAGAGCATGTATGTATGCATGCAAGAGTGAAAAACATTTCTGGTTTTGTTCACTTTCGTGTTCCTAACAGTTGCTTGTTAATATGAACAAGTTTTGGGGAAAAACAGTGGCCTGTCGATGCAAACTGACCTTCAGCCAGAGTTGATACCAGGTAGCTTTATAGTTTGTTATCTGATTGCTCACAGTGTTAGAAAAAAGTATTGGTGAATGTATGTTTAACTGGACCTCTTGCTTCTGTGCATGTAGAACTTACACTGTTGCCCTAGTAGTAAGGGAATTAATTAACACACAAATTGAACCCTTTGTTATATTTTCACTACTGTTTAGCTTTACTTGGCAAAAGTAGAAATGAAGGAATAAATGTAAGAAAGAAAATAAAAAATAATTTAATGCCACATGAAGGGTGACTTCAGCCAGCTGGACACATACATGGGACAAGTGGGGATGCAGCCAAGGACGTGGGGAGGTAGATGAAGACATTTCAGGGGCCCTTTCCAGTTCAGGACCTGACACTGAGAAGTGAACAGTGTCCTGCTGGGGACAGTTACTAGTGGGGTCTTTCAGCAGTTCATATGAGAACCCTTGCTGTTTTTTACTAACCTAGGAGCTAGGACAGAGTGTACCCTTGGCAGGTTTGCACATTGGGTGGAAGAGGCTCTTTGACTAGAGGGCAGGCTGTTATTCAGAAGGACGTCAATATGTCGGAGAAACCTGGAATTCAGCAGGAATCTCGTGAGGTTTAGTATAGGTGAATGTAGAGTCCTGGTCCTGATCTGAGAGGATATCCTCTTTTCACTCAGGCTTGGCATCAACTGGTTGAAAAGCAGCTTTGTGAAAAAGAACCTGAGGGCCCCGGAAGATAACAGAAGGAACAGGAGTCACCAGTGAGCATCATTTTCAGTGAAGAAGATCAGCTGCATACTGGACAGTGATAATATGAATGTAGCCAGTAGGAAGGAAGTGATTATTAATAAGGTGGGTGTCAGTCTCTTTTCCCAAGGAACAAGTGATGGGACAAGAGGAAATGACCTCACGTTGAGCCAGGGAACGTTTAGAAAAAGTTATTCACTGAAACGACTGTCAAGCACTGGGGAACAGGCTGCCCAGGGAAGTAGCTGAATCACCATCCCTGGAGGTATTTAAGAGATGTGTAGATGTGGAGCTTAGGGATGTGGTTTAGTGGTGGACTTCGTGGTGTTAATGGTTGGACTAGATGACCTTAAGGGTCTTTTCCAACCTGAATGATTGTATGATTCTATGGTTCTTTTCTATTTAGCAACTGTGAGACTCCATAAGAAGGACTCTGTCCATTTTTGAGCTTCCCAGTGCAAAATAGGTATTGACATGCTGCAGTCTGTGTTTTGGAGGGCTACCAAGATGATTAAAAGCCTAGAGTACATGATGAGGAGACTGGGAGAATTGTGCTTGTTAAGCCAAGAAAAACAGGCTAATGGATAGATCTTGCTGCTACCTTCACATACTTTTTGATAAAGTGTGTAATCAAGATGGAAACACTCTTTTTAGAGTGGCAGGATAAGAAGCAGAAGACACAGGCTGCAATATGGGAAATTATGATTAGATATATATAAAAAAAGGAGCAGTGGGGAGGTCACAAAAGAAAAGTAAGCCAAAAGTGTCCAGACAAACTATGGACTCACTGTCCTTGAAGATAATAAAAAATGAAGTGGACAAGGCCCAGAGGATTCTGACATAGTTCAACTTGCTTTGAGAGGAGTGTGGAACTAGATGGCCTCTAGAGATCCTTTCCAACCAAAACTATTTTATGATTTTGTAGTAGTTGAACTCATAGCAATGTAAGAGTGGAGTTAAGATCCTTTCAAATGTCACAGGGCCATCTGTGGCAGTCTATAAAATATGTGGCTAAAATGTACGTGGCAATAATTTGTCTACAGATTGACTACAAGTGCATTTATTTCACAGCTTTAAACTCTCATCAGAATGCACTGTGTAACAGCACCGATGCTCCTGTCTCTTATGGGTGTATAGTATGGCTTATATACAGCCATGATAACTAATAAGATGCAAACAAGTCATATGGGTAAGCTACAGAGATCTGACAAGCACTTTGCTGTCTTTCAGAAAGCCATTTCTGTGTCCAGGAAAGAGTGGAGAGGAGGGAGAAAGGAGAGAGATCTGAGGAATAATCATCATCCAGGTAGCTAACTGGCTTTCCAACCTGGCTGGCTCTTCAGTGGCCTTCTCCAGGGGCCATACAAGAAGTAGCCTTGCATATAAATGTGCAGGATACCAGTGTGAGAAAGCAGAGCCACCAATTATTATCATGTATTATACTTCTGAGGATAATTTCTCTGAGTACACAAGGGTATTTCCTAGCTGAAGAGCTTTTGTCTGGCCAGGCTACTATGATTCAGCTTTCTTGGCTTGTGATGTCCCAGGAGAGCCTCTTGGCCCATTCCAAGATTAAGATTCTTTGTCATTTGTTACAAAATAACAAAAAGCAAGGACATGGAATGTAAAGTACATAGAGGGGGGAGCAGGAATGGCTTTAAATGGGTTTTGCAGTGTTGAAATGGAAGTTTTCTCTGACCTTTCTTAATCCTACTTATTGTTTATGAAATAACAAGTACTGCTAAATTAAAGAGATATTCTTAATTGTGAAATTAACTGTAATTATGTGCCATTCTGTAATATTTCATAATTTTGTAATTGCTTAAAGTGTTGATATTTAGTGAACATAATTTATACTAATTCCTTTATTCTTTCTTTGCCTAATGAACAACCATCTTTGTAATAGGTAATAGTATTGTGAACCAAACAAAACTGTACATGTAAGTGCTCAACACATTTCTATTTGTCTTTTGTTTCAGTAGGAATCCAAAACAAAGTTAATCTGATCAACAGGGATCGATAGAAAAGTGAGTGAAGATTCGTATTTCTTTGAAGCCAGCGAAGGCAGTGATATAATCCTTCTAAACAATGAAGGCCTTTAATTCAGAGTCTGGAACACTGAAAGGCATTGTGAAGTGGGATTTGCAGTGTTTCTGGTTTTAATTTAAACTGTACAAGCAGGTGCAGTAATGGGAGGTGAATTACTGTTACATTGTTGCAGTACTATAAGACAAAACCCCCAGAAAAGTCCTAGACCTGAGTTATTAATGACTGGAATAGAAAAAAAAGTCTTAGAAGAGCTTCATTCTGTCTTACACTTCATGTCCCCACACCCAGTTTTAATGTATCCACCTTTCTTTCTTTGTGATTGCCTTAGGTCTGAAGAACAGCTACTTACTTGGGACTCCTGTACCCATGTGGGCTGGCTACCTCTGGAAGCAACATCAGCCAGTTCAGCCTCCTGCTACTTGGTGACTTCACCTGAAATCAGTGGACTTGGCTGCAGAGGGCCCTTCTGTGAATTTTTGGGGGTGAGGAATGCATGAGACGATGTGGGACAGGTTCATCACCATGAGTCACAGGTGGTTGGTTCATCAGGCGTGTAGCACCAGCCAGCTGGGCAGGACTTACCAGCTAGGACTATGTCCCATCCTTCCTGAGTGAGAACAGGGCAGGCTTAGGGGTTGCAGTGGGAGTCAACTGAGAATACCTGGTAGTGGGGAAAGTCCATGGAATATAAATTGGCAAAGCAGGATCAGGTCTGGTGGAAGCAGCCAGGGTCCTACCCAGTCCAGTGACCACCAGACAGATCCCTGCAGTGAGGTAGCAGGTCTGAAGTCAAGCTGGGAAATAAGCCCATGGGTTAGGGTCCAGCCCAGCAGAGTGCATGGCCAGGTATGGCTGCGATGGACTTGGAGACAGGCATACCTACAGCATAGCTCATATGGGGACTGATGGTCCCAGGCTGAGCAGAAATGGGACTGTGGATAGGGAGGAAGAGTGGAGGTTGGGCATCCAGTCAGGGCTATCAAAGCCTATAAGTGCCCTTGGGACCTTGATAAGCATATGGGACAGGGTCTAATTAATCTGGGACCAGGAGTAGTATGAGGATCTTTGCTGGAAGGTACAGTATTGGAGAAGACAGGATGCAAAGAGGGGCCCCTCCAGCTTGTGCTAAGGCACTAAACCAGGTTGGACAATGTAGAGCACAAAGGACTCAGATTACACTGAAGCTGGTGGCAGTGCTTTTAGGGACATCAGGAGAAGGATGTTCTCATTCTCTACATTTCCGTCTACAGCCCAGGCTTGTGAAAACACAATATGTAGTAGAACACCTGTTGTCAGTCATCATTAATTTGTTCAGGGTGAAAAGAGTGATTTCATAGTATTCTTTTTCTGACTCTTTCTCTTCTTCTGATCCTCTTACTTCATGTTCATTTAGAGTCTAGTTGGAAAATATTAATATTAAATAACTATATTCAATATTTTTGTTCCATATCTGTTACAGAAGGCATTGGGGATTGGTGGATTGTTCTTTGCGTCTTGATTATTCACTTTTCTTTCAGTCTTTCATTTTCTTGTAATGTGAGAGGAAGTTCAACTTTTGAACCTTGGGTTAAAATGTTTGTCTTGGCCCTAAGCTGAACTTGCTGATTTCACTGGTTTATGCTTTGGTTTGTAAAACCTACAAAGGTACAGATGGGCAAAATCAGGCTTACTGTGGGTTCACAACTTTAATAACAATGACTGTAACCACTGTGAAGACCATTTCAAATGTATTTATTTCTCGTGTTATCTTTGGAGCTTTCTGTCTACCTGTAAGAAAAAAAATACTGTCCTCCGACCCACCAACCTTCAGGAACTCAGGTACCCACAACCATCCAAGCTGTCACAGAAGGCTGGTTTTATGGGACTGTGGGCAGAGGCATGATGCCAGAGTGTTGTTCTTATCTTCAAATAACATCTCCCTGAATAGGGTCCTCTTTGTTTCAGGAGCCATGGGTGTGTTTTATATGCACTATTCATTTATTTTTTCAGATGCATGTTCAGAGATATTAAGGATTGCACTAATTGCCTAAATAAGATTTGGAATTTAGTAGATAGTGATGTTCAATAATGTAATATTCTTTGACAAAACCAACATAGGTAATGCTGCACTAGTCTGCTAGCAATGGAAACTAGAGTTGATTCAGAAGTGCAAGAATGAGATTCTAAGAGCATAAAAAAATAAAAAGTGCTATTTATCACTATTTCAGTGCCACTGACTTGTTATTTTTATTGTTCTTCAGAATAATGGGATTTATTAAAGAAGTTTATCCTCAAGTCACATAATATATATTGTGCATGAAGAATGAAGAGGATTCTAAATAGCAAAAGATGAAAAAGCACCTTAAATTTAACAGAAATCTACAGCAAGGAGACCTACACTTCAAAAACTATCCAATTTCTACCTGGAGCAAGCAGAAACCAAATACATATGGAAAATAAAAACTTCAATTATTAAAACCACTCAAACAGAGATATTTGGATAGCTATTGATGTGCTCAAATGAAAGAAGATGATTGTGTGTATGAAAAGTTTTCAACAGCTGTTTAGGAATCAAATAAAGAATTAGATAAACATCCTGGCTGCTATGCATCTGGGATATATACACCAACACTCACTATTCACAAATTGCTAAATGGTTGTTGGACACCTGAAATTCTATTGATTATTAAAGCTCAATAGTGTCTGAAAGACTTGTTCAAAAGAACAGGCAAGCAAACAAGCAATTACATGGCATTGGGACTCTTAGCATATACAAAATTCAGTACAATAAGAGTAAACATTCTGACCAGATAAATAACCTTAGTTCAATATGGCAGTAGCCATAACAGAAACCTTTCAAATGTCAATTACATAAAATTAAGGATGATACAGGGAAAAGAGTATTGTAAATCAGACAGCAGGAAATTTCAAGGATCACAAATTCTTGCCTAAGATGAATTATGGCAATAAATTCTAACATGGATTGTTTCTTTTATAACAGTGGTTACCAAGAAAATAGGAAACGTGAGCTAAAATTCCAGGACATTTAAATCAGGGTAGTTCCTAGAAGTTTAATTGTTTTATTTCATTTCCAGCTTGCTGAAAAATGAACACAAGCAATAGATAAACTCTTTGACTGTATAAGTTAATGTCTGCTTAGATTCTGTGTTAAGTCAGCAAACAACAGTCAATGTAGTTATTATGGTAACCGGAAATATATAGCTAACCTCATTCCTTCTCTCATTCATGACCCTTGTGACATACATTCATGTAACAAGAATTTCATTGAACACTGTGGAAAGATACCAGGATAAAACTGGCATGTGAGCCAATTTCAGTGCTTGGCAGACGTTTTTGTCCCTTGGATCTTCTCATTATTCCAAAACACTCAAGGAACAACTGCCTGAAAGATGAGAATAATAATTAAAAAAGAAAAATATTCTTTTAAGATGGCATCCCAGAGTACTGTGCCTTGCTTTTCACTCACTGGAGTTAGTCATCTCTCAGATGGCTTAACAGGGATGGACATTGTACTCTAACCCTGGTCTCTGATTGTGGGGATGCCCTTATGTTGTAACTAAAGTAAAGATACTGCCTCAGAGAAAACTGTAATATAAACATGAACTGCTCTGGCTAGCATTAGTCTATTTTGATATGAAGTGATCTGGCATCGTAGGAAGCCGAAGATGATTTTCTTCCTGTGGTTTACAAACAAAAGAAGAGCCCTGCAAGACTACAGAAAAACACAACGCCAACAATGCTTATCATTTGGCCTGGAGTTGATGCCGCAGTACCTGCAGGCAAACTCATGCAATGCAAAATACCACTAGTGAATTTCAGTTCTCTGCAGAAGGCAGGTCATAATGAACATTGGCTAGTCATTATGCCATTATGACTAGTTAAATGCCAAAGCAATGTTCTGCATAAAGTAACATGGGTTCCTATATATTTCTGACCAAATACTCCCAAAAGAAAAATTCTTGTGTTGCATATAGCATGTTCCTGTCCTTTGAGAATAGCCACTCCTCCAAAAAAAAAACCCCAAACTATACAAAACAAAACAAAACTAGATGAAAAAATTAGTCTCTGTTTTAGGATTTAAATTTCACTGCCCTTAAACTATACAAAAGGTCTTGTTCAAAAACATAACTTCAACTCTATATCCAACTATATGAGTGTAACCAGTTTCTGCAGTTTCCCCACAGAATTATATTGGTTTGGGACCAGTCTGTGAGTACTCTTTTCAAAGGGGAATGAGAATAACAAGTATACAACTACACAGTGTCATCTGACACCACTGACTGTGTGATATAGCTGATTAACCCTGAACATAGATTATACAGAGATGATGCCCCTGAATTGTTCTGTAGTTCTTCAAAAAAACGTAATTGAAGATTTGGACCCATTATTTATTTGTCTTGCATACAAGATGCTCTATTATGTATCTTATTCAATATACTTTGGCGCTTCAGCTAAAGCAGAGCCATTCCCGGAATAAGATAGAAACTTTAGTAGTAGCTCTAATGCCTTTGCAGTGAGGCCAGAAGGAAGTATAATTTCTACAACTCATGGGATTGCTTTGTACGGGACTGGTTGTACTGAGACTTGCTGTTGAGCAGTGGTGTACGAAGTAATCTCTCAGAAGACCTGGAGTTGTGCCTTTCAACACAACTGTTTAGATGATGGCAACATTATCCGACACTAAGGGCACATAAAAACCTCATCTCTCATTTTCCATTTATGTGGTTGGAGCTAATGAAAGTATTAGGAGGTGACCAATTTCTTTGCAGAGAGTTTGTTGTTTAGGTCCACAACATCAATAAGAAATGAGGTATTAAAATATATTAAAGGATAAATATGTCAATTTTCCCCTGTTTTTTCCAGTGTGTTTTGCTTCACTGTGTCTGTCATTAGGCAGCAAAGACTTCATAGTATGGCCGGTGGTTTTTTTATGTTGTCAGTGTCAAAGAAATAGTAAGGTAAGAGATTAAATTAGTAAGGCATAGAGATTAAATAGTAAGGCATAGAGATTAAATTAATATGAAACTTTAAATATTGCATTTAGGATGGTGGAAATGTACCACATGTTCTGCAATAAATTACTTATTTATATTCCATTTGCCTATTACAACTCCAGGAATGCACTTCTACTAATTCTTGTATTTTGCTATCAAACACTTCAGATCAGGGCCTTGACAAAAGACAAATAAGTATTGCACGGCTAGATAGTCTTCTTTTTTCATAAACCAAGGAATCATATTTCTAACAAGTCCTCAAGTGAACTTGTGATACTGAATTCTGCTGGCTACCCTTGACTCCTGTGTTTTCACCAAGGAACTGTGGAGAAAAATGGAAACGTGCTCCTCAAGTCCCTCTGTGAATGAGCCCTATGTCTGGGTTCCCAGTTCTCACTTGCAGACTCTGGCAAGGTTCAGTCTTCGTCCCATGTATTTTCTGGTTTTATTTTAACGGACAAAGCTGATCTGCCCTCTACTACAAATAGCTGCAGATGGTAATAATAGCACTGGTAAGCAATCAGGTAAATGCTAAACCTTCCTTGAAATGCCCCAGCCTCTACTGATGAGGAGGCTTGTGTGCAGCACCATCTGTCAGGGGTGTTCGTTTATCATTAACCAACTGGGGAGACAACATGAGCTCAAATGCCACCAGGAAAGAGACAACAGCTCCGGTTTAAATGCTCTACATTTGTTTCATGGAAAAATTGAGAGCAGAAAGGGGGGCTAAATGTATTAAATAAATAATTTGCTCTGAGTCAGATTCTGCTATGTTTACTCATTCAGAAAAGTACTTTATTTAGCACCTGAATGAGCATTTCACATGGAGTGAAATATCTGAACCAAGAGAAAAAATCAGAAATTTGCGCTGTATTGTGGGACATGTCAGAAACTGCTTAACCATAGAAGACTGTGGTTAGAAGTCTTCCAGTAATGGTGAGTAGATCACTTCGTCTTAGTGTAGTCTATGCAGAAGGACTGTCTGGAGAGTTTAGTACCCAATTTCTAAGACGTTCTTTGTTGCCTGTATTCAAATGACGATTTTCAGAGGCTTAAATCTCAGCCAAGCTTGAATAAATTTTCAAAGGGACAGTAGGTTCCAGACTGGTCACTTACTGCCTTCCTGCTCCAGAGCACATTTGAGGATCCTATAAGAGCTGACAAGCAATCAGTAAGAAGAAATTTAGATAATAAATACAAATGCAGGATAACGCAGGTTAGAGAAGATCCCAGGGTGTCCCCAGTCCAATTTCCTGCTCAGAGCAAGGTCAGCTATGGGATCAAATCAGGATGCACAGGGATCTATCATGCTTGGTCTTGAAAACTTCCAAAGACAGAGGCTGAACAGCCTTTCAAGGAACTTGCTCCACAGCTTGACTGTTTTGAAGATGGTAAGTTTTCCTGATATCAAATCCAAGATGGCATACTTTTTTGTGTTTTTTGTTCTCTTGAATGACTGAACAGCTTCAAATGAAACTATTCT
Organism: Psittacula echo; assembly: GCF_963264785.1. Classification (NCBI taxonomy): domain Eukaryota; kingdom Metazoa; phylum Chordata; class Aves; order Psittaciformes; family Psittacidae; genus Psittacula; species Psittacula echo. Next base: position 94,719,890 of record NC_137737.1, on the reverse strand, counting down.
TTGTGTAAAAGATGTGTTAATTTTCTGCACCTTGTTTTGTGTAGGATTTGATTTGGAAGGACGTTTCTAAAAATATCTATTAGTCTGGGTCTAACAAATTAAGTAAATGGATATTTAGACACATAGGACCTTTGAGTACATCTAGGTTAGGATGCAGGTAGAAGAGGTTCTGAGTATCTTGACTTTGGAGGATGTACTCAAAATCTGCAGTAGGTATCCCAGGCCTTTTGTAGCTCTTTTCCTCTTCTTAGGCAAAGTAAGACTTATTCTTAGTAAGAACATTCACAAGTTTTGTGGGGCTGACACTCTTAAGAGCATGTTTGTGATACGAGCAAACAGAGTTCTAGAAGTGTTAATAGCTTGTGTATTTTCAGTTTTGTGATGGGAATCACATTAATGAGAACATCTGACTCAGAATGTTAATGCATATTCTCATGTGAGGTAAAACAAGTAGTCAAACTGATAACAGCATCACATTGATGTAGCTGATCTTTTCTCTTTTACAAAATATATTATTTCTAGGGAAAACAACAACAACAGCTATAAAACTTCCTCTGGACAGTTAATTAATAAATCTATATCAATTAAATTTAAACACTGTTAACTATAAAACTAGAAGTTTAAATCACTCATGAATTCAATTGTATATTTCATTTCCACCAGCTATTGTGACAAGCAATTTCTAAAGACTGATAACAGGGGATGATAATGGAGGGCTGAAAACATTATATAGCACATGAACTCTGGTTTGTTGTTGCTACTAAACAGGGCATGAAGGATAGAGTTCATGAAATCCTGAATGAAAACATTTTAAATTCCCATACAGCAGCCACCGTGTCTTCCTTTGTACTTCCCCTCACTGTCAAATCCCTTCACAACCAGTCCTGTACACATTCTTCAGGGAAAATTGCACTGAAACACATTTGCAGTTAGAAAATGTGGTGTACCAGGTACTTTGAAAGCAGACAGTTAATCTGACCCATCAGTCCCTGACAGGCAACCACTACTTGGCCATTCAGCACATAAATGTTTCTGGATGCATCTGGGTTGGCAGTGCAAGCAGAGGTAGGCACGGGACAGTGGAAGAGTAAAAAGTGTTGTTGTGGGGAAGTTACCTGGAGGGAATATAACACATACAATGAGCTATTACTGTATGGGTGAATTATACTGGAAGCAGAGGACATGGGTGATCTGAAATGATGTGGTTATGGATAAGGAGCCATACTATAAAACAGCTATAAGTGACTTTACCTGCCTTTTCCCAAACTTTCCTTTGAATTCACTTACCAACAGTGTTTAAAGGACCCACTAAAAAAGGGTGTTGTGATTGAAGTGATAATGTTGACTCTAGTTCATGGTATTTCTTTACAAAGGCTCTAGGTTCAGGAATATGTAAAATAAGGTTCTTTTCTTTGTCAGCCAGGAAACATATGGCTCTCAGATGTGAAATTCAGACCCAATCCTGAATTCCCTTTTGGGTCAAAATCTGAGCAATATCAGTGCAATTTTGGTAATGCAAGGATTGTTAATTTACTCTCTGGATGTCTAGGCTGGCATCTTCTGAAATGTTTATTTGGGATATAAGTTCCATAAACAAATTTAGAGTATTTCCCCATTACTATGCATATCAAATATCTTTTTTTTCTCCTGTGTGAAAGAAAAAGCTATCAGAAAATCACAAGCAATTAACATATTTTTAAAGTCTCAGTCCTGAAAGTGGAAATAAAACATGAAAGCTCACCCCCAGAGCATTAAAAACACCTGTAAATACCTACATATTTCTTTTCTGAAACTTTTATTGTTTTTCAAGTAGGAAGAATATCTCACTTGCTCCAGTTGTCATAAATTTTAAGACACAGCCCCATCATAATGTAGCTTCCTAAAGCCTGGTCTTCTCTCCAATATTTTTCTCTCTTGCTAGTCCAAATTACAATGTATTGTGAGACAGAAAGGCAGTAACAGACAACTGTCTTTCTGTAAAATATAGTGATGTTATTCTGTACAAATGGAATGAACCTCATTTTTTCATTTCAGATCAAAGTAGAAATCTTTTGAAGTTTAGCTATTTGATAAAAAAGGGCTTTATAACAAGCAGATATAGAAGTTAATAGGACATAGAGATATTTTATTAAATTGCAAACCATTATTAATATTGCAGTTTTAACTTGAAAGAAATATGTGAAATGACACCGGAAATTAATTAGATTATTTCATCATTCTTTTACATTATAAACTTTGATACACTTGCATAGATATATAGGTACATTGATAAAAAGACACAAAGACAAACAGAATTTTAATGAGTGTGGAGCTTTTATCTACTATCACTTTGTGACTTAATTTTTTCTGTTTATACTGCCTATTGATTCCAGTTGAAACCTGCTGTTTTAATGTTGTTATTGATATTCTCTCTGGGTTTTCTTCTAATTCTGGCATTGATATTACCTTGATCGGATTTAGTTTATTTGAATTGCCTGTAGGTTTCAGTCTCCAGAGTTTTTCACTGCTTATAGACATGCAAAGATAAAACCTCTCTTTTTATCTAAAAATCCTTGAGAGACTCTGAAAGATACAGCCGTTTTCTGAGAACATTAAAAAGAAAGAGACAACAATCAAAAGGAATATACTTCTCACCTAGCCTATTCAAGACATCATTTCTATACAGCCTGCGTATTCTCTGACATGCACAGACTTCTCATCTAATCAGTTCCATTTTACATTTGGAAACTACGTGTTCACCATAAAGTCATAAATGGTTCCAGGCTCTGTGTCACAGGCTGCACTTTCACCAGACCATCTCTGGTCCTATCTAATTTAGGAACTGGACCTGTATAGTGCTCCATGTTTTTTATTTTTGCACCCTGGTGCAAAAGTAGGCTTTAGCACAATCCTCGAATGTAAAAGAGTATCTCCCTTCCTAATGAGAGAATTCAATGTGTGAGGGTGGGTGTGGTAAATGAGGGAAAACTTACCAAGTGTTGAGGCTAGAGGTGATTGCCGTACACTGGCCATCTAAGTTGCTATTTGGTAGATGCCCCATCCCTGGAAACATTCAAGATCAGATTGGACTGGGCTCTGAGCAACCTGATCTAGTTGAAGATGTTCCTGATCACTGGGGAAGGGGCTGGACTTGATGACCTTTAAAGGTCCCATTCAACCCAAGCTGTTCTATGATTCTATGAATCTATGATTCTGTGATTCTATGATTTACACAATTAGTCTGGGACTCTCAGAAAGAAATAAGAAAAAGAATACTTAAAAAAAAATCTAAACAGTTTTGTCTTTCAAATTGTTAGGTTTCTTTTCTTGTAAAACAAAAAAAGGAAAAATGCTCTTACCTCACCTTCCTGCTTTTTTATATCTTTCTCTAATTTGTCTGCTTCCTTTCCTTTTTCCTTGCCTTGCCTTGTCTTGCCTTCCCCTTCCCCTTCTCTTCCCTTCCTTTCCCCTTCCCTTCTCTTCCCTTTCCCTTTCCCCTTCCCCTTCCTCTTCCCCTTTCCCTTCCCTTTCTCCTTCCTCTTCTCTTTTTATATTTTCTTTTGAGTTCAATCTTTATTCTCTTTTTGTTTAGTTTTGTTTTGAGTTCAATCTTCATTCTCTTTTTGTTTAATTTTGTTTTGTTTCTCTCTCATGCTTTCTTCTTTTTTGTAGGCCTATAGTTTATTTTCTTCTTTTTGTTCTGACTCCTTAGTCATCTAACAGAATGCTTTTTTGGAAATAATTATTTTGCAGGAAATAATGAACTTTTTCAAGTCTGTAATTAAAGCCAGGTAAAGACTATGAATGTATGTGTAAACGTGCTTTATTTGCACATGATTTATTTCCTCTATCCAGCTGCCACAGGCCAGCTATATTAACAATTTCAAGTACTATAGAATTCTTTAAGATCTAACAGTTGGCTTGTGCTATATAGGGTATTCATAGACAGGAAGAAGGCTGAGAATTTTCCTCATGGTTTAACACTGAATCATTCTGGTATCACCATAAATTTAATTTTTAATAACATTAATAGGGAATGGAAATAGAAAAGAGATGGTAGCAAAAAACCCCCAAACATTTCTTTAAAGGAGAGAGTGGTGGACTGTCATGGGCTGTTGAAAAGCACCACAGAGGGAAAGGAGCCACTGTTTGCCTTTTACTACAGTCTTCACTACAGATCACCTGCATGGCACCATCAGCACCACTGTCTACAGCATATATGGAATGTACTGTTAGAGTTACTGTGCTTCTGACAGCAGAAATTAAAATGGGTTTCAAGGGTACCTGTCAGGCCTGTGTGGGGAATGCTAGGGCAGGAGAAATGTTTCTCACCTGGGAAACCTGAATCACAGCCCCCAAGATCTTACAGACCCCCTACCTCCTGCTCATATCTCCGAACAATTTTCCTTCAAAATCCTTCAGTGTCTTGCAGCCCAGAGTCCTGACCCGCTCTTGTTTCCATCCTCAAGTCACTTTACTTCTCTCACTTATTCAGAGTAATCCTTATTCACCCTAAGGCTCTATTTCTTCTCCTAACCTTTCTTAATCTTTCTGCTGCAAATCCCTTCCCAGTTTCTACCTCAGTCACTGGATCCTTCTGACTTTTCTCATGCTGGATTTCCCCCATCCTTCAGCTCACTGTCATACACATGCGCCAAGCCCAAGTTGCTGAAGATGCAACTGAACTTCTCCCTACAAAGTTACACGGTCACTCTGGGAGCTGTTTAGCCCAGGGAACCTATATTCTTTAACATTTTCTGTGAACCTGTAGTTTTGCTGCTAAACCAACTTATGCATTTGATGCCAGCCTCCACAACTGCATTCCTCTTGGTCGCTGCAAATGGCAGTGCCATTTCGACCTTTTTTACTTTTTCTTTTTTCCTCTTTCTTTCTTTCTTTTTTTTTCTTTTTTTTTTTTTTTTTTTTTTTTTCTGAGGAAGATTACTGCTGGCTTGTTTTCTCATCAAAAGACGGGTAGCAAAGTAGAGTAAGTATCCTTGTTTCCCTACTCATTATAGCCTTGTCGCTACTGCATTTCCTGGAGTCAAACATCTCAGGTTTCTTATAAAAGAACAAGACTTACAGGACTACCAGTGAGGTGGAGGGATGTGGTGGCCTTTGGGATATGTTTAGCTCTACTGTAGCTCTTTGTTCTTCATTCTGTGCCACTCTTCTCTGTAGAAGGGAGATGTAGTGAGATGCTCATGTTTCGCTGGTGCGTTGGAACACCAGCAACTTGTATTACATGGAAGCTCTTGTCTCTAACCATTCCCTCTGTATCTGCATTATTTACTTGCTCATCTCTGTTTCACTGTAATTTCAAAAGTTAATTGTCAGCTTCCTAATAGGTAAACAGCTAATCTCAGGTTGGCAGGCATTGAATCACTTCATCTCAGACTCTAGAGCACTAAATTGATCTGCTGCAGACTGGCAATATTTATTTGCTGACTGGCAGTTAAATATTTAATTGTTGGATTCACTAACAACTGACTGTAGCACAAAAATGTTGAATAGCTTTTAATTTTCACATCAATTTATTTTTAATTTTCATCTATATTCTGCTTCTTAAGAAAGGTTTGAAGCTTCAGATGTATCAAAACCAAGACAAACATAGAATTTTGGCACCTTTTTAAGAAGTTAAAAATATACTGTACTCCAAATATTCTCAAACTCATAAATGTCTTCTTTGAGTCTTTTCAAATTTTCAAGCAAAAATATCCGTGTCAGATGATGTTGTGGTATTAAAATCAAAAGGCTGCGTGATGCCAGGCACCTTTGCTGAACTTTGGTGTCAGAAGGACCACAGAATCAGAAAGTTGTTTAGGTTGGAAGGGACTTCTTCAGGTCACTTGGAACAAGCTCCAGTTCAAACAGGGTGAGATAGAGCAGGTTGCCCATGACTGTGCCCAGTAGGGGTTTGAATAGTTTTGGATGGTCTTGACTTTGCCTACAGTTCCCCCCACTGCTGGCTGCAAGGTAGGGTGGAAAGGTAGGAGTGCCAGGAGGAGGGACTATTTGAAGTGCAGGAGTGAGGAGGAGGAGAGATGAAGAAAGGGCACAAGAAGCCTTGGTATGAGTAGAAGTAGAGACTACAGCTGAGGATGTGGAGGCAGAAGGCAGAGGTCTAGCAGGTAGAAAGAGTAGAGACAGGATTCTGAGAAGAAACAAAAACCAATTTTAGAATATTCCCTATCCAGAACCTGTCACAGTAAGCAGATGTGATAACCTTTACATTTGCTGTAGTCAGTGAACAGGCTTGAAATCTTTCAGTTAAACTGTGTGTCATATAAACTTTTTAATGGTTAATCAATATATTCTATCTACTATCACCAGCACCAGGAAAGAAAAGGAAAGAAAAGAAAAATGAGAAGAGAAGAGAAGAGAAGAGAAGAGAAGAGAAGAGAAGAGAAGAGAAGAGAAGAGAAAAGAGAAGAGAAAAGAGAAGAGTAGAGAAAAGAAGAGAAGAGAAAAGAGAAGAGAGAAGAGGAGAAGAAAAGAAAAAAAGAAAGGAGAAGTGAAGAAAAAAAATAAAAGAAAGAAAGGAAAAGAAAGAAAAGAAAAAATAAAATAAAGAAAATGAAAAGAAAAGAAAAGGAAAGAAAAGAACATAAATCTCTCAAGTGAGCTTATTGGATCATTTTTGACTATTTTTGCCTGAAACTCTCCACTTGTAAAAGGATAATACTTTTTGTCTTTTTGTACAGATATTGTGAAGAAGTGTAACTAATTACTGTTTATGAACACAGCTATGCTCACAAAGGAAGAAATTGCTCTGTATATAGCGTGTATTTGATTGCTTTTGCTAATATACATGGAGCTGAGCACTGAGAAAAGGATTAATTCAACATGACTATATCAATACAAAAGTTAGGCATTTAGTCTAAATTCATGTCAAAAAAATGATCAGATGATTCATCCTGTTCCGAGCAGACACTCAGACAGGACAAACCACCCTCTGTAGCTGCTGGACTGTCTGTCATAGATTACTGAGGAAGCAGAGATGAATAGTTCAGACCAGATAACCAAGTTTAGGAGCTTGTAGTATGAGTGAAGGTCAGTAACCACTGTGAATAAGTACCCATTATTTGGGAACTAGACAAACTGGTTTTGGCTAAAATATTTCAAATTAAAGTTTGGTGGAGTTGTAGACAATTTAAGAAAAGGCCTTGTGTTGTGCTGGGTTATACAGCTGGAGGAATTGCTGTGATGCAGTTACAAAGCAATGAATGAAAAAGCAGAAATAAAAAAATGCAATTTCAGTAATGTAGAACCTCTGTGTAGAACTTCTGAAACAAGATCAAAGTGTTCCAGATGTTTTACTATGATGATGAAATGGGCATCTTAAACCTACAGTCTAAAAACCACAAATCATCATATATTTTTACACCATTAAAAATGATTGGTTTATATTATTTTCTGATGCTAAAGCATATTAAAAAATCAGTGTATTAGCTACTGTGTATCATTACACAATGTATGTTGTATATGGACTGAATATCATGTCTAATGATGGAGAGAGTCTGGTTTTGTCTAATAGTGTTCCCTGGAGAAATTGTTCAAGAGCTGTTCATCCATGTGGAAAGATTACTCTGATATCAGTGAGACTTATCTGCTGTGTAAGTACCAGTTGAGTTGTAAAGCTTCTCTAGGGCATTTTATCAGGTGTTCTTATTCAGCAACAATAGTCTCTATGAGAAGAGAAAGAGCAAAGAAAGAAACCTTGGCTCTTCCAGTTAAAAATAAATGGATCTGGTAAATTGTATTATTTTTTCCAGTATTTTTAGTGTGATGAAAAGATATCCATCCCTCTTCTTTGCTGTCACAAAGGTGTTGAAATGCACGGCATTTCTATTTTACTTAGTTTGTTCTCTCCATTAATGCTAAATCTTACTTCAGAGGAAAGAAAAAAGATGTGCTAAAAAGGATCTCCATTTAAAGAACTGTTTTTCTTGTGCTTATGCCAACAATTTCATCTCAGAAATTTTTCAGATTCTGTCCTCAGACAGATTTATATATGGGCTATTCACATATGTTTCACTGAGAGTTTCACACTTTTATCTTACAGAAGAATTTGACCTCTGGGTTTTGCCCCTCTTAGGAATAGTTCAGGAATATTAGCTGTACTATGCCCTGAAAATATTTCATGCCCATTGCTGCTTGACTGAGAGTAATTCAGAACCCTTTTGTAAGAGACTGAAAGTGGATTTTGTAATCTTTTTGAAATCTTTCCTTTTTTGATGTCTGTTTGTTAATCAAATTGGAAACAAAATGTAGAAAATGTTTAGTCTCTTAAAGTAAAACACAGGGCTATTAGCGGTTGAGAGTGGAAATGGAAGGCGAAAGATGAAGTTCTGTTATAGCCTCAGTTACAGAATTTTCTATGGCTTAGGAAATATCCCTTAGGACTGGAACTGTTCCCACTGTTGTAACTAGAAGGAAGAAAACCACATTTTTTTACAGCTGCCTCTTCAGCTATTAAACGAGATGTCAATTTTCCCACTTATTGGTGTGTGAAAGTTTTTAGATCTCTACTTGATTTATTCAGGGAGCTCTGAGTAGTTGGAGTTTTGTCCCCCCAGTATTACATTTTGACCATTTTTGTGGTTTTGTTCTGTAAATTGTTTTACCAGTGTAAACGGGATTCTTAGGGATTCCTTTGCTGCTTGTGAAAGAAGGCATCAAAATCAAGCTTTAAGTAGGTGTTGTTATAGCAGCTGGGTTTTGCCCCAGTTGCTCTTAAATGGCTGAAGTGTTCTGGGGAGAGTGGACTGATAGATGTTTCTCTAAAATTTTGAGAAAGACTTGGTATGGGCATAATGATACAACAGAGGAAAGGAACAGTGAAGAAAAAAGGAAACTGATGCTGATATAACTTCTTGCATTTTTCTTTCTTTTTTTCTTTTTTTTTCTTCGAATTGCACAGCCTCTTTCCCAGCTAGCAAAATAAACAATTAAAGGCCTTTCTGTTTGATATATTATTCAAGTTAATGAGCAAAAGCACGTTTGTTACTTTCATAATGGAGTTCAGGGAAGGAAATCTGTTTCAAACTTGTCATTGTTTGATGCAAGGCTGAGGATTAATATCCTTATTTGAGATCAAGAATATCCCATTTCAGTACAAGTTGATATTTTGTGAACTTATGCAGAAATCAGGGTGTTCACAAACAGAATTACATAAAAATAATAGAAGATATGAAACAAAAACAACTCAGTCCTTTCAGATCTAACTTTTGTGTATTAAATCCTGAGGAAAAAAACCCACCATGGAACACCTCATGAAAATGTGTAATATGCAAAATAGAGAAAAATGTGTCTATGCAAAATAGAGAAAAATGTGTCTATACAAAATAGAGAAAGTTAATTATAAATGCTGATGTAACAAAAAGCATATAAAAACCCCCAAATGTTGCAACAACAATATATATTGCATTTAGTCTTTTTCTGAACTACTGGGTTCCTAAAACTTCCATGAACTCCCAGATAGTCGACTTGGTGTTTTTTGTGCTAATCAAACCTGAAACTCACCATGGACTTCTGTGTACCCTTATTAGCAACATTTAAACTCATAGAAGCACAAGCTGTACTTTCTAACCTTGTTCTCCCACTAGCCAAAGACTGTTTAACCATGCTGGCATCACTCCTTGTAGTTTCCAGATTCTGCTTGGGGAACAACCACTCTAAAACATGTATGTGCTTTGTGAAGAAAATGGGAACAAACCCACTTTTGTTCATTCGCTTATATATGCAGATAGCGCCTTAAGATTCACAGTTTAACTCAGATTTAGAAAATCTCTTTCACTGTATTGTTTATCCATTAGGATGGGTGAAAATGAGTCAAAACGTTTTGGTGGCTAAAGTTCAAATTGTATTGAGCTATTTAAACAATAGGATAAATTGTTATTTTATTTTATTTTGTTTTATTTTATTTTATTTAAGATACGGTAGCTATCTAACTCCTAGTTAGCTGTGATTTCTGGCATCTCCTGGTGTTTCTGGGCTGTTGAGTTTTGGCCTGAGTTTGAACTTTTTAACCTGTAAAATATTTGAAAGAACAATCCATAGCTAATTGTGTATCTTGTCAGAAGAGTATAGTGTCTCTGAGCAATTTTGGATTGGGTTTTTGAAACTTTTGTTTTTTCTGTGCTATCTTACTTTCTAACGCTATTTTTGTAATATTACTGATTCCAATAGAAGTCTTTCCACGGTCTTGCCATGCCTTTCTTGGCAACAAGGTTTGGTCTCCCTCCTGGGAATGCATTGGTCAACAGAGTCGAAAAGCAAGTAATATTAATAACTCTAATTACCATCCTTATAGGCTAAATGGAATGGAAGGATTCCTAATTCCTCTTTGGAATTTATAATAATTTACCTGCCATCTGACCTGAAGCATCTAGCCGGATCACTATTATAAATGAGTGTCTCTTATCTATTTGCTTTGTGGGATGAAGGAATTATTTACCATTAGTGTTTATTGATAATGGTGATTAGGCTGCATGTCCTGCTTCTGTGGAGAAGCTTACAGACAGGAATTTTACAGTGAATGCACCTGTGAGCTCCGGAAGTTACATCAAAGCACCTGAAATGTCCCTGCTATTATGACATGAATCACCAGAGCTGTCCCCATTCCCATTCCCTCCAGCTCAGAGCCACTCAATGTAGATGGCAACTTTTAATTTCGAGAATCTTAGGTCTGATAAAACAGTAGAAAGCATCCACTGTGCCTAGCAATCTTCGCGTTTTTCCCTATATCTTTTTCTTTATATGCAGTAAAATACTGTGTAAGTAAAATCTGTATTTAGTATGTTCTTGCTTGATAGTATTTTTTTCTGTTTTGGGTTTTTATTGTACTGTTCATAACCTGTACCTAAGCTTTACTGTAGACAGTGTTTTAAATTTATTTGCACTGCATGCAAATCTCTAATTTTTGTGTAAGTCTAAGAACAGTGTTGATCACATTGATCCCTTAGTTAGCTGTAACTATTAAGTGTTACTGAGAATGGGACATTATTAAGCAAACTGTTCTTGTTATAATCCCTTAAAGATGTATACTTGGGTACAATGCAAAAAAGTATAATCCAAAAGGCGTAACAGTATTCCAGAATAAGAAGCTCAGGGAAAACTATCACTGTCACGTAAAAGCAGAGCTGGGCAAAATCTATAGTACTAATGCTTTTACATATAGGCTACTGTATGTGAAATGCTACAGTAATTGTCTCCTTAAAGTATTATCTTGATTTCTCATGTAAAAACCAAGCTGTACCCAGTAGCATGAACAGATGCAAATGGTTTTTTTTTCAGCATGTCTGTGGAAATGATCATGTCAATTATCTTTTGCTCTTAAGCTGAATTTAGTTGTTATTCAGCATGTTTTTGTACCGTGTCTGGTGGTGTCACAGAGGATTTCCATCCAGAGACAGCATGTGTCTTTTTCTACGGCTTATGTCAAAACCCACGTTACTGAGACAGAAATTCTTCCAGTACATGGTGCTAGAGAACTCCTACTCCATTTGATTAACAGCCAGGTAAGCTTCTGAGGATTTCTGTAGGAATTACAGTTCTCTGCTTTCTTTGGAGTGCTGCATCCCTTGGAGCTAATGTCATCTGCAGATGAGCAGCCTGAGAACACAGGTTGGAGAAACAGCTGTCTCACTCGCAGGAACCAGCAGTGCAACTGAGAATGAAGAAAATTCTGTTCAAGGGAGCTCACTAAGGAGGTTGACATAAATCCCTTGATAGGACCTTGCCTCTCTTGAGAATTAGTATCCTGCTGTAAGTACCCAGGCCTGTGAGTATGTTTGTGTTCATAAATCTGAGTGGGTGCACAAGGGCTTAGATCTTGAGTTGGTCGCAGAGGAAGCTTAGTGATGACAGTGAGAATTAAGGGCTACAAATCTGGCTCAAAAAACCTGCCTATCCAGGTATCTTTCCCAAAGCTGACTGAAATCTAGGGTGTTTTGTTTCAGGCTTATGGTTTGAAAAAAGAAAGGTGACCTGCTGGTCATTCTCTTCTTCCTTCAGGCAGTTTTATTTAACATATTGATGAGAAGAAGTGTTGCCAGGGTTAAAATTAGAAAGGTTACTTTTGAAAGTGATTCTGTCCCAAATTATTTTGGGACTTGGGATCTGTCGTTCACTTGTTCACTCACTAATTCACTCATTTATTCATTCATTCATTCTAGAAGTTCCAAAGTAACAGCTAAATGGTAAGTCAGCACACTTTGTAAGGCTTTTCATCCCATGTCTAAGACCAGGCATGGGAAAATCTGGATGGATATGCATTCCAGAAGCCATGTTTGTGTGAACACGGCACAGCTGGAATGATGAGGTCTCTTGTAGCACATGTCTAATGTCCAGCTGCAAAAGGGCAGGCAGAGATCATCTTCACAGCCTCTCTGCAGCTGCCATGATTTCAGCCACTGTGCCCGTGTCATTCGGTATCTAATTATTGCACTAGAGGGCTGCAGCATTCCCTGTGTAAGGAGTTTTTGAGTCCTAGCCTGCAACTCATGAGGGAATGGCTTCCGACAGCTTCTCTCTGCCTTGGAGGATTTATATATTCTGAAGAGATCATTTTAGGTTTTTTTTTAAGATTAGAATAAAAGTATTTTTTTAAACTTAATAGCATTTCAAAATTTAAATAAGGATGCAAGTTAGAAATAAAATTTTGCCTTGTCTGCTTCCTGCCATCCTGCTTAGGCTGGAAAAAAGACCATTCAGCTGCTGTTCTAATTGCTCTGTGGGGGCAAACAATTTATATATGAGGGATTGTTTAAAATGAAAAGGGCATTCACTTGCTTACCGTTTCCTAACTAGGCTCTAGATCACAATTGTGATTGCATTCCCTAGGGAAGAACTGAGCATGCCTTTAAAGTGTAATTGATTTTAATTAAAAATAACTAAATATGTATAACTTAAAGAATTACTGTTTCTAAATGAGAACAGAGAAGTGTTCTCTGTGTTGCCTCCTGAATGAGGTATTTGGTTGTGAACTTGATATAATTGTCATCTGCTGGCAGGTGACAACATGGAAGATGGCCTGTGATATCCTGCAGGCATGCATTGAGTGCATCCATGCAGGATCCTAGCCTGTGTTCTTCTGAAGTCAGCCAGAAGTTCTGCTGTTGTATCCAGACTCACAGAATTATTCCTCCCCAGAAAAGAGAAAGTTTATTTACTCACACTTTTCTAATAAGTGGAATGGTTTCAGAATAAGTAATAACATGAAAAAATTAGGAAATCAAATAGATAATTTTTATTCTCAACATGTGATGCACGTTAAACTTTGAAATAACTGTTTCTTTTTTGTGAGCTTTTTCTCCTAAGTAATGCAAAATGCACCTTAAAGTCCCATAAATATTGTTACGTGACCCAGCACATATTGAAACTCTTCGAAATTTTAACGCTTTCTTTTCAAGGTTCAAGGTGGCACCAAGCTCCCACAGTGTCAGCACTCTCCAGGAGACACAGATGAGTTCAGGGAACACAGAATTACATATTCTTATTGCTGCACCTGAGGTCATATCTGTTGGTGCTAGAGATTGTTAGGCCATTATCAACCACCGATTCTTCTCCAGATGTGAAAATAATTTGGATTGAGGGAGGAAACGTAAGCTGGTATCCTTTCACTCATCCTAGGTTTAATAGGATTTGTCTTCTCTGTACTGTGGGTTGGTTCATTGGTATACCAGTGTTACTGTAGCAAGTGTATTTTTAAATTTCCTTTTCTGCTAGACTATCAACTCTGTTGTGACTTCTGGTAGTGATTTTAAGCTGGTTTAAGACAGCTGGAAAACTCACATTGACTTCATTGGCTTCAGATTAGACTTATAGGCACAAGCTCACGTAATTTAAAGGATCACATTGCTGAAGCAGCATCTTCAAAAGGTGTTTGCATTTGTAGGCAAGATGCCTTCTATGCCTTCAAGGTAAAAATAGGATTGATTGCTCTTTAAAGCATGTATCATGTGCATTATGTTACCTTTTACTGATACTGAACATATACACTGCGACTTCTTTTTCCTCTCAGTCTTTTCTTTTTTGATATATATAAACAAACAAAGAAACAAATATAAAATTTGTTTTTATATTTAGGGGCTTTGTAGACATCTCAGTGACATATTTCCAGTTTTGTTTATGCTTTGGTAACATAGAGAAGCAGGTAAACAATATTATAAATGCATGAAGCATCATTGTGACCTGTAGACTTATATTTTAACTCTTTCATTTTACAAAAGAGTAGTAACTATTATAGTAACTGCACTGTCTTAAACTATGATAACTATTACAAAGAGAATAATAAAAGAATATTAGTAATAGTTTATTATATACTAACAACTATTGCAAATTTCTTAGATAACTTTATCTAGGTTTAGGCTATTTGGAAGTTAAATGAGTAGTAGAACTTGGGTGTGAGGGGGAATAGCAACAAAAGAAGAGGCAAAGGAATGGTCTAGGTGGTGATTTTCTGATCATGAACATGGATTTGTCTAGATCTTCTTATCTGAAGCTGAACAAAATCCTTCTTAAAGCAGTCCCTGTAATTAACTTAGTTCTCTGATTTCCTAATAGCATTCTTAAATATCCTTTATTTCTGATGTTAGGTGTTTATTCTCTCTTCTTGCATTTATTTTTTGTGTATTGTACACATAATAACTAACCAAAAGCTTTTCACCTCACTGTATAACCTGAATTTTTCATATCATATCTGTTGTACTGTTCTTTTTTACAAGTTGCGTATTTTAATTTTTTTAATTGTTATGAAATTTTATCTTTTTGGAAGACTTTAAGAATCTGTATCTTAACCAGAACATCAGTGCATAATAGAGAAATTAATGAGCAAAACTCTGTAACATCTATTATTCTTTTTACTTTAAAATCTTAGATATTTTGATATAGGAATCGTAATTGTGAGACATTTGGAAGTCACTTTTGCTACATTTTGCAGATGGGAACATCAAAGAACACTAACATTTTTCAGAAGTAATGTTGGGATGCTTCCATTTTTGAATCCCCAGGTGAACACATGAATATGCTGAAAACTAAAAAAAAACAACTTCCCACAAAAGTCAGCAGCAACCTTTTTGAAAACTTCTGTCTGTGAAATTTCACTAAGCTTCAGGAAAGATTCCTGTGAGAGTCAGGAATACAGTTAGAATACAGTTAGAGATTTTTTTATGGAGTAAACAACATAACCTGATCATAAAGTTTCCTTTCTATGGAGATAGTCAACACTCCATCCCTGGAAAAGTTTCTAGTCTTGTCTTGTTCAGTCTATTACAGCACAGGGATAACTAATAATCATATTATCTCCTGTCAGTAACTATTACAGATTTTGACTGCAATAGCAAAGTAATAATAATTGTTTCTCTATAAAGTGATATATATCCCATGATGAAAATACATTATTGCATAAAAATGTCTTCAATTCTTTCTTGTGGCTGATGCTCAACTCCATAGTTCTGAGCTACAATTGACAAACAAGAGTAGAAACTGTCACCTGACCAACTGAAACCTAACACAGTGTAAAATGAAAGCTCTCAATCTGCAGAATTATTATTATTATTTTAATAAACTCTTTACAGATCATGATTTGGAGCATGACATATTTACACAAAATCTTTATACGACCATTGGAATTGCATGCCACTTTTGTAAACTCATGAGAATAACACTGGTGAACCTGAGATCCCAGTTCACATACCTTAAAGCATTTGTGGAGGGAGCATTGTATATAATCAAAGAATTAAAAAGTGCCCCAATGCATATTCAGGGAGCCAAGTAGGATAAAGTTTCATTTGCATCATTTATTGCTTCCTAATGTAAGTGCTTGACTTTGTAAATCAAAACATCTAATATGGGTTTTTTTGCACATAATATATATAGTTTATGCTCTGTTGTAGCTGTTGCACTACACATAGTGTTATTGTAGCTGTTGTTTATGTATGAAGTAATAGAAGAGCAACAACTGCAAAAAGTCTTGAGAAATACATATTAACAATCAAGCAGGGCAAATAGAAATGCTTCACCCAAACATCTCTGAAAAGTTTCCATAAGATTCCTCTTTGCTTATGTTCCAGTCTCTCCACACAACCTTTTTATGAAAATTCATGTGAGTTAAGTTTTGTTCTTTCAAGTGTTCATGGAAAGTGAATTTCAGGCCCACAGCCAAGATACATTTAATCATGAAACAAAATTAGTTTAATCGTGAACCTGAATT
Organism: Psittacula echo; assembly: GCF_963264785.1. Lineage (NCBI taxonomy): Eukaryota > Metazoa > Chordata > Aves > Psittaciformes > Psittacidae > Psittacula > Psittacula echo. Next base: position 94,703,695 of record NC_137737.1, on the reverse strand, counting down.
TGTTTGGGGAAGAATAAGCAGTATGCAGCTTCATGTAATCAAGGAACAGAAACAACAGTCTTCTTTAAGTGGCCAAGGATACAATTCAAACTTCAGGCGGATGATAACTGCATATTGTATGTGGCTATGGGCATGGTAGGCAATTTGTGAGAAAGCTAAAAAGCACAAGCAGATTCCATGGCTGGGTGTTTCCAAAGATTTCAGAACTGAACACAACTGCCTGAGCTCCTGCAGGGAATTTATCTTTGTGTACATTTTGGGGCAAGAGATACAGTACCATAGAGCTGCTGTATTTGTTTCTACTGGTCTTCAGGCTTGTCAGAGTTCTGGATAGGCTTGTCCAAAGCTTTACTTATTTGTTGGTGGAGTTAAAGTTGAATGATTTTTCAGGTCAGTTTGGGAGGGTTTGTGGTTTGCAAGAGCATAATGCCTAACAACGTAGATACCATGCATGTACTGTATGAGATGTGTACTTCCAGCTGTATTTTCAAACTCTGGACAAGTCAAACTGAGTAAGCATTCCTAGAAACAATGTATTCTAAGAGAATACATTGCAAAACTGAAGTCTTGGATGGAGTCTTGGGTGACATGGTTTAGTGTGAGGTGTCCGGGCCCATGGCAGAGGTATTGGAACTAGATGATCTTAAGGTCCTTTCCAGCCCTAACTATTCTAAGATTCTGTGATTCTATATTCTATGATTCCTACCTCTGTCTGTGAGAGTTCTTATGAGCACTTCTCAGTTATGTTGTATTCACTAGTAAGGATTAACTATTCCATAATTAAACTAATAAATATTAAGATCAAACTTTTTAATTCAGGAAAAGTACTTAAAAGCTCATTTTTGTATAAATAATTACACCATTCATGAAAAAACCCCCGACCAATCCACTTTTCTGAATGTAGATATCCGTGATTTAGGATAAACATGAGATCTATTTTTGACTACAGATCTATAAAAAATGATGGCAAGACTTTTTTCTTTTAGTATTATTTTTTTTTTTAGCAGAGATAAGATTTTTTTCCACTTCTGGTCAAAAGAAATTTGTTTTAATTGAAGCTTGACAAGAAACCACTCTTGTATAAAGACCAGGTATTGCAAATTTTAACCCTTGAAATGAAAAAAACCAATAATCCATAAAGCCATAAGTGGATGAAAATGTCAGGTAATGGAATAAAATAAAAACTTGCTACTGTTTTAATTTTTCATAGTACAAATAGTGTTGTCCATCCCTGCAGAAACAAACACTCTTGATGGAAATATAAGGTAATTTCACTTTACTTCAGCCATCTGATATCAGTGACAAAAATGCCTCTAAAAATGTTAGTAAACTCTATTGACTTAGGAACCAAGATGATCAGTGTAGATCTTTCTCACCTCTGTTACAATGATAAAAATAAATTAATGCTAGTGATCTTGTTGGTAAGTGGTACTAAAGATACAATAAATAAAATAATTCCAGAGGACAGATGCCCCTAGAGACACCAAATAAACAAAACATACAGATGAATTAACACACAAAGGAATCACAGTGATAAACCAAGGTTAGCAGGCATTGTCTGAGATTACCTTCTAACTGGAGTCAGAAGCTGGATAAAGAATGGCAGGAATAAGGGACTTCATTGATGTGAGGAAGTATAGAAGATGGAGAATTCATCAGTGATGATTATCAGATTTATTGGCACTGGGACTACAAAGTTAGATTTGAAACTAGTTTTAGAGGAGGATAGGGAAAGAATTTAATGAGCTGTCTGTCTCCTTTGTTACCTAAGCAAGAAAGTTATGCAGGAGAAAGCCCTTAAGTGTTTCAGGAGAGGCTGATTGTTCTCTGAAGGCTTCAGTTGCTGGCAAAGTAAAATCAGAGGCCAACTTTATTTAAGTTATAAAAATAGGGAGGATAGAACTAATTTGACACACCTTAAGCTCATGTAAAGCTTTATATGTTAAGCAGGTGAAGGAGAATCTCAGGAAGGTGACATTTGTGTAGTTAATAACAAGCAAAAAAATCTGAATAGAACCATACTGAATGTAATAGATTTGATGAACATATTTGCAGTCATTAAAATCAGAAAAGAGAGGACTGAAAAAGGCAAGATGTGAAATCGTGAAAGATTTTGGTGTGAATAGTAGTAGAAATATCAGCAGTTTAAAACTGTGCAGGAGGTGAAATTTGGGTCCAGTTTGAATATGCTGCTTTAAAGGAAGTGTTGAGCATAAAGTAATTCCCAAGTTAATGGCTTGTCTGACCTTGAGCAACGAACCAAACCTCTGTTTTGGAGAGAATATTCAGAAAAAGGAGAAAAAAAACCCAAACAAACAAAACCAGAACACAAGGAGAGGATATATAAGACGCATATTTAGAGAAAAGATAGTAAGTTAGGAAAAGTGATGCTAGTGCATGAATGCAAACCAAAAAATGTGATGCTATCAACTGTGGCTGGCATAGAGAACGGCAGGTGGGAAACTTTCTTTGTAAACAGTCCCTGGATGGAGCAAAGAGGCTTAAGTTATCTTTCTGACTGATTTCCCTCCTCTTCTTCCCCTACCTACTTGGAGTGCAAACACTGGACAAGCAGGAAAATTTGTCAGTCTAATTAGATGTTTTTAGCTATCACAGTGCTTCAGCTGTAGCATTTTGAAAAAATTGATGGCCAGTTTTCGGTGGGATGGCACAGGATTTCTTTGTGAAGGTCAAGAAGTTTAAATTTTGACAGGGATGGTGATGAAATAATTTAACGCCTCAGCTGTGTGGGTGCAGATGGTCATCCACATGGGGGATATTTTTCCAGCAGGTTACTGAGTCAGTGAAGCTGGCTGTCTGCAGTTTGGCAGTTATCCATTAATATGTAAAACAAAATTTTGGACTATGCAAAAATTGGGTGTTGAATTCCATTTTATGTTGTGCCAGGTTTGCTTCAGTACCTCGTGGTCTTGGATGATAGGAGGATTAAGAAATGGAATTTTACCACTGGCACACTGACTGACAATAGATTGGCAACTACATTTTTGAGGAGACTTTGTTATCTTTACCGAGTTGGGATGGGAATTACTGGAGTTCTGGTTTTGTTGTTTTATTTTATTTTTTTTTTTATTATTGCTTTTCTGTTTGTTTTGGGGGTTTTGTTAGCAAAGTACACAAAGATGAAGATGAATTGATAATAACTCGCATAATTACTCCTAGTAATAAATTTGTTTGTTACTATTAAGTCCTGTTCTTGAAAAGTTCCTGTTCTTGAACAGCAATTTCATACACTGTACTCATGTTTAAAAGAAGTAACAATACGTAAGACCCACCACTTGCGATCAACACAGTTCAGTCAATTGCTAGTGTTAATGTAACAGAGAAACAAAGCTACCAGCTAATAATAATACTAACAGCTACTCAGGCAATAGAAGAGAAAATAGTTGAGGTAATAAGGAAAGCTATTTTGGCAGTGAGAGTTCAGTGGCTCAAAAGAGAAATGTATCTGCCTGACTAATGTAGGCTTTGGGTGAGGCCAAGTCAGAGTTAGTCAGGGTCAAGCCCTTTATGTGATTTGAAAAGATTTAAGCCCAAATAACAATTCTCTAAGAAAGCCTCTTCAGTGATTGCTGTTCCCTGGATGAGCCTGTATCCCTACCTGCTGTCAGGCAGGGGTTTAGATAACATGCACAATTAATGTCAAGGGCAGACCTCATCTGTTATCTTTTCATATCCTAAGCACCATATTAACCATCTCCTGCCTTGTTTTCAGCATTCACATCTAGATGACTTTTCTGTATGTTTTAAGGTATTGCTTTTCTACAAAATCCAAATCTCCCATAGGGGGACTTTTACATCAGGGACTTTTAACCACTGAATTCTGGGTTTCTGAATGGCAGACAGAGAGCCAAGGACCTTGAAGTTGTACACAGAAACATGCAGGTAGTGTTCCTGCAGTTCTTTTATTGACTATATCCCTTTGGTAGCTGACCTCAAAGGTGAAACTGCTCTCTACAGCAGTGAAGGAATCAAAAAAAGATTAAAATGGGATCAACAGAGGATCCACCCTTGCACTTATGAGGACTTCCAGGTGCTTGCAAGAAAAGAGGAAAAAGTCTGTGGCAGAAAAGAAAAGCAACATATCAAAGAGGCTGTGCTCTTTTATAGTACATGTTAACAGATTCTGGCTGAAAATAGTTGAATTTTACTTTTTGGACCAGTATGCATTCAATTTGGTGCAAAAATTTTCTAAGTCTGTTTAGAATCTAGATGTAAATTATTGTAGAAAACCGTAAGCTAAATTTGTCTGATGATTTTAATCCCTGTCAAACATTAAAAATTCTTGAGCATAGACACAACTAAAAGAGCACTGAGTCTTACATCGGCTAAACTCAGCAGCATTTCTAAGTTTTCTGAGATCAGCATCTGAATAAAAAGCATCTGGAAGAACCAGAACCTGGAAAAATTAAAATTATCTTGATAGGAATAGGGAATGGCCTGATAAAATCTCCTTCACTGAGAAAATGATACTCAGAACTTTTTATTTTCTCTTTACATTGATAAGACACAGGGGAAAAAAATGGAATGGGAGTGGTAATTAAAGGGAGCAAGAAAAAAAGAGATGGGAAAACAAATTATAAGAACTGAGGCTGTAAAATAAATCTGACAAAACCAGAACTGGATAGGATGAGGACAGTTGGGAAGATACCCCATAAAGGGACTAAAGAAAAGAACTGTGAAAGTTTTGTGAGGGAAAGATGGCAGCACTTGGTGTACTTTTTTCAGTGCATGCTGCTCTGGTGAAGACAAAAAAATGTGAGGCAGGAAAATATATTCTCATCTCTCGTTTCCAGCTGCTGGTGAAAGCAAATGTTGTACAGCAGAATGAAAGCTGAAATCAACTAAACCTGAAAACCAGCATCAACCCCACAGAGTCCTGGAAAATCACTAGGAAGGAAGTTGTTGCAGTAGATTCAGGATTTGGATGATTTGGTCAACAAAAGGAAAATCACTGCATATTATTTGCAGCATACAAATGGCATGGATTTAATTTCAGATACAGGTATTGATCTATTTATGCCACCATACTTCTTGTGCTTTTGATGAGACAGTAGCTAGAAAATGATTCTGAAACTTTGTCATAGTGTTTCCACCTTTTCAGATGGAAACTACTTGACTATGGTCTGTCTGACTTCTGTCCTCTTTTGAAGTAAATGGGTTTGGCTAAACAAAAGAGATTAAAATGAATATTACTTACAGATGCTAGTTTTTGTACCCCATTTTGCACCCAAGCCATCTGTTTTATGTCCTAGAGTTTGGATTACTGTGTTTGCTAGCAAATTTTTTTCCCTTATTGCCTGGAGCCTTGGATGCTTTGTTACCTTGAGATCACTGTGCAGCATGCCTAAAAACCTCCCATTTCTGCAGAAAATTTACTATTCATTGGTAAATTTGATTACAAAAAGTATAGGAAAGAAACACCTGACAAAAGAAGAGACTCATTAAAAGCCTTCATTTCCTATGCAGGAACACAAGCAAGCACATGCATACATGAGAGTTCTGGCAGAAATACAAAGGAGCTGTGCTTGAAGACTGACAATTAAAACTTTCTTAGGAAGCAGGACCGCCTCCTTCTTTCAGCTGTGCACAGGGAGAGTGAAAACAACTCCCTAGACCACCTGCGGTTTTTCCACACAGATAGTCTAGGGAGCACAGTTTGGAAACACCTGCCAAGTGCTGGTCTCTGAGCAGGAGTCTCACACACTTGGCAGGCTTCTTGTTCATGGCAGCACTCAGTATCCAGCCAAACTTTGCAGAAATTATTTACCTTGGTCCTTCGGATTGGATGTAACATAGGGGCAGAAGATGAAGATGCTACCTTGCTAAGAGCTTTCTTTGGCATCTTTACCCCAGATCTATTAATAAGACTCACTGGACTTTACACCTTCTTGTTGGATTACACAAGGAAGTTTTAAATCTCATCTCCAAGGATGAGAGAAAAATAATTAGCTTTGTCTAATCCAAATGGTGGATCCATACCAACAAATTACCGATTGCCTCCAAGACAGAGTTTCTGCTGTCATGTGCTAGTAGCTGTTCCCGGGTGGTATGACAGCCCCAGTGTGAACTGGAGGTTGTACTGCTTCTGTCTGTGAAGGCCATGGCATAGGTGGGAGGTATGCTTCCTCAAGCCCAGGCCCAGCATTGGTTCTTATGACTGTAGCCAACAGGCTAGTCCAGCTTCAGGTCACCAGCCTGTTCCTCATCCGCATTCATCAAGAGCTGTACTTTTGTCTTCATGATGTGCCACGCTCACAAAGATAGTAAGTATTTGTGCCTCAGGGAGATTTAACCCTTTTTTTCCCTTTCCTTTTCCCCTTCAGAAATTCAGACGTTCTCTTGCTACAGTGCTGGCACCATGCATAATCCTGATTCATTACCATGACTTCTGCAAAAAGCATTAGAACCACTGGTGCAGTGGTAGGACTGTGCAGAACAGAAGAAATAAATGATGTTAAAGTCACATCTTATAGTTCTGAAGATTCAGAGTTAAAATTGCTAATGCTGATCCGTAAGAAGAAGGGTTTTTACAGCTACACAAATAAATTGTAATTGATCATTCTTTCCACTTAGGGTTTTTTCTTTTTTTTTCTTACTGTGATGATTGTCAAGTACTCAAAAGTTAGAAAATCCAATGTTATGGTTATCTAATATTAATCTCCTGGATAGGTGTATTGTGGTACTGTCAAGTAATCATTTACTTATTCCAAAAAAATGTATGCATCCCTCACTGTGTAACACAGATGATGTCTTCTAAGCAAATTAGAATTATTCAGTGAATGGGTTTCTGAAGGTACCAGTCTTCAACTTTTGTTTACTGGCTCTCAAGGCAAGTATGTTTTCATTTCCTGCTGTATCAGGGCACAGACTGTAAGCTCACTTGCTTGCAATTTTTCTGAAAAAGGTTCAGACAGGTGGGGAAGCTTCCCTAGACACCCTGGAAGCAGATTAAGAAGTTGTTCCTTATTGTCTTCCCAGCTGAGAGTAGATCAGTTTAATGTATGTCAAAATGCAGATAGAAAAAACTGTGCTAGTGGGCACAACTGAATTTGGGACGGCAAGTATAGTTGTTTAAATGGATAGGTGTTCCTTACCTCGGTCAAGTTTTGACCAACTGTATGTTGGTTTGGGATGACACATCACATTGTCAGTACTAGTATGGGAAGAGAATTGTTTGGGTGACCTCCTTAGCATCAGCTAGTCTTTTCTGAAAGGGAGACAATAGCATTTTTTCTAAAGATCAGCCTGAAAAAATAGTAAAATAAATATACATGGGTAGATTACCAGAGACCCATGAACTTTGCTTCATGAGTGTTGAAAGGTAAAGCATCTATTTAAGCTAGTCAGGTAACCTTCTTCTGTAGCTAATGGAAAGTGACAAATACTGCCAGCAAAAACCAGTATTTCTGTGCCTATCTCACTCCTGTTTACTAAAGAGGGATTAGAAGCATCCAATTTGAACTAGTCGCTGAACTTTGGGCAGTTAAAAATAGACAGTGGGAGTCTGTGTTGAAATCTGGAATTTGGGATTGTTACCTGAATTTGGATAACTGACTGACTTCTCAGGTTTTGCTTCTTTTCTTCAAGTTCAGATCTTCACTTAGCTATGGGGTTTTGATTAAATAAAATGTTAAATATACCTTTATTTATACTAAAACTTTCTGAAAGATGTCTGTTTTCTGTAATCATTTGCTATGAATATTATGCCACCAAGCCATTTGGAACTTCATTAGCCTTCCTCCATTACCATATGGATGACTTGGCTCATGACCATCAGAGATCTGACTTGTCTGACTGCAGCTTTTAAATAATAATTTTATCCTGATTTCTGTTTTGGAAGTGAATAGGAGTTTTGTGCAAGCCTTTTGGAAGTATTGGGTAGGTAGAGAGAGGTTCAAGTTTTTGGCTGGCACTGTGGAAGAGAAAATGGTGTAATGTTGTGAAACAGGTGTTAACATGAACTTGTGTTTTGACTAAAGCCTGTACACCCAGGAGCTATGGTGTGGCGCAACAGTAGATTTCTAAGACTGGACATAATGCTCATGTAACAGCTACATATAAAGCTTATAGTTTTGTGCTGACTGTTGGAGTTAGAGCCTAAGAATGTAGCCATCTCTGTCTCATGAAGGCCTGTGGTCCAGCCTCTCTGCACACTTTGAGAGGTGCAAACCAGGACTACTGTTTCCAAAAGTGTTTTTCTGTCATATGTTTGAGTATAGTCCAGGTCATAATATGGCTCACAGTACAGTATTTATTATGTAAGATCTGCATATGTTTTCAGTCCTGCATACTATCATATTAAAAAACAAAACCCAAACCAACAAAAAAAAATCCCACCTAAAACAAAACAAAAAGCAAAACAAGAAAAAACTTCCAAGGCATAAAAGAAAAACAAAAAATGTGCTAAGCATCTATCAATAAAAATATAAAAGAGAGTAATGGCCGCTTAGTTATAGACTACAACAAGCAAACTCACTTCTCAAATA